>NC_081337.1:3175111-3906898 GCF_022539665.2 Daphnia carinata
TAGCGATGGAGACGAGTCGTCATGTTCCATTAGAAAACAAAAACGATGCAAAGGGAATTTCTACAAGACCAGTTTGCTTCATTAAGGGATGAACGTAAGCGCATAAACATTTTATTTTTTTTTACCATTGAGAAAACATAAGCGACGCGGCAGGGGAACAGCTTTTTTGCTGGCGGCACTTGCAATTCTCTAAAAAAAAAAAAATGAATTTTTGTTTTCTTTAATTTATTCACGTCGCACCGAATATCTCTTCGCGTCCTACCTGTTTTGTTTATTTTTTGTTGCCTTTTGCCTTTTACTTGTTGTGTGTTGCGTGTATCTATACTTAAAGGTACGTAGATATATAAAAAAAAAGGAAGATGGTTGTCGAGAGAAACGCGGGCGTGTGCTGCTGCCCATCGGTCGGCGCTGCTGTTGCGCTGTTTGTACAAACACACATCACGCAATTGCGCACTGCCCGCAAGCAACACCTTTTCGCTGCGCGTCCTTACAGAGAAGCGAAGCCAACAGTCGTATGCAGCAATTCTTCATTGCCCAAAGGGCACGAAATTTTCTTATTCTCTCAAATACCTAATAATTTTTACCTTCTTCGCGCACAATACAGAAAACGATTTCCCTTTCTCATCCGTCGACGCCGGGATGAGACTCATCATCATCATCATCATCATTTTTCCAGAGGAAAAGAGCAACTCCTCCTCCACATTTTGAAAAGGCTCTTCTTCTCCAACGAACCCCATAGAGTTCCCGTATTTTTATCATTAGATTACTCATCGCTGATGCGCAAGTAACTAACCAGTTAGGTAACCATTCCCCCCCCCCCACCTATCTGTTACTCCCTCCCCCGTCTCACAAAAAAAAAAAGGGAGAGTTTAAAATAGTCAAACATTGAAAACAAAAGTTAAAATAATTGAACATTTCGGATAGTTGAAAAATGAACATTTCCTGTTTGAGGCTAACGCATCTCGAATAAAATTGCTCAATGTCATAATCATTTCAAATGTTGACAAGTCCAGCTAAATAAATGAGAAGCTACATTTTTCTTCTCGATTCAACGGATCGCTATTCGCGGCGGAAGGAAAAAGGACGCGGCCAAAAAGGAATGTCGGCCCGCTTGCACTCGATGCGCATTCTGAGCTATTGGCATTTCTGGCACAGTTTTTGCTGTGTACCATTCACGACGGTTTCTTGTTGCCTCCCCTTTAAAAAAAAGAAGAAAACCTTTCCATATGTAGTCGATACGTCGTACATAACCTTCGATACTACGAGTCCCTTTTTTTTTTAATAACCGAACTAAAGAGATAGGAGGGGAGGGCGGCTGGCAAAGAGCACGGATATAACAGACATGATGAAATATGCAAACTGACGTTGAGCATTTTTTTTTTTTTTTACATCCCCATCATATACATACCACTAAATACACCCTAAATACAGCCAAACTGCGGTACATTCTTTCGGTCCGCTAAATGTATCGACTGGAACTCTCTTTTTTTTTTTTAAACTTTAGTTTCTGTGGAAAATCTCGACTTATTGCAACGAAACAGCGAGTGATTTTCCATGTAGGTATTGACTATAATATAACAAAAAAGAAAAAAAGCGTCAGGGTCGGCACATATTAGACACGCGTAACGTGCATATACAATCCAAGTGACCACACATGGCAATCACAGCAACCGCTTGCTCTTTTTCGGTAGGGATTTAAAAGAAATATAGAAGAGGGAAAGAAAAAAACAAGTGTCTGTCTGTGTGTGTGTTTGTATATAAAAGGGAATCCATCTTTCGAATGTGTTTAGTGTGGGCGCCCCTTCACGCGTCAAAAAGAAAGTCGAAACGGCCTCGAAAACGTACAAAATAAAATTTAAAAAAAAACCTGCTGAGGGTTATCCGTCTGTTTCTACTGGTCGTGCTGCCAATCATTCAACGGTGACGTCGTTTTTTCAGACCTTCGGAAAAGCACCGAATTTTTTTTTTTTTTATTTAACATTTTTTTCTTTTCATCGGTTTGTAACGCCGTCCGCTGTTTCCGCATAGTTTTCTTTTCAAAAAGAGAGAAATGAAGATGGTCGCCTTCAGCTAAAATGTGAATTGGCCCTCATCAACCACCCGAAGGCTCATTTTTCCCCTCACGAAGATGATAACGATGGATGAAAATGTTTTTTTTTTTGTTTTTCGACCAATTAAGATTCCGACCAGAGACTTTGTTTTTCTTCCCTTTGGTTTTTTTTCCCATAGCAAAAACATCACAGACGAAACATGTATTGTTTTGTTTTGTTACAAACAAATGTGTACAGGCAGTTCTTCTCTTGTTTTCAAATGGAGGGACATGGCACCTTCATTCAACTATTTTTTTTGTTTTGTTTTCTTTCTTTTGTTAATTCGTTGTTATTGTTTTGTTTGTTACACACGATGGGGAAGATCATTATGTCATGGAAAAAAAAAAAGAAAGGGGTCGAACAAAAGAGAGATGGTAGCAAACTATTACTTTAGAAAAACAAAAACCAGATCGGGTGAAAAAAACAAACAAAAAAACTGGGCCATCTAATTTGCATGCCACACTTAAGGTGGGTACACGGCCGATGTCTGAGAGTTTCCCATCGATATAATATGAACAAGTGTGATTATTTACACGTGAACATGACGCGAAGGGCGGGGGGAATCTAATTATCATTGAAGCCAACAGTTGATTACGACGATAGGGCGATTTCAACGCGCACATTCGACATAAATTCGATATGTCTGCGAGTATTTTCATTTGAATATTAAACGTTTCAACAAAAAAAGAAATGAAAACAATTTTTTTTTTTTTAATAAAACCTAAAATGTAAAAAAGAAAGAAAAATTGCACAAAACGCAACGGGCGTTGTTCTTTCAAAAAAAAAAAAAAATGAGACGACTAGTTTCTTTTCAAAAATCCTTAAATAAAGAAAAAACGTAAACAAATATTTCCCTTTCACTAGCGACGGAGCGGACACATCGCGAGTTCAAACGGAAGTCTCCGAACTGAGTCGCAAAACAAACTTGTTGGATTTGGGTTCGATAATCTCCTCGGTGATGTTGTAGTGGGGCAAGTTGGAGATGCGGCAGAGTAGGGAAACATCTCCTTGTCGCAGCTGGAAGACGGTGCCATCCTCGATGCCGCGAGACAAGAGGACGTCGCAGACGAGCGACCACGTTTGAATGGGACACTTTTCCTTGTCGTTCTGAAGAGAGAGAGAGAAAAAAAAAAAAAAAAAAAAATTTGTTTGTAACCAATCCATTTTAAAATTAAAACTATCCTCAACGTTTATGCGCGTTGCGAGAGAGCGTTAAATAAAAAAAAAAGCCAGATGTGAAAAGCAAACAAATTTTTGATTTCTTTCTTTTCTTTAGAAAGGAGGAATAACAAAATTTACGATCAAAGGCCTAATGGCCGTACGGACGTCGGACCCTTTTAGCCAATGAAAAATGGGGTCCGCATTTTTTTTTTTTTTTTTTTAGATATAAAAAATAAAGATTTTCCTACCTGCATGACGGGCGAGGCAACGAGGAACTTTTCGACAAAGGCGCGGGCGGAGAGGTCGTGACTGAGGCAGATGGCCAGGTGCTGCAGGATGGACTCGACCGTGTGGCGCGGCTGCTGGCGCGTGATCCTCAGGTACTTTTGCAGCGGGCGGGCCATTGACGGGAAGATGGCCTGAGCCGCTTCGTAAGGATCCATCGGCACTGCTGGACCTGAAGCAACAACAAAAAGGGACAATTAAAATTTAGAAAAACTTCGCCGTCCAAAGTGTCAATTTTATAACGGATGAGTTACAACAGCTGATGGGCATTTATTTGTTTACCGGGTTCAGCTTGGAGTCGTCGGATGTGAGTGAAAGCCTCCTCGGCGGCCGTGACCAGACGGGCGCGCCTCTTTTTCAAACGTCGTTCGTATTCGTGCTCTTCGTAGAATCTTTCGTTGTGGCTGGAATTGTTGCGCCGGGCCGTCGTGGACGAGCTGGTCGTCGACAAAACGCCTCTGGCATTAGCCTATTGAGAGCAAAGAAATGAAATGAAGTCATAAAAAATGTTATTGGAACAAATGAATAAAAATCGTACAGGATTCAGAGATCCGTCATTGTTCTGGCCGTCGAGGTCGTAGAACTTGAAAGAGGACGAATGATGCAACTTGGAACGGGTCCTCCGCGGCGGCAGGCGCTCCAGGAACGGATTGTAGATGGGAAAGTCGGTGTAGTACTTGTCCAGGAGCCAGACGGCAGCCCGTTGTATCGATATCTGATTGAGACGGGTTTAAACAAAATCAATCGATTGCCATGATGGAAAGGGGGCGCTCAATGTCATAAAAAAATAAATCAAAACAACAACAAAAAAAAAAAAAGGGAAAGAAAGACTTACGGCTCCTACTGGATAGCCTCTGGATATGCCGTCGGGACTCCTAATGACATGCAAATAATACCTGGGCGGCATTTGGCGAATCTCCAATAACAAGACTGCAGCGTAATGGACAAACAATAGGGCGTCGACTAGTGACAAGGCAAACGTCACAATCGCCTTTTGTAAGCAAAAAAAAAAAAATAAAAAAAAATAAATTAAAAACAATTCATTAAACGATAACGTAAACATTCACCCCGGCAAACAGCCAAAAACAAAAACAAAAATAATAATTTGCACATTTTTAAATGAAAAGATTTTATGTTGATGTTTTTTTCAATTTACCTTGTAATCAAGTTGATCCTGCTGTTCGACGACTCTGACGCCGTAAAAGAGGCAATAGGCGAACGTGGTGACGAAGACGAGGAGAAGGACGAGCGTCCGGAGGAAGAAAATCCTCGGCATTGTGGCTCTAGTCGGTCTCCAGAAGACGGCCCAGCTGCCCAGCGCCAGCAGGACCAGTTTCACCGTCAGAGTGATGAGTAGGCCTTCGCATTCGGCCGGGCAACGAAGCTGCTCCGACCTTAGAGGCACGATCTGCATCCGGGGCAGCAAAACCATGGCGATGGGCGTGGTGACGGCCAAAGCGGCCAGGACGGCGGCCGTGATCGAGCCGAGGTAGCGCTGACACTTGAAATTCCATCCGAGGTTGCCTTGGCTCTGAAACTGACCCATGGCGTTGGATGACCAGGCCGGATCGTTGGGTCCGCCATCGCCGTCGCGGCCGCCGTCGCCTCCGCCGAGTCGCGACACGTCATCCATCGATCCGGACGCCACGGACGTGTTGCCCGTTATGGCCGTGGCGTTGTCTCCCCATCCGTCATCCTGGTTGTGTGAATCATCGACAAATCAATCAATGCGCCGTTGCGTGTAAATTCTTATTTGCCTTTTATCTACACAGTCGATTCTTTCTTTCTCTCAAAATGTCGTGTAAGGCACCAACGCTCACACACACACACACACACACACACACACACGTACAATCGAATGAAATCCATTTACATTTCATCCATTCACATAACGCGGACGGGTCCAGCAGCGACCGCACGTCGCGAGCTACGCGGTTCCCCCTCCCTTTCCTTTTATTTTTACCTCAAACACGTATTCTATATTATATACATATCTAAATATTTTCTGTTTACACGGGACGCCGCCGCCGCTGCGCAACTTTGGGTCAACGGATCCATCAAATGGCGCCGTTTACAACACAAAAGAAAAAACAAAAAAAAAAAAAAATCTATTTTTGTTTTTTTTGTTTTTTTTTTTTTTTTTTTTGTTTTTGAATATCATCTACATTCATTTGAATAAACTTAAACCAAAAGGAAATAGTTTGGCTGATATTTACCTGTGGTAGAATTTGGACTTCAATGACTTCTTGGTGCTGGCCGTTATTGCCACGATCGTTGTTACCGCCCAGGACAGCTGACGTTTGCATGGGCGAAGACGAAATCGGATGATCCCGATGTCCCGACCGCGTACTCCTAAAATATTTTTTAAAAAAATGTTGCAAAACATTTTAATTACTAGTCACGTGATAGTTGAAAATGACGATGCAATCGAGAAACAAACGAAATCTTTTCCTGAATTCAATTCAAAACTGTAAGATAAATGCTAGAAAATCCATGAATGGACATGGACATGGACATTTTCTTTTTTCTTTTTTTTTTTATTAAAGGCTAAAAAAAAAAAAAAAAAAAAAAAATTGCTGCGATTCACTCGTATAATACAAGTGGAGCGATGTGATTTAAGGTTGATGATGTCGACCGCCCTCCCCTTTCGCTATTGTTATTATTATGGCACTCTCGCTCCTTTTAAGTCCTTCAAGATGAGCCACGCCAAGGCAAAAAGAAAAACACCTGGCCTCAACGTTCGGCTATATTTATGCGACAACAACAACAACAACGTAAAAAAAAAAAAAAATAAAAACCTGTGCGATCGGTGATGTCCGGAGTTGTTGCTCTTGTTCGACTGGGACGAAGTGAGCGGACGATTGGGCTGATGGCGGGACGAGCGGGTCGATTGGACGCGATTCGAAGACAAGCCGGCCATCGAATTCGAGTGATCGGAGCGCAGCGATTGGTTCTCCTCGTCGGCGATGTTGTTGCTCCGGTGATGATGTTGCGGTATGGCCGGCGGAGGCATCTGCGGCTGTGTGTGCCCGACGTTATTCCACATCTGATGGCCGGCCATGTCTTTGCCAACGGCTGACGATCCGTTCATCATTAAACCACCGTTTGTCTGTGAATGAGAAAGAAAAAAAAAATCACGAATTAGTTTTTGTTTTTTTTTTGAATGAAGAAGAGGAAGAATTCAGAAAACGAGGTACAAATGCGAGCATACCTTCAGGGCATGACCGTTGTTGCCGAAGACGGGCGTCGATCTAGGCGAACCGATGAGCGAAGGCGCGTTCGAACTGGAATTGCCGCCTAGTTGGTGATTCGATCCCGATCCGGATTCCGGAGAATCCGACAGCATGTACGTTGTCATGTTGTCGTACATTCGTTTTTCTCCTCCTTATTTTCGTAATGCAATCACGCAAAAAAAAAATAGAACCAGAGCTGCTCCTTTGGTATTTCTCAGCCAGAAAAGTTTGACACTTCTGTGGAAAACAAAAAAAAAAAACAAAAAAAATACATGAGAAAAAAGGAATAATTGATTGAAGATGATTCTCACTCGTTCACACACTATTGCCCATTCCCTTTGTTGTTATCGCAATGAAAATTGCACGCATCGTCACACGCTCTATTTTTCATCCCCCCCCCCTTATTTTTTCTGTGTGTTGTTCTTCGAAATCAAAATCAAACATTGACATGACGAAACTAAAGTGGCGCGGTCGGTGCGTTTGATTTTGCAACAGAAAATGAATATTTATACACACGTCGTGCACACCAAAACTCTCTCGACCGTAATGAGATGCTGCAGCCTGATGTTTTTTTGTTTCTTTTTTTTTTGTCCGGCTTCGAAAAAAAAACAAAAAAAAAACCTAAAATAAGAAGAAAACGATTGTCGCCTTTATTTCTGCTCGTGTTGGGTGCGGGATTTTTTTTTCACGTGTGTGTGTATGTGACAACGACATTCTCTTCCAGTCCAGGGCGCGGACTCGCAGCGCGTTGACATTATCGCAAAATCATCAAGACAGCTGCTGCACTCTGGTCAGACTGTGAGAAGCAGAAATCTTGTTTTGTTTTTTTTTAACTCGTGTTCGTTCTCAAACATTTTCGAATTGCACCGTGTTTTTTTGTTTTTTTAACCTTGTTGGTGTAGGTTTTCATTTTTTGATTAACACAAAGTGAAACACACGAGGCAACAAGGCCGTTTTTTTTTTTAGACACGTAAAAAGTTCATTGACATTGTGTTCTGGAATGACGAACAAGCCGTCCAGTGCAAATGGAACTTGAAAAGATGATCGGAAGTCGTCGGGAAAAGTTCAATCCGTCAGTTGGCAACGAAAAAATAGGCATTTGAAAAGAAATAAATGTGACGATCCGCCAGCTGCTCGCGTGACGGAATGAAATCGGAATGGTACAAAATTGGGTGCCAAGAAACATACTACCCCATTGGTGGGAATTTTACTCGGAAAAATCCCTCGGCCGGATCTCGAAATAAACTGGAGAGAAAAAAAAAATCCGATACTGTTTGGCGGTCGTCGGATCTTGTCAGCGTTTCCCCCCTCTGCTTGAAAGAAAGGAAAGAAATCGAATAGTCTTTTTTTTTTTTTTTTTTTGTAAACCTATACACGCCTAGAATATTACGAGAATGGGATGCGTCTCTCTCTCTCTCCTTTTTCGGGATCGCCATCCTCTCAACGGGAGTTTTTTCTTTCCAAATATATCCGCCGTTTAGCATAGAACGAATCGGAGCCCCCCCCCCCCTTCTATCATATCTCGATCGTTGCATATATCAATTTCACCTTTTAGTTTATTGTTGGAAAAAGAAAAAAGGAACATTTTTCTTTAACTCTGTGGCGGGTCTTCTTACACATCGATACACACCACACATGGAACAAAAATATACTTTTTCGAGTTTAAAACGTATAAAGACGTTGAATGTAATACACGGCGTTATGGCTGTACGCTTCTTATTCTTTCCGAATTTTTTTTTTTTTATTGAAATAAATGTCAAGGGAAAAAAAAGGCCCAGAGATCATCATCACATCTGCAAAATACACGGGCCATCACGCGGGATCATCCGTCGTAAAAAACCGTTGTGTGTTTCTCTTTTTCCTTGGATACATAAGATTGTGAACTCGCGATAAGAATTCGTGTTTCGAGGCTGTTTAGCTCCACGGTAAATGCACCGGGATGACCAGAGATGCACAACCCAAAAAGAAGAATGTCACACACAGGTGACACACAATCTCTCATCGTTCAAAATGTTTCTCTTCCTCTTTTTTTGGCTTCGTCATCTCTTTTAGAAGATGACCATCATCGCGTCCTTTTTTTTTTTTCAGCTACCGTAACAACACCATTCAAGGCGAAAAAAATAAATAAATACGCTTTAATGCAATAACACTATATAAGACTTTTTTTTTTTTTTTTTAAGCGAACACGGTTTCCGCAACCACCTTGAAATGGCCTACTGCATTTCTCTTCGTGTTGGCTACCAACACGAAGAGATAAACGAGGCAATTGGGTAATACTACCAAAGATGGTGGACATTGTTTGTGTTTTTTTAGGCGAAAAACAAAAACGTCTAGCGTCTCATTTTTTTTTTTGGAACATAATAATTGAAGAGAGCGCGAAAAAAAAAACATTTCCTTTTCGCGCGGGCGGTCTTGTAAATACTAGTGATTTTTTGCTTTTCGAGCGACATTTTGTTTCAACAGGTACACACGAAAAAAAATGAGGGGGGGGGGGAGAGAGAGAGAAAAAAAAAAAATGTTGGATATAATAAAAAGAAGAAGAACCCGTCGCGCAACAGTTCCTCTTGTTCCAGACGTTGAGAAAACTAGAAGAGAGAGAACATAAGGAAAGAGGAATGAAAGAGATAAGAGCCAGAGAACCAGGTGTGCCCTGAAGGGAAGCTGAGGGCCATTCGTACCTTCTTTTTTCCAACTACAACAGGTGAACGGCCCAGCAGCCCCCAGAAAAGAAAAAAAAAACACCAAGGAGAACCGCCACTGTTGCCATACCATCATTAAATACTCTCCCCCCCCTCCTCTTCTAGTACACTCAGGTAACATGTTGGAAAAAGAAGGGGAGAATTTTTGTTTTCAAGCTTCTTCCTGTATTTTTATCTTTCCGTTGAGATCGAGTTTTTTCTTTTCTTTTTTTTTTACTTTCTCTGACTCGCTTCCCTCAATGTTGTATATTTAGATTAATAGATTTCACAATAGCCTTCTAAAATACAACCACAAAAAGAAAAAAAAATTTCGTTTCGGCGCCGACTTATTTACGACAAGGTTTGGCTACTTCATAATTCGATAAGCATCTCTCCAAAACAAAACAAAAAAACAATTCTGGAACACATCAATATTCTGCTTCAAGTCAATAGAGACCGACTTACTAGGCCTGTTTTCAATAATGAGCCGATGTCATTTATCTCTTGATTTATCCGTCCACTAATCTCGGAAAAAGAGGAACAGATGACAGCGCCATGTTGTTCCTTTTTTTTTTTATGATTGCGTACATGTTTGGAAGCTTTCAACACAAATCGTGAAAAAATAATAACGAGCCAATTTATTTTTGTGTGTGTCTTTGTTTCAATGGCAGTTTGGGGTGACAACGTATCAGATGATTGGCTCGAACGGAATTCATTACTCATTTGTTTTCGGGGGTTATCGAGTCGTCAAAACATTGCACGAAACATGGCGATTACAAAAACAAAGGAAAAATGGAATTTTTTTGTTTTTACGAGTACCTCGCTTCATTTTATCTGCTGTTAGAAAAAGATGTTTATCTTTTCTGAATATTTGGACTCTTTTGTTTTTTTTGTTTTTTTTTAAATAAATAAGGGTGGAGTAACGATTACACAACCTGTAAAAATTGTGCGATCGAAAGAAGGAACGCCATTGTTTAACGAATTGGCTAAACAAAAAAAAAAAAAAGGACTGACCGGTTCGTTCCCGTCTTTTTTGAAATAAAACAAAAATGCGATGATTTCCTCTCAATAGTTGGGTGCGAACGATTTGAATAGATCTCGAATTTCCAGTTTTTTTGTTTTTTTTCAAACGACAATTTCTCAACGTTTTTCAATTGCAAAGAGAAAAAAAAAGAAGTTGACGCGACGAGATCTCTGAAACGAGATTACCCTATTCGAAAATAATCCGCGTCGGGTCACGAATATTTAACAAAATTTCTTGTCTACATTTATTTGTTTTCAAGTCTACGGAGACAAGTCAAACCTGTTTCCACTGCCCTCTTCTTTTTCCAGTGAAAAAAAGAAAAAAAAAACAACAAAAAAACAACATAAATCAGAGCGCCCAGGAAACAAAATGTCCTGACTTTTTACAGATTTCTCGAGAAAGTCTGAATTGGAATTAAAAAAAGATGGTTAGAATTCATCTTTTGTTGCACTTCGATTCAAAAGAAGTGCAGACAGAATCTTCGTGTGGAAAAAGAAGACATTAAACACGATGAACATTTTTAGAGAAAAGTGTTATTTCATTTCTTCCTGGACAAAAAAAAACCTGGGCTACGACGACAGGGATTAAGAAGCTTCTCGTTTTTTTTTTCCAACTTAAAAAATATTCCGTAAATAGAAAAGGAGAAAAGAAAAAAAAACTATCTCGTCACTGGGATTAATGCAAAAAAGAAATGGTAGCCTGGACAGCGTGCAGACAAATAGTCTTCCTTTTCTAGCTAATATACATTTTTTTTTTTTCCTGGAGAAGAAGAAGAAACACTCACCTTTTTTTTTCCTTTTCGTTGTGTTGTTGAAGATTTCCGGTGGCTGCTGTGAGACGTGCAAATTAGGAGACCATAAATTTCTGGGTATCTGATTTCAATCTTCTTTTACACCCAACTGTTTTCACTGGTGATCTCTCTCAAGGAAATCAATAATCCATGCAGCTTAGCTGATGGTAATCCATAGGTGTTACCGCCGAACAGAGGGTTTCGTGTAATTCTTTTTTTTTTCTGCTTTACACGTCGTTTAGTTTCATTCCCCGAAACGCACTCACACACTTGAGATATGCACTTTTTCACACTTAAACAAAAGAAATTGTTGGATTAAAAGGGCCCCCACAAGGACCTTCGTTCAGGACAATCCACCCCCACTCTTCGGGAATTACACACCAACAAAAAAAAAAAAGATAAAATTCGGCTGCTGTATGATGTCTGCTGCTGTTGCGGCTAAGCGTCCACACTCGACTGAGCTGCTTCACCACGATAAAGCCACGCCATACTCTTTTTTTTTTTTCTTTTCTTTTTCTAGCTTTTAAATATATACATGAAACAGAAAAAAGGGGGAAAGGAGAAGAGGAGGGGAGAGAAAAAAGACCTCCAAAATGGAAGGGACCCTGCGGCGATTGCATGCTATTGGTCCGCTTCAGTCTTTGGCACCCGAAACAACTGCAACACACTCCAGTAGACTTGGGCGAGAGAGTTTTTTTTTTATGGAAGGCGGGGAGTGTAGTTGTCGTCAAGGCAAAATAAAAGCGAACTATTTTTAAAACCCTCCCCCCCCTTTAAATAAGATCGTTACCATTAAAGAAAAGAAAAGTTTTGCGTGACAAAATGTGGTCAAAGCGACAGCTGTTTTACAAAAGAGTTTTCATTTTAACAAAAGAATATAACTTTTTTTAATCGTCGAGAAAGAATCAATTTTCCAAGAATTGAAGCGAGAAAAGAAAATGGTGGGCTGGCCTCTAACGTTGCTCGACGTCGGCTCTGTATCGTCTTTCGCATGAGTTGGCCTGTCTGCTTCACTATCCATCCGCGTGGATCAAAATAGTATATACAAGGCAAAATGATTGTAGTAGTATTATTATCTCAAACTATAAAATGCTTGCACGAGACGTGTCCCGAGTGAACCGCACACGTTTCAATGTAACCACGTCTCACGTGAAGGAGCTGCCGGTTTATCTACGATCAACGAACAGCTGATTCCAACGTGTTCAATTTATTCTTCTTTTTTTCCAATCCAAATAGCTAAATAATTTTCGGTTTCTTAGATAACAATTCTACTGATAAATTCCCCTTTTAATCTCATTATTTTAAAGCGAGTCCTAATACATTTGAGCTTCTTGTTTTACCCACATTCCCCATACGAAAAAAAAAGCGTTAGATTTCGAAATGAAATCTCCCCAGAAGAAACAAGCAAATAAAAAAAAAATGTAACGAAGAATGTCAAGAATGAAACGATAACAGAAATTCAAACCATTTCTTTTTTTTTCCTCTTGGCTTGTTTTAGTTTTTTTTTTTTTTCTTAAAAGCAGACGATGCATTCCGGAAGGATTTCATTACACTAGCGGCATTTATGTGGGTCTTCCTGATTTCTCTGATTGGACACTACACGTCGTTCTATAATGCGGTTGATAATGACACGATTACTCACTCCCCAACCCATCAACAAAAGAAAAATAATTATCAACTTTTCACTCTTCAAGGTTCGTACACGCATCGTCGGATTGGCTCAACTGGGAAAAAAAGCTGCTGTCGCACGTCAATGACGACGGATGAAATGCACCAACGTGAGAAAAAAGAAACGCTTGCTGATCTACCACTATAGAAACGAAGCCTTTCGAAATGGTTCACGATATGCCTCATGAGAAAATCACGTCCTGGGGTCGTAATCATCCACTACTCGAACACCAAGCAGCCATCTTGTTTTTTTCTTTCCCCGAGTTTTTGTTGAAAACAACACTGAAAGAAAGGCTACTATTTTTGTTTGATGTGCTACAGAAGAGGGCGTTGATTTATAAATAGTTTTCTGTGTTACTTAACCCCTCGCTAGAAAACACTAACATTTTTTCGTGAGTCTAGTCGGCTAGACTAAAAAAAAAATAATAAAAAGCTAAAAAATCCAGTTGTGTTTGTAGCAACCAGCGATGGTCACTGTTTCTTTTTAAGAAAAGCCAAATGAAACTAAAAATTTTTTCTTAATAAGAAAAGGAGATTATCTTGGTGGGTGGGAAGCACGCGGTTTCACGCGGACTCACACAGAGCAATAGGTTTGATGGATACGGAGGCGTGAGACTTGATGGGCATATCGTCTATGGCAGGATATGCCTTTAGACAACTGGGGTTGACCTCCCGAACTTGACATTTCCAAGAAAAAAAGAAATGACGTTGTCGACAGTCTTTTTTTAAATTTTATTTCGGGAGAGTGTTTGGGAAATGAAAAAAAAAAGCGACACGACCGCGGGTTTTAATGAAAAAAAAATAGGAGGAATTGACATCTATGAGAGAGAGAGGGCGCAAAAAATTCTTTTGATTGAATTTAAAAAAACATTTTCTCTTTGGAGTTTCATTCAAAATTTTGATTTGTTAACAAAGATGAATTTAGAAGTAGGATTTTGACTGGAAAAAGTGATCGATAAGAGGGCGCTATTATATTCAATATTTCTATTATTTTCGGGACAACAGGGGACCCGCAGACTTTTTACTCGGATGACACGAAAAGTGAACCATCCGTCAAGCGTGAATCAAGTACGACGCCATTTTCGAGTTACAATGTCGGTTGGAAAGAAAAAAAAAACGTCACTGCATTTTACGTGTCACGATTTACTTTTAAGTGGATGTAATTGATGGAATGATCCATCATATTTCGTTCTTGTACATTTCCATACGTTTTTTGTCCTAAAACGGGCCTATCAGAAAAAGAAGAGTAAACGTCTCTAACATTCAGATAGTTGTCGGCATCGTTTACGACGTATTTAAATCAACACAAAATTAGACGGAAAAAGAAAACGACAATCCGGATAGCCACGGGATTGAACGAATGAAACACGAATTCCTTTTAGTGGACAGAAAGCAAAAATAAGATCATGCGAGTTACTTAGTAGTCAAGAAAAGTTTTCGTCATGCCGCCGAGTTGCATATGGAACTGGTTTCCAATGTTTGTTTCTCCATTTGTGTATCGACAATAATTTTTTTCGTTCCATGGGAAAGAAACAAAAAATTATCATACGAAAACTGATTTGATGACCCCAAACAAAAACTTTTTCATTTCAGGTTTTTCTTTTTTCTTTTTTTTTTATCCTTAAAAATTAAATACGAAAAATCAAACAATATTTAGATAAAAGAATCTTGTACAACCGAAGGTCGCCTCGTTCATGACCGTGATGGATTTTTTTGTTCCCCCCCCCTTCTTCGATCGTTGACGAGTCAATTACCGCGCTCTCCCGGCCAACGACAAGAAGACAAGAAAGCGACGACAGTGAAGGAACGTTTTCTCGTGCTGTTTTTTTTCGTCTGCCATTGTTACCATGACAACCGATACAAGAAAAAACGTGACGCATCGCTCCTGCAGGGTAGTTTTCTCCCCCCTCAACATTCAAGTGATGTAAACTATTGATCTGTTAGTTTGCCCGACCCCCGTCTCCAAATAACTTACACACCCGTGTGTTACACACAGGAGGGGGGAAATTCTGGTTGTATATATACACATTTGGGAAATGTTCCTCTAGGGCGTGACCTGCAGGATAATTTGGAACGTGCTGTCTCGCTATCAACATTTACGTGTGTACAACATAAAAGTCATCAGCCTTTGGAAAATACGAGATAAACCGAAACGCTGTGTGTGTATATTCTAAAAACAAAACGAAAGAAGAAAGAAAACGGTTCGAAAAATGCTCACCCAAATCGAGGTGATTGCAATCTGGATTCGTACAGCCTTCGTTATGGATGATGGATGAGTTGTTGAACACACACGAAAGTCATAGTCAAACACGTGAATATCTACATACTGTTATCACACTTGTGTAGAACGCACAAAAAAATGTGGATCGCACGAATTACAGCTGCTGTTTTATTGCGTTCGGTTCAATCTGTTCTCTTGTTTGAGATTATAAAAGCTTTTGTCTTTGGCAAAAAGAGCAGACTAACTTTACGTCCCCCTCCTTTTTCAAAAGCGATCTTCTTTTGTTAGTTTTGTGTGAAAAACAATGCGAGGCAACGGTGTTCTTTGATTGATTGTTGCCATCTCTTTGTTTTCTCGTTCACACAAATTGTTAATCCACACGAGTAATTGAAAAATGCGTGCACGTAATAAACTTTTTCTCGTTTCTGATTTTTAAAGTTTTAGAGAGACACCTATCGTCTGCACTCTCAGCTGATTTTATTCATTAGGACGTACACACACAGGTTTTGTTAAAAGGCAATTTATACGGGACTTGATGGGCTATCAAAAGATAATACATTACCTTCGAAATGATGAACATCTTCTGTTGTCCGAATGGGTAACAATTGGTAGCCGGCCAAGCGAATGAAATTGAGATAAAAGACTGCACACAATCAGCTTCCGGTTTTTCAGCTGGAAGCAACATTTTAAACCTAAAGGTGATGGGCATTTTTTTTTGCTTGTTCATAAACAAAACCATAAGGTACTGTTGCTTTTTGGGTGTGTCTCGCCACCCAGGTTGACACGAAACTGACACATCAACAATCACAGCGGAAGAGCGGAAGAAGAAACAAAAGCATCCTTTTGAAATGATGACACAAAAAAGACAAACTTTCAATGAATTGTTTTCGTTTTTAAATTCTGCATAATTCATTAAAAAAAAAAGAAATGTGGAAGAATCATTTTAGGTAATTCAATTTCAGTGAACCAAAGGAATACAAATGCACAGATTTCACGCTGGAGGTTCATTTAAATGAAGCTCAAACCTGGAATTGTTTTAAAATTCCCCACCATTCTGAAAATGAAATGTCCTTGCATTTTGATATGCTGATTATCATTAGTTATAACATACTACAACAGCAGAAAAAAGACACACACACACAAGAAATCTAAATGAGGGAACTTGAATTGAACGAAAAATTGTGCCTGCTAGACTTGAAGGTTGTCATTAACGAACAATGGAAACAGCATGTCCTTGCGTGTAAATGATGCCTATTAAATGTAGAGTTTCTAATGTCTATTAGCATATATAGACAATTCCTGTACATGACCACTTTTAAATTGTTGATTACATACGTTAAGTTCCTCACCAGATGGTCGATGTGGGTGGTACGGAAATTAGACCAATGAACCATACCTCATTCACACTATTGCTAGATATTCACGATTAGTATCAAACTAGCTGTCCAAATCAGCTCAACTGTCTTTTACATTTGTTTGGTTCAACACTAACGCCATTTGATTTATGAATAATGCGTTGACAATTAAAATACAGGAGGGTTATGATTTCATATTATCTCCACAAGTTGTCGGTAGCAGACGAAAAATTTCATGCATGTTGAGTCCGATTGAAACGGACACGATCCTTTTTCGAGGGAATACATTTGAATTACAATGGCAGTGAGATCTTGTGTGTGTGTGAAATGGGGAAGACAGAAGCACCCGGCTCTATTGGCAATCAAGGCCGCTGGGTCGTAAAGTAACAAAAGATGATTACACACACACACACACACACACAAGGTGCTATACACAATGCAAACGTGATGGTTAAAGGGGGGGAAAGCCGCTTCTTTTGCTCCTTTTTTTTTATTGTATAAACTAAAAAAGAAATGATTTCCAGAGCTGCGCTATGTTCCGGATGAAATTCAATAACAACTCATTATACATGCAAGCCCAGATTGATGTTACACGAAACAGTATCTGGAGCTTTTGAGAAGCCCCGTGCACACACACACACACACACACACCCTTCCCTGGGAATGTCTAATTGTCGATATACGACGGCCGTCAAACAACGCTGTCACGATCTCTATATTTATTATAAATCAAGAGGTCATGATGATAACTATGCCAACTGAAGGGAAAAACACAAAAAAAAAAAATAGAATAATAAAGAACTCAAGAAGCGGTATATGTGCACTCTATCGTCCCGTCCAGAGGGCATTTTCTTTTAAACAAAAATTTATTTTAAAACCTACTACCATCGACCCTTTTTTGGGATTCTCTTTTTGGTGAGGATCCAACACACGACTAGCGGCTCAAAAATGAAACAAAAGCCAATAATTCTTTTTAAGAGAAAAAAAAAAAACTTGTTTTGATTAAAAATTGTCTTCAGAAACAAGAGTTTTTTTTCCAAAACACAAGACACAGACGAAAAATCCAAATGAAAAAGAAGACAACGTTAACAGAATCAATTGACGAAAGAAACGACCTGACCACTCACTAAACAGGTTTATCAATACCACCCCTCGTCCTTTTTGCTTTTTTGATATCCCTCCTCGTTTTCATGACGAGTATAGAATACAAACAAAAGATTGAGAGGCTAACATTAAAAACGTAGGGCATATAACCAAGTATGGAAACACACACGTTGGATCAGCTGTTTGGAAAACGACAATTTTTTTTTTTTTAGGCGGCCAGGGAGGAACGGACCAGTTTTTTCCCTAACATTTATCAAGGGAGTGACTGACAGTTGTACCTAACCACGCCTTAATTCCGTTTCTCAAAAAATGGTCATTTTCAATGAACCCCCCCTTTCTTAGAAAGAAAATGCAAATCGACTTCTTTTGCGCCATTTGCGATGTAAGTAGACGTAAACGTAAATTTCCTGATGTCAGATAATCTTAATCGAATTTCCTTTTTTTTTTTCCTACCGCCCGTTTGCATCTTATTAAAAAAATAAATCATAAAAATTTGAAACCTTCACAAAAAAAGGAAACGGGATCATCGTTTGAATTTTCTGACGGGCTCGTTTCACAGACAGGTGGGCCGGAGACGACGAGATGTTCATTAGTCAATGGCTCCCGCGTGCAGCAGCGGCTACACGCACCATTAGCTTGTTAATGCATCCGTCTTGTCATTTTCTTATCAGTTCTGTTTTTTTCCCCCTTGCTTTTTTCTTGTGCATTGCAAGACAGGCCGGAGTGCAACTGAATTTCGTTCGTAGCTATTGTTGTACGTGTACAACCTTGGTGTCATCGACTCGACCTCGCCAAACAAACAAACAGGTTCCTTTCTACCAAATAAAATAATCAATCCGCCAGTCTGAAAAAAAGAAAAACAAGTGGAGAGGAAACCTGTCCTCTGGTTGGTAAGACCAAATAAAGAAAACAAAAATTTAAACTGCCATACAGGTGTGTGTTGCGTCATCAGAAAATAGCCTCACCAAGTTCAAACGCGCTGAATAGGCACCCTTGGCAACAAACAGCCTCCCCCCTTTGAAAAAAAATAAATCGTAAACATGTCGCAGGATGAGATACGCCACTGGACGCCGACGGACATTGAGTAAAAAGGTTGATGTTATTACTAAAGTTGCTAATGGCTCCAAGTCGGCCATTACCTTGCTGAATAATTACGCCGACAGGTAGACTTGTCATTTCTTTTTTTCTGCCTCCCTTTTTTGAATTTCATAAATAGAAAAGAAAAATATTTTTTTTTTTTTTGTCTAGCTATTGTCTCCCCGATGCGTACCGTGAGTGATTCCAATCCGATACGCTTTGTGTTTCGCTATACTCACGCCCCTCTCCATAATTTCCCCGTCCGAACTGAGCCCTTCAAAAAAATAAAATTGTTTTTCAACGATAGAAAACGGGACAAGTTACTCAGTTCATCTTTCAAAAAAATACATCATTTTTTCTTCTTCTTCTTCTTAAAAAAAAATCATTTCGTCATTCGCAGGCGCCGCGGCACGATTTCAAACCCGCATCAATCGAAATTCTATACCAGTACGTCTATATAAAAAATACGTGCCGCTTTATAATATTAGAATCATATAGCTGCCAGCTATGGAATATATTGCCGTGTTATTGCTCATGCCATCCCGCCGGTCAAATAGCCTCCAATTATTGCCAGTAAGTTCATTTCTCACCGGCATTTGTTTTTAAATCTTAAAAAACAAAAAAAATTAAGAGTATAACAAGAGATGGCCATTGCTGGACTGATGAGATATTCATCACGTAACGTTACTTTGAAATACTTTTCATTGTTTTTGTTTTTTAAGAGGCTTTTTTTGCGGCACGTTGTGATAATTAGACCTCGGCAGACAACAAATAATAATAATAAGTTTAAATTACGCTTTGTGTTTCTCGGAGTGTGTGTGTGTGTGTTCCAGACGTCGCCGCGCTGTTTGTGTTTTAACGTTGTTTTTTTCCTATTCTACACCCGATAAGGTCACTTCGAAAAGTCCTGAACTGGTTTTTGTTTTTCTTTTGTTTTAAATTATTTACAAATTTAAAAAGAGAAGTCGGAGAGCGACGAACCGTCAAAATGTCCTGAACACTCTGTGTTTTCTATTTTTCCGCTTGACGAAGCCAAAAGCGGATGAGACACACTGAAATCTCGTGTACAGACGGAATCATAGTATCCCCCCCCAAGACCACACACACACACACACACACAGGTACAAATAAATTTCAAAGGACAGAGAAAAGGAAATGTTCTTCTTTCGGACCATTTAAGCATTTTATCCTCAAAAAAGAAAACAAGAAAAGGAAAAACTGTTGGCTACGTATAATCACCGGGTAATAACAAACGGTGTTGTCGACACGGCAAGAAGAAAAAAAAAACCGCGACACAGTGGGCCCATTGCTGACCCATCGGACCCAACGGGCCGCCCTATTGTAATTCTACGCTGAGGATGGCTGACAACACACGAATAACACTTTCTTGTCTTTTTTTTTTTCCGCCATAGAAAAGAAAAAGGGAAACATATTTTTGGGTGCTTCTTTTATAGGAACCCCATCTATTATTATTACTGCTATTTTTCTCGTTGGGCTTTGCGGCGCTCCTTTTTAAAAACCGTGTTTTCCCTTTTTCTTGTTTCCCTCGAAATTTATTAGTGTGTTATGTGTGTGTATAGGTGCTCTTTTACCTTATTATATATAGCTAGCTGCCGGTCATCTTTTTTTTTTGTGTGTGGAGAGTCTGTCACGTCTTTTCGGAAGAAAATTCACTTGTACATTTTTTTTTGTTTCCTGATTGCGTTCCGTTGTAAGCATCCATTAATTACGAAGAAGAAAAAAAGAGGGTCAGATGTGTAACCCCCCCAACATAGCGCGGTAGTTTTCTTCAATAGAAGCAATACACCTAGCATTTTATTTTCGTACGCAATAACGACCGTTTCAAATTGAGCGCGCTTTGGCGCTACTAACCCTCTTGTATGTATAAAAAGAAACGCGCCTAACAAAAATTCAAACGCTAGGGGTGACAAGCTTAATTCTGATTTGATTAAAAAGGAAAAATTTATACAAAAAAAAAACGGACGCGAATTACAGCACGGTGTCAAAAGATGCGATAGCTGCGAGAGGTTTACCACTAACGGGCAGAAAACAAGAGGAGACCGTTGCAATAACAACGACCCCAAAAAGGCAATAGAGAAAAGAACCCCCCTCCTTGCACTCTTCTCTTTGTCGAAATAATGACTATCATTTGCCCTGGAATGATGAAGGAAAAAGAAAAGGAGCCTGCAGTACTACAATAACGTTGGTTGTTATGTGTGTTTTCTTTCGTTGGTCCTTTTTTTCTTTAAAAAAAAAAATAAACCATTCCGCTAAATTCGCTGATTCAAACCAATTGCGTTTCGTAATCATCTCTTGGCCGACTCGCTAAATAACTATTTGGTGGGTTTGATATAAAAGACGCTCCGGCTGAATGAGAATATGAAACTGTCGCGGCCATTTTTATTGTTTAAATTTTTTTTAGGTTAATTAACGTTTGTAAGAAAAAGCGAGGGAAATGTTCTGTGTGTGCGCGTTTCGTATTTTCAATTGAAAATACGTCTGGTACACACACATGTCTTTGTGTGTTCTTCATTTGTTTGAAACACATTTTTTTTTTCTCTCCCTTTGTTGTTTTTCAATTTTCTGATGCCGACGCACGGTAAGGTGTTACAAGAATCCGCCGACACAGGGAGTGCAAATGTTGGGTCTAATGACGGGGCATTATCATTTTTATTTCCTTTTTTTTCCAAGCCAAAAAAAAAAAAAAGGAAAACGCAACAGGAGAGAGAGAAAAAAAAATGTAGAGAAATTCGGTCGCCCCGCTGTTCAGCTAATTTGATCAAATTTCAAAAAAAGACCCCCTCCACCAACGCAGTCCATTGTAAAAGTTAGCTTCTGTGACTCTTTAGCTACTATAGCTTAAATAATGATATCATTCGCCGACACAACAATAACCTCCATAAGAAAAGAAGAAAGCAACAAACCCAAATAATAATTTTTTTTTAAGAGACACTGAAAACCTTCATCACGCGTTTTCTTTTCCCCTCTTTTTCTTGAATGGCATGACGAAAAATACCCCACCAAAGAAAAAAAGCCTTGCGTGCTATATTAAATATATCAGGTGAAACGAGAAGAAAAAAAAGGGCCACGTAACAAGAAAACAACTCGTCTCGATTGCTTGTAAGGCCTTTGTTCCAACTCCGGAGGTCCCTAACATGGTAATCAAGTAAAAAAAAAAAGGGCTACGAATAGAAAACGAGAAGAGCAAGAAACGGTAATCATGGCAAGTAAAAAGAAAGGAATATTCGGTAAGAACAAACGTAGAATTGAGGGAAGAAAAATTTGGATTGTTTCCTTTTCGTGTGGGAAAAAAAAAACGGGAAACCAAATAAAAGGGGAGGTGGAAGAAAACAGTTGGAAAATGGCGTGACAAACTCACGACAAATTGGGCCAGAGAATATTCAGCGGCAGCGGTGGCGTCAGCATTTTTTGACAGCTTCGCAAGAGATAATAAATTATCGGGTCGCTCGGGAGAAATGAAGAGAAATCCCAGACACCTTACTTTACTGTCTATTTGCGTTTAGAGAAGAAGAAAGGAAAGGAAAGGAAGAAAAACGAAGAATCTTCGGTGTGTATGGTAGTCACGCAAGACACGAAACCTCAAACTCGATAATGAAAGACAAATGTTGATACAAGACGGCGCTCCCTCATCTCAAGTTCTTGATTCGAACAAAGCTTTCGAGAAGCTTAGTAAATATTATAATACAAATTTGACAAGGAAAAGGGCTAGATTTCGTTAAGCATAAATGCGAAAACAGGAAAGAAATAACAGAAAGGCACAAGCAGAGCCATCTGGCAGGATGGGTTACTTCTGGAAGGACGTCATTTACTGGTATCAGTTTAAATCTACCTGTGTTTTAACCCCTAAGCTAAACATTTGTGCCAGTACTAACTTGATTTGGAATAACTTTAGGAAGAATTGAAATAGGGGTACTAGTTTGAGGTTCCGGTCCAGTAGTTGATTGATCTCTCCATCCTGCCATTTCCAAGTCGATAGCTTTCTTCTCAGCATTTTCTTCTTCTTGCATCCGTTTAGCCTCTTCTATCTCATACTGATATTTCGGGGCAGTAATACCAAGGAAGTCTGCCAGGGTTTCCCCAACATAATCACAAGCCGCCAAGGCCTTTGACGACACATGTGAAAACCAAGGCATCCAAGCCATGGTTTTCTATTAAAAGAAGAATAACAGATAAGTAAGGTTTTGTAAGATTCATATCAGGGCTAATGAACTTACTGGATCAACAAGTGTGGAACTAGTCTGGACCTTGCAGACTCCTTCTTCATCACTGCTGTACTCTTCGTAAACGCCATCACTACAGTGAATGTACCTTTTCACCTTTCTGCCATTCTCAATTTGTAATGGCTTATCTGAACTTGCTAGTTCAGGTACAGTTGCCTCAAGATTAACTTGAACAATTGCATCGGGAACTACCATTTCCCCAAGGGTTTCACCTGCTGCACTTGACTATAAAAGGAATAAAAATTTCAGTCAAGATTTCCAAATTGACAGTAATATTAATACTTTGATATACCTTAACAGTTTGTAGTTCCTCCATAAAACTAACAATTTCCGGTGACAACGATGATAACAAAAACTCAAATTTAGATAGACTGTCACTCGATAGTAAATGTGCAGCACACGGCGGCAATCACAAAACAAATAATCAGAAAAATCGAATTGCGTTTAAAGAAAGTTGTTCAACCTCGATGACTCTTGAGATTGCAAAACTTCTCTGGCTATGGAAGGTGGGCAACTGCAGTAAAAACAACAAATCGAAATAACCGTTGGCAACGTTGCGTAATGACTTCCTTTTGTTGATTTCCATTCCAGATAATATTTTTTTTTCTCAGTTTGGAATTGCGTAGAGAAATCAGACAGCGTAATAGCAGGAAGAATGAAAAACAGATTGGCCAATTAAACTACAGATAAGATTCACCAGCATTTGCATAATGGTACCCACTACACGCCAGTTTATTTGGAGCTCCAGGGTAAATGCTTTGTTCTTTTTTTCTGTCGGTAGAGTTCATCATCAAAGTGTCATGGTAACATTGGTCATGAATACCAAAGTGATGAAACGGTAAATGTAATAATTTTTCCGGTTGGACGAAATGGGTAAAAAAAAAATCGAAATGGAATATAAAGCATTTTTTTTTCTAACTCTCAAAGGAGTCCTTTGGTAATCTCTGGTATTTTCATGAGCGTCCTCGCTCGTTAGAGGCTTTCAAAGTTGCTGAAGCGACTTTATCCGATCGGAATTCACATTTTCCCGGTCTAATTTCATTATTACCTCATTCCACAGCTCGTGATGCCTGATAAGGTGAAAGAAGCTACACAAAAGATGTGAAATGCGTCGTTGAAAATGCACACATTTTTGCTCCAGCTGTATATCCACGACTTTCCTGCGTATTAAAAAGCTTGCAAGAGCGTGGGAGAGAACGAGTCTTTGAAAATTGTATGGAAAAAAAGAGGAAGGCACAAAACGTGGAAAGGAAAAGAACACAAATGAAAGAATGGTTCCGCCCCTGTGTACGTCGAAAACATTATTACATCTACTTCACACACCACGTCTTTATTATTACACAAAAGCCGTGGCAACAACAACGTGCGTACGAACGTTACGCATCACTCCGTAACGGACGAACATCTTGTATGGTGGCATTTTTTTCCCTTTTTTCTGAATAGCAGTGAAGAATTCGTGCCTCAAAGATTTTCTTTAAAAAAAAAGAAAGAGAAGAAGGTGGACGGCAAAAGATTTGGACTCTGAACTAGTCAGATTATATCGTTTCCGTGAGAGTTTTATTGTCCTCGAAACCCTTGAGATCGTGTCGACGCATTGCAGAACCTTTCCTCTTTATTTTTAGATCAACATACTTATCCGCTTTAAATATGGAAAGACGGAATCAAACTACCGTATTTTCAAATTCAAGATCCCCTTTGTTATGTTTTATGCAATAGCACACCCATCCAACTTCTTAGTAGAATTCGCAAAATCATTTTTCTCTACATACGATTCGTTCTCTTCTCAGATTTCCCAATTTCTTTTTTTAATCCACTTAGATTTTTCTTTCTTTTCCAAAAATGTTAGAGTTTTACACTGTAAAGCCTACTAAAATGTCGTTTCAACAACAATGATGAAATCGACTTGCGAGTAGCGTAAACGAATAACGATGGATTGGTCACGAAGTATAAGAAAGTTTCGTAAGTAAACATGGGTACCTGAAGCAGACGGTGCCCAACTATTTAGTGGGACAATGCAAAAAAAAAAATGGAATGACGTTAGAGTTTTGTTTAGCAATGAAGAGTCCCCAACTTCCAGTCAAATAGCATCATTAAAAAATGTCACAAACTTTCTTTTCGTGGCACTGCACTGCAATAGCCTTGATCTTAACTGAAGTAATCTAAACATTTTGCAAGCATGAAAATCTACGAGAAATTCATTTCTATTGAATTTATCTCTATTGATCAATCGGTTAACGCCTCAACAAATCAAACACCAGCTAACGTATAATAAGATTGGCCTTTTTGTTGACAGGAACAATTTCATTATTCCGTGCGTGGTTAGAATGCTAGAATATAATGAACGCTTCAGGTAATATTAACAAGCAGACGACAATCAAAGTGAGTCGGTTCCGCCTGGAAGAGATTGGAAGAATAGTGCTAAATTGATGCATCGCCGTGCCCCTTTACCACTATCTTTTCTTGTTTCTAAGCAAAATTTAAGTACCTTTTCCTCTTATTTCTTGTTGGATTCAAGCTATCGTCGAACTACGAAATTTTTCCCGGGAATTTGCAAGCTTCGATAGTGGCAAGTAAGTTCTGCTTCGACTGATTTCAGGGTTTTATAATAAAAATAGAACGTTAAAAGGAAAAAGAAATATTTTAGAACTTCATTTTGTACACTTGCGACTGTGTACACTCGTTATTTCTCGTAGTCCTGAAGTTTCTTTCGCGAGACGAATCTTGTAAAACTTATTGTGAACGGCCTCGATGGGAGACAGCCGATCGAAAAAAAAAAACAACATTGAAAAGTTGTATTTCTTTTAAGCTTTGTGTCGGCTGATGCTGGTATCAGTTCAAATAATCGCATCAGTGTTCGCGAGCTTTTTCTAAGTGCTGTTACTTTGTCATCTATACGATATGAAAAGAAAGAAGCTTGAAACCAAGTATTTATCAATAAAAAGAGTAAGAAACCTTATACTGCCTATTTTTCACTTCACAAATTGATCAGCTATCACGAAGCAAAGCCTGCAATATTCCCAAACTAGAGGATTGAATGTCAAGACAACGCCACCGCTTCCCATCGCCACCCGCCTTTTTGTCGTGCAGTCAATCGATCTTTGCTGCCTACAACAAAGCCCTTTCTTTTTTTCTTTGTATAGAGCATTAATAAAGGACTAAAAATATCTATTCTGTTAAAAGAAATATGTCTCGAATGAAAGATGATCAACCAGAACTCTTTGATCTTTGACTTACCTTTTCCTTATGGCAAATAAAGGTCGCTTTAGTTACGCAAATTCTTTATCGCACTAACCTGACAAAAATAAAGAGAGCCACTTGTGATTTCAAAAAAGCAAATGCAAGTAATATTAATAACTCACTATTCACGGGTTCAATTCACGTTTATCTGATGTGATCCCCCTTCGCATCGGCAAAAAAAAAAAACTGTTTTCCTTCCCCCTGTAGACAGCGAATGAGAAAACACCAACTAAAAAGGGGGACGAAAAAGAAGTGATCAATTGATTACCATCTCTTAATAGAAACTGCCATATAGGAATACGTACGTCACGGTATACTCTCGCTGATTGAATTGTATGAGTTCATCTCCCTGTAAGCCGCAGACGACAAGGTCTGACGTAGACGGCCTAAACAATGACTGGAGTCTTGTTTCCAACTCCGCGGCACCGAACATAATGGTGGTGATCTTTCGCAATGTACGTCGTAAGCGGAATCCCAGCTTCTTTCATAATTAATGCAGATGATATAGTCCCTACACTTTCTCATTTGTTTAGCCGCCCCATGATGAGAGTTTCAAATTGTGTTTCTGGTTCCTCACAGATCAAAGAATATTACATGACACTAAGCTTGACAAGTGAATTTAACGATACATTAGTCTCTAACAATGCAGCGCATTAAAAACGAGTCCCGGGTATTTCAAGCGAACTGGGAAAAAATTGATACAGGCTTTTGCGTAGGTGGTTCGCCAATCACTTACTGTACCATTGCCTCGCCCGATTTTATATCCTAAAGGACTGTTGCTTATGCAAATTCAGTTACAAGTGCAGCGGGAATGTCAAAAAGATGTTAAAAGACATGCGTTAGAAATAAAAATGCAGATCTACCTTTCTTTTTCTCTCGGTGAGCTCTTTTTTTGTTACGTTTTCAACCCTTCCCTTTCTTCTTGATCAAGTCGACCATGTTTTTCGGCGAAGAGTCGTAGAGTTGCAGCTGCCTAGTACTTTTCCAAAATGCTACATGTGACGTTTGTTCATTTCAATTCACCGTCGCATGTCTCCGAATTG
Organism: Daphnia carinata; assembly: GCF_022539665.2. Taxonomy (NCBI): domain Eukaryota; kingdom Metazoa; phylum Arthropoda; class Branchiopoda; order Diplostraca; family Daphniidae; genus Daphnia; species Daphnia carinata. The sequence goes on from NC_081337.1 coordinate 3,202,319, forward strand.
GAATTTCATGGCGTTCTTCATTACATTAGACATGACAGTCTTTCAAATTAGATGAAAGGCTACAAGCAGCTTTTATTTAGACAAAGCAGCTTTCCTTATGGGGAGTTAGCAAAGATGCTTCCGTTCAGCCCGAATGATATCACCTTAATAATTCAAATACCGGTTTGGCGAAGCAACTTGTGCGGGAGGGGAAAGCTCGCTGGCTTTTAATTACTTAATGGACTAGTTGGTTTCTAAGCAAGTCTTTCCGTTTGCGCCGTTTCCGATTCCTGACGAATGGTTTCCATGAAGTCCTCTAAATCGTCTATATATAATTAATCTTTCCACACAATCAAATGCCCGCTTTTTCTGTTCTTGTCAACCACGTAAATAATCAACACCTACGTCGTCACGAAATTGAGTAAAGAGTGACTTTATCGCAATCCTCGCCTCGGGGGCATTACTTGAAGCCGCGTAAGTAAATTGTTCTAATCAACTGCCAGCAGATTCTGTAAGGATAAACAGGAAAAATTAAGTCACTTTGGAATTTTTTGATGTTGTAATTTTGTTGCAAGTGCGTGTCACAGAACCCAAAAAAAAAAAATCAAAGGTCTGATTAACTGACCAACGTACGATTTAAGAAGGGAGGAAAACGTTACAATCATCGACGCTTGCCAAGTAAGATATCCTTCTCCTTTTGTCGCTTCTTAACCTCGTCGATGTTGCGGTTCTTCCAATTGCTTTTGCGCAACTTAATCGGCCGACTTCCCACGTACTTGCCTGTGGAATGGAAGAGAAGACAAACAAAATTAAAACCATCTCACATCCAATCTAGACCGATTCTACTAAAAGGGTACGGCTTCATAACAGAAAAAGGTCAGCAAGGACATTGAGTGAAGGCACTCGCATTTGATGGATCATTGGGTACCCATAGAATGGCAAAAACGAAGGGAAACGGGTAAACGGACGTAAACGAGGCGCATGTGCATCCCATCACGAGACTATAAGAAGCCATACCGGATGGTTTCCGTGCCACAGAACAACCCCTGTTTCAACAGTCGATGGCAGGTTAAGTGCTGCTGCTATTGACCACCGTACGACACATCCGATTCCGCACAACAAACAAATTATCGCCAAGAAACAAAACACAGAGGAAAAAAACACGATGCGGTTAAACTTGATTTTGCGAACACTCTGCCTCATCGCCCTAATTTGCACTTGTACTATCGCCGATTCTGCCAACCAAGAAATTGATTCGTCGGAGAATCTTTTACCGCTGATGGGTCAACTCGGAAAGCGTGAACCGTTCAAAAAACTTCGATCTCACAACCCGATTCTCATTTTTCACCAATCTATCCGACAACCGTAAGTTTGGCTGTTTTGAAAAATCTAAATTATATCTAAAATCTATTATTGCTTCGCTCTAAACTCTTCCATTTTGACAAGCACTTAATATGAGCCTTATAACGTAAATAAAACTAAATATTACATCTTTCTGTGGGAAGAAAAAAAAACAAATCTAGCTGTTTCTCAATTACTGAACAGACGGTATCTGCCAAGAACGAATAGCCACACGGAGGCACCAGTGGGTGAACGCGACATCCCAAGACGGCTCATTCGACGCGGAAATAACAAGACGCATTCTAATATACAGCCGCTCCTCGTATGGAATCATCAGCTGCTGCCCAATTTCTATAACAAGCGACAACCACCCTACTTTATGAGCAGCCTTCGCAGAGATGGCAACTTGGGTAATACGAAGAATTCTGTGGCTGTCAAACGATCCCACGATTGGGTAATGATACGGCATTAGCTCAAGACGTCGCTCTACTAAAGGACTAATTTTATGATTGGCATAACTTCATTTTACAGTTACCCAAGTCTGATGACGAAACGAACGTACAAGCATTCCCCTACGAAGAGTTCAACTACGACAGTAAAGGTGACACAAAAATGGCGCAAAAAAGGTGGCATTTTAATTAAGTTAGTGTTTTTCTTTTTGTTTTCTAGATTATTACCAAGTCGATAACGATTTCAACGAGCCGGACTTCGAACAAATTGAAACCAAGAACGACGATTTTTAAAGCGCCATATTGCTTTTTTTGTTTTTGCACTACACACAATTGACTGCTAATCGCTACACACATTTCACGAAAATCAAATGATCGCAGAAATAATAAAGTTGGGTGGATACTCCTGACATGCCCTATTATAGCGAAAATATTTATGATAAATTGAGAGGGACTTACCATTAATTTCTCTCATGGCTCGTGTGAAATCCGTCGGATCTTTGAAGCTAACGAAGCCGAAGCCTTTTGTTTTATTGGAGCGAGCGTCTCTGATCACTTTGGCTTTTTGAAAAGAGGGAAATTTTCCGAAAACGCGAGCCAAGACTTCATCAGTCACATCATTGCCGAGATCTCCGCAAAAGATTCGGTAGTCGTCTGGAAAAGAAACAAATATTTGTATTACAAGGCGATTGAAGGAACAGAAAAGTGTGGGATATAGATAAAAAAAAAAATATGTTTACTTGGATCCCACTCAAGAAGGGAGTCATCTTGCCAAACTGTGCCACCAGCTGCTCTTACAAATTTTTTGGGTTTCTTCATCTTCTGTACTTTGGGCTCATCAGTGCCAGCTTTGACAGTGGCTGAACCGACCGTAGAGGACGGAGCCCTCAAAATAGATGGACCACCCTAAAAACAGAAATGTGTATACTGCTAATCTATGCACATGAGATTGTGTGTGCCTACCGAAGAACTTGGTGTAACTTTTGTGGGGGATTTAGCCTCAACTTTTTGTTTTTTGGCTGGTTGTGTAGTTTTGGACGAACTTGCAGCAGTAGTGGGAGTTGCAGGTGTTGATTTGGCTTCTTTTTCAGGAAGATAAAGAACAGGTTTGTTACTGATAATGGCTGTTCCAACACTAGAAGCTTGGCTTGAAGGTTGTACTGATGTGGTGGAGGAAAACGTTTGAGATGAAGAAGCTGGGGCAGTCGGTCTAACTCCAGCCCTTTGGAGTTGGGTTGGCAAAAAATGGGTAGGGGGTTGGAATTTTTGCTGAAATGTACCAGGTGCACCAGAAGCAGGTCGTACCATGCTTGGTTTTAAAACAGGGGGAATGGTAGGTTTAGACGTAGAGTTAGAGATTTCTGCCTCAAACCTGTTAACAAAACAAATCAGTTTAGTTAGCTAGTATAGAATTTGATTTGATGATTAAACTTATACCTTTCCATTTCATCTTGCATTTGTCTTTGAGGGAAACTTGCCATTTTAAAAACGAATATTGTCTTCCGACTTTGTAAACACGAATTCGTTCACAATCGTACAAGCACTCACTTCTGCACGCCTGCAAACAGCGCTGCCAAATTAGTTTAATTGTGCAATGGCCTCCGACTCGACAACGGGTTAGGCTAAATGGCGAACAAGCACAGGAAGGTTTGTTCTACAAAAACGAATTTTTTCATGGCTTCATACTTCAATCCTAAGACCAAAATCGTGATGGCCCTTGTAAATGGTACATGAAAACGATCTAGCAGACACACAAAATGGGTTAACGCATGTCTAATAGGAAACAAATGGAAAACAGTTTTCTCTTTTATATTAAAACAAGATAGCATCAAAATTAGAAACAGTAAGTTTTTGTTTCAAAATATGTAGTATGATCGATACCTTCCAATGCTTGATGGACCCTTTGTTGGATGGTTGCAGGAATGGAGTATGTTACAAAGAGGGGAAAACAAGTTTTCACTTTTGAAAGTTGCGATTTCTTGACGTAATTACAGACACTCGTTTAGGACTCTTTTCATTTGATGCTCCCAAAATAACAACAGGGTCAACTGCTTCCATGATAACATGATCTGCACCTTCCTCGATTTCGGACTGGTGTTGGTCTGCATGCGAGTTGGAAACAAGCATCGTTCCTTCGTGGTTTCCCGCCAAAAGTCGCAGACCCGACTCAGAATTCATGAGGTTCTTGCTCAGTTCATCTCGATTTGACTCGCCTACTGTTAACATGTGAGACAGACTCATTTCCTGGGTCAAGGTAACCTGTCCATCGGTTTGGGTAAGGAACAATTCGCTTAGGTCAAGCAAAGTATTGGAATCCAACGCGGGAAGCTAACAGAAAAGAATGAAATAATCTTAGTTTTCTTTAAGGATAGCGACTAACTAATGGAAACAAAATTTACCTGGACATTGCCAGCTTCATCTAAATGGAATTTCACAGTCAAATTGGCCAGAGATCCACTTTGATCGCCCAGGGAATTGTGCTGATTTGACAAATCGCCTGTAATGGCAATAACTTTTGCCATCTGAGTGCTTCCATCAACGTCTATATCAACCCCCTGCTAAAGTAATTTTTTTTTTTTAACCAAGTGGCAAAGACGTTTCATAATTTAGACGATTTTACCTGATTGGTTGCTTTAACTTTCGGTTTCTTTTTGTTGGATACACCTGTTACTGCGCGAATTGCTTTCACTTTACCGACTGCCTGAGCAGCTTTACGATGACTCTTAAGATGGGATTGTCGGTGGCCGGTTGTCCGGAACGACAAGTTACATTCAGGACATCGGAAAGGTCTATCTCCTGATGATAGAACGATGAAATGCTGTTTTTTCTTTTGCTACTCTTTTTCAATTGCTAAATGGCTTACCTGTATGAATTCTCATGTGAATTCGAAGCGTGTTCCGGCAGGAATAAAGACCTTTGCAGAACTCACAGGAGACGGTCTTATTGCCAGTAGGAGAATGGGTACGCAAATGCGCTGTCAAGGTGGACTTGAGCGTAAAACTTTTATCACATATCGAACAATGGAAAGGCCGTTCTCCAGTATGAGTTCGCATATGACGAATAAGATCTGACTGTTTTCTAAACAAAGATAAACGGGTATTAGTACATTAAAAGTTAACGTTTCCAGGCATTTTTACTTGAAACTTTTACTGCACTGCGTGCATTCTTTGAGGCTTTTTGGCATCTTATCCGTAGTTGGTTGAAGAAATCCTTCTTGCGAGGACGTCGCATCAGTAAACATCGGCGACTTGTGTTCTTTAAAACTTGTTTCCTCTGCGAAATAACATTAAAGATTTTATGCCGTTTTTTTCATGTGTACATAAAACGAATCGATAACTCATACCGGTCCTAGTCTGATTGCACCCCTCTTCCATATGATGTAAGTGGAGCTCAATGGAAGAAGATTTAAGCCCGCATGTGTCACACACACAATGAAGAGGATATCGATCTGAGTGCGATTTTTGATGAACCTAATACCCCACGGGAGTTTGATTTAAAGCGATCAATATCAAATTTCATGCCACCAGAAAAAGCTTTCAATGCATGTTTTTGAAAAATGAAGCTGCTTACCATCAATGCTTGTGCAGTTGAGAACGATTTTGTGCAAATAGAACAAATATGAGTTTTCACAGCTCCGCAGTTACTGCGCATGTGAATCTTTAAATGAGCAGCTCGCTTGAATTCTCTTCCGCACGAAAGGCACCTGAAAACATCAATGAATAATACTAAAAATTGCAACGAATCAAACTGAAAACGAGTATGCATACTTTCTGTCTTCTTTTTTCGAATCATCAGTTGCTGTGTTAAGTAGTTCATTCTCCTACGAATCAAAATAATTGAACGTTACGTATCGCTTGCTAATGAATATTGTGACTCACCTGAAATGTGAAATTCTGCGACAAGACTTGGCCGTCATATATTGTTTGTAGATCAGAATCACCCGGCGTGTCTGTAACATCTTCTACCTCCTCGCCACCAAAGTCCATACTTAGTTGTATGGGTTCAAACGACGAAGTGTCATTCATGCTCGATGTCGTGCACGGGAGACTATGTACAACATCTCGTGTTCCATCCTCCAATTGGTATTCGCCATCAGGTTGGGCTGTACTGGTATCTGGCGGCATGTCGCTTGATTCATAGTTCAACTGGAGACCATCCAAATGTAAAGTTAGCTCATTTTCAAAGGCCACCGACAGTTGGAATATTTACCAATTCCCAATTAGGTTCCGCCTGTGGCTCAGGAATGCGAGATGGCGATCGGTCGACCGTGTCAGCATCAGCTGACTCTGGAACGGATGACGAACACTGAGTTTGTTGCTAAAAACAGGTTGAAGGGAACATGATTGAGGTATGTGATGTCTGATTAACATGTTTATGACGGTTCTTACCAAATGAATGACCTCATTAGTGTGTGTTCGGACATGCTTTTTACAATTAGAGTATGTCTTAAAGGATTTTGGGCAGTACGGGCAGAGAAAAGGCCTTGAATCGCTGTGACTGGCTCTGTGTCGATTGAGCGTACCCTTGGTAGTGAAGCACCGATTGCATTCGGGGCACTGGAAACTGGGCGCCGAAACCCGTTCGTGCGTCAGGTGATGAGCTTTTAGAACCCACTTGGAAACAAAATTCCTTCGGCATGCACCATCAAATAATTTAGAAAAACCAATTTTATCTGACAATTATGAATAGTGAACACGCTAACCGGAGGCAGACGTTGCACGTAAAAGGCTTCAGTCCCGTATGCGTGCGGATATGCTGGTTAAGATGAGCTGATTTTTTAAAAGCCGCACCACATTGCAAACATTTGAAAGGGCGCGTCTGTCGAGTGCCACTTTTTGCTTCTGATCTGCTAAACAGCTGTGCATTCACCGGTTGTCTCGGGAGGATTCCTAAAATAGAAATATTACCGTTTCTTACGTGTCACTGAATTGCGGACAGAACATTTTTATTACCTGATTCGGTCAATTCCAACGGTTCAGCTAACGTCACGGAAATAGTTGATTGGCCAGCGTCGTTCGCTAGACGTGGCTCTTCTGACGTATTAGCAGCCTTACTTTTGCTCTTGATAGATCGCTGGTGAGCCTGGAGGTGTACCTTGAAATAACTGCGATGTCGAAACTGCTTGCCACAATAATTACAGCTATACGGCCGCTGACCAGTATGGAGCCTGTAATCGAAATGGAAATGATAGGTTTCATAAGTATACATCTGGAGAGGGCGCCATGGAACGTACCTTTGATGTAAAACCAGGCTTGCCTGACTGGCCAGTTTTTTATTGCACACTGTGCACTCAAACGCTTTTGTCCCATTGTGCGAATTCAAGTGCGACATGAGAGTCGATTTGAGACGGAACGTCTTGAAACAGATTGCGCACTATTGGGACGAAGGCAGCTGATGTAGATTAACAATTCTAAAGTAGACGATTAACGACAACGCTTACCTTATAAGGCATGATGCAGTTGTGAATGCGAAGGTGGCGAACCAGATCCAAAGGTTTCTTAAATCGCTTCGGGCAATGGGTACACAATAGCCAGCGAACTGCGTTCTCCATCTGGTATTCGACAGTATATTGCCTTAAAAAAAAAAAAAAAGAAGCATATTTTCATAAAGATGCTACTACGTCTTGTCACAGAGCATCGGTTGTGAGACGCTTGTTGATTTATTGGACTTACACTAGTTTGGCTGGATTGGCTCTATCTACGAGAGTAGTCGTGCATGCTGTACGTTCCTTTGTTTTATCATGATCGCCATTTCGCTGTTGGCCTGGAAAAGACAAAAACAAATGCAAAAATGTTATCAACACGAAAGACGACCTTCACAGAAGACAAAAAAAATGAAGTTTCGAAAGAATTCGCACATGAATTATCCACGCCACCATCTGAGAGTGGCAGCCCAATGCGCTCTAGAGCCTTTTGAAGAATATCATTCTTGTGGTTGAGGCCATCACGCAATACGGAATCATCGCCGTTAACGTTCAGAACTGAAATGGTGTCGGAATTTTTATCCAGCAGGTGGGAAAGACTCGAGTCCGTCTTTGGATGCAAGAAAGATAATTAAAAAAAAATAACAAGCGTGAATATAAAAGAGTTTTATAAAGCAAACCTGCTCGGTATCACAGTGGAATTTACTCATGTGCGATGTCAAACTCGATACATTTCGGAATACGGCACTGCAATCTTCGCAGCGATGAACATCACCTTGTTGCTCATTATGAGCAAGGAGGTGAAGGCGTCGAACGTGCGCTCGAAGGTTTCCTAATACATAAACGACATCGTACTTACGAGGAATAGAAGACTTAAATACTACAGTACCTTTCTGGCTTGAGGCATAAGGACAAAATGTGCACTTGTACGGTTTCTCATGTCCGTGGATAGCTTTCTGATGGCTTACAAGCGAGTTCTTCTGACTAAAACTCCGAGAGCATTGGTCGCACTGAAATAGCGCAACGTTATTTTTGAATAAATTCGTAACATGTTTCATCGGCGAATATTGAAAGTTATAAAACCTTGTAGGGTCGGTCGCCAGTATGGACTCGCTCGTGCCGGGTGCACAAGCTGGGCTTATCGAATTCCATAGGACAGTAAGAGCATTTGAAACGAGGTTTTCCTACGATTTTGTTCGCTTTGCCCTTTTTCTTGCAAGACAAGATGGAATTGACCTTTCACGAGAAATAAAGGTTTTAAAGAAAACGCTTAGATGCAAGCAAGATAAGATTGTGACACCTTTTGATGAAATCGGGAATGTTCCTTTAGCGCTCTTAAAGTGTTAAAGTTGACATGGCATTGCTTGCAGGGGAAGATTTTTATTACTGGTTCTGTTCCCCCAAGATCGGTTGAACCGTTACACGAGTGATTGAGCTCGGCAAGGGTTAAGGGGGCGGTCTTGTTCAGTTGGTGTTCCTCTTCTACGTGACGCCGTAAGGCCCTCATAGTTTCGAATTCGTTATCACACTGCTGACAGATAAGTGTATCTTCCTCAATGTGGAGTGAAATATGAGCCTTCAAACTAGCCATTCGCGAAAATTTCTTGCCACATTCGGGACATTGACTTGATGTGCTATGCAAAGCCATATGAAGTTTTAGATTTTTCTGTGTGTCAAAGAAACCATGGCATTATTGCTACTATTAGGGAAACTTAAAAAACGTAAAAACTAGATTGGCTATACCTCAATGTTAAATGAGAGGTTGCAGGTCATACATTGGTAGGGCTTCTTGTCTAAATGTTGTAGCTTATGCCTTTTGTAGTCTGCACTTTTCTTAAATGTTGCTCCACATTCTGGGCAGGTCAAAGAATCATTTACCTATGTACCAAACCAAGGTAAGCATGCAGCACACTGTGAAAGTGTTAACCTGATGATGTATATTACTGGAGTTTCAATATGAAAGGTATCTGGCAAATGCCTGTTATCAGGTAAATCTGACAGATCTGATGGCTGATCATTGTCTCCAATCTCATTAGCAATAGGCGAACTGGATACGATAGCTGTCCCGTTGTCTGAAATAATTCCAACCTTCAACGACACAAAAAAAAATACAGTAAAGAACAGTTCACCTTGAAAACAAACACACTTAGTTTTTATTCACCTGCGAAGACTCAATGAATACCACCTGTACTCCATTTCCATTCTTCCACAATTTATTTATATCAAAGTCTGTGGAAAATACAAGTGGAACCGTAGTCTCCCCATCCAGGAGATCATTTGATCCTCCTGAAAGAAAAACACAAGATAGTCTATGAGATTCATAAATAAGCTGTAAAAAATTTTTACCTAATGAGTCGGACAAAACAAAATTGAAGGACGTAACAGGGTTAGTTCCATCACAGTCATTGGTCGGTAATTCCATTTTTTTCACTATTAATTTCTGTTCAAGAAAAACATGAAAATCAAAGGTGATCCCATTTCCTTCTTTTCACCTCAAACTCTTTCTGTGTGTGTGTGTGAAGAAGGTAACTAAAAATTAAACTGTAATTCGCAAGTTACCTCTCGTTCGACATTGAAACTAATCTTTCTGCTAATTATGATTTGGCAGACTCAACACTTTAATTTACGATTAAACGTGAAAGAAAGTTTCTTCCTCCACGAAACTTCTAGGTATAACTTTACGCCTTTTAAAAATAACTGGGGCAGTTAAATCTTTTTTTTTTTTCCTAGAAATCGGCCACCAGCCGTACCCGAAAGCCAAAACAACAAAATTTTCAACAATGTTGTCTGTATGAAATACGACGTTGCCGTAGGATCAAAACAAACCGCAGTGCGATTGGGTACACACTAACATATTCGTACGTCAGTTTTGAGAAAGAAAGAAAATGTATTAAAGTTGACATTCAAATAAAAATAGACTTTTAAAAATGATTTCAAAATCGGCACAGGGGCAGATAAAAAAAAAGGCACCGTTTTCTTATAAATTTATTTCTCTATGTTGTTTTTATCAGTTACTTTTTACGCTGGTTTAACTCTGGATCACTTTGCGCTCGTAGTTTACGGCCGTGAGTTCACACTATAGCGTAAAAAAGGAGACTATCCTGACATTCCGAAAAATACACCCCAGAGAGTGTATAAAATTATACTGATTTTTATTTCCAAGACATTCCAATCGGTATAAAAGTCTCCTGTGACCCAATCTAGGGAAGAAATAAAAAGAAAAGGGAAGGAACGACTTGTGATCTCCGGCATTTTTTCCTGGCACGCGTCCCAGCATCAGCCGCCTCCTATATCGTCTGCGGCAGACAATAGGAAGGATAGAGACCCATCCATTGGTAGGATGTATAAAATGGATAAAACTGGTCGTTGGAGGGGAGGAAATCACAAAGAATCGAGAGGTAAAACGATCACCGAAAAGGATAGCGATATATACAGCGAAGACCTACCACGATAGAGACGGGGGGAAGGAAAAAAAAAGAACATCAACAAGGCCGAAGAATGAAACGAGTTCTTTTCCATCGGCCCTCGTTTGCATCCGTTATGTTATTTGTATCAAGAAACGGGACCGGCACACATTGCACAGAATCAATGGGCCGTGAAGGGAATAGCCTCATAGATTCCGTATCACGCCGATTCCCGGTCCCCCTGTTGTATATAGGTATATTCGTGATCTGGTCCCCCTCCTTGAACGCAATCTAGTATGCTCAGCTGTATATGCAGTTGCATGCTTCTTTTCTTTATCCTTTCTCTGAATATTTTCTTCTTTTTTTTTCCATAAAAAGTCTTTGGTTCTAGTCGAGCTCGGCAGAATATAAGCGGCTTTCCCGTCCGCTCCACAGCGTCAGTATCTCACGTGATGCAATAGAAGACGATTCAAGCGAGGGACTTGAAAAAAAAAAAAAAAAAAGAAACTGCTGAAGAATTGATCTAAAATATTGAATAAACGGTTAGAAACAGAAAAGCCATTTGTCCCTGCAATTCGTACAAACATGGCCTGTTTTTTTTTTCCTTAAACATTGGAAGAACATTTAGGAAAAATATTGAGATGGAATAGAAGAAAAAACTGAATGGAGAACAATCGAAAACAGTTTTCTTTTTCTTTGATTGCACTTTCAAATGCGTTAGTGTTAAACTCTTTGCGTGTGAATGTAAGCCAAACTGATATATAATCCAAAGAAAATCAGATATCCGACTGCGTTTGTGACGCAATCATCGGAATCAGGTGTAACTTGTTTGGCAAATAATTAGCAAAAAAATAAAAAGGAAACCCGTGGGTAAGGCGGAGCAAGAGAAATGGGTCTAGTAACAGTGTGACCATTCGTGTTTGGTTTTTTTTTGTGTTTTTACCTGAATGTTTGCATAATGAGGAACTGCTTTCTCTCTAGCACCAAACGAAAGCCGAATTTATTATTCGCAATTATTGGGATTACGTGTTGATTTACGATTAGAATTTACCTTGCATATTAACGATTTCTTGTTTCCTATCCACAGGAATTGGATAAAGTGCTGATAGCTTGATCACATTGCTTGAGTGTTGTCGAATACATAGCCAGTGTCGAGTAGCAGACGAACACAAACGTGTCTGGTAGTAGTTAAAATTCCTTTTTTTTTTTTTCCGGACTAATTGGCTGGTACTCAGACATTGTTTCGTTAGATAATTTTTTTGGTTTTGTTTAACACGGTTTCCTACGTGATTGTTGATGTTCTGTAAACAAAACAAAAACTCTTTTTGCTAAGAGGTTCAAATATTTGCATAAACAACGCATTTGATCTCGTGGTTTAATTATTCAGTTTTTATTTTGTTTGCCAGATCTGGACAAAAACGCCAATGTAAAGACACTCTTTTTCAGACTACATACCTGTAGGAGGTCTACCAATCAAACTAGTTTTTAAACTCCTTGTACACGAATATTTGAATACAAAAAATGTCAACTATTTAGCACATATTTTGTACGGCGCTGCTATTTGTAGGGAAGGGAACGATATTCGACGAAAAATTCCAAGGCCATTCACTTCGTCACCCATCCCATGGGTATTGAGATTGTCTGCAGCACCCCTCAAGGCAAAAAAAAGAAAGATGGCGGTCGCTGATAACTTCACATTTCGAAGATTTTGCCACAACAAAATGACAACCGCGAATTTTCTTCCTTTTTGCACTGTATATTTTTAAAATTTTTGAATAAATTTGTCTACAATCGCGGGCACACACACGAAAAAGGAGACACACACACACACACAAACAATAGCAAACAGACATACGTTTTATTATACTGATGGGCGCGCGCGGTTTTGTTTTGTTTTTTACTCGGCATTTGAATAATACATGCTACAACAACAACAACAAGACACACACATTTGCATATTATTTAGCGGTCCTTATTAGGCTAGGTATATATACTTTATTTCCACTCCGACTTTGGCATCTAATAAACATAATGATAATCTTGACGTGTGCTGTGATGACCCAAAACAGCCAAACCTTTTTTCGTTTTGTCTTGTTCTCCTCTTTGTTAATTAGCTTTTTATGTTTCTCGATTCTCTTTTGTTTTTTGTTCTTTTGCGGGAATCACGAAAATGATCAACCGTTGCCGAAAAGATTAAAAAAAAAAAGGGGCGAATTACAGAAAAAAAAAAAAACGAAACGTGATAGCCATTGAAAGTTGGACAAGTCGAAAACAAAATTGAATATACCATCATTTGCGAAAAAAAATTCTATTATCCTGCCTGTTTGTACCTAGAAATTAAACGCCCCGTTACACCATATTATTAGTAGTGGTAGTAGTAGAAACATTTCATCCAACTTCTACGACCCCCTTCTTTTGTTTTTGTTTTTTCACGAACTAATTACACAATCATAATTACATCGTTCATCTTATTACAAAGAAAGGAGGGGCGGTTTATATTATAACTTCGTTTCTCTTTTTGCCTTTAGGGGCTTTTGGAAGGCGACTACGATTATTTGCACCTTATTGCGCTTTGACACAAAGTATTGCGTGATTGAAATCAAAACAAAAGTATATAGGACGGGCGAAAAAAAAAAAAGAAAAAAAGAAAACGGGATGAATTATTAACATCAACCAAATATGGAAGACGCCTCTAGAATAATGCCAAAATGATAATATCGTATGCACACACGTGAAAAAAAAAAAAAAAAAAAATACACTAACAAAATAATTGTGTTGTCGTTTCTCATTGGCTGTTGTTGTTCTTGACGAAATCAATGTTTTATTTTTTGTTCTAATTAGAATAGAAGCACTTTGGTGAAGAAACCCACACGAAAAAAAAAAAAAATTGCTTTATGTTTCTCGTTGATTTATTTGAAACACGGGGAAAAGAAATGAGTGAAGTTTGTCTTCCCCTTCTTATTCATCGGCCACATTCAATTTCTAAGCTACAGGCACGGCATCAAGAAATGAGCGTTTTGATTTCAAATGACAAATTTAAACGGGATGTTTCAATGTTCTATTTGCTCGTCATTGGTTACTATTTAAATGTGATGGTTTTGAATTTTGTTTCCTTAATTGTGTTGTGTTGTTTTTAATTTTTAAAAATCCGTGCGCGTCGATATTGTAAGGCTATTTTTAATTAATAAGAAAGAAACAGAAAAAGGTTTTTTTGCAATTTGTGTTGGGTATGGAAAAGAATCAACGACAACAGTGAAAGAATAAAATAACGTCAAAAAAAAAAAAAAAAGAGAAGGAAGATTGGCTTCTATCTTGTATAAATATCTCATTTACATGAAGGCCTAAAATTTTATTAAATTTTTATTGGTTTGCTGTTAAGAGGCTATATATGCAACAACACTATTCTTCTTATTGTCTTCTTCCAATCCAGCACGACAAAAAAAAAATTTTTTTTTTATTGCTACGTGTTTCATTACTCTCTTTCAGCGACACACACACACGCACACACAAACGTCAAGGACTTTCTCTTAAAAAAAAAAAAAAATATTTAGAAAGACGAAACGAAACTGATTTCAAACCTTTTTTGCACGCGGGATGACGTTCAAACTAATCACAGCAAATATAAACCGAAACATCGTTATATGTGTGTGTGTGTGTGTGTCGCCATACAATCCCCCCTCCCCTTTCTTTCAAATCGCAAAAAAAAAAAAGAACAAAATAAAAGAAATCAGCAAGAGATTACAACCAATAAAACATTTTGACATCATTGTTTTTGTTTTTTTCGTTGTGTTGGAAGCACGCGCACAAAACTGAAGGGGGGGGGGATGTTTGGGGTGAGGGAGTTTTTTTTTCTTTTAAATAATAGACTAAAAAAAAAATGTGGTTAAAACATTCATTGAGGCCCAATTAAACGTAAAAAAAAAAGAAGAAAATTTGTAATCAACGACTTTGTGTTTTTCACTAAGAAAATCGTAATGGCACTCGCTTATTGGCTCCTACAACGGCGCGCGTGTGTGTGTGTTAAAAATGTGTGTGTGTGTGTGTTTTTTCCTTAATAAGTTCCGCACATTGTTTGTTTGACAAGAAAGAATTTGATTTCGACAAATAACTAAATCAATTTTGGTTTGGCGCTGCGACATTTTCAACAAGTTCTTCTTTGCATTTTGCCTACGGCAACACATTCGCATTTCGCTTACGTCTCCCTAAATTCAATGTTTCAAACGTCATTTAAATAAAAAAATTGCGACTAATAAACAAAAAAAAAAAAAAAAATGACAAGGTAAAATACCCCACTAAAATATAAGTTTTCTGTATCAATTGTTAAATTAAATTACTATTCACTTTAATTTGAAAATGAATTGTTTGTTTGTTTGTTTTTTTAAATGAGAGCCACCACAACCTTTTTTAAGTGAGTGAGAGACGCGAGAGCAAAAAAAGGGGGAGGGGGGAGGTTATTGTTGTCATTTTTCTTGTGTGTAGAAATAATACGAAAAAACAAAAACAAACAAACCTGTTTTACATATTATATAAAATTTAAATAATATAGCTGCATTGTAAAAACTAACACATTCTTACGCCCCCCCCCCCCCTTCTTAACAAAAACAAACCAGAGACGACCTGGTTAGTGGGGCGTTGTCCGCCTTCGAAAAAAAAATGTTTTTGCATCTCTCTCTCTCTCTCATTTCTTTTCTCACTATGATACAATTAGTTAAACGCAACTCTCTTTTTTTTTTTTTAAATCGACATCTAACAAACATTTTGTAACGATTTCATTATTATCGATTTTTTTTTTTTGTTTGTTTGCATATTTTTCGTTGTCTTTTTCTTTTCCATTTCAACACAGAGAGAGAGAGAGAGAGAGAGATAAGAGGGGGGGGGGGAGAGGCCCTCCATGTGTGTGTGTGAGAAAAAGAGAGAGAGAGAGAGAGAGAGAGAGAAATAGCCTATGGAGCCAATCGAGTGGGTGAATGAGAGCGTGACGCAAGATATTGAATACCGTCGTCCATAAGTGAGCCGGGCCCGTTGGGTCCTTGCTGGTCGACGACTTGATTGCCGGCAGACGAGATGAGCGGCGACATCATGCCGTAGTCCATGTTGTCGTCGAGGGCGATAAAAGAGCCCGTGTTCCAGCGGGAGACAGACTGCTGCTGTTGTTGTTGTTGCGATGAGTTGTTGCCACCGCCGCCGTTGTTGCGCTGCTGCTGCTGCTGCTGCTGCTGGTTCGAGTGATGCTGCTGATTGGGCGTGATGGTGCGAGGCGATTGGTTGTTGCCGCCGCTTCCTCCGCTCGATGGCGACGATGAAAACAAACTCAAATTCGTCGGGCTGATCACGCCCGACATGCCACCCACCGGTCCAATGTTCGTATACGTGAATAACTGCACATTGGAAAGAAAATTTTTTTTTTTCATTTAAATACAAAAAAGCAGATCCCATTTATCCAATAAAATTTTTAAAAAATAATAAATGTAAAAATTCTTTCGCTTTTTTTTTTTTTTTCTTCTTTGAGATCGTAATGGGTGGGGTACACAAATAACGGTTTCTTTATATGACCTCGTATTTTTTTTTTTTTAAATAAAACGAGGCCAATATTCAAAACTTAAAAAAGAAAAATGTTCAGCGTTTGTTTGATTTCGAAGGACATTGCACAGACATGCGAATAAAGGCCACCCCCCCCCTCCCCCGTTTCGATTTGGACAAGTAAAACGCGACCATTAATAAAGAGGTTGATAAGCATCGAAATTTAACTATTGACAATCCTCGCAAAATTGTCCTCGCCCACCCTGAAAATCGGAATGATTAAAAGCGAATCAATGAAATGTTATCGTTTTCTTTCGATCAGTTAAAACATTTACATCCACCTCGAGAAACGATTCATGTCTGTTGGAGCGAAACGATATCAAGAAAAACTCGCTTCTCATTTTTTTATTTAATTATTTTTTTTTTTTTTTCAAGATCTAATTTCTATTTTCTTTAATAATTTATTTTTGTCTTCCGAGAAAGGAAAAAAAAAAAAGAAAAACGATAGACACACCGCGCTCACTTTAATTGCCCTAAAGCTGATTTTCGCATTTGATCGCGTTGTTGTTTTTTTTTTTTTTTTTTTTTTTTTATTTCTCGGGAAACGAAAACTTGCACCACGGCCATGATTTATATTTTTTTCATTTACCGGGGTAATAATTTAAATTATTATTATTTTTTTAGATTCCCTTTTTCGCCAGTAGTACTCATTTAATTTGCAAAGAAATGAATATTTAAAAAAAAAAATAATAATAATACCTGTCCGGATTGTGCGTGCAAGTGTGAGAAGGTGTAGTCCCGCCCGGAGCCGAACGAAGACGAGCCGGCAGACGAGACGGGCCCACCGGAGCTCGAGCCGCCGCCGCCGCTGCCACCGCGGCCGTGTTGCAGCACTTGAGAGTCGGATGCGGCGTTGGATCCAATCGACGTCGGACTGAGAGGCGGCCCTCGATTCCCACCGCCACCGCCGGACGACGAGTTTTCACCGACGCCCAGAGGTGGTGGCGTCACCGAAGGCGGTGGAGAGTTGGTCATATCTGTTCAATCCCCCCCAAAAAATAATAAAAATCAATTAAAAATATATATATATACATATATATATATATATTTAATTAAACAGCGCGTAGTGCCAAATAAAAAAAAAAGAAAAAAGAAAAACCTGTTGAGCGGATGATGGCCACCGGACGAGCCATTACCGGTGGCGGAGGTGGCGGTAGCATGCTAGTGGCGTAGTAAGAGGAAGAAGAAAGCTTCATCGAACCACGCGATGATCCCGCTTGAACCTTTCGAAATCAAAATTTCAATTTTCAAATTTCAAATAAATTATTTTTCGCGCCCTTTTTTTTTTTTTTTTTTTTTTTTTTTTGAATTTCAAATTCTTTTTTTTTTTACCTGTGCGTTCTGAGTGTTTTGCGCTTCTTGACAGACGAGCGTGACGAAATCCGAGAAGGTATCATGCCCGTTCTCTTGGTATTTACCGGGTGAGTGCGGTCCACCGTTGCCGCTGACACCGTTGCCTCCGCCCGAGCTGTGCTGCGTCGCCACCAGTCCCTGATCGTGACCGTAGTAGTTGGACGCGGCCAACGATACCACCGAACCGTGCTGCAAACCTACCAGTTTTTGTTTTAAATTCACACCCCACCAACAAAGAACCAGTCCCGTCATAAATTAAAACCGCCCCAAATTGAAAAACAAAAATATAAAAAAAAAAAAAAAAAAAAAAAAAAGAGAAAAGGAAAAGAAAATGGATGGATTTTAGACAACAACTTCTTGAAAATATGTTAATTGGATTTTTTTTTTTTTTTAAATCGCAGCAAAAATAAGAAAAAAAATTCAAACTCAAAGAAAAACTTTGATGATTTCATTGCTGCGACTTTTTTGGGACATGTTTTGAGCAAATGCATTCCTCATCATCTAAAGAGTTATCTATTCGATCTAATATCTTTTTATCTCTCTCTCTCTCTCTCTCTCTCTCTCTCTGATGTAAAACTAAGAAAAAAATTAAACGAAAAATAAAAATAGAAAATAAGGTCAATTTTTTTTTGTTTGTTGTTCGGGGGAGGAGACGTTTCTAAAGAAGACTGCTCACTAGATGTTTTTCATATATATATAATATATAGATGGGGAATGGATCTATATCCAATTTCATGCTTCGTGCTTTTTTTGTTTTGTTTGTTCATGCTCTTTCTTCATGTGTTTGTAAGGAGGGAGACTATATAGAATTCCAAGGGGCCGGGAGAGCACACCGTGTGTGTATGTGTGTGTGTGTGTGTATGATAGGTAGGTTAAAAGTCTTAGCTGAGTTTGTCTAATTGGCTCGCTAAAGTATTGAAATTTTTTTTTGTTTTCCTACCGTTCGTTCTCCTCTCATCACGCAGACAAAAAAAAAAAATCAAAATCGTTCAGGATAGACGGCATTTAAAATTTTAAAAATTCAAACGAAAAATTGAAAAGGATCAAATACCATTTTTTTTTTTTTTTTCGATTTGAATAATCTCGCGAGTTTTGTGAGAGGGGTTTCTTATCTGTTTTCAAGTGAAAAAATGGACCGTGTCGCAATGATTTAAACTCGAGACGATCGCAGCCGTGTGTGTCTAACGTTCAAACATTATTTTTTTTCCCGCCTTTTTTTTTTTTTTTTTTTTTTTTTTTTTTTTTGAATTTCGAATTTCTGATTATTATTATTTTTTTTTTTTTCTTTTTCAAGTTGGCGCCATCGAAACTCACCGTCTCTGCCGTTGTTTTGCAGATGATGTTGCTGATGTTGGTGGTGTTGATGGTGTTGTTGGTGGTGATGGTGGTGATGGTGGTGAGGACTGGCCAGCTGCCGGCCATCGTGACTAGAGATGATGGCGCCCTCGTCGGCCGAGGAAGGTCGGGCCGTCCCGCCGCCACCGCCCGATCCGCCGTTACTTCCCGGCTCAATCTTGAGCGTTTTTGAGCCGCCGGAACTGGAGACGGACGACAAGGCTGACGGTGGCGACTGTGGCGACGTCGCGCTGTTGTTGTTGTTGTTGTTGCAAGACGTCGCAGAGGAGGAAGATGTGGAGGAAGTGGAGGAGGTGGCTGGGATGGGGATGGTAGAAATCGATTGACCGACATTACTCGCATTGCCGGCACCTAATTTTGGGGTTTGTTAAACACGGGCACACACATTTTTTTTTTGTTGTTGTTGTTGTTCTTGTTGTTGTCGTTTTTTTTTTTTTGTGCTCGAGGGCTTTGTGCTGTGTGGGCGGTGGGAGGTTCTATCCACAAAGACAACGTGCACACAACCACAAGCCACACCATACGCGCTAGATTTGTTCGTTACGTCATCAAGGCAAAAGCAAATTCGATTGCTTGATGGCGTAACCAACAATCGACTAACATTTGCTCTTTTTTTTTTTCTATCAAAGTTTCAAATCCTAAAGATATTTGAAACTCATTTTTTTTTTTTAAATAAATTCCATTTTTGTTATGTTTCATTCGAATTCAAATAATGGCGGGGGGGGGGGGGGGGGGTAATATGTAGGCATGCAAACTGCAAACTAATTTTTTTTCTTTTTCAAGGATTAGAATTCTTCTCTTTTCTCTCTCTGATTTTAATATTAAAATAAATAAATAAAAAATAAATCTCACCGTGATCCATCTCAGAGTGCCACGATGTCTGGTTGGAGAGCGAATTGGGACTTTGGCCGTAGTAGCTCAAATCGGCGGCCGACGGGATCGTCTTGTCGTTGCTGCCCTGTCCGCCGCGGATGATGATGCTCGACGACGTCCCTCCCGTGGTGCCACCTTGCGACGAAACGACGTCCATGTCGTCCTCGGTCGAGCTCATCCGCCTCAGCCGCTTGTGGCCGTTGCCGCCGCGCGGGTCGATCGGACTCTGCGAGTTGCGGTGCAGAGACAGAGGACCTATCACCATATGCAAATCAACTGATTATTTTTCAATCCACCAATTTAAAAAAAAAAGAAAAAAAAGATAATCAAATGTCTTTACTGTAAGCGCCAGCTCCTTGGAGCATCGAGGCCGAATGATCGGGACCCGGTGGCGTGTAACTGTTGCAGTAATAGGACGGCGCTTCGATCTTGATGGCGTTCAACGGCGGCTGTAGCCCGTTAGAGCCCTGCATTATTGACGCTGCTTGGAAACGCGCAGATTGAAACGAAACAAAAAACAAAAAATAAATAAAAATAATCAAACACAAAAATTCGAAATCAGAAAAAGAATCAATCACTTTAAAAAACCAACAAAAAAAAACGCAATACGTTGAATAATAATAAATAAAAATAAAACGCGCAACGCAGCATGTAACCGAATTTCTACATATCATACATTCGCTACGTAATAAATAAACATTGATTTCTTTTTTCTTCTTCTTCTTCTTTCTCTCGAACCAATGACTAACGTGGTTTGATCACGAAGCGAGTCCAGCACACACACACACACACACACAAAAAAAAATATATAAAACACGTCGAGAGAGAGAGAGAGGCAAATAAATTCGATCGAATGTGGACGGCAGGAAATGGGCAGCCTCCAGCCCGAAATGCGATCGTAAGAAAAGAGAGCAAAAGACGGGGGAAAAAAAAAAAAATTGTATGGACTATAAAAAAAAAAAAAAAAAAGAAGCGGATGATTTTATAGCAAAAAAAAAAAAAAAAAAAAAAAAAAAAAAAAAGAAGAAAGAAGTACCGAAAGAGAAGAGGGGGGGGGGGGAGGGAGGAGTCTGTTAGAAACGATTTCAAACGCGCTGCCTCTGTATAATATTAAGTGCTGAATCGGTAGGATTTGCTTGTCTCTTCTCTTCTCTTCTTTTTTTTTTTAAACGAAATAAAAAGAAAAATGTGGCGGGTGGGAGGGATGTAAGAAAATAAAAAAAAAAGGGGGGGGGAGAGGGGAAATTGGTGACAATAATATCAGACGCACACGACCCACATTTGATTTGACGTCGGTCCATATACTGTAAATCTATCGACAATTTTTTTGGGGGGGAGGGGGAGTTTTTGTTTTATAGCTGCGAGATTGAAAGTATTTCTTTTGTTTTCCTCCGTGTGCAAACATCAGCATGTTTTTTTTTTGGAATTCAAATGAATTCATTTTTCGCGTGTTTCACCGACATCAAAGCGGTAATTTTCGAAAAAAAAAAAAAATGAATAAAATCGCCATTTCTAAAAATAACACAAATGAAAAAAAAAAATGCTAATTTCTGTACGAGCATAAGAAATCAATCATCGATTCCCAACATCCAACGCGATTATCGTTACGCACATTATCCGCCTTTAAGCGGTAAACAATTTTTTTTTTTTTTTATTTTTCGAAAAAGGAATTTCGAAACCTCCCCCCCCCCCCCTCCTTGCACATTATCCAAAAGGTTATTCGAGTTCGTGAGATTTAATGCGGAAGAAGGACACCACCTTCTTCGTATGCAAATGTCGTACCCAGAACACTATCCCCCCATTGCTTTATGCTGCTGCTGTTGCTGCAACAAAAAAAAAAAAAAAAAACTTATAATGCCAAACAACCAAACATTTTTGTAGCTCTCTATAAAATAGTTCGAGAAGGGCTCGTTGCATATCCTTTTCTTCTTCTTCGAAAATAATACACCGACACACTTTATATAGCTCTACACGACATCGTATATGTGCATCAAATGATGGACTCGTACCCCCCGTCGCGGAAAGAGACCCTGTGAGCGATACAATAACTTCGATAGATGAAGGATAGTTTTCTCCCGTGTACCGGTTTACATGTTCTCCATCATCGTGTCTGTGTGTAAAAAAAAAAAAAAAAAAAAAAAAAAAAAACGGAGCACACCATCCATCTGCAATCGCCGTGTAGATATGAACTATACGCATTTCTCTCCTGCTGATTCAAAGGTTTTCTTTCTCTTTTTTTTTATTTTGCAAAAAAAAAAAAAAAAAAAAAAAAAAAAAGGGGATAGATCTTCTCGTGTGTGTGTGTGTGTGTAAGAGTCGTGAAAACCCTCCCGCGTCTTTACCCATTTATGGGACGTCTATATTCGCGCGCATTCGTTTAAGTTTTGCGAGCCACGCGCGCGCGCGCGCGTTCAGCCAACTTGGAAAAAAAAAAAAAAATGTTTAAATACACGCAACATTTCCAAGTCGTTTTTACTATTATTATTATTCGAAATTTTGCAGGTAAAAAAAAAAAAAAAAAAAAAAAAAAATGTATATTCGAAAAATTCCTTGGCTTATTTTTGAGTGTGTGTGTGTGTGTGTGTCGTCGTCGTGATTCACGCATATTTATCCATCAGATAGCGCAGTCACGACCATTAGCTACGGGGCGTAACATCGTTCCGCCATTTCGTCCTATTCTTTTCTTTTCTTTTTTTTTTCTCCTGTGCTGGCCAAAAAAGGGACGGCTCGTCATAAGCGCAAAGATAACGGTTTAAAAAAAAAAAAAAAAAAAAAGGAAAAAATGGCACGGCCAATCGAGATCGAACAAGAGGGGGGGGGAGCGCAAAATTAACAAGGCAAAGAAAACAAATACACCTTTTTAAAAACGATAATTAAACGAAATAAAAGAAGATGGTTGTCGGTGAATAATAATAAATACTATGCAAATTTTTTTTTTTTGGGGGGGGGTGGGGGGGAGGAGGGAGGATGAATAATTCCACTGCGCGCTAAATTCCCGCCATTCTTTTTTCTCTTTTCTGATTAAACGACGGTGAAAAATAAAAAGTAATTCGTCTTACTCGCGTATCAGTTAATTGCCTCCATATTTCAACATTGTACGGCATTGTTGTCATATTTCTTGATTTGAAAAAAAAAAAATAAAAAATAAAATAAAATAAAATAATGTTTCCTTCTATAACGGACGTTTACAAATGGAAAAATTCCGGATGCGTGATTATCGTGCGCATCACGAAAGAGGCCCATTAATGTCTGGGAATTTCACATCGATAACGCCAGTTCCTTTTTTTATTTTCCCTCCTTTTCATTCCACCTTTACCCACCCTCTTCTTAAAAAAAAAAAATGATATCAATTCGGTCGCATTACGCAAGAAATAAAAAAAAAATGGACTATTTAGTTTTCCCATTTTCAAAGAAAAAGAAAAATACTTGAAATCAAGTGGACAGGACATGTAACAGTTCCGTTATGTTTTGCTAGGCTTTGAAAATGTTGATCTTTTTTTTTTTTAAGAGTCAAAATATTATATATATAAAAAAAAAAGGCCAAATGTTTTTGATGTGCGATTCGACCTTCCTTCCGATTTATGTGTATAGAGTTAAATCACGCTACATTTCACCCATCTGAAATATTACGCAAACTCTATAAGGAAATGCATTATTTTATTTTTTTTTTTTCCCCTTTTTATAATGAAAAGCGGAGGGGTGACCATTCGGCCCCTGGCGTACCGGAACGAACGAAGTTGGGGAGAAATAATATTTTTTTTCAAAAAAAAAGGGCCTTTTTTTTTGATTTATTACAAAGACGAAAGCAATTGAGAAAAAAAAAAAAAAAAAAAAAAAAACTGCGATTCTTTGCTCTTATCGTCTCCAACTCCCCCCCCCCCCCATTTTTATAGATACATATATATCCTTTCGCTTTAATGTCTTGTACGTAGCAATAGAATCAAAGTTTCGGGGAAAAAAAAGATCTCCAGCTGAGACGGGATGAGAGAGAAAGAGAAAAGATTTCAATAAATTCGCCATCGATAACGAAAAAGAAGAAAAAAAAAAAAAAAAAAAAGAGGGGAAAAAAGTAGAGAAACATTTCCACAGTTTTACCAACTGGACCGTGTCTTATGGCTTTCCATACTATTTTTTTTTTTTTAAATGCACTTTGGGACGAAAAATGAAAGACGCTCGTAATGGTTCATCGATAAACGACCACACCCTCGTCATCTTCCACCCCATTTCTCTCTTTTTAGAAAAAAACCCAAAAACAATTGCACCTTTGGCATTTTCAAAATAAAGCGCGCGCCCCCTCCCTCTGAAAAAAAACGATATTTGAAATTGGAAAAAAAACAAAAAAAAAACACAAATGAATGCCGACTTACTTTTGGAGAGTCGCCACAATTCCTTCGACGAGAAGACACCTGTCGCCAAGATCGTGTCGTTGTAGATGACTCCATTGTACGGGTTATGAGTATATCCTGCACACACACACAAACACACACGTGTGCAAATAAGAATAACATCATTATTATTGGCGCCCAATTTCAACATTTTCATTGCCAACTATATAAACAAAAAAAAAAAAAAAAGACCAATCGTAATTTCCGCTTGTCATGGGATCATTGCCAGATATCGAAAAATGTTTATCCCCCCCCCCCATACCCCCGTATTTATTTATTTATTTATTTTTTTTGGCTTCCCGCTTGACCGACTGGGGTTCCTGCCCAAAACGTGTTACATTATTATGTTTTTGGCGCCCGACAAATGTTTTGATTCCATACGTTTGTTGTATAGATGAGACCCCATTCCTATCAGTAAGAGGGGGAGAAAGAGAGAAAAAAAAAAGGGGGGGGCCTCTATAAACACACACAAGAAAAAAACAAAAAAAAAAAAAACAAGAGGGAGATGATAATATTATGACATCACTTTGTGGCCCAAAGCCCAAATCAGGCCGCAATAACATGCAACAAAAAAAAAAAAAAAAAAAAAAAATTTAAATAAAAAAAAAAAAAAAAAAAAAAAAAAAAAAAAAAAAAAAAATGTGTTGGATAAGACGCAGCAACAGTCTTCCACATAATGTAGGACAGGTGGGGGGCAAAATCAAATGTTTGTATGATTTCTTTTTTGGCACTCATTTCCCATCAATAAAAAACAAAAACAAACAAACAAACATTTACCTATCAATTGGGAGAGCTCATTATTATTCAATATCTCGTTTGTGTTTTTTTTTTTTTATTGCGCATTTTTTTTTTTTTCAATTGAGAGAAGGGGGGGGGGGGAGGCCAACAGCATCGAGTAACCCCGAAAAACATAATCGCGGGAGTGTTCAAAGGAAAGGGGAAATTTTTCTTTTCTTTTCTCGAACACAACAAGAGAAACGCGTAACGTGAACGCAAAAACGACACAACGCCAACAGTTCCAAACAAGGAAATGAAACGAGGCGAATAACGCCAAAAACTAAAAAAAATACAAAACAAAAAAAAAATCTCAAGCCAAAAAAAAAAAAGGAGTTGAGGACGCGGCCTTGCCCTTGGCCATCTCTTGCACCCAAAACATTTTGCCAAGAAGAGCCAAAATAAAAGAAAAAAAGAAAATCTCTCTGTGTGTGTGTGTGTGTGTGTGTACACGCAAGGACACACACACGCGCGCGCGCGTGAGCAGAGGCTCTCAACCCGTTTTCCTTTACTTCGTGACCCCTGGCCAGGGATCAACAGTTTTCATTTCCCAGGTGTTGCGCGCACATCCATCGTTACTTGCGTGTTTTTCATTACGTCTGTTGGCTTTCCCATTACTCCTGTTTTAGGAGCATCGACTAAAATTAAAAGAAAAACAAAACAAAAAAAAAAAACAAAAAAAAATCTTTTTCTTTTTTGTTTTTTTGTTTTTTGTTTTCGAATTCAAATCTCCCAACATAAGAAACAAGAGAAGCCCAAGGATTGAGAGATAGGAAAAAGGAACCGGTTTGTACCGTTTCGTTTGGTTTCCCTTCCACGCAGGTGTTGCAAGGCAATTTAAGAAGAGCCAAGTGGGAAGGAAGAATCTCTGGCAATTGATTGGGGAATCAGGGGAGGGGGAGAGACCATTGCTGTGCAACATTTGAAAAGATTCAATTAACTCGAAAAAAAAAATAAATAAATAAATTCTATTTGAACGAAACGAGAGAAAAAGAAAAAAAAAAAGACGATTGCATTTGTAAACCTGTTCTGTTTCTTTGCATTTTACGCTAATCATCCGATCGATTTTCCCCCCTCTTTTTTTTTTCTCATCATTACGTAATCATTAACATTTTTTTTTTTTTTTTCAGTTTGGCTAAGAAAAAAAAGCTGACGGCGTGATTTTCTCCGTCGAATCAAACGTAGTCACAGGGGCGCGTCATCCTCGTTTTCTTTTCAAGAAATGGGAATCGTAAATAATTTTAATGTAATTCCCCATCCCCCCTTTTTTTTTCATTCTAGCGGCTTTCTAATAAACTTATTTTACACACACACACACACACACACACACACACACACACACACACACACACACACACACATATATATATATATACAGACAGTCGATACGGCAATTCCCCGGTTCCCGATTTTTAGTTTTGCATATTTTCTCTCAGCGTGTGTTCGCACGTTCGGCCATTTTCGAAAAAAAAAAAAAAAAAAAAATTGGAATTTCGCGGCTCGCGTGATCCCCCCCCCCCCCCCCCAAAAAAAAAAAAAAAAAAAAAAAATATGCGGAAACATTGAGAAACAACACGAGAAAAAGAACAAACACGCGTTGCGACAATTTCCTTCCTTGCATTAAATTAAAAAAAAAAAAAAAAAAAAAAAAGAAAAAAAGGGAGCGGAGGGGGTGGGGGGTGGGGAGGCCGAAACGAGTTCGCGTGAACAACGATCTAATTCGGGAGTTGGACGGGGATGCGATGCTGAAATCAGTCACGAGAAAGGCAACGACGAAGGACAGTAGATATTTATACGCAAGGCTATTATAAATGATGATTTCTGATGCGACCCAAAACAGCCGCGGACGCGACGGAACACCACATTCCAACAACGGCAAACGAAAACAGAACATCATCGACTCGTGACGTTTGCTCGCGAGGCACAACACACACACACACACACACACACAAACTCGAATTCTCTATTTTTTTCTTTTCTCGTTTTTTTTTTGTTTTTTTTTTTTGCTGAACAAGCTGAAAAACAGTGGAAGATGCATAGAGCACCGTCAAACATTCCACAGCGAACCTGCAGCTAGGCACTTTTCTTCTTCTTCTTCTTCTTCTTTTCTTTCCTACCGGTGGGGGGGGGGGGGGGGGGGGAGGGGGCAGAGAGCACAAAAACAGCAAAAGCTAAAAATATACGAGGAAAAATATCTGGGCCAAGCGAAGGGGCTTCAACCAGTTTCTTTTATACACGAGCACACGAGCGTCGTCGCTTCATCCGCACACCCAACCCAAAATTTTTTTTTGTTTTTTTTTTATTTAAAAAAATAAATTTCTTCCAACTGATTTCAGGTAAGAAAAAAAAAAAAGTTCGAATTTCAGCAGTTTTTTAAACGGCCTTATTTAGATTTTTTTTTTTTTTTTTTTTAAATGGGGGATCGATGACGTCATTAACGGCAGACTGGGGAATATTTAAAAAAAAAAGAGGTGCACTCACGAGTCATAGATTTGTCAACATAGAAAGAAAAAAAAAATAAAAATAAAAATATTTCCCCCCCCCTTCGCAGGTCGTCCAGGCTATAACTAGCCATCCATTTCTTTCTTTTCTCGACGTCTATATAGCCCCTCCTAACTTATTACATGTCCCACCTTTTTTTTTTTTTTTTTTTTTTTTCCTCCTGCGTCCCTGCAGCTCCGTTTCCCCCCCCCTCGCTCTCGCAGTTTGCCCAAGATGAACGATCACGTCACTGCGATAGCGAGAACGCATTCAAACCAGCTTCTTTCTTTCTTTCTTTCAGAGTTAATTTAATAGTCATCGGACCTCCTCCTCCCCCCCTTCTTCCCAAGATCCAATCAAAAGATGGATGGGGACGCAAGCAAAAAAAGAACGAAAAAAAACCAAAAAAAACAAACACAAATCTTATTGTTGTCCCTATTACGCGATTGCGGAGAGCACAGGAAATATCTGATTATAGAAAAACTTAAAAAGACGCTGCCACTATTCACCTGCCACACGCGTCGTTGACAGATCTCCTATTTTGTTTTGTATCCGAAAAATGTCGTCTGCTTTATGCCCATCAGTCATCGGCCGATCGACACGGAACGATCAGCGCCACCGCGAGCGCGCGGACACAAACACACACAAAAAAGGACCAAGTTGGCATTAAAAGTTAGGCGCATTGGATCTAATCATTTCGACGAGGAATTCCCCGCTCCTTACACGCGCGCACGATAGGAGTTAAAAGAAGAAGAAGAAAAAAAAAAGGGGGTAGGGGTAGTGAACAACGTGATTGGATCTATGATCGAAGTCGCGTGCGCGTGTGTGAGAGAGAGAGAGAGAGAGGGGGGATCTAAAGGCAGAGGGATCACATCTATTAAGTTGCAAATTGGGTGTGACTCGTACCAAATTATCGTCGATAAGACGAGGCTTTGCGCATTTCTAATCAAAAGGAGCGAACGTCACAGAGAGCGGAAGTTAAGGAAATAAAAAAAAAAAAAAGGAAAGGACGGGGGATGATGATATAGAAGAGATGCAAATTTCGGCCAGTTTCTCTATCGATCCGCTTCCCAACATCTTCCCTCCCCCCACTCTATCGTGTCTCAATACTCACGGCCGCATAATTGAATAATCACTACACACAACAAATTCACGCCAATCTTTCAAATTCCAAGGTAAAAAAAAAAAAAATTAAATTAAATTAAATTAAATTACAACATAAAAATAAATATCATCCAGCAAAAATCGAATCTCTCTCTCTCTCTCTCTCTCTCTCTCTCTCTCTCTCTCTCTCTCTCTCTCTCTCTCTCTCTCTCTCTCTCTCTCTCTCTCTCTCTCTCTCTCTCTCTCTCTCTCTCTCTCTCTCTCTCTCTCTCTCTCTCTCTCTCTCTCTCTCTCTCTCTCTCGATACCGCGGTAGGAGGGGGGGGGGGGGGGAGTCTGTGCTGACGCCGTTACGGGACAAAAACATAATTCCGTTTATCGAAAGAAAAATTAAAAAAAAAAAAAAAAAAAAAAGGCAAGTACCCCCGATACGTAAAACTCTTCAACTCTGTTCCTCCTCCTCCTCTTCCTCCTTCGTTCTCGCAGCGTGAACACAAGTCTCTCCCCCCTCCCCCCTTCGTCATCAGAAACGAAAAAAAAAAAAAAAACCCTTCGCCCTCTATGCACCGATGGATAAAGATGGAGTGGAAACCTCTTCGCAGAGGCGCTAGCGACGGGCTCTGACGGCCCGTGACGGAAGAAGATGACACTACATCCAACTTATCTTTTTTAGCCCCCCCCCCCCCCCCACGTACACACAGAGAGCCTCATAAGACTTAAAATGTATTTTTATTACATTATCTCTTCTCTCTTTTTTTTTTCGGCCTGCTGATGATGACGATGGGGGTCACATATCGTCAAGTTTTGACCGTCTGAAGGGGGTAGAGAGACGGTGGGAGGGAGGAGGGAATGACGAAAAACAGGCGGGTTTGTGCAGCGTCTCGGGGATCGTCCCCCAATTGATGATCAATCAAGAGTTACACACAGACACACAGGAGGAGGAGGAGTGGCAGGCAAAAATAATATATAAAAGAAAAATAAAAGAGTTGCTTTCTGCTGCTGCTGCTGTTGGCGGATATAAACACACACACACACACACACAATGTGTGTGTCATGGAAAAGAGATTCGAAGCTTCTCTTTTTTTTTTTTTTTATTTTATCCCCGACCCGAAAACACAAAAAAAAACCCGCCCCATCTTTTTTTTTTCCTTTCTTTTTAAACAGCAAAAAGGGGGTGTGGAAGAGGAGGATTTTTTTTTTTTTTTTCTTTACTATGAACTTTGATTGAATTCCTTTTTGTAGCTTCTTTCAGCCATAGAGATAGAGTAAGGGAGAAAAAAAAAAAAAAAAAAATTTTTGTTTCTTTTTGAGTGGGACATGGCTTTCCAATCAAAAGGTTAGGAAACCTTTCGCATTCGAGTTTTGACTACCATTTTATTATTTTGCCCATAAAATTGAAACGTGTATATACAAACGGGCGACCGTTGTATATACCCCAAGTGTTTTTTCTTTTACCTTTTTTTTTTTTCTTCTTCATCTTCATCTTCTTCGCTTTAAAACTGAAAGAAGTGAAAAGAAAATAAAACTTACCTTTCAAGTTGCGGTCGTCGTCCACCTTGTCGCCGGTATCACAGATTCCGCTCAGCGTCTCTGCACCTACTGAAAATGACAAAACAAAAATGAGTCGCGTACAAAACAGAATTTTTTTTTTTTTTTTTTTTTTTCTTGTTTCTATCCGGACAAGAATAAAATTGAATTTGGCTCATTTCCAAAAATATTATGTTGAAAATTAAAAAAAAAAAAATAATAATCATAACAATTTTTTTTTTTTTTTTTTTTTCGCTGCGCTGTTTGAAAAGAAATAATTGAATCCGTCACGGGAGACAGCGGCAACGCTGTAATATTGCGAAAAAAAATAATAATAATAATAATTTAAAAAGCGCAGCAAGCCAAAAAAAAATAAAATAAAATAATAATAAATAAATAAAAATAATAAATGACGTCGCGTATATAAATATAGGACGAACATTTCAGTTGCCTCGTAAATCAGTTGACACACACGTGCGCGTTTTATACGGGGAGAAAATGCGCAACGGGATTGAATTAAAAGAAAAAAGAAATACAATTTGAAAAAAAAAATAAATAAATAAAAATAAAAAGAAAAGAAATGACTAAAACAAATACCGTGGCTGTTGATGAAGTTGGCCAGGTAGAGGTCCAATTCTCTGACCGAGACGTTTATATGATAAGGATTGACGCAGAGGCCCGGATGGAGGCAGTCGGGCGACTTTTCCAGCCGCTCGCCGTCCGTGCTCTCCAGCGGAATGGCTTTGAACAGGATGACCATCACCAAATCCAGCCGCCAAACCTGAAATGTTTCATGTTTTTTTTTTTTTTTTTTTTTTTTTATTTATTTAATTATTTCTTTAAATCAAATTTATTCAATCCAATTCATCATCATCACTATACGTTTATGGGACCTCATTGCATTGATTAAGATTTGATTTGGATATTTTTTTTTTTGATTGATTCATCTCTCATTTTTTTTAAATTTTTTTTTCAAGTTTAGAATATAGAGAAAAACAAAAGAAGGTCGAACCTTATCGGCTTGTCTGAGGCAATCGATGCGTCTCATTTTGCCCTTTTGATCGGGATTGGAGAGGACGCACATGGCCGGCTTCTTGCCCGTGATGCTCAGGACGAAATCTTCGCGGCATTCTTGCGTGATGTCTTTGCGCAGTTTGCCCAGCAGGCGGCTGGCCCACTTTTGCTTCACCTCGGGTTTCTCGTTCTACAAAAATACATCAACAAAACATTAGTTCATTTCGAAATATTTATTTAAATTGCATTAATTCAAATTTTTAGTTTTTTTTTGTGTTTTGTTTTTTTTTTAAAGGAAAAGAAAAAAAAAAAAAAAAAAAAACTATAAACAAGTCAATAAGTGCTGGATGTGTGTCTTTCTGCCGCCTTAAAAGTTCCCTTCCCTCTCTCCCTCTCTCTCGATTTTATATAGCTGTTTGATGGTTTTACGGCGCCGGTGATGCAACAACAACACGGAACATGTTTCCAGGCGTTTCTTCTTCTTCTTCTTCTTCTTCTTCTTAGACATATAGGACATGGCACTAGCTATACGGCAGCTGCATTTTCTGCGCTCGTAGATGCAACACACACAGAAAAAAGAGTTTTCTATACATTTGCATACGAGACGAGTCTCTCTCTCTCTCTTTCCTTATTGTGTATCCCGATGAAGAAGAAATGATAAAAAAAAAAGGAATACACACAACAAAGAGGAGAGACTGTGTGTTTCTTTTTGACCTATAGCGTCGCCATTAGCTTTGGTCAACTATCAAGATACCACACACTTTTTTTGTCTGTACATTAGAAAATGTGAAAACTCGCTATCGAAAAACAAAGTCTTCAATTCAATCTTTTTTTTTTTTTTGATTATTTTGAAATTTTATGTTTCTTAAGCAACAATTCATTTTCCTATTTTATTTTATTTTATTTTTTGGCGTAACGCGCGTATCGATTGCGAGGCTCAGAAAGCAAAGTCCGCATCGCCTTTAATGATTAAACGTCTCTTGGTCGTCAGAGACGTTGAGCCTTTGCGTGACACGAAACCCTCCCCTCCCCCATTCCCGGTCTCTCTCTTTTTTTTTTTTTTTTTTTTTTTTTTGGAGGGGGGACACAACTCGATTGCAAGGGAAAGATACGGAACACCCGAAAAAGGTATAACGGTGTTCTACGTAATCAAGAAAAAGCAAAAAAATAAATAAAGATTTTTCTTTTTTTTTTTTTTTTAAAGGGAACGAAAAAAATATTTGAATATTATCGTTTTTTTTTTTTTTTGTTCCAACGGAATAAACGAGTCTTCGAGAAAAAAAAAAAAAAAAAAAAAAAGAAGATAAAAACGTCCTTGCCTTAAGCAAAAAGGTACTTTTGCGTGTGTCTCGTGGATAGCCACAGCTAATAGACATACTCGTTTCTTTTGACCATTTTTTTTTTTTCTTTCTCCTGACACCCCAAAATTCGAGAAAATTTTGGTCTGGAAAAAACAAAACCGCAACGACCGATAATCCGAAAAAGCACGAAAAACGAGTAGAGCAAGAAAACCATCAAACATTTTTTTTTTTTTTTTTTTTCAAAAACAAAAACAAAAAAAAAAGAACTTTAATTTATCACATGAACAAAATCTCAATTCAAATTAAATTATTCAAAAACATATTTTTTTTTTTTTTTAGTCCCTTTTTTGTTTGAAAAAAAAAAAAAAAATTTACGCGCCAAATATAAATCAGAAAATTCTATTGAACAAAGTGGGACTTAATTTTTTGCAAAATAAAAATAAAAGAAAAGAAGTTTCTTGTGACCCAGAGAGAGAAAGCTGAACGGGATGGACGTGGGGGCCGGAGGGAGCCTGTTTCCTTCTATCTCTTTTCTTCTCTCTCTCTTCTCTCTTTCTCTCTCTCTCTCTCTCTATTAGATATTCGTGCGTGTGTGTGTGATATTGCGCACGAGCAAGCTCACGAGCTCTCTCCCTCCCCCCTCTTTCCCGTGAGTGTTGCAGTGTGTGATGACGCGGCGACCGGACGACGACCTTCCAAGGCCCTCATATGCTAATCAAGTCGTTTTTCGTCGTTCCCCTTCTCTTTTTATTTTATTATTATGATTTTTTTTTCTTTCGTTTATATTCTCTCTATTTTTTTTTTTTTTTTTTTTTTTTGCCGCGATTCTTACTCGTTTTCGTCACATTTCTTTTTTGTCTGTTTGTAAAAGAACATTTTCTGTTTCAAATGTAAAAATTAAATCGATAAAAACATATTCAAAATATTCGCTAAATTTTTTTTTCCGAAATTTCTTGTACGCGACCAAGAAAAGTGGACTGAGATGACCTAACGGGAGAAGAGAAAGGAGGATAAGGTGAAAAGTATATATAAATAAAAGAATTCATGGGTGGAGAAAAGAAAAGAAAAAAAAATAAAATAAAATAAATAAAAGAAGGTCCTTTCTTTCTTTAACGCATAACCCGGAAGTCTTTTTCTTCCCATATGCAAAAAAGAGAGAAGAGATGTATATACTGACGTCATACAACGTCCAAAAGGCAAAGCACACACACACACCATCGCAAAATAGCCCCGAAAAAAAAAAAAAAAACTAGCACTCCCTTCTCTCTCTCTCTCTCTCTCTCTTTTATTAATATCTAAAATATTATGTCGCCCTCGTGTGGTTTTCCTTCCTCTCTTAACAAGATCGATGCACACAATACAACATCAATCCTTCACCTTTTGTTTCTTTTTTTTTTTTTTTTTTAAGTTTTCAAGTTTTTAGCACCTCCATTTAATACTCCATCCACGTAATTGCATTTTTAAAAAACAAAAATTTCTTCTTTTTTTTTTTTTTTTTTCTATCTGAAAATCCCATTCTTGGGAGGTAACTTGTACACAATTTGTTACGTCACGTTCTCCCTCCCCCACATTTTTTTTTCTCCCTCCCTAATCAAT
This sequence comes from Daphnia carinata, assembly GCF_022539665.2. Classification (NCBI taxonomy): domain Eukaryota; kingdom Metazoa; phylum Arthropoda; class Branchiopoda; order Diplostraca; family Daphniidae; genus Daphnia; species Daphnia carinata. The sequence continues at coordinate 3,236,254 of NC_081337.1, forward strand.
TACATAAAGATCAATCATTTTTTCACACTCGTACGACCGAATTTCGACGTTCATCCCGCGTGGGTGCTTTGAATATAAAAAAAAAAAAAAAAAAAAAAAAAAACGTAGAAGATGGTGGAGGAGGACGAAGAGTTACCAAACGGGAAGCTCTTCTTTCGCTGCCCTGCTGAATATATAATTATAGAACTAGCTCCCCCCTCCCCCTTCTCTCTCTCTCTCTCTGCGGTGTAGTGAACGCCCGCTCCTGGGTTCCGCTTTTCTAGCCCAGCGGATATAAGTTTTTCTTTTTTTCTTCTTCAAAAAATCTTAATCCGAAAAAAAATAAAAATAAAATAAATTCATTTGAAAGAAAAAAAAAAAATTGTTTGGCCTAATACGATCGCATTACGTGTAGAAATTATGCAAGCGGATACGCGTGGAGAAAGTTTTTTCCCGATTTTTTTTTTTTTTCCAAAACATAACCCACCCCTTCTGTTTAAGCTTTTCTCGCGGATAGAAAACGGTCAAAGTGGAGCACACGACGAACTGGCTTCAAAGATGTTTGACGTCATCCCAAAGATTATTCTATGCAGATAATACACAAACACGTCGCGACGTCTTTTTTTTTTTTTCCCTTCTCCCCCCTCTTTCGATGTGTGTCCGCCCTTCTCCTTTTACGGGTGGATGTGTCTCCAGGTTTCAACATCTTTTACGTTTCTCTAGGTTATTTCACCATCCAATAAAAAACAAAAAAACATTCGAATCCGGGGAAATGATTCGCCTTTAAAAAAAAAAAATTACATCCCAAAGTCCCATTAATGTTCCAGCTACATCACCAATACCCCTACAGCAAAAACAAAAAAATGATATTTGTGTCTCTATATTGACTTCGCTAGATCAGGCCCTTGGCTGCCGGATGACGACGGCTCTCTCTCTCTCTCTCTCTCTCTCTCCGGTATAAATGGAAAGGTTTTTTCTTTTTTCGAGCTGAGCCTAAAGATAGGCTTGCTCGCTTTTACGCCTCCTGTTCCAGTTCTTCCGAAAGGCACAAGCGTCCATCTTATAATAAATATATGGATATGTTATCTGTGCTGCTTCAGCATAAACCTTCCAAAGCATTGGGGGCGTTCTTTAAAACACACACAAAAAAAAAAAAAAGGGAAAGGACCTAATACGTCAAAAATACCAGTCGGAAGCAGAAGTCAACTCTTCCGGAGGACACGTCCTCCTACACTCTAACGTTGGGTCTTTCATCTCACTCGAAATAATAAAGGAAAAAAAAAGGATGAAAAAGGTACGACAAGATCCAAAGGATTGTTTTTTTTTTTTTAAACTAAGTGAATTAAAATGTTTTTTAAATACCTGAAGTTCCTCCTTGCAGCGGCGCTCCTCTTCGAGCGACATCCGCTTCTCGTGCTTCTTAAAGTACTTGCGTTTGGCGGCTTGCAGGTTGAACCACGTGTACGAGAAGGACTTGACGTGAGGCAGCAGCGCCTCGATGAATGGATGGAATTCATCCTAAATAAAGAAAAAAAAAAATTGAAACAATTAAAAAAAACATTCAATATTTCGAGTTTTTAAACATAGACAATAAATGTTGCAGTGTCTCATGGAAATTTTTACCCCTGCGGATATGGAACTTGGAATATATTTTCAAAAATAAAAGAAAACTGATACGCCACACACACACATACAGAGAGAAAAACGCAAAGAGCTAAGGGGGGTCTTTTTGAAGTTATTCCGCATAAATTTGACAATCGAGAGCTTTCGTATTTTTATGCCACACAGACTCCTTTTTTTTATATCTACGAATAGCTCGAAGGTGAAAGAAGAAAAGTTGTGATGGCCATGCCCAAGCATTCTTTCACAGCAATTCTTCCACCATCCCCTACACACGTAACATCATTCTATACCTCGATTTTCTTTTATTTTTTTAAGACGATAGAAATTGACCCACAAAAACTCGGTGCAGCTTCGTTCGGATCTCTCCCCCCCCCCTTTTTCCATGTAAGAAAAAACTAGTAGCGACGAGCAACGTAATGAATCAAACGTGTCGAATAAAATGACATGCAGTTTGGCAATAATTTTTTTTTTTTTTTTTAAACCTTCGGGATTTTTTTTTTCTCTTTTTAATAGGGAAAAAGTGTTGGAACGCATATATATAACAAGTAGCTCTGATTCTTATCTGTTATTCAGCTCCTGGATAGACTGGTTGCTTTCAAAGTGTCGATATTTGTAACAAAAAAACAAAAAAAAAAAAGGGGGAGATCGAATAACCGGATTCCCTCTCGCTTTGCTATTAATCAGATTTGAAAGACACTAGTTACCTCGAGCGATTCGAATCATTTAAAAATCATCGCTTACTATTTCCTCATCCCACAATCTCCTTGACATGATTACGTGTTTGCAGTCCTATGTAATCCATGTACCCATAAACCTAACAAGCATCGAAAAATATCTGTTCGCTAGTGACGGAGATTGAGGTGCTGCGATCGAGGCGGGAAACAAATAACCAAAGGAAAAAAAAAAGGGCACATCGATGTGTAAAAGAATCTAAAAAAAAAAAAAAGAAAATGATATATAGAATCATCAAGGAACTAAACAAAAGAAATGCCTTTTTTTCTTCCTTCTTCCCGGATATATAGAGCTTGCTGGGGGTCGCTCGGATGCTCCGACTTCTTTTTCCGGACAACTACTACTATATACTACTGCAACATATAAAAAGAGAGAAAGGAAGAGATAGACAAGCTAGACAGCTATATAGCACAGGAGAGATCTCTTTTTTTTTTTTTCCTCTTCTCCCGGGCCGGAGAGAAAAGAGGTTTGCGTGAGTGATGATCACTTTCTACATAGAGCCTATATTCTCTCTCTCTATATATATACCCAAAAGTATAGGGCCATGAGGGTTGAGGGGGGAATCATCGTAAAGAAATCTAAGGCACAAAAAAAGATAGAAATAAAGAATAGAAGGAAATGTATCTCTTCGATAACATTTCCTCTCTCCCTCCTAAAAGAAAAAGTGTTACATGACAGCAACTCTTTGCAGTCTACAGCATCAGTCATCACCTAAAAGACTTTGGGTATTTTGTCCTTTGAGAAAGAAAACAGTATAATAAAATCAATTCTTAATATCGATACTGTCAAACATGATTTGTAATGGCTAGCATCCCTACATATTGTTAGCCTACATAACAAAAAAAAAAATTAATGAAAACGGATTCAAGGCACGTACCGAGAACCGATTGAAACCCGTTTTCTTTCCTTTTTTTTTATTATTGACTTATAATAAACTTGAGAAAAGCACTGGACGACCTTGTGTTACTAGGCGTGAACAGAATTCTTGTTACCCTGAACGCGTAAATGTCTTGTTGGGAATAAGTATTTGTTTTCCACATATATATAGGTATGGGAAAGGCGAATGAAAAGAGGTGCACACGACGATAGTGTCACCTTTCTCTCTACGATTTACGAATGTCACGTTTTTGTTCTACGATTCCGTACCATCCACCACGTTTTCTAACGTACGCATTTCTTTTCCTATTACAACCTTTCCTTTATACAACAAAAAAGAACCTTATGAAATCAATTATCTTCGAAAAAAAACTAATTTACCTCATGCGAAAATTGTAATCGCACTTCTAATGCACGACACTATCACACCACGAGGAAAGAACAAAAGCTTAGAACAGACTGGCGCTCAGAACATTAGCAAAAGATTATGAAAATGACCCCCTTAAGCAATTAGCCCCTTAACAAAGGGGAGAAATTATTGTCAAAACAAAAGGAAAATCCCTAAACACATCACTGCTAAGGTCAATTAAAATGACGAAATAAAAACATAAAACTGAATTGCATTTTATATGACGTCAGAAAATTATTGATGTTTTCTTACATTATTATTAATCAACTTTAGTAATGTTTTTCGATGCATGTTTATGGGTGATCTTTTGACTCGATTGATTTCCTTACCCCTCCTGTCATCCAGACGACTCTCATCATCACATTGATGGGTAAAAGAAAACAAGACAGTGTGTGTTGTCTACATCATAATTGACTTTATGAATATAATTGAGTTATTCGGCCTGAGGAGACACCCGGAAAAGAGGGAAAAAAAGATTCTTCCTTCCCGTGTATATCTTTTTTTTTTTTTTTTTTTTTTATCCCTGGTCAATATCTTCGTTGTTGTTTCGATACCGTATATTATAGGCTATACATTATTACGTCCACGATCCGGAAGAGAATGAAAGGATCAACTCTCATGATAAAACTCTAATAAAACCTCCTTAATATACAACTTTCATATCCTGAGCCCAACATCTCACGTGGTAATGGCGTCTTGAAAAAAAAAAAAGAAAAAGGCCGCGGCCATTTTTTCTTCCTGTTTAGCCTTTTTTGGGACTTCAGCGGTGTGGGTGTTGTTTGCAAGCGTGCTGTGTTACAAACAATGCTCACCAAATAAAGAAAAAAAAAAGATAGTTAATTACCATGATCATCAAAAAAAAAATTGTTGGTCGTTACACGCCATTCTTTCCTGCCCATTTAAGAGAATTATTTAAATCCTATTTTTTGACCTCAAGAGTATCTGCTAACGTTCCATCATATCGCCTATACAATTTTCGTTAACTACGATTTCTGAATAATTCCCGTGTGCAACTCGACAAAACAAGACACTAAAAAAAAAAAGGATTTTCAAAATGAAGAAGAAATATGAAACTGTGAGGAATTCTTGATGGTGATGTACTGCTCTATGTATTTTTTTCCTTTTGTTTTGATTTTGCATTCGGCAGGAATGAAGCGAACGGCCACATGTACTGTATAATATGACATCATTCCCCAACGTTCGATTCATCTCTCGTATTTATATATACCTGCTGACACCCGCATGATCCATCGTTACATTACTAAGTAGTCGTGTGTGTGTGTCGAGAGCTATAATAAATGTGCTTGCTAAGCCATACCTACACACACGGTGTGTGTGTGTTTTTTTTTTTTTTTTTTGTCTTCTCCTTTTGGAAAGATCATGGCCGATTTGATCATTTATGATCCACGCGAAAAGAGATTCTTTTCCCTTATGGAGTAAATGCGCGGGCGTCCTTAATACGTTTTTCTTTTTTTAAATGATATATTCTTTCTCGTTCGTAACCGATGGATTGTCTTTTCGTGGAAATTCTCTCACGGACGGACATTTCAGAGTTGATGTGCCATCCATCAGAGCAAAAAGGTTATACCCCCCTACGTGAAGAGACATCGTCCATAATAATTAGATGAATAAAAGAACAACAACAACAACAAAAAAAAGTCCGATGTGGGAAAATGTGTTTCTAAAGTTTTTTTCAAGTATAAAAATGATCCGCGTGCGGAAGCATCCATTTTTATTTTTCTAATTCCTTTTATGGATGTTTACATTGTGTTCAACTACACGATCCATTTGGCGCTTTTTCTAAAGTTAACGACAGTGCTGCCCCTTCTTGTGGTGGGTGACACCATCAGGAGTTTCTCCCGCGGCCCCGCTTGTAGGAGGAGAAACACTTGAAATAGAACCTACCAAGAGACGCCCGGTAGATGTTAATTTACGAGCATGTGATATGCATCTGTCGACCCAAAGAAACTCCACCTTTAAAATTCTTTTTTTTTTTTTTTTTTTCGCATCGATTGATCAAAAAAGATCCATATCAATTCGAAGGTTTCTATCGCATAGTGCGTTACACCTTAATGGAATTATCTTTAGAAAAACGAGGACGGGACAATGTTATTACGTGTATAGGGGAGTCAATAGAGTTTGGAGAGAGAGAGCTTTAAAAGTGAGGGCCTGACGTGCGTGCGAGTGTATTTATTCCTGGAATAAATATCTTGCTGCCTGTTTGTAAAAATAGATCACACCCTCCTCTTTTCCCGCTCACAAGCAAAACTGACGTGAAAAGAAACCGGGCAGTTACGACCTCAACCTGCGTCTTTTGCGGCGCGCTGCACGCACAATCCTTTTTTTTTTTTTTTCTCTTGTAAAAATAAAAAAAAAAAATTTATTAAAAGGAAGAAGAAGAAGAAGAAGAAGAAGAAGAAGAAGTTTCTCCGTACGATCGTCGGGTTCGAAACGCTGCTGGGCGACTGGAAATAGCCTGGACCCCGTGTGTACACCATCAAGCAGTCGAAGTTGATTCTAAACTGCAACCCTCTTTTATCTATTTGAAAATGCCCGCCTTTAAAAAATGTTTTTGAAAAATCACATTTGAAAATCGGAAATTTCTAATTTGCGATGCTTTTTACGTGATTTACACCTGTGTAAGTTGTAACGAGGTGGAATTGAAACGGGGGGGGGAGACACGGAGGCGAACGAACGCGGACACTCGGTTTGAACTCTGCGGATCCAAGGCCGTTTCTCTGTTGGTGCATCTATTTTGCATACATGTGTGTGTGTGGCGATATTAGAGATACGTGCACGTAAGCAAAAAAATTTTGTTCTCATGTTTTGTTCAAACATATTCGCTGGAAATGAATCGAATTAAATGCAAGATGTTAATCGAAAATGAAATTCTTCTTGTTCGCTAAAATAATTAAAAGAAAAGAAGACGATGTGTCAAGTAGGATATTATAGAACCCCCTGAAAATCAAGGCCGTTCACATTTTGCATGCAATCCACACTCTTTTCCTTACGAATTATTAAACATTTTTTTTCTTTTTCTCTTTCCCCCGTCCTTCCGTTTCATCATCGGGAGGGGGGGGGGGGTTACAGAGGAAGATAGAACAAAAAAAAATAGCACTAGCAGCAAAAGGTATATGCTTTAACGTAGCACTATAGTCTTTATAGGATCATATAAGAAGAAGGAGGAAGAAGAGAGATGAGACGGAGCTCTCACTTGACAGGTCCCTAAAAACCATTTCCAACGGGAATGATTGAACGAAAAGGAGTGGCAAAAAAAGAAACGAGATTTTTTTTTTCTTTCGTTTTGTTTTCTTATTTTTCTATCATCCCTCTGGAAAAAAAAAAAAAAATTATATATACACCCGACGACAGACACAACAAAAAAAAAATGTTCAGATTTTGCTATTTAAAAAAAAAAAAAGAATCACGCGGGATTGAACGCAAATAGTCAACAAGGGACGATAGTTCAAGGCCGTTTGAAGAGACGAAACTCAACCCATGGCCAATTTGAATAATTCTTAATGTGAATTTGACTTACCATGGTCATTTTACCGTAGGCACTTGCTGCTATATCCGAGTTGTCATAGCGGACGGCTGCTATTTTGGCGCCGGTCTTGGGTCACTCGCTGGCGGCCTCAATTATTATTCAATAGTTTTGTATGAATCAAATTTTATTTTTTTTTTTCAAAACTAGACTAGATGAAAAAATGTGTGTTCCAGTCTCGTGTGTTGGTCTTTTCAGGATGTGGACGGAAAAGAAAAGCTGAGCTCGGCAAATAAGAAATGAGGAAGTCCCAGGCTCTTCCCGCACGAACGCACAAAACAGCACGAAAAGCGACACAGTTCGTACATGAAACCACTTTGAATTCAAATTTTTCTTTTCCCGCCTTACCAATAATTTTTCGAATAGCATAAACAACAAGTTCGATCGTCTTTTTTTTTTATCTTCCAAAAAATGAGGTCCGCAGAAAAAACAAAACACTAAACAAGTTTTCGACACAACACACACGGCGTGATTGAACGAGACAAAAAATGTTTGTTTCGTATTTTCATCACATCTCGCAATAAAGTTGTTGTTGCCGTGTGAAAATGTGTTCGAACGAGTCCGCACACGAACTGAAGGGGAGGGGGGAAGCAAAATGAACTGTGGAAACACCAAAGGCTTTCGTGCAAAAAAAAAAATGAACAATTGTTTTTTCGCCTGGCGTTCGCGCACACGCCGTTCAAAAAAAAAAGAAATTGGGCCGAATTTTAGAGACAAAAAAAAAAGAGAAATAAACAAAATGGCAAAATGAAAATAAATAATAATAACCAGGGGTTGAAAAAGGGGGGAAAAAGGGAGGACCGAAAAGATTCGAGCGGCCGTCACGGACACACAACAACAACACACTGAGCTCGGCTCACGCTACTGCTCGCTCTCTTGAGGGAAGGACGAGTGAGTGTGTGTGTGTGTGCATGTGAGACACACGCACACACAAGTTTTATTTTATTTTATCCTTTTTCTTCATGTGTGTGTGTCTACATTTTTTTTTTTTTTTTCGGGACCTTTTTTTTTTTTTGTGTGTGTGTAGCTCCTCCCCAATCCCGCACGCGCGCGCGCGCATCAACTCCCGAAGGGTTGGCGAGGAGTTGGGTGGCCATCCCTATTGGATTTTTGTTTGCGGGACTTTTATTTTATTTTTCATGCGGATCGGATTGGATCACGAAACCGCATTCTCCCGTTCCTTCTTTTTCATTATTATTCCTGACATTTTTGTGTGTGTGCGTTTTTTCTTCTTCCTTTGGCTTCCTCATCTCGTCCGTCTCTGTCCCGCCTCCTGATTCGTAGCTTCGTGATTCCACGGCATGTCCTCCTCCTCGATGTCTAATTTGTTATTTTTCACGTAGTTTTTCTTATTCTTGAATTTAAAACCCACCCAGTTTTGTTTTTAAAAGAGAAATTTGAATTTCGCGGTCAAGCCTTAAGGTCATCAAATTCAATTCGAATCTTAAGAAATTGTTTTGAAATATAAAGCAATGAATAAAATTAATTTTGAATAATAATAAGACGATGTTTATTTGTTTTTTTTCCAGCGGGTTTCGATTCTTATTTCGCGCATCTAATGGTATTGCAACAAATATTACGGCTATAGCATCACGTAATCATACTTCCTCAGTGTAGAAAATAAAAAAAAAAGGGCTTTCGTGTCTGTGTAATTCAAGCGTTTAATGATTGGCTAATCGTTCATCAACAGCAGACTGAAGAAACTGACCCTTTTGCCGTGCCTCATCCATCATCGTAGTTGATTGTAATTCTTTTCTCTCTCTCTCTCTGTTTTCTTACTGAGCGATGGGGCCAGTTGGGAAATATGAAAAGGACCGGATGATGATGATGATGAAATGAAATACAGTCAACGCATTATTTAATTTCTTAAAGTTTTTTTATTTTTTAGATTTTTTAAAAATTCTGCCGGTGGCTTTTTCCATTTTGAAAAAAAAAAAAATTGTAAATAAAATCTCATTCGGTGAGTTTCCCTTCGATATTTTATGTATTCCGTCTCGGGCGTGTCCCACTAAAATAAAAAAAAATATTATTATTAAAAAAAAAAAAAACCACATCACGTTTTATTTATTTCTATAGCAAAAGAATCGGGAATTTTTGGGCACCCAATGGTGCACAGATTGCTGTTGTGTTTAGCCCGTTTTGTTTGCGTATTTCTCAGCAATCGGATATCTGATTATGTAAATTTCTTTTTTTTTCCCCTATTTTTTTTTCATAACAACGTCAAGCTCGATATTGTGACATCAACTCGTCCTTGTCTATATATCCCCCCCCTTCTTTTTTTTTTTCTTTTCGAACGAGTTGATGTGTGTGACGGCTCACTCGACTGTCACAATGTAGTACAAATTCGACATTCTCACCTGGGCAGGTAACATTCTTTGTGTGTTGAGCCAAGTTTCCCTACATAATATTATCCCTATCGTCACGGCCTTTTGTGGTGGAGTGGGTGATTAGTCGCACCTGGACAGGTGTACAAGGTGCAGGGCGTGAAACTGGAAATTAAAAATGTGATTTGAAAAAAAAACAAAAAAAACTGGAAATTCCGAACGATGACATTTGAAGACTTGGATATTGTGTATAGATCTAACTATTTATTCTAATTATCTTTCGCATTGGATGCCCTTTAGTTTCCGATTTTCGCAGCATCTTTTGTGCCCCCAAGTCGAACACGAATTCAATGGGCCAGGAACAGGAAATATATAGAACTGGAAGCAGGAAACGATTGACTCGGATGAAATGGCTCGTAAAAGAAAACAAACAAGAAAAAAAAAAATACAAACACGAGAAATATAAGAATCCCCTGGATTTTTCACTATACACACGTTCTATATAGCTGTAATAAACATATCCCCCCCAGGCAGCATCACCAGTACATAGTTATATGGGATCCCCTCTTTTGCAACTACGTTTTTATAGACGTGACCGAAGAGACTTCCTTCCCTCGTCCGGCCATCTTCTTCTTTTTGCGTTTGTCTTGTTACACAATTGACAATCTCAGATGTCATCTAATATACTATAGATGCTAACATCCCTGATCCCTGATCCAGTCGGCCGATGGGCCTACACTCAAACGGATATCATCGTTTCCTATTGTATATTTATCTAGCCCCTCAGTAAAGACATTGTCTATATACTTGCATCGAAAGAAAAAAATTAGTCATCACAAATTGATTCGTTTAAAAAAAATAATAAAAGGTGTAGGATTCCCGTCTTATTCTTTTTTAATAAAAGAATATTTTTTTTTTAGACGCCCAATGTCGCAAAGGATAAAGAAGACACATAACAAATAGACTATCTATCTTCCACGTATCTCTCTGCCTATACATGTGTGTACACGCTTCATATCCGACCAGAGTCAATGACGCGTGAACGCCGGCGTATATATACGTACCCTTTTTTCTTTTTATCGTTTCTTCTTTTTTCCCCCCTCTCTCTTTGCTATCGATGCGAGTTCGATATTCTTCTCTCGCTGTGGAGCATCTCCCTCGCACATAAAACTTGCGGGGTTCTTTCACTTCCGACTTGCACGGCTGATGCTGCGCAGTAGGAGCAACATTTTTGAAGCGAGAACGCACGTGAAAAAAAGGGTGGGGGGGGGGGTTGTTATTTGTAACACAAAACCTTGTGATTATTTATCATTTTTTTTTTTTAGGGGGAGCCACAAAGACCGGCGGTTTTTTTTTTTTTTCCCTCAGTTTGAATCAACACAAACCTTTCGGTTGGATGATTGACGAGCAAAAGATTCTAGAACGAAATAAAAAATAAAAAAAAGGGATTTTTATCACGTGATGTTTTTAGAAAAAAATAAGAAAATCAGAGATTTAAGTGAAGTTCAATCGAATCGGATTTCTTTTTCGCCGGAGCAAACGACTGCTAGAGGCGCACTAGTTCAGTGCGTGAAAAAATAATGAAAAAAAAACTTGTGATTTTTCTTTGAACATTTGGAGAAATGGTTAAAACACGCACTTTGCGTGTTCTTTTTTCCCGCTACTGATGCAGAATAACTAATAAAACAGGAAAGAAAAAGAAGGTGGGAATGATCATAATGATGAGGCCCCGCGGTAGCTACGCGTGGAATCAAAACAACAGGCAATACGAGATAATCATTAAGAACTGTGCACCATCCATCAAAAAATAGGACACATGCTAAAAAAAAGTACGTGTGTGTCTGTAACAGATGAAATGCAACTGGCCGAAAAAAACAAAAAAAAAACAAGAAAGGAACGTGCTATTATTCTAATTTCCTTTTTCTCACCCCTTAAAAAGAAGGGGGGCGACAAAAGAAATTCAGGGCGTTTGAATATTTTCATCTTCTTGTCGCTATTGTGTTCAGCGAGATCTCGACTGGCTATTTTCAATGGACTGGGATTAGCATCGATATTGTACTCCATCAGAAAAAGACACTCTATAAAACTTTGCTTTTAACAGTGAAAAAAAGTTTCGTGAAGAGCAATAGGATTCTATGGAGAGGTTGATCAACGATGTCGATGGGGCTCCCCGTATAGGCTGCCTTTAACGACCACTAGCTACCACCCTCCCCCTTAGTAAGCGGGCGCCTCTTAATGATTGCGGGCTAAAAAAGATGGCTTCGCCCGGTGGAAGAGTTTGTGCGGTGAGCGGCCCTGCCAATCAAGTCCATCACGATGGCAAATAGTTTTCCACGACACACCATTCTTTCCCCTTCTTTTTTTTTTTTTTTTCTCTATTGTGTGTGTGAACCGACGCAACCATCAGATTCACCGAAGAAAAGGGAAAGGAGTGGTTATATACATGAGAAGCCGAAAAACCCCCAATGTGCTGTAATAACCCCTCCTGTAGAGATAAAAAAAAAAAAAGGTCCTCTTCGCTCTTCCAAATAAGTCCGTTGGGGTGTATCCCTGCTAATTTGATCCGAGGTTCCATCGTCGTCCGTTAAAAAGAGCCAGGCCCATTTGCTGACTGTTGCGGTCCCCCCTCTTTTTTTTTTTTTTTTTTTTTTTTATCCCGCAAAGTCGTCAGGGACGTCAACGCCCATCGTCCTAATAGAAAGGCGGAGGATGGGATGGAGGATAGAAGAAAATCGGCCATTTCCCAATGAATCTCTTTCAAAACACACGCAATCCAATTCGGGACTCGTTGGGGGAGCCATATTGCTCAAAGACTTCATTGCCCGCCCAAGTACCATTCTTTTTTATCTTTTTTCTTTTTCTCTTTCGGAAAGAGGTCGGCACCCGGAAGAGGTGTGAAACCTCCCCCCCATCTTTTTCAGCATTTATAAAAAAAAAACGGATAAAATGAAAACTGTCCAATGATCAAATAGCTTAAAACTGGAACAGTTTTTCTTTCCTGGAATTTTTACCTCTTGAAAAAATGGGGCAGCGCGCTAAAAGGGATTCCCTCTGCAATTCGATGATATAAATGCCTCTAAAAAAACACAAAAAAAGAGAAACATAAAAAAAGGGCGACATGTTTGTAACTAAATTGTCAACATGTATTACAGATATGTAAACTGATTTGATGAGATAAACAACTCTTTTTCCCCATAAGTGTAACTACTTAACTTTTTTTAAACGAATGAACCTTTCAAAAATGGTATTTCCTTACGCCTTTCATTCACTTTCTAACTGGCTGAGCGACTTAGAGAGACATCTAGGGACGGCGGCCATAGGTACGCCGATATTGCGAATCCACTTCTATAAGGTAATACGTTCCTGACGTCAACGCATCCAACGAAGCGGTTGGCTGATATGGAGCTGCGTAAATTTATAATAATTATAATTTTAATTATAATAGGTGTTCTACTCGAACGCGGTGGGTACTCACCTTTGTTGTACGAGTCTTCTTTGGCTTTCAAAATGGCAGTAAACTCTGCGGGCGGTAAGGCTGTGCGAGCTTCCAGGCGGCTGGGAATGTCTCCCAGAGAAGCCAGCAACGGTTCAATTCGGCCGGCATCTTTACTCACTTGTAATGAAAACATGGACGATGCAAGCCCGGATCCATACGAAAACATACCGATCCGCTTGCCCAGCAATGACTCGGCATTTTTACTAAGAAAAATAATCAAAAGAGAATAAAACACACAGTTTGCTACGCTAAACTGAACAATGATATTGTTTTACTTACTTGACCAGAAGGGACACCAATCCGCCATATAAGGAAGGTGTGTACATGTTTCCCACCATGCTAGCAACCATCAAAGTCGGCTGAGTTTTTGCTTCAAACAAGGTTTTACTACACTTGACTGCAGCTTGTTCTAATTCTCGATTAAAATACGTTTCCTTCAGATTTAAATTCCTGAAATACATTTCAAAAAGTTTTAGTATTTCAACGGTATATCACGCACGTTTTTTCTTCTTCTTACTTGAAAGGCACTAGATCTGGATACTTGCTATCCGATTGTTCTTTATCACTGTGGAGAAAGTAATCGTTGACGCAGAGACGAGCGAAGCTCTTTTGCACCAACTTGCAATAGGGTGAATGGAAGCAAAAGTAATCGAAATCGTCAAAACTGACGTCAGGACGGTTTTCTTTTTTACAATATCTCTCGTAACAGCAATCCAGGGCACTTAAATAGCATTCAATCGAGATTTTTCCATCGACAGTAGGGAATTCAGACGACAAATCAGGCTTATAGAAATCATACACATGTTCCATGTGAGTCGCTCGTACTTGAGAAAAAACATAATAGTTTTTTGAAATATTAAATACTATTAACCACTTTGAAAAAAGCCTACCTCTATTAAAAGTGATGGGCGCATTTGGTCCAATTAGCATGGCGATAGCTCCCGCACCTCCGGTTGGTCTTGCTGGACCAGGGGGGTACACGGCTACGTCTCCAGCTACCACAAGAGCATAACGGCCGTCCCAAAACTGAGACTGCATCCAGTTTACGGCATTAAACAATGCAGCTGTGCCTCCATAGCAGGCATTGGTGGTATCTATACCTTCAATATCTGTGTTGCCACTAGGCTTAAACAGTTGCATCAGCACTGTTTTAACGCTCTTGGATTTGTCAATTATGGTTTCAGTGCCAACTTCCAATCTTCCTATTTCCCCATAACCTGTAGAAAAAATAGGTATGAAATAATTTACCGGCAGAATCTATGAATAATATGTTACCAATATTGTTCTTCTCCAACAACCTTTGGACAACAGTCAAACACAGGGAATGGATGTCTTCTCTATCATTGCAGAACCCCATCTTCTGCTGACCAAGCCCGATAGTATATTTTCCTTTCGAGACACCATCATGCTCTTCTAACTCACTCTGCTCAACGTATTGGTTGGGAAAATATATTTCAATTGCCAGAATACCCACATCTCCACAATTTGAATTGGAGCTCATTTTTTATCAGTGGGCAACCTAAAATAATGCAATTAATGCAATTTAACATATAACAACATCAATGTAGTAAGGGACAAGAAAAAAAACCAACCGGCTAACACAGAGTGAGCAGTCGAAGAGGCTCGAATTTACGCGTGGTGTTCAATCTTCCTGCATTCGAGTGAATGAACGAGCGCCTGGAGAAAACGAGACCTGCTTCCTGTTTAAAACGGCACAGCTTAAACCCGTTTGAAAATGTAAGATACCAATACTGAAAACGTAAATTAATACAGGCTTGAAAACGAGTTCGTATCGTTAGATCATGTCTTTGGTTGGTTGTTTTCAGCTGACTACGCTCAGAGCTTCGGGCTGACTGCCGGAGTTGTCAAGATGTTTTATAAAAAACCTATCAACTTTTTAACATCATTTTCAGTTTTCCAAATTCCATTTCAAAAGATTTCGATTCCTCTAATAGAATGGAATTTGGAGAAATCCACCCTCCCCTCTCCAAAAAAAGAAAGCTTCACGTAAAGTGTACATAGTTTCTCACAACTCACAAGACCCTTAAATCAGTTTCCAGGACATAAATGTTTTTGTGCTTAATTTTCGAGAAAAAAGAAGACAAAAAATTCATTTTTGGATGACGCCAATGCCTTTGGCTCTTACAAATCGAGATTATCTTACTTTTTTAGGGAGGGGGAAGAAATTTAAAAACAAGTTTTAGTTGCCTTATAACGTACAGAATGTGTCGAATGAGCACACTCGACACATGTTGATCATCTCAATAATTTGGGTGCTCTTATTAAGCTCACCCTCCAGGTCGCTGCCATAGTTTAAGTGAATTAAAATTTTAAAAATCCGGTTTTTTTAAAGCTATGCCTATACTTGTTCTCCACCTCATTTTTCCAGGTTGTTTCGGTACAACCACTTCTTATTCACGCAATTACCTCTCTACATTTCGATTCTATTCTATACGATTATAGGACAGTATCCGAAAACAACTTTCAAAACAAGAAATGCATCTTCCATGTCTTTCATCACCAGTGTCCTCAAGACATCTTTGCCTTAAATTTAAACAAGTCCCACCAAGACTGTTCTGTGAGCAGAGGAATTTGCTACATTGATATTAAATGCATGAAATATTAGCTGATAAATACCATTTCTGAACTTACCTTGATTTTGCCTCCAGAATGCTGGAGAAGGAACTCGACTGATTCACGGAATAACGTTTTCAGAGAAACACATTCTGTTTTGGTTCAGAGAAAGTCGCTTTTATACGTTTCGAGTCGATCAGATTGGACTCCCTCCGACAACGCGATTTCACCCAAAGATTGTTAAAGCCATTACTAAGTGACCTTTTGGGTTCAACTCATATTGAAAAACCTTTTTGGAGAAAGCAGAATTGAAGTTTGAAACCTAGGCATTGTTGTAAAGATATTTTTGTTTTACCTTATTTTAACCCCATAAATCCAATCCGTCTCAAAGGTTCCTGGTCGTGGAGTCTATGAAGTAATGCTACGTTGAGTTAGCAAGTGTGTGAAATGGCGATGGTAATGTATGCCTCACAAAACATGGGATTACATTAATATTTGGAATTTTTACATGGCAAAATAACTGCGATCATCTTGCGCAAAAGATTTTCAAAAAATTAATAATTTTCTTTAGCCGCGATGGCATTGTCTAAGTTGTAATTCAATTCGATTAAAGGTCAATTCCATAAGCAGATCACGAAGTCAGCAAACGATAATTCCCAGATCCATCCTTTTTTAGGAGGCTGATTGCCTGAGGCCAGTTTTCACTGATGGGTCCAGATGGCTTTTCCTCATATCTTCCTCCCTAAATCTCTTTCGATTACTGCCATCTATCAACAAAGGAACGACTCTGTATCAACGATACAAAAAAACCGCGAAGAAAAGCCCTCGACAATAGGAAAATTCAAAGCCGAACTGGCAACATAGCCAGTCCAAAACCGTAATCGGTTCATTGGCTAACTTGTCAGGCATGGAACAGTATGTGTATTCTAGGCATTTTTTAAATCTAATTTTATAGTGAGTTCAGTTTCAGTTTCTTTATCAAGACAGAAATTTGGGCTTAATGAGGCCAAGAAAATACTGTAGGAGATGGTTAAAAAGCATAGTGAAATGTTGGTAAAAGAAGAGCTAGTCGTGTGGTTCCTGATTGTGCAAGTTTTGACCCACCCGCACCTTCAAATCGTTAAACAAGCTTTTAAGGAAACGAAGAAGAATCATAAAAGAAACACATAAAAGGGTCCAAGAAAACCTCCATTCAACGTCACGCAAAAACGAAGATGCTCTTAGGTAAAGTGTAGGTATATTTTCCAAAACAGACTAAACATTTTTGGCGCCATTTCTACAGGCGGCATCATGATGGGAAACGACATCTTACAATTCTTTGGGTGGGGGACACGAGTGGGAACAATGGCAAAAACGGTCAGTTAAGTAGGGAAAAAATATTTCAGAAACGTAGTAATAGTTGGATTGAAAAATTTTTCTGTGTGGTGAAAATGACGTGATGTGTTCCCAGGAAATCATGAATCGAAAATCAGTTATGGCGGGAATGTTATCAAGTACTCTTTTCGCTCAAATTTTTGCTCCTTATTGAAATTGAAATATTGCTTCGTACTTATTGGATTAATTAGTTATTGAAATTGAAAATTTATTCTTTCCGGTGATGGTCAAGAATTAATCTAATGGTTTGAAACTGACGTATTGCCTGGTGAATAAAAACAAAAAGAATTTACATAACTGACGAAAAAGTAAAGTTTCCATAAGCTTACGTGACGTGATGGGCATCCGGACTATAGCACAGATTCTGATCGGTCGAGTCAATATACAGCTCGGTGCAATATAACATTTTTCTCTCTTTTTCGTATACCGACCAGAAATAATGACCGCAGGCGTTTACAATTTCTGTTGATAAAACGTGCCCAATAATAATTTATTTATTTACAAATGATAAAATAGCGGAAACTTTTACTCACCGTGACAAAACTTACGACAGGGGCCTATGCTTTTGCCATCTGGACGACATTCAGGTTGCGTTGCTAGGCAGATAAATTCTTCAATCCTAGGGTGACTATATAAAACGAAAATAAGGTTTTTTAAATAGCAAAAATTTAAAAAAATCTAATCATACCACAGGGAATCTATGACCGTCTGGAGCAATGCCCGGCTAGCACTGAAATCGTATTCGGACGTGTATCCCGCAGAATTTGGATAAAAGGTGTAAGCATAATTGAGGTGATTGTTGCAGATGGTCGTGTTACGTGGAATGCATTGAGGCTGTGAAAGTTCGGTCGACGATGCCGCAGGTATTTTGTCTGTATACCATTTTTAGGTTACCGTGAATAACAAATAATCGTAACTGAAGCATGCTTGCATTACCTGTGAGGTAGGTCACGTTTTCATTAGAATCTATTATTGAATTATTTTCAAGTTGCGTGAAATCTGTTTTGTAGGGCTCTGACGGATTGATGTCTGCGGGACGTGGTGTAACAGAAATACCATCATCCCTAGACGTGACACTCTCCCCATCTAACCCTTGTTTGCAATAAATAAGGTAAAAAGAAGGCAAATTACATTTCATTTGTTTGTTGAACAAGCTTACTTGACAATGACATCTATTTTTTTTCAGTGGCATGCGCAAAAAAAAAAATTATAAATAGGAAAACAAATGTTTACCAAATCCACCTATTAACCCAAATTTTATTCCATAGTAGATAGTCGTAAGCCCTCCAGCAATTAAAACCAACGTAAAGAACGCCAAGCAGACTGGTAGCTTCCAGCGACTAGACTTTTGGACACTAGGTGTCGGCAGGTCGTCCGTCATGGCGTCAAAAAAGTTAAGTGCACCTAAAATTTTATTTGTGCTAATTTAGAAAAATTTTGACTTCTGCAGATTAGCAGTTCCTTTTTCAGGAAGGAAAAATAATTTGCTGATGAAACTTACATAAAAACTAGTACAGCGATCCGAAGATAACGTAAGTGGTACGCGCAGCACACAGACTTATGCTCCTCCAGGTAGCAAAACCTCGATAGGCGTCAAGACAAAAATTCCTACGTCTTTCGACGAGTAAAAGATTTTTGTTACTGCGATTGTCTGGTTCGCTGTTCATCTTGCGAATCTTTCAGTGAAGGGGAATTCTTGCGCAATTGAACACGTGAGGACAGAAACGACCAATAGGAGCATGTTGTGCTAGGTCCATTCATCACACCTTACCTGCTTTGAATGGGCAACATTCTTTGGGCACACCATTTCTTGAAGAGACTCCAAGAAAAAAGGGGCATCGTAGTTACGTTCACCTTGAAATGCAGAAAAGAGTAAAACCCTCCTGTTACCTTCTATCGTATGGATTTTCCCGAAGCTCATTGAATTAGCATATTAGTTTTCCAGTTGAATCAGATTTGAGTGCTTAACCCTATCGTGGCCTTTCATAAATTAAGGAAAGTTGGCATTCGGTGGGAATAAATGGCCAATGGTGAAACCGCAGAAAAATCGAAACACAGTCTGGCCTCGCATGCACCATCAGATCCGGAATAGCTTCATTATAGTTTCCCTTAATTTGTCGCATACTAGTTACTGATGGCAACCCACCACCTGTTACAGAATTTCAATATGTGTGTGAAATTTCGATGGTAATGTATGCCTCACAAAACATGGGATTACATTAAGATTTTGAACTTTTACATGGCAAAATAATTGCGATCATCTTGCGCAGAATATATACAAAAAATTTATAATTTTCTTTAGATGCGATGGCATTGTTTAAGTTGTAATTCAATTCGATTAACGGTCAATTCCATAAACAGATCGCGAAGTCAGAAAACGATAATTCTCATATCCGTCCTTTTTACGAGGCTGATAGCTTGAGGTCCGCATGATAGCCTGTCCTCCTTCATAAACCTCTTTCGTTTACTGCCATCTATCAACAAAGGAACGTCTCAGTATCAAGTATACAAAAAACCGCGAAAAAAGCAGTCGACAATAGGAAAATTCAAAGCCGAACCGGCAACATGGCCCGTCCAAAACCCCAGTCGGTTCAATGGCTAACTTGTCAGGCATGGGACAGTATCTGTATTCTATATTTGGCTACCTAATTTTGTGGTGAGCTCAGTTTCAGTTTCTCTATCAAGACAGAAAAATTGGGCTTTATGAAGCCAAGACAATGTTGTAGGAGATGGTTTAAAATTGTAAAGAAACGTTGGCAAAAGAAGAGCGTATCATGAAGCTCCTGGTTGTGCAAGTTTTGACTCACCCATACCTTCACGTCGTTAAACAAGGTTTTAAGGAAACGAAAAAAAATTATAAGAGAAATACATAAAAGCGTCCAAGAAAACGTCTATTCACACTTAAACGTCAAGCAAAAACGAAGATGCCCTGAGATAGGATACGTAAATACCCTGATACGGTGAATGTAAATTTTCCAAAACAGACGAAAATTTTTTGGCACCATTTCTACAACGATCGACATCGTGATGGAGACGATGGGCATGGGGGAAAAAAAGGTTAATAAGTAGGGATGAAGCATTTCAAAAATGTAGCAATAGTTCCGATCAATTATGGCGGGAATGATATCAAATAATTTTTTCTCTCAAATTTTGTGTTCCCCATTTGCTAGATTCTTGCCTTCTCCTCGTGCGTCATTGAAATTGAAAATTTCTTCTTTCTGTGATGGTAAAAAATTGATCTAATGGCTAGATTTCATGACTCGCGTATAGCCTGATGAATAAAAACAAAAGGAATTTACATAACTGACGAAAAAGTTAAATGTTCATAATCTTACTTGATGTGATGGGAACCTAACTGTGACACAGATGCTGATCGGTCGAGTCAACATACTGCCTGTCGCAGCTGAGCATGATTTTCTGTTTTTCCAATGCATCCCAAAAATAAGACGCGCAGGCGTTTGTAATTTCTGTTGATAAAACGTGCCCAATAATTATTTATTTATTTATTTACAAGTGATAAAATAGTGGAAAATTTTTACTCACCGTGACAAAACTTACGACAGGGGCCTATGCTTTTGCCATCTGGACGATATTCAGGTTGCGCTGCTAGGCAGATAAATTCTTCAATCCTAGGGTGACTATATAAAACGAAAATAAGGTTTTTTAAATAGCCAAAATCTATAAAATCTTAATCATACCATTGGGAATCTATGACCGGCTTGAGGAATTCCCAGCTAACAATGAAATCATGTTCGGACTTGTCTCCCGCAAAATTTGGATAAGAAGTGTGAGTGTAATTGGAGTGATTGCTGCAGAAGGTCATGTTACGTGGAACACGTTGAGGCGGTGAAAGCTTGGGCGACGATGACGCAGCTATTTTGTCGGTACACCGTTTTTAGGTTAATTTGAATAACAATTAATCGTAACTGACGCATGCTTGCATTACCTGTGAGGTAGGGCACGTTTTCATTGGAATGTGTTGTATTATTTTCAGGTTGCGTGAAATCTGTTGTGAAGAGCGTTAACGGATTGATTTCTGCCAGACGTGATGTAACCGAAATACCATCATCACTAGCCGTGGCATTCTCCCCATCTATTCCTTGTTTGCAATAAACGAGGTAAAAAGATGACAAATTACATTTCATCTATTTTTTTTCACTGGCATGCAAAAAAAAAATTATAAATAGGAAAACAAATTTTTAGCAACCCCACCGGTTGGTCGAAATTCAACTACAGCGGAGACAGACGCATGCCACCTCACGAACACGGCCGCCATGAGTAACCCCATAACGATAGCCTTGATTAGCCGGTTGTAGGAGCGAAATTTTTTGACAGCCGGTGCCGGCATATCGTCCTTGGTCACAGCGTCAGAAAAAATAAAATGCATAACATTTTTTGGTAAGTAAAAATAATTAGCTGATGAAATTTGCACAAAAAATTTCACACAGTATACTGTCGAATAAGGAAAAACTTGATTCATTTGTAAACGAATACGAATAACGAATAAAATGGACGTTTTATTCGCGAATACGAATAATTTTTGAATAACGAATAAATTTTCGAATCAAATATCGAATAAAAATGACACTAAGGTTACCTTCAGAAAAAAAAAGCGTTTTGCGTTATTCTATTCGAAATTTTAGTCGACAGCACACTGGTTGCACAGCTATCGGAAGATATTCACGCTCTTACAACTATGGCGGCTTCAAACCTACTGAATCGCAACCTCTCTAAGCGCCAAGACAAAACTTAGTCCTCATGCTTCGTTTCTTCTCTTCTCCCGTTTCTGGAAAGGATCGATTATGTAGGGACATCTATGAACGGCAGATGAGAGCATATGAAAGTATACTCATGCTGTGTCACTTTTGTAGCAGACGCTTTTTTAAGTGTTCACTTGTGTCAACATAAACAATGGCAAGTTATGTGCTGTCCTGGCACAGTGGCTATCGCCATACCTTCGTAGTTAGTTTCCTCGTGTTCGATTCCACCGTCCCTTCCTCAGAAACAACTCAAAAAACAAGAAAAATACAATAATCACCCGTGCGTAAGGGATTGCTAGGCAACCCGTGAAGCTGGTGCAGATGCACCAGTCGCATTTGAACTTATCAATGGCAAGTTATTTTCGTTACTGCTCGATGGCGTCTAAAACAATCGGAAAAATAATCGGTAAAAATTTTAATCGAAAATCAAATTTTTTTCAACAGACGATCGCCGATCATATTTTTCCCGATTATCGACGTTGACCGATAATCGCCCAAGAAATAATCGGTCGGCAAGTCTGCTTATGACAATGAGAATGATTGCGCGTTTAAGCTATAAAATGGAGCTGTCATCTCATGCGTTATCTAGAATTGTCTTATCGGCGCTTCAAAGAATTGATAAACTTCTTTACATTAACGTGAAAGGCCTTCCGGTGTCGGAAGCAAAAGTTTACCTTAGCAGCGATGGCATTATCGAAGTTGTAATTCAATTCAGTTAACCGTCAATTCCATAAACACATTACGAAGTTAGAAAACGATAATTCCCAGATCCATTCTTTTTTAGGAGGCTGATAGCCTGAGGCCAGTTTTCACTGATGGGTCCAGATGGCTTTTCCTCATGTTTTCCTCCTTAAATCTCTTTCGATTACTGCCATCTATCAACAGCGGACAGCCCTCTATCAAGGATACAAAAAAACCGCGAAGAAAAGCAGTCGGCAATAGGAAAATTCAATGCCGAACCGGCAACATGGACAGTCCAAAACCGTAGCCGGTTTAATGGCTAACTTGTCGCGCATGGAACAGTACGTGTATTCTATGTTTTCTTACCTAATTTTGTGATGAGTTCAGTTTCAGTTTCTTTATCAGTACAGAAATATTGGGCTTTTGAAGCCAAGACAATGCTGTAAGGGATGGTTAAAAAGTATAGTGAAATATTGGTCAAAGAAGAGCTAGTCTTGTGGTTCCTGGTTGTGCAAGTTTTGACCCACTCATACCTCCAAGTCGTTAAACAAGGCTTTAAGGAACCAAAGAAAAGGCATATGAGAAACACGCAAAATGGTCCAAGAGAACCTCCATTCACACTTCAACGTCAAGCCAAAACGAAGATGCCAATAGGTTGGGTAAAGTGAATGTATATTTTCAAAAACAGACGAAAACTTTTGGCGCCATTTCTACAGCGACCGACATCATGGAAACGACGTCCCCCATACTTTGGGTGGGGGAAGACGTGAAAATCAATTAAGGCGGGAATGTTATCAAGTACCCTTTCGTTCCAAGTTTCGCTACTTGGAAGTCACATACTTGTCTTCTCTTCGTGTGTCATTGAAATGATAATTTCTTCATTGAAATTGAAAATTTTTTCTTTCCCGTAATGGTCAAGAACTAATCTAAAGCCTAGATTTCGAAACCAACGTCTAGCCTGGTGAATAAAAACAAAAGGAATTTACATAACTGACGAAAAAGTAAAGGTTTCATAATCTTACTTGGAGTGTTGAGCCCCGAACTCTGGCGCAGATTCTGATCGGTCGAGTCAACATGCAGCCCGTCGCAATTCAACATGATTCTCTCTTTTTCCAATGCAGACCAGAAATAAGGATCGCAGTCGTTTACAATTTCTGCTGATAAAACGTGCCCAATAATTATTTATTTATTTATTTACACGTGATAAAATAGCAGAAAATTTTTACTCACCGTGGCAAAGCTTACGAGAGAGGCCTATGCTTTTGCCATCTGGGCGACATTCAGGTTGCACTGCTAGGCAGATAAATTTTTCAATCATAGGGTGACTGTATAAAACAAAAATAAAATTTAAATAATAGCTTAAATCATTCAAATCTTAATCATACCACTGGGAATCTATGATCGTCTGGTAGAATGCCCAGCTAGCGTTGAAATCATGTTCGGACTTGTCTCCCGCAAAATTTGGATAAAAGGTGTAAGTGTAATTGTGGTGATTGCTGCAGAAGGCCTTGTTACGTGGAATGCATTGAAGCGGTGAAAGCTTGGGCGACGATGCCGTAGGTATTTTGTCTGTATACCGTTTTTAGGTTAAGTTGAATAACAAATAGTAACTGAAGCATGCTTGCATTACCTGTGACGTAGGGCACGTTTTCATTGGAATGTGGTGTTGAATTATTTTCAAGTTGCGTGAAATCTGTTGTGAAGGGGGTTGACGGATTGATTTCTTCGGCACGTGATGTAACCGAAATAGTATCATCAGTAGACGTGACATTCTCCACCTCTAAGCCTTGTTTGCAATAAATAAGGTAAAAAGAAGACAAGTTACATTTCGTTCGTTTGTCGAGCAAGCTTGCTTTACAGCGACATCTATTTTTTTTCACTGGCATGCACAAAAAAAAATTTATAAATAGGAAAACAAATTTTTACCAACCACCGGTTGATCCAAGTTGTACTCCACAGTAGACAGCGAACCCTATATATATCGCCATTACAACCAAAAAGATTGCCCTTTTCCAGTATTTTTCCAGTAACGTTTTGACGATCGGTACCGGCAGGTTGTCCTTGGGCATGGAGGCAGAAGTAAACTGTTCGTCAGTTTTCCTTACGCTAATTTAGAAAAGTTTTGATTTCAGCGGAATTGCAGTTCCTTTTTCAGTAAGTAAATGTCATTTGCTGATGAAACTTACACATAAGGTTGCGCAGCGGTCGGAAGTTGATCTAAGTGGTACATGTTGCTCTTAAAAATGCGCATCCTCCTAGTTTGCCGGTCAGCAAGCAACTGGTTTTACATCTTAAAATCCCAAGGAGCGCCACAATGGGTTACGGTTACAAAAATTGCTTACGCAATTTGTAGGTGTATTGCACCTACAAATTGTAAGCAATTTTTTTTTGCTTTTTACTACTGAGTTCATCTAACGGTCAGGTTCCTAGTTAATCCTCTTATAACAAGTTTACATACTCTACCTATATAAAAATCAAATTTTTAAAACTGATAACTTTATGTAATTAAGATACAATTAAACCTTCTTTTATTTTGTTCTATTCCATTTTTTAAATACTACAAGTATACTGATAAACTTGTGAAAATATGCTGCAATCCATTTTCTGCTCCAGCGATGGCGATGAATTAAATTCTAATGACAACGACAATGACCGCGCGTTTAAGCTATAAGTAATATGTTTCAATAACGGTTAACTCATTACTGGTTGTTGTGATGTATTTTTTCTTTCCGTTTATGATATTTTAATACAGAATTATATGTGTACCTCCATAGTGATATACTTTCAGAATCTTCATAAGTCCTTATTTCCTATTTTATCTTACTTTTTATTATTTTATCTTCCTAGATCCTTATTTAACTGAAAATTATGCTTAGTTGAAATATAACTGAACCTTCTTGTAGTTTGTGCTATTCTATCTATTTTTGAAAATTCTGAAATCATTGGTCTTTATCTATGGACTATGGTTATATTTCGGGCATGTTTCGGGCACACCATGTTTCGGGTGGCACGCATTCCCATTCTGGCAACATTGCGATAAGTTATTTACAAATAGATTCCAGACGAACATATGAATTGCAGTGCAGACTGTTATCCCAGTTTACTTGATACCTTTGTTGCTTCATAGTTACACAAAGAACCTGAACTTCTGCGGGAAAACGATTTACCTCTACACGTTTGAACCAAAATGGCCCCGGTAAATACAGGAATCCTCTTTTTGCAATTCAGCTCACTAGTGACTCCTCATGCATTATCCAAAATTGTCTTATCAGCTCTTCAAAGAGTTGACAAACTTCTCTACATTAAAGTGAAAGGCCTTCCATTGTCTGAAGCAAAAGTTTCAACCTATAATAGAATTGTTAATCAGCTATACAATATTTCGTCCAGAAATGCAGTTGATCGCTTTGACACCAGAATAGTACTGACTGATTTTAGAGATTCTTTAATCAGCCCAAGTGTCTGTGTTATCAATAAGTTGCATGCAAGTCACACAATTGAAACAATTCTCACGACCAGCCTTGAAAGTTCATATACAGAGTTTTTGGAGAATAAGAGAGATGGAATAAGGAGTGAAGTGCTGCATATTGACTCTGATTTTAAAGACAATGATCACCACTTGGGCATTGAACATCAGGGGAAAACACAAAACCACCCTCCAAATTCAGCAGAAGACAGCATTTATGATCATGTTGTAATCGGGGGTACATTTGATAACCTTCATTCTGGCCACAAGATGCTTATATCAGCAGCAATACTGCGGTGCAAGAAAAGCCTTACTATAGGTGTAACCGATGGCATCATGATAAAAACCAAGAAATTGTGGGAACTGATTGAACCTTGCCAAACAAGAATTAAGAAGTTACAGGAATTTCTCATGGATGTTGAACCTAGACTTCAATATAAAGTTGTTCCCATAACAGACCTTTATGGGCCAACAGCAGATGATCCTGCATTACAGGTGATTAGCTTACCGTTGGTTAACAATTTGACTATATGATATTTCATTCACAAGTTCAGCTTTTGGTCGTCAGTGAAGAAACCCAAAAAGGAGGTATGAAGATAAACCAGCTACGTCAAGAAAAAGGTTTAAGCAAACTTGACATCTATTCGATATCAGTAATCGATGATAATCACGCCGGAGCCGGAGAAGAGAATAAAATAAGCTCATCGTCTTTTAGGAAGCGACTTCTGGGAACCCACATTAAACCACCTAAAGTGAGTTATTTTCTAGAATTCTTATTGAATTACAAATAATCTTTAAATGATTATTATTATTGGTAGTTCAAGAACAAACCCTATGTGATTGGATTGACTGGTGGCATCGCAAGTGGAAAAACGACCATTTCGAAGCGCCTAAAAGACTTGGGGGCTCATATTATTTCGTGTGACCATTTAGGTCATTTGGCTTACAAAAGTGGCACGGAATGTTATCGGCAAATGGTTGATTATTTTGGAGTTGGAATATTAAACGAGGAAAACGAAATTGATCGGAAGAAATTGGGACCCCTGGTCTTTTCCAATAAAGTATATCAGAAGAAATCGGTTTAAAATTTCGGAATAATTCCTTATTTATTTATTCTTTCTTCTCAAGGACCATCTAGAAAGTTTAAATAACATGGTGTGGCCAGAAATTCGTCGCTTATACAACAAGGAAATAAATGAACTAAAAAAGCAAAATTTTGAGGGTGTAATAGTGCTCGATGCTGCTATTCTTTTGGAAGCAGGATGGCAAGAAGATTGTGCCGAAGTTTGGGTTGCCACCATCCCCAAAGACGAAGCGGTAAAAAGAATTGTTGAACGAGATCACATCACAGTAGAGCAAGCAACTCGCCGCGTTGAATCACAGCTCAGCAATAGCGATCGGGTGGCCAGCGCTAACGTTGTTATCTCTTCAATTTGGGAACCAGAAGTAACTGCAACGCAAGTTTTAAAAGCATGGCAATACGTACAAGAGTTTCTTGCTAAATAAAGATTTAACATGTTATTTTCTCTTATGTATGTAGAATTTCGATGTAATGTGGGAAATAGAAATATGTTATTTGTCTTATCGCTGAAGGCATGTGAACTCTTGTCTTGCTTGTTCGTACAGTTATTATTACAAAGTTATCTAAGAAAAATAGAAGGAAATTTTTCTTTCGTAATCGATATAGACTACAAAAAATCGAACAATAACAGGTATCGATAGCTACACGGTCTGTCCTAGTACGAAGTAGACCTAGGATCAACAGTCTCTTTTACTTCCTTGTTTAAGTATCCAGACTAAAAAAGTTCAGATGTTGGCGAATGGCTATGTGTTAAATGACCTGGGTCCATTGACTTGAATGGTGCAAAATAGTTCCCTAGAACTGTTTAATCCGTAATCAATACGAGTGCCCAAGGAAAATTTCTCTTAGTACTTAAGCAGACGATTTCCGATGCAAAAAGCCTCTGTCAGCCCTGCCTCTGTTATTGACTCATCAAATTGTGAAAGTTAAATAGCCTAGTTATTGGATTTTGCATAGTCTCTGTCGTCAGTTCGCCTGAAATGGATGGCCACGAGACAACAGCAATTTTAGGGAGGAATTTTTACAGCCGTGCGGCAGAATTTTCACAAACGGTCGGCATAATAAGAGCTGATAACGATTCACACTGCAATTACTATAGACCCAAGAACTCATCACATTTAGTTATCATTCCTGGAGGATATGAAGGCATTCCTCAGAACTTAACCATTAACGTAATTGCATGGATCGTAAGTATTTTTATCGCCATTTCTTTTTGATTTTCATGATCTCATATTATATAACTGTTGTTTATTGGTTATTTCTATGTAGTGCCTCATAATCCTGTTTTCAGTTCTACGGAAGAATGCTTGGAACTATGGAAGAATGGCATTACTTCAGAGAAGGGAAAGGAGGTAACTCAGCTGCAGCTTAATTCCTTTGATCACTATAAGTTTGAGCCACCTTTATTAGCTTATAGTGGTTTTTAGTATGCATGAAAACAGTTTTGTATAGATTTACTTAATGTTGGTGTTTCAGTTTATTATTATCATTTAGTTGCCTAAATGATTGTTTTAGCTTTTACAGTGAGACCTTTTTTTGTGCAGAAATTTACATCAGTTACACACATACGAATTATATATATATTGAGAGCTAAAAGAATGTGATTTCAAATTAGTTTTATTATTGTGTTGATACCCTATCTTTTTGTTGGCGTTGACAGAGAAACTGCCCCGGGATACAGTGAATATAACATGTAGGTTGTTTCTTTTTTGCTGACTGCCTTTGCACGAAATTACTGCCTTTTGCTCAATTACCTTTGACAATTTCTCTCCATTCTTTAGTGGTGTAGGTTTTTCAGAATTTTAAAATCTTATGGCCAATCATTAACTTGTTGAATTCACCATGGTGCTAGCTCCTTATTTTACCCAACAGCAAAAAGTTCTTGGTAATTTACGTCTATAATTTCTTCCCACCTTTAGATGGACACAAATTTTCTATCGAAGAGACGACCAAGATGGGGATTCCGAAGACCACAAAGCAGCCCCGTCCTTCGACCCCGGTTCCCATTACGATCATGGAATGTTCTCTTGGATCTTAGCCGTTTTTAGAATAAAGTAATTCGCAAGAGAATCGTGGGTATTCAATGGCTTCATACGGTGTACCTCATATGGTGTTCTTTGTAGGGATGATCAGATTCGTTCGAAATGTGGAGATGACGCCGTACAGTACCTCTCTTTCCAACGACACATCATTGTCATGATGTCAATTACGATGGTTGTGAGTTTGGCCATTGCCTTACCTATTAATATGCAAGGTGACCTGAAAGGTGATGAAAAGCAATTCGGGCACACGACCCTTAGCAACTTGGATCCCAGGTAATAAGAGTTAAAAGTACTACCAACTAGGTGAAGATATATGAATACTTCTTTTTTTTTTTTAGATCATGGTATCTTTGGATTCTTGTTGGACTTTCGTTACTATTTGTTCCGCTTGCTATTTTTATTATGCGGCACTTTTCAAAGCGACTTGACATCCCCGAAGAAGATTCCACAGTATCGAGGACTCTTATGATTAACCACATCCCACGGTCGCGCTGTAATAAAGCGGATCTTTTAAAGCACTTCAAGTAAGTTTAAAATAAAAATAGTTTATACATTTCAATACTAATTTCTATTGTATTTGTACTTTGCAGTGAAGCATATCCCGAATATGAAGTCATTGACATCCAGTTTGCGTACGACTTGTCCAAGCTTATCAAACTGGATAGGGCAAGGTACTGCTGTGAATACTTACGGCTAAATGAATATTTTTAATTCCATTGTGTTTACGCATTTTAGGCAATTTGCGCTCCATGCCAGAAATTACAGTGTCAGTGAAGCCATGAGCGGTAATCGGATGCTTGTCCGCCCATTTCTTTGTGGCAACGTCTGTGTTTGTTGCGATCCGTGTTGCCCGAAATCAAAAATCGACGCGGCTGAATATTACACGAGCGAGGAGAGGCAATTGGCGTCACTCGTTGACCAAGAAAAACTGAAAGTAAAACCTGCAAAAAACATTTTGTAGCCCGGATATATTCCTCCATTCTATTTTAATAGGCTATCAAACGACCTGTTGGAGTAGCTTTCGTAACTTTTGCCTCTAATCTTCAAGCCGCCAGAGTTAGACAAGATCACAGACCGAACTGGCGCTGTGGTTCAAACCCAGGAAATTCTAGCCTTAGTGTTATTTTTAAGCCACATCGTTGGTCAGTTGATTTTGCTCCACGTCCGGATGAGATTAATTGGTAATGATATGGTAATGTTCGTACCCAATCTCGCATACGCTAATATTCTTTCTCCATAGGGGAAATTTGGCGATCCCTTCGCGATTTTGGTATTTAAGATCGTTCCTGATCAACAGTTTCCTGTTCATCGTGCTGTTTTTCTTAACAACTCCCGCCGTCGTTGTTAACACGCTAGACATATTCCAATTTTCCACAATTACGAGCACAATCGAAAAAATGGTGTGAACATTTTGGTTGTTCATTATAAAAACAAATTGATGACTTTGCTTTAAATCATGGCAGAGCCCGGTTTTATCTCAGTTTCTACCAACACTTCTTTTGTGGACCACTTCTGCCTTAATGCCAGTTATGGTTGCATATTCGGACGAGTGGATGAGCCATTGGACGAAATCGACAGCCAATCACACCATTATGAGGAAAACGTTCATCTTTTTGATGTTTATGGTGGTCATTTTACCATCTTTAGGACTTACTAGTGCACAGGTATTTCTTGTTTTCTACCTTAATAATCGGGAAGTGATTTCAATTAAATTATTCATAGGCTTTCTTTGAATGGGCAACCAGGGCCAATGGGACATACCGTTGGGAATGCGTCTTTTTGCCCGATAACGGCGCCTTTTTTGTCAACTATGTAATTACTTCGAGTTTCATTGGAACCGCGCTGGAGCTTATGCGATTTGCTGAGCTGTTTTTGTACGCCTGCAAACTTTCCTGCGCCATGTAAGAAAACAAAAATTCATCTCAACTTGAAACAAAACTAACAATAAAAATCTTTGTGTCAGGTCAAGGGCTGAAGTGCCCGGTGTACGCCGCAATTTGCTGTGGGAATTTAATTTCGGCGTCCAATATGCATGGACGCTGCTGAACTTTTCGTTGATAACTATGTACAGTGTTTCCTGCCCATTGATAACACCCTTCGGTAAGTCCTTTTTCTTTCATTAATTGCGCTTTCTTGATGAGTGTGATGTTTTCTTTGCATTTCAGGTTTCGTGTATGTCCTGCTGAAACATTTTGTGGACCGGTACAACATTTTTTTTGCCTATGCTCCATCGCGGATCAACAAGAACATTCACACTTCGGCCATCAACTTTGTCATGATCGCATTTCTAATCCTGCAGCTGACGCTGTTCTTCTTTTCGATGCTGCGTTACGGTCTGAAGGGTGTTACCATATTCGCCCTGGTTGGGTTTTGCGCCACTTTGTTCCTAGTGGTTGTTCAAGCCTCATTTCGCTGGTTCCGTGGGCTGGCGCCCATTTCTTACCGGGTGAGCCAACGTCGTGACACGGACGAAACGGATTTGCACGATTCCCAACTTCCTCCGACTGCCGAAGACTTATTGCTTGCTGAATCAAATGCAACCTACCATGCTGGTGTACGCTACGCTGCTTGGATTCTTTTCTTTTTCAGTTTCTATTTCTTATTTTAGACGAAATCATTAGCATGGTTATCGAAAATTTTGCTTTTCTGGGTGATTGGAACTCTTTATTTGCACTTGATTAACATCTAATTTTTTCCTTGAATCCTGGCCTCGTAGAATTGGTTTTGTGGGACTTGTAATCCCGTTTTCTCCTCTTTTAACATTTCGTTCTTACTTATTCGACTTATTCCACCCTAACCTTAATAATCATTGCACTAGATTTGGTGTCGAATGCAAAAAGAGAAAATTATTCATAATTTCAAAGTCTTGTTTTGTATTTACAGAAATTTTCCGAGCCGAGGGGTAATAGCAACAGCCCCGGTCGACAACGTGTGGACTCGTTTTCCACCGTAAACAGCCAAGGGCATCAAAATAATGTTTTTCTTCCTGAAGTCTTGACGGAGTCACAGTGCAACGGACCAGCCCACTTGATGGAGACAATAGCCACCACATCTGCCTTGGATTCAGGACGGCCCAATAAGTAAAAATGTCATTAACTTTCACGTTCGTTTGGCTTCATTTATTCCATTTGAAATAGGAATTCTATTAATGGAGAGATGGTAACGGTTGAACAACCCATTCCGTGTCGTGACAGACCGGTTCCTCCAGAGCAGGTTTATTCGTATCAGAAGTATAACACTGATCAAGAACACATCTGAGAATTTTGCCTTAACGAAAGCCTAATTTACATTGTTTACACCCATCATTTTTTTTTTTGGCGTTATTTAACGGATATTACTTAGCCTATTTCCATCTTGGTGTTTACTATGAACTCTAAGTCATCGTACTGTATATGTGATCGATCTGACTAATAGTGGATAGACCCGTGTCTCAGTTGTTCAAATTAAGACGTTGTCGTCTCCCAAAAAAACACCTAAAATGTATCTTCTTATTCGGATAGTCATCATTCAATTTCCTCTACTCGCGATACGGCCGACCAGTGCTTTTCTCTAGTTTCTATAATTCACTAATTCATCGTGTTGACTTTTCGCTATTCATTCTTTTGATATGGCTCTCTATTCTCTGGATCAGTTCGCGTAAAAAAAAAGATGAAAAACTGGCCTTATTATTTCATAATTGGTGTGGATCTTTTTAACTGGTGGAATGCTTCATTCTACAAAATGTCATCGAATCGCCTTCGAATATTTTAATGCTATAATACTTTTTACGTGCCCTAACTAAATATTAAACTTTGGCTTCAAGTCAAAATAAGCTATTCTCTTATCCGTCTTCTCTTCATCAAGTATTG
Source organism: Daphnia carinata (assembly GCF_022539665.2). Taxonomy (NCBI): domain Eukaryota; kingdom Metazoa; phylum Arthropoda; class Branchiopoda; order Diplostraca; family Daphniidae; genus Daphnia; species Daphnia carinata. The sequence continues at coordinate 3,269,060 of NC_081337.1, forward strand.
GAGGGCAAATTACAATTGCTCTAAAACGAAAAACCGATAAAATAAAACTATATTTCGGCAATCCCCATTTCAACGTTCTCTTTATTTCAAAGACGGAATTGATAGAGGAAAAATGTTAAGTCATTATAGCAGAAGACATACCATTTCGTACAAGTGTCTTTTTTTTACGATCAGCCTTAAGTTATTTTACTTTCTAATCTTTCATTTACGATTTCTCATTTTCTAACCTTGGAACATCCAAGACACGTGTGCAGGTATGTGGGCGTTTAGGAGGGATAGGCGTTGGGTAGATCTGATATGTGATCAATCTATGGACATTGGACGATGGTGGTACGTAAGCAACTCACTCAAACTTTATTCAACTAAAGTAGTGGCTATCGAATGTTATGTTACCTGCACTATCATGAGAGTGCAAGGAAAAGACAAACAGCTTTTATTTATGAGCATAGTCTAAATGAATAACAAAGGTTAACCACATTACTCAACGAATTTTTTACAACTGATACTGTCGTACAAACTGTTGTCATCGGCTGCTTCTTTCGAACTTTTCGGCAAGTTCTTTCTGGCAAGTTTGACGTAGCGTTAGAGGTACCTCATCAATTTATATTGTCCTGTGTTTTTTACTGACACCAACTCAATTACAAGACTATCACTGTAGAATAATTAAGCATAACAGTAGATCAGTCAGTCCAAAAATCCTCTGCATTTTTCAGATGGCGGTTTCGTTTTCTCGCATTGATTCGTTACGTTCCGGTTGTATATAAGGCATTGGAAAAAGAGTGAATCTTTTGGCTGACTTTATTCAGTCAAAACTAGGTAGAACCTCAGTTTGCAACTCCCAATTCTACGTAAAAGAAAAGAATACAAATAGGAATTCTACTAGAATCTTGTACGTAACGATGAAATGTCACTTGATTTTCATTCTGATTAGTTGTGTCGCCTTAAATCTAATGGCTAATGGTAAACTAAAGTCTATTATTACATTACGTTAGCTATAGCACTCTCATTTTTGTATTGTTTTACATTTATGGCTGTTTGTATCGTCGTAATGAAGACGGAAAATCACTGATGAAAGGACGCCACCTCATCATTGGAACCAGTCATGTAAGGCGTTTGTATTTTGAATTTAACACCATCGTTTTTTCATTTGTATTTGTAAATAATGACGTGTACAGGTATCACCCTACATCAACATAAATCATGCTGGCAACAAAATCGTCAATGTCCACGGGTTTGTCCACGACATACTTGTGTGGATGTCCGAGAAACATGATTTCACGTAAGTCAATCCTAGTTTCTCTAGTTCTACAATTTTACAACACTATATTTGATTTTCTTGCAGTTTTGAATATGTCGAACCTCCTGATGGAGCCTTTGGAGCATTTGTAAACGGCTCGTGGAACGGATTAGTCAGACAAGTTATTTACGGTGTAAGAACTTAGGCAAATGCAGTACAATCTTCTTCAGTCCATATACCAACTCTTCCATGTTTTTCTTGTTTTTTTCAAAGGAAATTGATATAGTGGCAACAGCATTTTCAGTAACTTATCCTCGATCCAAATTGATTGACTACTCGTTTCCATTTTCGGCTGAACCCATGTCAATATTAATTCCGTATCCTCGGCTGGACAGCACCATTTCTGGTATTGTCAGACCCTTCCAGTACGAGGTAAATATTAATATGCGTTACGTTAGCATTTATTGCAAAATCATTTCTCAAATTCCAGGTGTGGATCGGCATCATCCTTAGCATCTTGATTTTAGCCCTCATCCTCTGGTTAATTTCCCGGTTTGAATCACGCCGAGAAGCATTCCGCGGAAAGATTGGATTGTTCGATTACTTTTGGTTTCTATTCCGAGTCTTGGCAAACTGTACGTTGTTTAATTATTTTACAGGCCACACAAATTGAATTTCTAATTTCTAAATCGCAGCCAACGAAGTAATTGCTTTTACATTGGCAACACGGCTGATAGTCACAGCCTGGTGTCTTACAGCTGTTGTCTTCGTCAACTCCTACACCAGCAGTTTAGTGTCTTACTTGATGGCCCCGAAATTTGTGCCCGTAATCACCACCCTGCAAAGTTTAGCGGATAGCAAAGAAATTTCGCTCATGGTGCTGAAACACACGTCCGTGGAAACAACGTTGTTTGTAATCCCTTAAAGTTTTCGTGATTTTTGTCAACACAATAACGTTCTAAATCAACTTAATTGCTAGGCCGCAACGACAGGTGCGTTAGCGAAAATTGGCGCACTCCTTCAAGCTCATCCGGAAAACCAGTTGAATTCTCTGGAAAATATAGAAGATCAGGTCTATTATCAACGGAAGGCATTTCCCCACGTAAGTAGAAAATAGAATTCATATTCAAAGTGCATTTAAATGATTTGGTAATACGTTGAACAGGAAGAAACTTCGCTGATTGTGCGAATTCACGATGACTTGAAAGCCACTAAACAATGTCGCCTTGCTATTGCCAAAGAACCGCTTTACCCAGATACACATGCATTTGGCCTGGCAAAGCACAGCCCTCTAACTAAAACTTTTGATCGCGAGTAATTCGTTCATGTGAGCTGTTCATCTGTTTCAAAATTTGAAACTAACCTCTCTTCCTTTTTAAGGCTCATATGGTTAAGACAATTGGGCTTGTTAGACCACTGGAAGACGGCGGCCCTTCCGCCACCCAATCGCTGCTCAGCACCGATATCTCGATTACGTTCTACACCCAATAAAAAGTTGACTCTCGATTCACTTTCGAGTGCGTTCCTTCTCTACGCTGTTGGTGTTATCGCCTCCATCTTGGTATTCGTAGTGGAGCTGATTTTCTTCAAATGTTTCTAGCCGTGGTCATTGGTATTTACAATTTCATGATCATAACAAAAACATTCTTTTGTAGACGAGCCGCGCTATGAATCCGGATAATGCTTACACGATTAAAGAGATAAAATGCCATTAATAAGAAGAATGGCATTTCTTATATTTCTACGATTTTTTGTTACGCTTTCACATGTCTTATTAAGGACAAACACGGAATAATTGTAGTTCGTGCATGAAATGCTAACGTGGGTACACGATACATGCCAGCGATCAAACCTGAAATCTTACTCCCGATGCAAGCGCCTCATTCATTGGATGATAGGACAACATCTAGTTAAGAGACGTGGTAAAGTCAACAATAATTTTAAAACATTGCTATGGTTTCTTTCATCATAAATTAAGAAGATTTTCTCCCGCTTCTTTGTGCTAAAGACCTGGGGATAGGATTTCGTAATCCGTCATAGACGCCCCCAAATGCTTCCCGCTAGAGGAGGATAGGCTAGAAACGGTTACGCGTGCCAAGGTTAAGTTGGATGCGACATATTGTTTTCTTTTTTTCTTTTTTTTTTACCGTTATCCCTGGCGGCGTTCCAGGAAAAGGTTAGAACAGGAAAAACTTGCGTAATCAAAAACCCAAGGCTATTGTGCCACAATACGCAGGGCGTTCACCACCTTCAAAAACCATTTCTACTTCTCCAGATTGTGTTATTTCGAAGACTGGAGCTTCTTGCCACAGTGAAAAATAGCTTATCCTTTTTATTGCTTTTGAACGTGGCGTACCTGTAATTATCATTCAGCCAATTTAATCTCGCAACCATCTTAACGAAAATGTTGGTGTATTTGTGGTCGTTACCTTTGCTAGTTCGAGTGGCATTATTGGTGTTGTCAATACTAGTTTGCCTCAAAGTTCATTTTAAATTGAAGCATGGGGTGTGCACTAGCCAAAACAAAATGACAGGTAAAATAGTCATCATCACTGGAGCTAATACAGGTATTGGAAAAGAGACGGCCATTGACCTGGCCAAAAGAGGAGCTCGTGTGATCTTAGCTTGTCGAGACATCAGGAAAGCAGATGCTGCCAAAGGTATTAGATTTTATTAGTGTCATTGATTTATCCTGTTATTCATTTGAACACCTTAATGCAGATGACATTGTTAGAGAGTCAGGTAATAATGATGTTATTGTTCGACACCTCGATTTGGCGTCTCTCAAATCTGTACGAAAATTCGCTGCTGATATTTTGGACAGTGAGACGCGTGTCGATGTTCTAATTAACAATGCTGGTTGTGTCACTACCGAAAAGAAGTTAACAGGCGATGGACTAGAATATCAGATGCAAACGAATCATTTCGGCCACTTCCTGTTGACTAATCTACTGTTGGGTATGACATTATTATGTATCTAACGTGCTAGGCATTGACACGATTGTTTCAGGATTAATGAAGAAATCCGCTCCCTCACGAATTATTAATGTTTCTTCGACCGCCTATTCATTCATTTGGTCGTTGGACGTCAATAATTTAAACTCGGAGCTGCATTATAGTGGCTATAGTTTTTATAACATGGTGTGAGTTTATTTTAATTTCTATTGAATTACTGCTTGGTATTTTATATTATTTTCATCTATTTTTTTTATAGTTATTATTACTCTAAGATTAGCCAAATTCTTTGTACTCGACATCTCGCATCGCTTGTCCGCGATTCAGGTAATTGTCACTTTCTTTAGATCTTTAATTATTCTTATTTATTCATTTTGCAATTAATTTTTCCATCTAATGTAGGCGTGACGGTCAACTGTTTGTGTCCAGGGCCTGTGAAGACGGGAATATTCCGCAATGCTAATTCATGTAACACACCATTCAGTATTCCTATCCATTTAGATATTAGATAACATATCTGTTTTGTGTGTAGGGTTTTTTATTCTACTTGGCGTGCTATATCCTTTCATTTTTAAGGTATGATTTTATTTCTTGCTTGATTATCGTTCTTTTCTAACTTGTTTTTTTGTTTTGTACGTCGGGAATGTCAACATTTATTGCAGACACCTAAGGAAGGCGCTGAAACCTCCATTCATTTAGCCGTAGCTGATGAAGTTGCTAACGTTACAGGAGAATTTTTCAGCGATTGCAAGGTGCAGTATTTTAATATGATATTAGCAGCCTGTTATCACTGAGTTTAAATCATTTTCATCATAGATTAATAAAACCAACAAATTGGCCAGCGATCTCGGTCTAGCTAAGAAAGTGTGGGAAAAGAGTGAAATTTATGTCGATTTAAAACCGGAAGAACGTCATTATTGACAAATACTATGTAAGAATTAGCATCAAAGTTATTCTGGAAAAGATGAGTATTTTTTTGTGAAGCGAATCGAAATGCTCTCTGCGGACCATACCCTTGTTTAAAGTGAAAACTAATAGCAAAATTTATATGAATAATTGTAGCAAATGCCTGTTTTTGTGATTGACAAGAACGTCATCCAGGTGAACAAGATTGAAAATTTTGAGTTTCTTGTGCCACTATTTTATTCTATTTGAAGCGTTACTTTCATTTTTTTTTCCGGTCGGAATTCGGCTGAAAGTCGATTGTTTTTGAAGCAGCTGTGTACTCAATGCGCAATAACCTGCTGTAGTCTTTTCCAATTGCACGAGAATCTTCTCTTAGAAATTGAACAAACGAGATTATTAGAATGTCTTTAGAAACTCATTTTCATTTAGGACATATCGTGTCCCATTTGACTACTACCGGTTTCCAAGAGTTTCTGTTCTTCTTTGGACTTTCTTTTGTTGAAACACATTTTTCACACTGCTGCGCTAGTTCAATGACGGATGAACGAAATTGAAGCATTTTATTATATCATAAAAAACGAAGGTTACCTTGAATCTTAAATTTCGTTCTCCTTCTCGAAATATTGCCAGACTTCTTGTTTCAATGGTACGAATGTTTTAGTTCACGATTCAATTGCTTTGACGGGATTGTTTTACTGCCAATAATAATTCTATTTTATGATCGTCTAGTACACTAAACGATCGACGAATAGAAATTTATTGAACAAGACTTTCGACCCGAATAATCATTAAGTTTCCAGACGTGAGTCAGTCACGCTCTGTGCGGGACAAATCTCAAAGTCTGGAATGCACGCTTTAAATAATATTTTTTATTCTTGGACTCGATTGTGGGAGAAAGTGATAATCGAAAGGAACAAAACATTTTCCTTTCCCATGCTGAGTAATTTACAACGTCACACCCGAAATACCTAAGCTGTAATTATTTATAGCTTGAAACAGAAAGGTAAGATTATTTAACGACAATATTTTAGAAATTTTTTTCGTATTAGTTAATTTTTTTTGGCAGCCTTCTTACGAGATACGTAAGCTTGGAAACCCTTATCCGTGCCGTTTAGCCAATCTAGGAAATAGGAGTGGCTGAAACATGCATTATTCATGATGTGGTGATAGTCGTGATGATCCGAAAACGGTAGCCATGGGAACTTGTAACCTGTGTGTTCGTTAACGCTTCTCAGGTGAACGAATGCGTACCAGAACCACAGGAGGGCCATGTGAGGATTAACAACCAGCGGACCCTGTTAAAAGATCTGTTAAATGAGCCCACTCTTACCTGAATGTCTCATTTGCATACCAAAGCTGCTGCACTCAACAGTAAAAAATATTCGATTGGAGTACTGTACATTGAAGATATGGCAACAGGTGCACGCCATTCGTGATGTTTTTTGTGGACCGTAATGTATAACTTTGGATGATGGATCAGCCTGTGGGACAACAATAATTTAGCTGATGGACATAATCGACTTTTAAACGGTATGCAACAACCTGTGCACGTAGTACACTCCAACTTCTTCGCAAATGAACAAAATGGTAAAATGCAATAATGTTTGCCCGATAGATGGTAGTCCGTGAATAATCGGTGTCGTGTTGGTCACCTTTTTAAAGTAATAGCTGGCGATGGTGAGTGGAAACGAAATGGCCCATTGATTGATCAAGACGACCTTAACAGTCTGGACAAGCGAAAAGGTAACATAGAAAATGATAACATTTATTTTTCCTTTAATAGAATACCTCTAGTAATTTATTCAAATCCACTGGTTCGTTCGTACCCGGTTGCAGTTTATATTTGCGAAACCATTTGGGCCAGTTGTAGTAGTCCACGATTACGAAAAAAATACCAACAGTCCAAAATGGAATTTGGACAGATAAGGTAATACCTGATTCAGATTTTGTTGTTGATCAATCGATCGATCGAGGAAGAATGCGGGTCAAAGTCAGGTACTTACCCCAAACGTACAGATTATAGTCATCCTCACCAACCAACTGAAGAAATGCTTCCCACAGAGATTCCAACATGGAGACAGAAACGCCCTTGAGTTCTCGTAGATGTCTAATGCACAACACCACAATGCAAATCAAGTTTTAAAAAAACAAATGGTAAAACATATTTTTTACGTTGTTAAGATGTGACCATAGAAGATCGGTATAAGTAGCAAAGTAGTGACCAACAACAACAAGTTTTGGCCCAATGCTGGCTGTTTCAGCTCCATGGTGACAGTCTCTGAACTGTTGAGTTTTTGCAGAATATTTTTCTATTTGTGAACAAGTTGCTGGGTAGGACACTGCGTAATATCGACGACCTTGCTGCCAGCGTGAGGGCACAATAAATCTTCCACAACATTCATATCCTTTTTTCGGATGAGAAGATGACGGCAATGTATTTTTTTACGATCAATATAATTTATACAGCTGGAAACGCCAAAGGGAGAGAGAGGGGGTTTCTTCCAAAGTGTTAGTACTGTAAAACGAACAGAAAACCTTGAAACGCCATTGCGAACGCGTTTAGTCAAGAGGCCATTCTTGGAAGATGTTGACTTTCGTTTTGTCGTTACCAGTAGCGGTTCAGATTGGATTACTAATTCTATCACTAGCTGGAGCTCTGAAAATTTATCTTGAGCTGACCAAAGGTGTTTGCAAAAGCAATGTTCAACTGACAGGTAAAACGGTCATTATCACTGGAGCTAACACAGGTATCGGCAAAGAAACGGCCATCGATTTGGCAAAGAGAGGAGCTCGAATCATCTTGGCTTGCCGAGACACTAAGAAAGGCGCCGCTGCTAAAGGTACGAAAATTGAATTTGCATAACGATGTGAAACATGATTCTATTCTTAAATTGTCCATTGGTAGATGATATTGTTAGACATTCAGGCAACGATAACGTGATTGTACGTTACCTTGATTTGGCATCTCTTCCATCTGTTCGTAACTTCGCTACCCTAATTCTGAAGAGCGAAGAACGGCTCGATATCCTCATCAATAACGCAGGTTGTATCATCCTCGAAAAGAGATTGACAGCAGATGGATTAGAATCTCAAATGCAGGCTAACCACTTTGGCCATTTCTTGTTGACCAATCTCTTGCTAGGTACTTTTCAAATGTCGGTAAAATTATTAACTAATCTTTAGGTAATATTCATCAATTTTCTTTTTCTACGTCTAACTTGTTCCAGAACTCATGATAAAATCAGCCCCCTCTCGTATTATCAACGTTTCTTCGAATATCTACAGATGGGTGAAGACTTTAGATTTGAAGAATTTAAATTCTGAATTGTCTTACAATAACAACAGTTTATACCATGGAGTGTAAATACCTTCGTTTTAAGATGAAGCGTAGATGTTGAAATGATGTTGTTTTTCTTTTTTCACAGGTACTACACTTCCAAGTTGTGTCAGATTTTATGCACCCGACACCTGGCGCCTCTTGTTTATAGTACCGGTAATTATAATAAAAGTGTTCTAAATAATTCATGCCTGTATCATTACCAGTTGGCATTGACTACGCTTTTAAACCTGTGCGCTAATTCGGTTTCTAAATATCAATTAAAATAAAAAAATTTCCAATTCCAAAATAATAATTTTGCACGCACAACTCTTTGCACGCATCCGGGAATTAATAGGCGTGACGGTGAACAGCGTTTGTCCAGGAGTTGTCCACACGGAAATATATCGCACCACATCTTCGTGTAATTATTTTTACTGTTGTCTGTAAATTTTAATTTGTTTTTAATTTTCTTATCGTTGAAATCGTGTAGGGTTTCAAATGTTAACGTCTTTTTTACTTCCTATTTTCGTCAAGGTATGCATTTAAATATTTTTTTATTTATTTCTTAACTCGATGATGATGTAGATTGCATTGTATGTAGAGGGCAGAGTGGCATGGTGCTTGTTTAAAATCTTTCTAATTTTAGACGCCCAAGGAAGGAGCGCAGACTAGCATTTACGTGGCTGTGGCTGACGAAGTCTCTGACGTCACTGGAGAATTTTACCGCGATTGCAAGGCAAGATGCTTTAGATATTCCGCAGACAGTTTCTAATAGTTACGTTCTTTATGCATCTTCGTAGATTGCAAAACTCACCCGATTGGCCAGCGATGTTGGTCTGGCCAAAAAAGTCTGGGAATTGAGTGAAACCTTCGTCAGTTTGAAACCAGAAGAACGACATTACTAAAGGAGAGATTTAAAGCGATGATTGATATGGAAAATGATTGTGAATGTGTGGTTACATACAAACAAGTGTATTGCAATGTTTTCCCAAAAACTTGAAGGTGCGCTAAAATATAGAAAGTATTGAACAGATGAAGGAAAATGTGAATGGCTCGTAAGAGGATCGAACTCATGACCTCCGCGTTATTAGCACGGCGCTCTAACCAACTGAGCTAACAAGCCTTGTATGCTACCGCGTAGTTATACGTACATATACAAGCTATTTTAATTTTCAAAAAACAACTAATTAACGCTAAGTTTCAAAAAGCAAAATAACTTTGGTGAGTATTCATACTGTGCCCACGAACCAACTGCATATTGAAAATCAATAGGGTTACAGGACTATCGTCTATAGCAGTAAAATATTCTGAAAAACCAACGCTGCAGTGGCAATACTCCTCCTTTACCTGAAACTCGAATTTCATTAACGCTTATATGCACGTGCAAAATAACGCCCCTTTATTATCTTAAAAGGGTGCAGGCGAGGTAAAAACAAAAATTATCGATCTTTTCCTTTCTTAAATTACCAAAGGGAAGGGTACGTCAAGGTAACATTTCGTGCTCTCCCCCCTTCCCGACCTTTCTTGCCTCTCTTCGCATTCTACATATTTCAGTTGTTTCTTACCCGTCTTTAAAGAATGTAGTCCCGATCTTGTGCTTATCTTTTTGCAATCACATTTTTTCGCTCATCATTGGTCAACACTTTCAAACAAACAATAAAGGAAAAGATGTCAATCGTTGCGGTCCGTGGATCTGGTTACCGTCAGTTGCGTGGCTTCTCCTTATCGTCGAAACAGATGTGTATTCGGCAACAAGGCAAGTGAGGGCGTTTTCTTTTTTTCAACGTCAACAGCAGTCTTACCCAATTGCAAAGATAAACCATAAGCCACCGTATAACAAAAACAACATTGACCTGCAAAGTTCAACAAAACTAAACAAGGGTAACTAAAGAATCCATGTAAATTTTGTTATTTGTTTTGCTATTACAGAACGGTTGTGTGTTTGTGTTTTGGGAGTTTCCAGACTCGTGTTACGCGTCACAAGAAGTAAGAAACCAAGTTGCTACAGGATGTAAGGAAAGATTACCGGGATCGTCAATCAAACGCTGTTTGACATGTGGATCAATCGTTATCTCTTGTAACGAAGCAAAAACAACTCGTGGCCATGGTGTGCGCTAGATAAAAAACAAAACTTTAATTCCTCATTCACACAATTGATTTGGTGGTAGAATGTTATTTGTTTTCGCCCCACATTCGCTAGTCGGGCAGTAAAAGATTCTCATCGGAATCCCGCACTTGACCGGGCAAACGATCCGCCATGGAAAAGACAATGGATAAAATAGGTGATTTCTTTGTGCACAAATTTCTACGTTCATTTGTTTGATTGAATTTTTGTTCTCAGATGGTGATGGATGTTCAGACGAGTCACCTCAAACTTCCGTCACTGTCATTCGTTTAAAACCGAAACACGATGGTGGAGACGGTTCGCCACCGCAACCCTGGTGGAAGAAGCGGAAGGAGCGCATCCTTCGCAAGAAAACGCTCTACTCACGCTTCCCTATCTTGAAATGGCTGCCTCTCTACTCTGTCCAGGATTTCGTGGCCGATCTAGTGGCCGGCATCACCATCGGAGTGACGGTCATCCCGCAAGGATTGGCTTACGCAACCGTGGCTGGCCTCCCACCTCAGGTAATTTAAAATCACTGATTATTTTCGATGTTTGACAGTTAATTTAATTCTGTTTATGTTTAAGTATGGATTGTATGCTGCTTATATGGGATGCCTCGCTTACGCATTGCTAGGCAGCACGCACGCAATTACTATCGGCCCCACGGCTCTTATGGCTCTCGTGACATACGATTCCGGAGCCACGCAAATGGGTCCCGAGGCTGCAATCCTCTTAGCTTTCATAACGGGCTGTATTATTCTTCTTTTTGGATTACTTAATTTCGGTATGTAACGATAATATCAATCGTTTTTATCGTGAAATTAATCTTTGGTCATTTGTATAATTTAATACAGGCTTCTTAATTGATTTTATCGCCGCTCCGGTCGTAGCTGGTTTTACTAGTGCAGCGGCTTTTACCATTGCAACGACGCAGATCGAGTCTCTTCTCGGACTAAAATTTGACGACGAGGGTTTCCTACACACCTGGATTGCTGTATTTGAACACATAGAAGAAACCAAAAAATGGGACGCCGTTCTCGGCTTCTCTTCCATCGCGGTTTTGCTTCTCCTTCGGGTAAAACTCTAATCGTTGACTCAATTTCAAATTATTTCTGAGACGTATGGTTTTTTAGATATTCGATCAAATTAAATTGGGCAAAGAAGGAGAGATGAGTCGTTGGCAAAGGTGGTTCAATTCCGGCTTTTGGTTGATTTCGGTCTCTCGCAATGCCATCGTTATTATCGTTGGGTCGTTAATAGCTTACGCATTAACAGAGCCTGAAAATGCCAGCTACCCATTCACTCTTACCGGTATAAACTGTGCCTCGTCTTTTAGAATGAAACATTTGAAATCGTAATTAAAATGCCAATTTAATCAGGTAACATTCCGGGAGGATTTCCGCCGTTCAAATTACCCGCCTTCTCCTTCCAGAACGGCGATGAATCCTACACGTTTGTGGAGATATGCAAAAATCTGGGCTCTTCCCTCTACGTTGCTCCGCTTGTTGCTGTTCTTGAATCCATCGCCATCGCTAAAGCATTTTGTATTGTTTTTCAAAAAGACATTGAAGTAGTGACTTTTAATTAACATTCAAATGATGGAAAAGCTAAAGGGAAACGAGTGGATGCCAGTCAGGAAATGATTGCGATTGGCACGAGTAACATTTTGGGCTCTTTCGCATCGTCTTTTCCCGTCACCGGTTCTTTTTCACGGACATCCGTCAATGCCGCAAGTGGCGTGAGGACACCTTTCGGCGGATTATACACCGGTTGAAACTTGCATCTTTAAATTGGTTTTTATATTATTAAAATTGATTTTTTTAGCTGCTCTCGTCATTTTGGCCATCACTGTTTTAACACCATACTTTTTCTTCATTCCGAAAAGTTGCTTAGCAGCCGTTATAATCTGTGCTGTCATTTTTATGGTAGAAGTCCACATGGTAAAAATGGTTTGGAGATCAAAAAGTAATTAATCTAGAAGATGTATGTTCGCGTTGCTTAATCTCATCAAATGTGTATTTAAATTATAGGGATTGATTTGATTCCATTTGGAATTACGTTCGTCTTTTGTCTTTTCGTAGGGCTTGAACAAGGCATTTTAATCGGCACGGCCGTTAATTTAGGAATGTTACTGTACAGCACTGCTCGACCGCGTATTCGAATCCACAAAATTCAGGTATCATTTACATAAGCTTTTTAATATTCAAATGTATGCAAATTTTTTTATTTGGATGGCAGACTCCGAGGGTAGAATATCTTCTGATCACACCCGATCGAAGTTTAGTCTTTACCGCTATGGAATATTTCATGTCCAGCGTTCGGAAGGCCTCGGCTCTTTATCCCGGTATCATCGTTGTCATGGATATGAGCCACGTCTCTTCAGCAGATTTCACAACTGCTTACGTAATCCTTTTTATTTATTTATGTTATCCTTTAAGGATTTTGGCTAACGTGATAAACGCAGGGATTCGAGAATATGATCAAAAATCTTCATAAACACCACCACAAGCTCGTCCTGACTAAAACGAAGCCGGACGTGTTAAGCATTTTGTCACGGATGGGTTGTGATTTACACGTTCACGTTGACGGCACCGACCTGGAACTTTTATTGAGAGGTAATCAATCGTGAAAGACTTTACAGTTGTCCTTACTTGCTCTCGGATATTTTTAAAATGTCGATTTGTCTGACCAGATGTCGCAATGTCGACCTCAACGCCTGTGAGGTTATCCGTCGCATCGTCTTCATCTTCATCGTCTTCTTCGAGCGGCGGACAGAGTTCTCAGGTTGAAGAGACATCGGTCAATGTTTCAATTGATCCAGATTTGGAATAGTAAAACTACGTGCAAAGCGGGATTGTTTTATAGTCTTTCGTCGATGCGTCCTACGTTTTGGAGCCCAGTGGTAATTATGGAACAGTAATTAGATAATATGAATTCACGGGAATTTGTTCCCGAAATTTGATTTTCTCCTATGGATAACAAACTGACTTGTACTGTGTATAAGAATTGGTGCCAGTAACTATCACTGAGAAATCAGCCAGCAGCCGCAATAGATTGCTTAATTAATTCATCCAGTTTCTTATTACTGTTTGACTGAAAGATGTGATCTAGATGAATTATTTTTAATTTATGATATTATGACGTTGGATGCACGGTTCCCTGTCGTTCAGTTGTATCGCTAGGATCAGCACAGAGTTAGTGTTTCTAAATTCCAATGGTGCAAACGAAGTGTACGTGTTGCACCACAGAACGTAAAACAGTGTTACCCCGAGGATGATCAGTCGTGTCAACGTTCTCAAGTGTTTCAACCAGCAGTGAATGGCTCCATTTAAAAACCGATTATCTACAACGTGGGAAGTAACGGACATTTTGGCAGTAGAACGCAAGTCAATTTGAACTCATCCTCCGAATCGTACGGTTCTTGAACCTTGAACGAAAATGAAGTTGGTACAGTCAAGGTGAACGGGGTGGAGCTTGAAGAACGCTGTGGGATGTGACGTAAGTAACTACGTGATCGTTCATTTCTCTAGGGGAGTCCCACTGCCATCGCAAGTGGATACAAACACACTGGGGGCCCTGTCGGATGCACATTACAAAAAAGTACTGTCAGGCCATCGGCCCTGTGAAGAGAGTTTTTTATTATTTGTGTTCCTTATTATCGTTTTCTTTACGTACTAAAGTTAATCGTAAGCTGATAAAAGAATACCGTCTGCCACACAGGAATTTTTGTTTGGTAATTTTTAATCGTCTTTCTAAACAATGACGAGAGACGGTAAAAATGAGGCAGCGTTCGTCATCTCGAATCAAGTTGACGGTGAATGGAATAAAGACAGCTGTACTTCTGATGGCGTAATCGTCCGCAACGCAAGTAAAATTTATGGCGTCGGAAATAGCCGCTGCGCAATTCTGGAAACATTGAACATGACCGTTAAAAAGGGAACGATGTAAGACGAGACACTTTACGATTGTTTTTATGCATTTCCACTTGTTTTGAATTGTACTATTCCAAATTTGGTATGCAAATTGACGATCTCTTGCTGACTAATCCTTTGACAGATACGGATTATTAGGGGCCAGTGGCTGTGGCAAGACGACCCTTTTAAGTGGTATTGTTGGCCGTCGCAGATTAAATAGCGGAGACATACTCGTCTTCGGACACGAGCCCGGCTCCGAGGAGAGCGGAATACCTGGTCCGCGGGTCGGCTACATGCCTCAAGATCTGGCCCTGCACGCCTATTTTACCATTAAAGAGACGTTGCATTACTTCGGTCGAATCTACAATTTTAAAGCAGATTTCGTCGATACCCAACTGGAATTTTTATCCAAGTTGTTGGACCTTCCGCCGGGCGATCGTTACGTCAGAACGCTGAGCGGCGGCCAGCAGCGAAGAGTTTCCTTTGCTGTCGCCTTGTTTCACGAACCGGAATTGTTAATTTTGGACGAACCGACTGTTGGCGTTGATCCTTTACTAAGACAAAGGTAATTTTTACTATGTGCCTGAAGCAATTATTTTCACCTTCAGTGTCGAAGAGGGAAGGGCCCGCAAAAAATCATTCTAAGGAGATTGGCATTGTTTGTTACGTACCGAGCTGCCACGTGTGGATGAAACCTGTTTTCTTACCCAGCCTCCTTTCAATTGTCCAAAGATCGATGGGTGAAGTCTAGTCTGAATCAGTCACAAAGGAGAGGGAGATAAATGTTCAACTCTGTGTTACAGGTGACCAGCGTGATATGTTAATTAGTGTGCAAGTTCTGATGTTTGCGTTTTTCATTCTTTCTGTGAAATGGTCTCACATTGCCAAAGAATAGTGTCTTTATTTTCAATCACAACAGCATATGGGATCATCTTGTCCGTCTGAGCACTGATCATGGAACAATGGTCATCGTTACGACCCGCTACATCGAAGAAGCTCGTCAGGCCAACACGGTAAGACCAAAAATATTCTATTTAACTACATCTCTTTTTCTTTTTTAATGTTTGACACGCTAAAAAGATGCCATCACGTAATTAACTTTAAGGTTTCCGTTTGTTTAGATTGGAATGATGCGTTCAGGTCGTTTGCTAGCGGAGAATAGTCCCGAAAATCTCCTACGCAGTTATGGGCTTTGCTCATTGGAAGATGTGTTCCTTCAGCTATGCATGAAAGACTTCAGTAAACCACACACTGAAATCAGTAACAATAGCGAAGATGTCGGTGGGGTATCGTTTGAAGTTCAACCACTTTCGGGTTGCATTGACAACGTTGGGTTTGAACCCAGCACCAGTCAATTGGATATCTCTGGAACACCTATTCCCCGTCTACGCAACAAGATTGCCGGCACTTGATTAAGTGATTTGTTTTCCCGTCAAACGAGCCGTTTTTTAAATACACGGACATAATGTGCAGTTGGCGCATCAACTTCAGGCTATGTTATGGTTTTTTACGTTTGTTTGAAAAAATATAAGTCTGTTGAAAAAATAAACTTAATTTTCACGCTTTTCATTCAATTCCCGATCGAAATGATGTATTTTAAGCTAACTTTTAAATTTAGCAATAACCGAAAATAAGCCCGACAAAATAAGCCCCAAAAAATAAGCCCGGCCTTGTGTTTTTGATGTTTTATTAAAAAACTATAAGTCCCATTGAAAATAAATCTGATTTTCGTGATCAGCATTCCATTCTGCATGGAAATCATATATTTTAAATAAAATTTGAGATTTGTCCAAAAATGAAAAAGTGGTAAGGCTCCTATGGCAGATGGCAATCCGTTTTACATAAAAAAAAAAAAAATGTCGGAAAAAAAAAAAATCGCACTTTTTTCTTTTCTGGACACGTAGCCATCTACCGCTCAGACTTATTATTACTGGCGTAGGCAATTTCAGTCCATTGGATGCCATTCGCAGTTAGTTCAGTAGCGTGGATGGAGAATAACGCGTGGCTGGAGGAACAATTGAAAAATGGATAAGATAATACAACAAAAGGATGGTAAGTATAAACATTATTATATTTGTTTTGAATTATTAATTATTGTTTATTAGATCAAATTATGGACCTGCAGGCTCAATTATTGCAACAGCACAAAATATTAGATAACAGCAAAGCTAAGGATGGTAAGGCCTAATACATAATGATTCTATTTATTTGCTTTTATTCATTTGTGTTTTGTAGCTCAAAGTTTGAGTCTACAAGCTCAGCTAGGGGAAAAGAACACATTGGAACGGAACAGTTTCCAAACAGTGAAGGAGGTTTTTCCAAACTCAAACCTAACTGAACATGAGGATGAATTGGCATTAGGCGAACACAGTCAGGTACCTAAACTTTTCAAATAAGAATTCAAAATAAGTATAGAATTTTAACAAACAATTATTTATTGTTTAGTTATTCAGTCTACCACCTGACAGTGTGTTAAATTTAAATTCTGTTAGTGCTGCACAAAAAGAATTGTTAGTAATAAGCCCATGCAGTGAAGGAAGTGAACAATTGTGGGACCGTATTTGGGCCGAAAATGGGTGTGGTACGGAAACCAAGATATGGCACAAGTTCAACATGGATTAGGTACTTTTCGGTTTTTGTCTATTGAAAAAGTATTTTTAATGCTATTATTTTGCATTCACAGAATTTAATGGGGAATCAAATCAAGTCTGGAAGTGTTACAGGATGGAAGAGTCAGCCTACAGATGAAAAAACACTGAGAGTGCATTACCATTAAGGTATGAGGTAAAGTAATAGAGTATGCACATTGTCTAATGAGAAGTACCATCTTGTGTTAATAAATCCAGTACAACAGCAATCCTTTATAGTTCTGTCACAGCTAGAAACCTCAAATAATTCTGCTTCTCTGTCTAAAGAACAACTTGTCCTTTACGTTCAGAGTGTTGGGGAAACTGGGTACTTAAATGGCCCTAAAGATGTTTTAATTTTGCTGCCATTGCAGAGATGAACATCATACATGGACTCTTTAGGTATGAAAGGATTTTTCTTCAAATAATTTTGAATTTATGACGAAGAATTTCTCCTCCTTTTTGCCAACCAGGTCTAATCTACCCAAAAAAATTTTATCCAATAGGAAAGGATTTTCATGTACTGGGAACACAACTATCAACAATGCAACATTGTACAGGTGCTAGTTTATCATTCAAGAGCCTTAAACAATGATGTTAATCTGCAATTTGTATGTCCTTCCCCAAGCTTCCACCAGAAGTTGAATCTATGAGTCATGTAAGTTACATGATCAACAGTTGATATGTTTAACGGTGTTGTTTTTCTTTTCTCAATATAGGTTAATAGTAACATTGGATCTGAAAAAATTCTTGGTTGGGGCAAGACACTGAATAAATTGTATTGATTGGATGGATGACATGACATTTCTATACTTAATTCGGATTCCCCAGACGGTATTTGATATTAAAAAAATTGAAGTGCATATCTGGGCTCCCTTCTTTTCTGAAGCCCCGTTTCCCCTTGACTCGTAATAAGCCCGTAGGGGGTCATGCCCCTACTGTACGGTATATATAAAAACAACATATACCGAGGTTTGGAGGGCTCTGGCCGGAAAGGGGACGTGGGGTGCCGCTTAGTCCGATGATGTGTTCACGGAGGGTGACGTGGCTGCCCACAAATCCGAACTAAAGGTTAATCGCTCCTGTAAAAATGTTCCAAATCTTCAGCTCTTCTTCCGGCTTCTCTTAGCCAATCACCGGGTAATCTCCCCGGTGGGTCAACAAGGCAGTGTCTCCCCCTGCCTGGGTTGACGGCAACTTTTGAAAGGGCTATTGTGCCTTTTTAAAGTTGCAAAAATAATTGTAATGTGCAGAGAATTGTCAATAAATTTTTTTTTATAAAATTGTTTTGCAAAATTTTTTGCCTTCATTGTCTGTATTCACACATTACATTTATCAATTTTTTTTTTATTTAGCTTTCTCATTTATTGTTTATGCCACGTTTAATGGTAAGCATTGTTTCCTGTAAGCATAGTTTATCTGTAAGCATTCAATTATTATCCGGGGATCGAACCCTAGATGTTCGGCATTCCGCGCCGATGCTTTACCAATGAGCCATGAATCATGTGATGTCAAGTTGGCTTTTTTCTAGTCACTTGCGGACTTGCATTTACACTTTGAATAAAACTAAAATGCAATACTGCAATATTATTTTCTCCATTTAGATGTAGATTTTTATACATCTAGTAAGGTTTGAACCCAAGGTAGCAGTTATCGCAGCTGAATGCTCTACCACAGAGCTATGGACATTATAATAGCAATACAAAGATAAACATATAGTTGTGAAAGACTGCATAAACATCCTAGACGATAACATATGATATGCGATAATAAAAAATTTAGATATATCTCGTGGCTCAATGTTAGAGCATCGGCGTTGCACGCTGAATGTCTGAGGCTCGATTCCCATGCCAGTAAAACAATATACAAATACAAAATTACTTCAGAAAATATCAAGGTATTACACGTTGTTCCTTGTCTAAATTCATGAATGAAAAAAAATGGATAAATGTAATGTGTGAATACAGACAATGAAGGCAACAAATTTTGCAAAACAATTTTATAAAAAAAAATTTATTGACAATTCTCTGCACATTACAATTATTTTTGCAACTTTAAAAAGGCACAATAGCCCTTTCAAAAGTTGCCGTCAACCCAGGCAGGGGGAGACACTGCCTTGTTGACCCACCGGGGAGATTACCCGGTGATTGGCTAAGAGAAGCCGGAAGAAGAGCTGAAGATTTGGAACATTTTTACAGGAGCGATTAACCTTTAGTTCGGATTTGTGGGCAGCCACGTCACCCTCCGTGAACACATCATCGGACTAAGCGGCACCCCACGTCCCCTTTCCGGCCAGAGCCCTCCAAACCTCGGTATATGTTGTTTTTATATATACCGTACAGTAGGGGCATGACCCCCTACGGGCTTATTACGAGTCAAGGGGAAACGGGGCTTCAGAAAAGAAGGGAGCCCAGATATGCACTTCAATTTTTTTAATATCAAATACCGTCTGGGGAATCCGAATTAAGTATAGAAATGTCATGTCATCCATCCAATCAATACAATTTATTCAGTGTCTTGCCCCAACCAAGAATTTTTTCAGATCCAATGTTACTATTAACCTATATTGAGAAAAGAAAAACAACACCGTTAAACATATCAACTGTTGATCATGTAACTTACATGACTCATAGATTCAACTTCTGGTGGAAGCTTGGGGAAGGACATACAAATTGCAGATTAACATCATTGTTTAAGGCTCTTGAATGATAAACTAGCACCTGTACAATGTTGCATTGTTGATAGTTGTGTTCCCAGTACATGAAAATCCTTTCCTATTGGATAAAATTTTTTTGGGTAGATTAGACCTGGTTGGCAAAAAGGAGGAGAAATTCTTCGTCATAAATTCAAAATTATTTGAAGAAAAATCCTTTCATACCTAAAGAGTCCATGTATGATGTTCATCTCTGCAATGGCAGCAAAATTAAAACATCTTTAGGGCCATTTAAGTACCCAGTTTCCCCAACACTCTGAACGTAAAGGACAAGTTGTTCTTTAGACAGAGAAGCAGAATTATTTGAGGTTTCTAGCTGTGACAGAACTATAAAGGATTGCTGTTGTACTGGATTTATTAACACAAGATGGTACTTCTCATTAGACAATGTGCATACTCTATTACTTTACCTCATACCTTAATGGTAATGCACTCTCAGTGTTTTTTCATCTGTAGGCTGACTCTTCCATCCTGTAACACTTCCAGACTTGATTTGATTCCCCATTAAATTCTGTGAATGCAAAATAATAGCATTAAAAATACTTTTTCAATAGACAAAAACCGAAAAGTACCTAATCCATGTTGAACTTGTGCCATATCTTGGTTTCCGTACCACACCCATTTCGGCCCAAATACGGTCCCACAATTGTTCACTTCCTTCACTGCATGGGCTTATTACTAACAATTCTTTTTGTGCAGCACTAACAGAATTTAAATTTAACACACTGTCAGGTGGTAGACTGAATAACTAAACAATAAATAATTGTTTGTTAAAATTCTATACTTATTTTGAATTCTTATTTGAAAAGTTTAGGTACCTGACTGTGTTCGCCTAATGCCAATTCATCCTCATGTTCAGTTAGGTTTGAGTTTGGAAAAACCTCCTTCACTGTTTGGAAACTGTTCCGTTCCAATGTGTTCTTTTCCCCTAGCTGAGCTTGTAGACTCAAACTTTGAGCTACAAAACACAAATGAATAAAAGCAAATAAATAGAATCATTATGTATTAGGCCTTACCATCCTTAGCTTTGCTGTTATCTAATATTTTGTGCTGTTGCAATAATTGAGCCTGCAGGTCCATAATTTGATCTAATAAACAATAATTAATAATTCAAAACAAATATAATAATGTTTATACTTACCATCCTTTTGTTGTATTATCTTATCCATTTTTCAATTGTTCCTCCAGCCACGCGTTATTCTCCATCCACGCTACTGAACTAACTGCGAATGGCATCCAATGGACTGAAATTGCCTACGCCAGTAATAATGAGTCTGAGCGGTAGATGGCTACGTGTCGGAAAAAAAGAAAAAAGTGCGATTTTTTTTTTTTTCCGACATTTTTTTTTTTTTTTTTATGTAAAACGGATTGCCATATGATTTTCTTTCAAAATTTTTTTTTTTTTTTGGTTAAACGGATTGCCATAAAAAACGAAATCTCTTGAAATTAATCAAAAATTATACTGCATAATCAGAATTGAACGCTGATTCTGATAAAGGGATTTTTTCCCCGTCAAACGAACTGTTTTTGAAATACACGGAAATAATGTGCAGTAGGCGCATCAACTTTATGTTATGGTTTTTTACGTTTATTTGAATAAATATAAATCTGTTGGAAAAATAAACTTACTTTTCATGCTTTTCATCGAATTCCCGATCGAAATTATGTATTTTAAGCTAACTTAGAAATTTAGCTTTAACTGAAAATAAGCCCGACAAAATAAGCCCGACAAAAAAAAATAAGCCTGACTTTTCCCTTAATTTTGAATTTTGAAAAATTTTAAAAACAACAATGAATATACATGGTTTTGATTCAGCATTAAATGATAAACGCGGAATTCAAGTTTTTTAAAATGGGACATTGGTTTTTTAAATAAAGTGCCAGTGCTATTTCTGAACGTAATAGTTAAATTTTTTCAGGAGGCAACGTTGAATAAACAAAACAGAAAAGAAACCAGCAGACGTCCATTCTAACACAACCAAATCCAAGGACGGGAAACAGATCACAATAGATAACTCCAAAAAAAGGAAGGAAAAGAAAAAAAAAGAATGGCAAAAGTTCCGCTTAGAGACGTTACACCCCTGCTCCAATCTATAAGAGCTTTTCTTCTTGGGGTATGATAATACATTATGATGTCTGTTATTAAATTAAAGTTTTCTTGAAATTCAAATCTAGCGAAATCATAAATCTCAATTACGTTCTGCTTACGAAATGGTATCACACGATCAACCTCCCCCGAATTTGCCTGAAGGTCCTTATAATAAACTGAGTGGTAAGATATTCTTCATTAAAAAGTTATAGAATTTAATGTAATGAAAAATCTTCTGCAGGTAATTACTATTATACACATGATGCTCGTCGTGAAATGCCTCTACCTACAATTGTTGCTGTGAATTCTAAAACTTCTTTGAAGCTTCTCGCAAACAAAGCTGATTCCAAGTACGAAATTGTTTTGCAGTTCTAGTACACAACACTTATACTTTGTTGATTTCAGGGAATCTTCTGTCACAGTAAAGAAACCAGTTTCACCTGGCAAGGTTTTCCACTGGGATTGAGAAAGCTTCCTTGTTGTGGGAAACAATAACTTGCTGTAGATAACATGTGGACAGAATAATAATGGTTTTAGAATCCAGATGGTTTCATTTTCTGCTACAATCACTAATCCAGTTGTATATTTATGAACACTGCACCGTAATGTTGTCTTTTAATCAACACAACTCTAAATACTCCACAAAAGCTATAAACAAGTTAGGAAAAGCTTTGCGTGTTAAATAAGACTAGTTTTTGCTACACTGAAGCTCTGTCTTTGAGATAAAGACCCAAACTAACTATAAGAAATGTTTGATTAAAGTTTGCGTTAATTGTACAAGGCACTCTTCTGACATATTAACAGTCAACCCAACAGCCCGCTCCATATATGAAAAGCACATAAATTCACAAAATCTTCGATGAATCCCTGCATGGTCATCGGCCTAGAATGAAACCCGTTGTCCAGTGGAAAAACTGTCGACACCTCCATTTCAGTAGTGGGAATTTCTTGACAAAGACTACTTAGCTCCTGTAAATAAAAAATAAAACGAAATCACAAAATAAAATAAAACAGACAACAAAACAAACAGGAAAAAAAAACGATAACAAAAAAAAAAGATCTTTCACGCGTTTTGTTTCGAAATTCTATAGAAAATGGAAGAAAATGTATACCGCTTTATCAGCATGTACATCGCAGTAGAGCATCATAGCCGTTCCTGGGAGTCGTTGATTAAGAACGATGACGTACTGGATCTTTCCGTCAGCAGACGAATAATGGCGGTGGTTTTCTGGGTAACGTGAAAGAAGAAGTTTGGCAAGTCCTTGGTACCAACTTACCGGTTGTGCTAGCAAAGGGACAAGTTCTGGTTCACCAGAGCTTATCGGTTCTGTATGCGATAGGGTAAGCAATTCGCGGAACTCAAAGTAAGTGAGGTTAGATGAGGAGGAGGCAGGACTTTGCTGAAGTCGCTGCCACAGCATATCTCTCCGACAATGTACTTTGGCCTGGTTAACGATGGCACGTATAAGGTCTTCCGCTTTCTTAGCTTGCTCGCTCATCATTGATTGCATGTCCTGTTCATGTTTCGTATAGTAGCCTGCATATATTGATCAAGAAATTAAGATTCTGCAAACGATGCGTACCATCAATGAATCAGGAATACCTAAGTAGTTGATTACTTCCTGCCGGATGAACATTGGTGATCGCATATCGGTATGTTTAACAGCGGCGGCAGCAGCAGCAGCTGCTGCTGCAACGGCCGCTGGACCTGCCGGCGACGTTCGAGTTTCTTCTGCCAAAGCAGTAGTGACCATCGTACTTCCCTTGCGTTGAATAAAGCTCACTTCAGGATTGCTAACTGACAACAACTCAGGAGTTGGTGTCTTCCTCTCTTTGTCAGCCAATTGCAAGTCTGCATCGCTTTTCGAAATCTTGCCTTGACCATTTCCAGGAGCTGGTATTTGCTGAACATCTTGAGTAGAGGCTGCAGTCGCATCAGAATCTTCCGCCACACGGTCGACTATTTCCAGTGGAGGTGCTGATGCAGCTTTTACCTGCAAAATTATGAACAATATTAGAATTTGACAATCATATATTTAACCTTTTTCTTTACCGGAGTCGCTGTAGATACGGTACGAAATTTGCCCGGTTTTTTTTCTACAAGAAGCCTTGGGTAATATTCCCTTTTAGAGGTCATAATAACATAGAATTTTATGAAAATGGTCATCGGATCTTCGTTGACCGGTTCGTGGGAAACCAACATAGTCACGTCGTAATCATCCGCGTGTCTGAGATCACCATATTCTCTATGAATTTATCCACATTGTTATTACAATCGTTACGGAAGTTATTTCAATTAACCTTTGTTTTACTTACCGCTGAATGGTTTTGAACGGCCACTGTCTCGCTAAAACATACTCTGTTGTGACTTCGTCCGTGTCGGAGTTCGATGATGAAGCCATTCTCATGACGTGAAATCCGTAACGGCGTTCATGACTCAACAGGTAATTGAAAAGCTGTTCACCTGGTGTAGCAGGATCCTTTAAAGTCAAACTATTGCTAACCACTTGGTTTCTAGCGAAATTTGGAGCCTAACATAATAAAAAAAAAGATGAATTCATTTTTTAAAAGGATGTTTGTCAAAAGCCAGCAGTTATCACGACGAACTTTGTTGTAGTATTTGGTGAAGTCATCCAAGAAGCTGACTAAATGGAAGCCAGGTTTCAGTAAATACTGACGGCCCGAGACGAACGAGTTGAGACTCCGCAGATGAAAGTCGTAGGTGAACGAGTGCAGGTGAAGTAAAACCTAAAACAAAAGTATCCACCAAATTACTTTAAAAGGGATAAGTTCAAACAGCATTACTTTTATATGATCGCATTCGTTGAGGAAGCGATCTGTGTAGTGGGCTTGAGCTGACGCCATGTGCCCCACA
This sequence comes from Daphnia carinata, assembly GCF_022539665.2. Classification (NCBI taxonomy): domain Eukaryota; kingdom Metazoa; phylum Arthropoda; class Branchiopoda; order Diplostraca; family Daphniidae; genus Daphnia; species Daphnia carinata. The sequence goes on from NC_081337.1 coordinate 3,293,802, forward strand.
TTATGGAAAGCTCCACCCATTCCAACGTGCAGCAATCGAGACATCTCTAGAGCGTAGACTTTTGTATAGAAAAACGGTTCTTGAATCGCCACTTCGCACACTAGAACTCCACCTAACAAGCGAACACCGAATTCAACAAAGAACAGTTGCAATCTAATAGTTTAATCAGTTCGTACCTTGATGAGATTTATGAAAGTAAAGAGTGTTAGTGTCGGACGATGACGTGGACGACGGTGAGGATGGACTTGGACCACCGTTAACACGTGTTGGATGAGAAACATGGCGGACCCTACATGCCTCTTCTCCGGCAATTCTTTGGCTTTTCAACGCACTTTTAGGGCCCCGTTTGGTAGCTAAAGGTCTGATTTCCATCCGCAGAAAGCCTAGGGTATGCAGGTATTGCACGTACTCCTATAAATGTTTAAATAAACAAGAAAGATTGTTGAGAAATTCGGAATTTAAATGAAATTTTTTTTCACTTGTAAATATGCAGAACACAGCGATTGATGCCAATGATCATCGGTAGGCCGTCTAGGTTGCCGTGGAGGTGAGTTGCTCGGGCTATTCCGGCCACTGTTGACGGAATTTCCAGATTCATGTCTTGGCCTGAATCTTTTTTAATGAATAAAATGGACGTTAATTATCTTTTAATGTAACACGCACTCCATTTGTCATACTCTGACGTTAGCGTAGCCGTGGCCATATTGGGATCTCTTGTTCTCGCCACTTGAAACCGCCATTTGGGAAGGAAAAGAAGAGGCGTGAAGCAGTAATGAATAATTCGCGCTACTTGTTTGAACAGCTGGATGATATCCTCTGTAATCGTGATGTTGTTTCCCGAAGATCGCGCTGGACACAGCACCAGCAGTCGTTGCATTTCTTCACGCCTTTCAGAGTACCTCTTCTCAATCCACTGCTGGCCATGTCGAGTTACAAGATCTTGGTTGCCATAAGGTGTTTTGCTCAACAACCTTTAAAAAAAGAAAATAACATCGTACAATATCAATGAAACATAATATTTCATACCTGGTGGGTTTGCTGTCCCTAAACGTTTCTAAATATGCTAAATGGGGCAAACTATTCAGGTTAGGTTTTCGAGTTGTGCTAGCGCCAAAGTCCCGTGACACAGGTGGAATATGCAATTTGATTAAGGCTTCCATGTCTGACAACACTAAGTACGGGTTACGACATATAGTATGATGTGGGTGTGTTCTGTCGAAGCATGGCTGATTATGAAAGAGGCCCAGTTTTTGAGCTACGATGCTCGAAAGCAAAGCCCATCGTGCGTTGTGCCATTGGACAAGATTATGACACTGTTTCGTCAAGGATTCATAATTATCTTTGTTGAAGTTGTACATCCACATAATCCACTGCTGGTCGCGGCTGACCGTGGCCCACAGGAGCCGTTGGCGTGGAATCAACAGTGACACTACCGAGCTGTGTTCTCCGCTTGTGTTGGCCTTGTCCGCATCACCGCTTTGAGACTGGACGAGTCTCACTGCTTCCGGACAAGGATTAACAGGAGAATCATGGACATAAGAGACAAAGCGTTGATGAGCTCGTTGGACTTTAAGTGCCACTTGTCCGTTGTTTTCCTGTTGCGTGCTATCCGGCAAGTTAATCTCGCCACTTAACGATTCCTTCCATTGCGCCATGTTGCGTCCAATCAGAAGGTGGGTCTTGTCCAGCACTGACCGATCGAGGCCGCCCTGTTTCGGACATCTTGAAGCAGGTAGATAAGGTATGTACGGAGCACCGGGTTCAGATGAAGAAAATATCTTCATCGACAACTCCGGAGACACAGAAGAACATATGTGAATGACGGCCTTTAAAAGTGCAGGCACAGTCAAAGGAGCTAGGAGGCTGGCCTTCTGAAATTTGATAGACGCCACATTCTTCTGCAATCCTAAATTAAACCAGTTCTCCAGCAGCTTGGAATAGACGGGATGGAGGACGCCACGTTCGCCCAACTCCAATTTGTCCAGCTCGGGTAATGTGCCCGTCGTTAACGAAGATGTAACGGATGACGTGGACACACTGCGCTCGCAGTATTTCTCCACCGGTGATATCGGCCCCGAACTCCTGAACTATTTTATATAGACATTTTCAAATTTAAAAAATAACCACAAACAGCTATAAAGCAATAAGAACAATTTCCCCAGTTAAAGCGTGAATCAATACCACACAAGCATGTTTCTCTTTTGACGGGCGACAAATGTTTGATGATTGAGGAACTATCCAAGCCAACAAATAAAACAAAAAAGACGACCACCATTATCGCTGAGAGCTTTACCGTTGAAGTGCCGGACGGAACCGACCTTAACTGAAGTAGGGCAGCTCTCAAACGGGCCTGTTTGGCTAAACTGATTCCTGGTCATTTCGTTTTAATACAACCAATTTTTTTCCCATGGCCGTACAGCTGATAACAGCCCTCAAGAGATCCGCATCATACATGACGTTATCTGAATCATACACCTTACATCACACATCTTACCTGAAAGCTGGTCACTGGTGATAGAGGTCGTTCTCGGCTGATGGTGGACGTGCCAGAAGTATGGCGCACTTTCCACTTGGGCTCTGTTTGAATGGATAGAGTTTTGAAGCAATAATTTTTCATTCCTTCGGTAAGAAATAATTAAGAGTACCAATAGCTGAATTAATAGCTAGTAGATTGGTAGTGCCAGATGCGACGCCAGAACGATTAGGTGGAAGTCCGCTAAAGGACACGGAACGCGAACGTGGATCAACAGGGATATCTTCTTCATGGACTGAATAAAAAAAAGAATATCAGAATAAATTAATTGTTCTTTAAAAGAAATAAAGAATGTTACGGTGAGCTAAATTATTTGTTAGTGTATAAGGTGAAGGGGGCTAACTACCGATGGGCTCGATCAACTGCCACTTACGACGGACGGGAGTGGTCGGCTCCGAACAAGGCAGGCCCTCTCCTAAATTTTGAGAAACTACTACTCCATTTTGATCGATCATTGCGCACAGGGGGAATGGCAATAATCGATATTCCAACACGACATCCCAGAGGGCATGTTGGATAGCCAATTCTAATTTTTCTCTCAACGTATCCTTGCTGAAATGGCCACGCTCCCAGATGCGGAATTCAATCGCAGCCATGGGCCCAGGTCCTTTCCTGTCTGTCGGCTTGACACAAAGATCAGCTCGGATGAATTCTTCAAGTTCGCTTAACGAAGATGGACCTATGCCGCCGTCCATTTTGACAGCGGTGGCCGGTCGAGGCCATTCAAGTTGGCTGACAGGGTTACCTGCCCCATCCACTAAGGCGAACGCAATGCACGCGATACCGCGGTTACCCGACGCCTGTGGTCGGTTATACAAGTAGACATCTGATGTAGGAGCGGGACAATGCGAGGAATAATCCTGGAAGTGATGACCCACGAAGTTATCCATGTACTTCGGTGTGTAGACGACAGAGTCCAGCAAATTCTGGCGAAGATAGTATGCCAGAGCGGGCAGGTAGGGCAATGCGCACGCTTGGACAGTCGATTGAAGAATGATGTGCGGCGGCTCGTGCGGTTTCTGGATGAAATGGACGTCATCCGACGTCAGTTTGCAAGCTGGGTTGCGGCTGAGCAGCGAGTGAAGCACTTCCAGCACAGCGTCGTCCAGCTTGTTCTGCAAAACTCGCACAAGATCGCCTTTGATGGCTTGTCCAGCTTCGGTGATGCCGTGAACTTTCAGCTGGATGCAGTCCTCTTTGCGCAATAAATGCTGCTGCGATTGGTAATGCAGGCTACGGTTCAATGACACACTGCCGAGGCTCAACTGATCTCCTCCTACACTATCCCTTTCGCTAAACGACCCACTGCGACGTTGAGAATCGATGCTATCCTCGTCTAAACCCCCTAGAAAATTAATTCAATAAATAAAATAAAATGAACTAAATTTGCATTTAATACCTCGATCGCTGACGTTCCAATTGGACGAGCGTCTAGAACAACTGTAAGCAACGCCATCTGCTTCATCGGCATTATACCGTGAAATGGAAACAGAATCCGCAGGAGTTCGATGATTGACACATGATGCTTCGTTCAAACGGAGGTAAAATACATTGCCGGAATTTTCTTGATAGACGAACATGTTGTTGCGATTACTGACACTGAAGGCGTTGAGAACGATGCGTAGTTGTTGGACACCTTTGGATGTTCCCAATTTACCCGGGCCTGTTTTCAAACGCGGATGAAGTGGAAAATGTGTCTCCCATACTTGTCGGCACTGGAAACAGCCCGGTTGTAACTTGAGTGTTGCTTCCAGGTAGTTTGGTTGCTCCTGGGAGCTATACGTTTGCAAATGATCCGAATTGATTCGATGGGGAGCTAGTTTGATGTGTGCCAAATCATCATGATGCCAAATGTCATCATTGGTTTCAGGCTCCAGCAAACCGTTGCATAACCGAGTGTCGTGCAAATCTTTCAGCAACATCTGCTGGTTGATTAATTTCCCTAGCGCAGTAATGCTGTTGATCAAGTCTTCATGGATTTGTTTCCACTGTTGTATTTCCTCGGGGCGGGCTAGTTCGAACCGACAATGAAAGTATGTCACAACAGCTTCTTCATTAACTTTCAACACAAGCCAAAATGGAGGCATCTGTAAATCAGTTCAATTCGAAATTAACCTACGTGAGCAATAAAATTTAAGTGTGATATGATCTGTTGTACTTTTGGTTTTTCCATATCCAGTTCTTTGAGCCATTCAAATTCGTCTTCTGAATTGGAACTGCCACCTTCGTAACCATCTTCAGTATTACGGATGCTGTCCACTACACTAGACGAGTCGCTATGCCTCGTCCCTATGACCAATTTCATTAAATTTCATTAATGCGATGGGCATTTTAAACACTTACCTGGAATGGACGTCGTTCCAGATTCAAACCGCCTTTTAGATGTTTTCTTTAGTGGTGAATCTGATTGGATATTGTCATCATCTGGTCTGATATCAGGAGCCTCAGGTTCTCCAACATCTCCTTCACCGTTCGAGACTAGCGTAATGGTAGAGTCCATCATAACAGCTGCGTCTTTGGTTGCTTCGCTCTCCGACTCTCCAATGGTATTCTCCATTTGATAATCAATTCTATCAGCTTCACATGTTTGTTCTTCGACTCCAGCAGTTGCACAAGAGTCGGTAGATGTTTGCGCCACAAGCGAACGACTTGCCGAAGCTTCGCTCGTGAGATCCGCATCAGTTTTGTTGTACCTTGATGACCCTAATGGTGGATCAAGCGACCCCTGGAATTTTGATTGACACGTATTCTCTATCAGGTAATAAAAGGATCCTTCCTCTCGTAACAAATGGCCTGATGAGCAAAGAAAACAAAATTAATATATTTAATTTGCGCAGTTTCTTTGACACCTTTACCGTGAATAGGTAATTTCGTGAATTCAATCAGAAATCGGCGGGAACTTTCTTGTGGGTTAAGTACGAAATGTAATGGAACATTTTTCCGGCGACAAGAAGGACGATGAGGTGACGTTTGAACGTGTTGAACCACCTGAAAGATTTGATTAATTAAATTAGATTATTAACCTTCCCTCAAAATTGTATGAAATCGTACCGCGGCCAGTGTTGCCTCCGTGATGGGAAAAGAGTCCAGCATAAAGGCCACAATTTCGTCCCTGAGCATCCATTCAATATCGGCTAGGGCGGCTTTAATGCGTCTTCTCTGACCTTCTGGAACGTATACCAATCGACGTGAGATGCTTTCCGTTCGGACTTCTTCATCCATCGGCAGGCCATCTTCATCTTCACTCAATTCCGACTGTGACGTCAATGTCGGGCATGGATTGTTAGCATCTAAGATGCCCGATGAGCTACTACAAAATGAAGTGGTGCGCTGGTTTTGCGGCCCAGGAACCAACTCTTCCATGTCAGAGCGGAACGTCAAACACAAGAAATCCAACGTTATCTTCAAACCCTTCAAATCCAACACGGCTGACGAATCTTTGAAAAATTTGAAGTCTTCAAGATTAACATTCGTGAAATAAAAGTTAATAAACATACCAGAGAGGCTTGTCATCAGGTCGCCCAAGCAGGTCGGTAAAGCATTTAACGATTGACTGGTCACGTTTTTCTTAGAACGGACAGTAGCTGTTAAGTGCAAAAAGAGAGGGACAGATGTCGCCTCTGTCTCATCTTTGCCGTCTTCTTCCAATTCGACATCATCTATAGGCTCTGATGAAGAATCTGAACAACCTCCATTCATCGAACAATTTTGGCTGATGGAATTGTCCGTATCGGATGATCGCCGGAATTCAACTAATTCAATATCGTCGTGAACGAGGCTCAGATCATTAATGATCATACTATCATCAGGAGCCGGTGACAAGGGATGGTCTGGAGGACAGTAGAAATAATAATCGAACAAGGACGGGACCGGCTTGAAGGAGAGGCAGAGTATTTCTTGGAAACGGGTGCGGATGAGCTTGTGCAAGTGTTTGAGATTTGCGCACGGTTGATGAAGACGAAGTAAACTCAATGGGAAATGCCATTTGGCATCATCCTCTGCCAATGGCTCAGCAGAAGAAGAAGATTGCTTTCGTTGGCGAAGGATTTCAAGGCCGGCTTTCATTTTGAAATCTTTGAGATGGCCGCAAATGTTTTGAAGGAAAGCTGTTATGTCGATTTCCAGCAGCGTCTCTTTACACAGATTCATAGCAGCTTCGACGTCACGGCTATGAATTGGACGACCTAACTGGAGAGACGTGAAGAGTGCCTGACCCAAACACTTGCAATAAAGCGCCTCTACAACGGCGCAATACTGCGAAAGGATATTAACAGATCCAGCTGATACTGGATCGTCTGGAACAGACTGCGATTCCGGTTGTTTATCTTCTTCTTCACCGGCCGAAATGTCTTCATCATTAGGGAAGGTGTGATCCCGAAAAAGGGTCACCTTCGGGTTGGCACCCCTGGACAACAACTGACTCACCAAGTTCGTCAGAGGGCAATCGAAAACATAAACAGGCAAACTGAGCGACGCGTGAACGGGAGCCGATCGAACGGGAGATGAGAACGATGGTAAGGATGTCACGGGTCGAAAGTAAGAAGCTCCACTGCCAAATAGCGAACTGGATGTTTTGCTATTATGGCGTCGATCAGCTGATCCAACAGAACAACTAGCGTGGACGTGGTGATGTTGGAATTGTTGCGGATGTGACTGTTGTTGTTGACCGTGTTGCAATGGAGCAGTATCTAACGAACCGGCTCGTATTCGAGCAGCCTGGACAGATGAATGACTAGCTAACCGTGGCCGTTGCTGTCCAGCAAAAGAATTCGTACGAGTCGGCCCTAATGAACAGGGTTGAGAGGTTGATTGTGAACAGCTAGTCATCTGATCGTCATCGGTTGTCATATGTTTTGCAACTTCTTCGTTAGTCGATTTGCTCTCAACAGAGCCATCGTTGTTTGAGTATGGTTCAGCGTGCGGGATAAAATCTGGTTTCACTTTGGTAAGATGAGCAGAACGTGGCATGTGCAAATGTTCTTCATTGAGCATCAGCAGCTTCAAGTCCTACCAATTAATAATAAAGAGGGGTCGTGTCAGTTAATTGTGTAAATAATAAATTTGGCAAACCTGGAAAGATGCTGGAAGAAGGACCAGCAGGATATGGGAAGAGCTCACGCTCTTCACGAAACAACGCCACATGGGTGTAAGAGGTTCGTTTTTATTGGCGGTAGATTCAGCTCGATCGTCATGGCTATTGATGCCACTACGATAACTGATGTTTAACGGTGTTAGAAGAGACGGCCTAGATTGACAAATGTATCATTCTTTAGCTCCAAAAATTCAAAAGAATAGGAAATCACTTACCTGCTTGGTGGATTACTGATATTGATATCTCTAGGACTCCGTGGAGTACTATTGGCTTCTCTTGCAGTTGCGAAGGATTCCACTTCCGTATCGGGATCCACTGTTAACACCAAAATAACAGTTAAATGCAACTTAATAATAAAAATAATTATATACCACTGTTGTTGGGAAATTCTTCTTCTTTGCGAGGGCAGTCTGCAGCCGCTTGAAGGTCCAAGTTTTTCAGCAACTGACGGCAATCGCTATCCTTGAGTATCACTTCTCGTAGTCCCAACTGGGAAAGCTGTTGCGTTAAAAGCTCGAACAAAAGCTCATTGACTGTATCCGCTGGATTAGGAATGTATTGGATAGGCGCCTTGAATTCTATAGAATTAAAATAAAACGTGTTTTAAAGATTGATTTATGATGTTATGCCATTGGTTTTTACCTTGGACAAATGTAGAGAACAGCAATTTTGCTCGACTGCATTTAGGCAATAGTCTAGGTAATTGGAAACAGAACGGAACACAACTGACTGTGTCGTCTTTGAGAGCTTCTTCCGTTCGCCCATCCCATCCGGATGGCGGACTAAAATTATAGGAAGAACCGCATCCGGTCGGAGGTGATAGCCCATCACGCTGACCAGGTACTCCAGGGGACGATGGGATAGATTTTTCTTGTTCACCAGTAACTCCCACCTTGTCCGCCTGGCGGCACATCAAATTGAGATGCTCGAATGTCACCAGTGAAGAAATGCAATCCAAGTCCATCGGATAAAACTGGAAATAAATTGCGGAATATTTCATAAATTTTTCGCTAATTCATGGACTTATCAGCTCATTATAAACAGCCATTAATTATTGATTGTTAATGTCCCAACACCTGATTACGCTTTATCATGCAACCTTCTTTGTTGACTTGTGATAAGCAATTGTTTGCCACCTGATTTTTTTTTATCTTCGAAAAAAATATGGGCTAAATTTCCGGTCGATCCGCCTTTAGAATGTCAATATCCTACGGTTACTTCCGTGCCATTTTCTTTGAAAATAGGACTGTTATTTCTACGCCATGTCAGTATGTACGTATGATTTTAAACAATTATGTATAGGCAGTGGTGATAGACTCGGTTTAATAATTAACGCCATTTGAGAGTGTCTCTGCGTGATCGATAAAGAAAGAAAGAACTCAACGACCCCATTTGGTGGTTTATTTTTTTTTTAGACCTTAAAACAATTCTGAATGTATTTTTCAGTTGATTAAACTGTATGTTTGAATGGCAACAATGTCAGCGGAATAAAAAATGTCGGCGGATCAAAAGAAGAGAGCAAGTTGGGGGGAAGAAGTTGGAGTAGTTGAATCTCACTTATATCTTATGTATCAAAGTGGAGATCCACTGCTCCACTTGTTCCCCAAACAACCAGAAAATAAAAAATAGAAATTTGAAAATATAAACGAAAAAAACTCGAGAAATTGGATGGCGACGAGAGTAGCGACCGTGAGCTGGAAGAGATAGATCTGGCAAATTAACGATTATGAAGGTTGGCTCGACGTTCAAAACTTTGCCGTTAAAAAGCAAATTTCAAAACGCCGGCTCACCTTTTTTGAAACCAGGAACAAAAATGCCGAGATCCCCACTTCCAACTCGACGGGCCAGGCTACCAAAACTCCTTTCCAAGAGACGAGTAGAAGAAAGGCCTTGGTCTGACGACACAACTTGTAACTGGTGTACAGTCGGACTGGAACATGTCGACCACTGGACTTTTCCAGCTTTTATATCTCAGTTACAAGCAGAGGTGGCGAGAGATAAGGTAAGACCTTCCTTCTCTTTGTCCCGTGTTATCTCTGACTAATGAACAGGTTCAACGTGTAACTCTTGGCCCTACAAAGCCAGCGATTTGAAAATATACACATTACGAAACTCTTGAGTTTAACTTTAGATCCGCTCGACATTTTAAACCTGACAGCCAATTTATGTTTTTCTATGAAACCACCAAACCGAGTCTTTTGCACCAATTTCACAACGCCTTTTAAGTAATTAAAATATCAAAATGCAAACAAAACATTAATGGATTTCACCTTTTTACAGGTGCGTGCGTAACCTATGCGTTGCTCAATTTCGGTAATCTTATCAGTAAAAGAAAATAAGAAAACTTCAAATAAAAGAAAAATATATGTTGGGGATAATTCCAAGTGCTTTTGCCTCAAAAAAGATGGAAGGAGGGGGGGCTTTATAATCTACAGACGGCCATGCAAACATGCCATGTTTGTTCAATGCGATCACCCTTAAAAACGGAAAGAACCCCAATACGCGACCGAAGAGGCAAACAATATCTGAAGACTATTTAAAACGCATGTTATGAATACTAAATTTAATTAGTCCTTGTTTAACGGCTACTAAATATGAATCTGATAAATATCGCACTTAAAGCGAATAAGAATCCCACGATGGTGGTGCAATATATGCAGGACGCGATAAGATGGTACACGAAGGAAAAATAGAACGTCAATTTGCTTAAGATAAAAACTCATTCGATGATAGTTATTTACTCAAAAGTTCATGGCGCTGCGGTCGTTACTGTTATGAGGCTCGAAACTAGGATTATATTGCCCACGTCCAGGATAATTTCACTCTCACGGAAACGAGCAAATGTTTCTCGTTTAAGTGGATCACAAAGAGAAATCCACCTGACCAGTGTCAAGTATTGAGCAAGAGATTGTCATATCCCACGTTTCCTTATCGTCTAAGAAGGGCCGTGTGGACATTCCGGTACTTGACCGTTACACTGCCCGTTCACTGATAATACTTTGACTTTGCTCATCTACGAGATACTGAAAAGTACACACAGCCAACTGTTTTTTTTCAGACTTGTTTGAACTGAATGGACCCTTCTCAAAGCCCTTGCCCCTATCATTCCTCGAAGGATAAACTCAACGATTTCTACACCGTAATGAAAATGAGATGGATTAAAAAATCAGGTGACTTACCGATTCGGCCAGGGCGTGATAATCTAGCCCTTGGAAGAAACGTCTCTCGTCCGGAGAGTCTCCTACGATTCCAGCTTGGGGTTCAACCCAGCACTCGGTTATGATTTCCAAACGGGCATCAGACGAATCCAAGATATCTGATTCTTCTGTAGCCTCATCTTCCGAGTCTTTTAGACCAAAAGATCCGGTGCTATGCGGAGGGAAAAGAACATACTGTACAATACAACTACAGTTTTGTGCCTGATCCTGCGATTCATCATCGATTGAACCCGGCAATAATTGACCATGTTGTCCCTACATTGAAAAACGAAATTTAAAAATTGAAACAATCGCAATTTTACGAGCTTATTTTACCTCCATGTCCACCTCTAAAAGGAATGTGAATATACCCGACGACGAATGAGCAAAACTGAAACCCTCTTGTAACCTCATTTTGGTGATGATGGATAGGATACGGGCAACTGAATTCAAGCTCAGAGCCAAACCAGCAGAGCCCTGGATACACCAGATCCATCTTCTATGATGCAGGTAATGACTGAGAGTCGACCACTGAGTTCCTATTTGAAGACGTCAAGCATAAAAACAATACAAAGCGATACGAAAGAAATCAAACTGACCAGGACTAGCCGACGGACGCTTCATTTGAATATTGTTATTCTGCCCTACGAAAGGATCGTGCGGAACTACCTGGAAGAAATCGATCGGCATTTTCTCATACCTGTCCAGACAAAACCCACAAATTATTCAAAATCTGCGTTTGATGCGTTGAGATCCATACCTTAAAAGAATTTTTTCGGCTGGCTTTTGCAGCACTTTGCAACAAGGAATGGCGACTATGGTTTTCGAGAAATCCTGAGGAAGTGAACGCTGAGGGAAATTCAAACTCTGGACCAGCTTTTTCATATCCCCCACAACCTGCAACGATCGTAAATTATGGTTTATCCAGTAGAAAGGAAAACGAATGAAAATACCTTCTGACGGATGGATCCAGCCGTGCCTCCTAAAAAGGCAATGCGAAGTAAAACACATGGCGGCTTATGAGTTAAGCGTACGAGGTAGAACGACACAGGTTTTTCAGAATCGGTGCACACCAGGCCTATGTACGAATGATTTTCTAACAAGACAAACGACGTGAAATCACGTAACGCTGCATTCAAAGCTGTTGCGGCCTTTGTGAAATAAGAAGAGTGTTAGTTCCATATAATTTAAAGTAAAATATCAAAATATACCTGTCTGCATTGGATTGAATGGTAACGGCCACTGGCCGATGGCAAATGAAGGTGTTTGGGCAACGGGCGATCGTGCTGGAGGAGTATGCCGATTCGGTGGCAATGCAACCAACGCTGCCAGTAGCCTATATCCAGAACGCATATCGGTCTCCAAAAGGCGTCGAACTGTGGATAAGCAAAGTCGCTCGACGCGTTGACTAGGGAACTCTCATTTGGCGGCAAATAAAAGAGTGGAACTCCGCTTTTAATAGCTTCTGGAACCGTGTAAAAGGCCGGATTCGAAGAAAACGAGTGCAGGTGAACGAGAAGTTGATCCGTCTCGGATAGATTTTTTACCAACGCCCAATACGATTGCACAACTGACTGCGGAGGACACATAAATAGTTTGATAAACATAATGATTTTGCATTAAAGAAATAAAGTTATCACCTGACGGTATCTGGAACAGAGAGATTGTATCTTCTTGCAGGTCACATCGTGAAGAAAGTCGTATGGGCCTTGCACGCTAATTCTACAGCTGACAGTTCCCTGAGTGATCGGCCACTGTCCTCGAATCGAATATTCAACTTGGATCGAAGGCCGCCAGGGAAGAGCCAAATGAACTTCAACAATATCATCATCCAAATGAACCTTTTATGATGAACGACAAACACATAATGAGGAATTTAAACGATCGAAGGGAAAATAGCCAAGATACCTCTTTAATGGTGAATCCTTCACGTAATCGACAAGATAAAACACTGTGCAGCGAGCAGTTGACTGCATAATCGCTTACTTTCTTCTTAACGCGATGGATTGCGCTGGCTTCGAAACAGCGGTTCGAAAGATTCCAGATTTTTGTATCCTTGACCTAAGTACGTGCAATGCAAAATGAATTATGGGATTCCGATCATTTTCTTTGCCACTTACAGTCTGAGTAGGCCTCAACAAGTACTTTTCAAAACCCCAAGTTAGAAAATATTGGTGGTAAACGTTCATCTGATAATCATAGCCGCCGTCTACATGCGGAGCGCCGCTGAGGCACGTGCCGAAGGTGGTGGAAGCCACAAACTCCATCAAATCATTGTTTGGCAGAAAGCCTTCGGATGAAGCTGGATGGCAAGTTCTTGATCCAACCTGTACTTGGAAATGGCGATGATCTTAAGAGTTTGTTTCCGAATACAAAGTGCATTGTTTACCTGGACAAATGAGCAAGCGATAGTATTGTGGCGAAGCTGCGAAAGCAAAGCTTCAGACCATCCTGCATCAGTTGTCCCAAACACTCCATCCGTGAAAATGATAATACCTAGCAAAGCACAATAAGTAAATTTTTAGCTGTTTCATTTTCTTGAAATTTTGAAATGTAAATATTACCAGCGCTGCTCTTTTCTGGGAGAAGTTCTAAAGCGAGCATTCCGTAGCGCAGTATGCTTACAAATGCAACTTCTGGTGTTGCCATACTAATGGTTGAACATGAGCTATTCGTTGTTCTGTCAGACAAGCTCTCAAATAAGCCACCCACTATCCTCTCTGCATCCGCTAATTGTGCGTCTCTCTGCTCTTCGACAAAGTTTGTCCAGCATGATAATCGAACTTCACTAAATGAAATATAGTGTAAGTAAATAAAATTTTTATTAGCGCATACGATTTGGACAGCTTTACATTGAGCTGAGTTTGAGTTGTACCAGATCCACAAATGCATTCACATTATCTTGCTGCAATAGCCAACCAGCAACCAGGACCTGATAAATTAATTGAAAACCAAGAAAAATGAGTTTCTTTTAGTGCAAAAATCCTTCACCAATTTACCTGTTGCCCTTTTGATACTAGAAATGGTGTGTGAGCAATGACAGTAACATAAATTTTGGGGCAAAATAGAAGCTGGCTTCCAGGTACAATGAATGGCCTGGCTAATCCTTGAACACAATTTCTGTTTCAGAAGAACAATCAGTAAAGTTCAAGAGGAAAGGATTAATTGAAATTACTTAAATGAAGTAAGAATTTCATCAAGCAATGTAACACCCTCGACACAATCCACTGTTGCAGTTGAAGGGCTCAAATCCAAACAAAGTACAAGACGATATGTATGGGAAAGAAATGTTACTACAGTTGACAAACTAATGACATACCTATAAAAAAATATAATATAGAGAAAAATAAGGCATACACCTTTAAAGATGTTCATAACATACTGATACAGATGGCTAGTGTCCCAATCCCATTCTATTGGAGTTTCTTGTGGTATAGCAGAGACTATTTCTATTTCTCCTTTAAAGTGTTCAACTTTATCTGCTTTAGGGATTTGGACTGTGTGGTTCAGGTGGTTGAAATACCACTCTGCTCGAGCGTTCCTTGAAATCCTGTAGTCTTTTTTCATTAGCAAGAAAAGGTGCTCTGCTTGCAGCTCCATGGTTTCCTCATTTTCAGAACCCATTCTACAACTGAAAATAATAAACAATCTGTTACCACGCGAATGTCACGTTTTACGTAACACGTGATCAACTACCAGAATCCAAATCTTTCAGAAAAGAAGTGTACAAATATAACAAAATTATTTCATTAAAACGTTTTGAATCAAGTTGTTCAGGAGTTCAAATGTCACGCATAACACTCCAGATATTTCTTTTATCTACATGATTTCATTATCCTCCATTGCAAACACCTTCCATTTACTCCCCTTAATCCTATATTATTGCGTTTAACGTCCGCATGTGAGTCTTCTGTTGTGATTTTGTCAATAAACAGAAGTGCCTTTTTATCCGCCCCTTTTCTACGCTAGCGCCGCAAGTGGTGAAACATGTACTATATAATCTAAATTACTCTTATGGGTGGTAATCAAGCAAAAATGGTCCCTAAAAGTTTAAATTAATTAAAAAATACATATAAATCTTTAATAATTTTAATAAAAAGGTCATTCAATCACGACAACTTATTTGATTTACAGTGAAGCTATTCGACTAGCGCCATCTTACAAGCACTGAAGTAAGCTGAAAAACTGCAACGGCCTATTTACGATCCCACATTTCGCTTGTCATTTACGATACAACGTTGCTGATATTCGATTTCGAATGCGAACTGGTTAATTCTAGGGCTCGGGTCGATTACCTGAGATCCTGCTTACTGCCGGAAGGTACTGGCGCGACATACAGAAATGCTTTTTTTTTCAATTTGTTTTGTTTTTTTTTTTTTTTCAGCTTCGCGCGCACCGAAAATTATCCGTACTAAAGTACCGAGAATACAAGACGAAATGACAGCGATGACAGCGGCAGGGGCCGAACATTATGCTGGCAGCACTGTGCTAACCGTAACAGCCGAGAATTTAGTTACTTCTAGTGGTCGTCGAATACTCGAATTGTGGGTTCTGTCCGACTCTGTTAATGCTCCTCAGTTGTGTTTTGGATTTACCTTACGTCCTAAGCGATCACATTACCTAAGATTACTACTGATTTTCTTGGAAATTTATTACATTTTTCGGCCAAAGTAAATTGGCACAATAAATCTGTAAAAAGCACAATCATCAAAGGTGACTGACATTGCATAGGTGGCAACAACTTAAATTGAATCAAGATGGAGAATGAAGAAAACGAAGAAGAGGAGGTAAAAGATGGCCCAATTAAACGAAAAAGAGGCCGCCCTAAGTCTACAAAGGACCCAAAAGCAAGAGAATTCTGTTGTGAACACTGTGGAAAAACATTCAAACAACTTAATGTCTTTCGTGTTCATACAAGGATCCACACAGGGGAACGTCCCTACCAGTGTGAGCTTTGTGGCATGAGTTTCAATCAGATAGGTACTCTCAAAGATCATCAAAAAATTCATACTGGGGAGAAGCCCCACCCATGTCCACACTGCCCATCCCGATTCACTAACAAGACAAGACTAACACGCCATATTCGTACACATACTGGAGAAAGGCCTTATAAATGTGACTTTTGCCAGATGGACTTTGCCACCCAAAGTGTGTTGGTCAAACACCGCCGCGTGCACACGGGAGAGAAACCATTTAGTTGTGATGAGTGTGGAATGTCATTTACTCAGCGATCGACACTCGTCAATCACAAGAAAGTGCATACAGGAAAGCGGAGACGTTATCCTCAAAGACTTCTCTACTTCCTTTGTAAACCTTGTTCCCGCTACTATCCAACGGTAGAGAAGTTACACTCCCATGTATGCCTTCCAACTGGACAGACTCCAGATGGCCAGCACGGCTGCGAAGCTTGCCCAAAGAAATTCTCCAGTGTTAAAGCTGCCAAGAAACATCAGTCTGAGTCGCATGGACCAGAAGCTGACACTGAACAAGTGTGTGTGGTCTGTAAGGAAATCTTCCCTACTCTCGATGAACTGGCCGAACACGTTCAGACTCATGGCAAACCTAAAGCGCCTGAATCTGCGCAGAATGAAGCTAATAATGTCATCACCACATTCGAGTGTTCGGAATGCGGCAAATTTTGTAACACCAAAGCACAGCTACTCATCCACCAGCGTATCCATACTGGCGAACGGCCGTTTGTATGCCCTCACTGTTCCAAATCTTTCCGCTACCGCCAGAATCTGAAGGAACATCTCAATAGTCACCAAGGTATTTTTCGCGACTTTTACTCATAGAATCAAAAAATTGTACCTTCATTTTTATTTGCGCGATTTTAGGTAACCGACCTTATGCTTGCGACCAATGCGATAAACGCTTTGCATTTTCGGCCAACTTATCTACTCATAAACTGACGCACGGTGAATCGAAAGGTCGCTGTCGCTTCTGCAACAAGAGGTAGAATTTTCCTGAAATATTTACCGTTCCGTTTTTTAAATAAATTTTGATTTACATTTCTAGCTTTCGAAGCACTGTACGACTGCAAGCCCATGAAGCCGAACACCTTGTCGAAACTGGCGAGGGCGCTACTATCCCAAATGAAGAGGTCGAGAGCTATTTGGTAATTTCCATGGAGAATTGATGTTACGAAGCTTCGAGGTGCTTAATGGTAACATTGTTTAAAAAAAAAAAAAGACAAAAAAAATACAAAACAAGACAAACTACAGCAAGATTGCAATTGTGAAATTCCTTCTACTGTTTACTTCTACGTGAGTCAACAGAATAGGACGGCAAATATTAAAAAAAAATGAGTCAATTCATTATGGCTTCCACCCTTAACGGGCAGATTTTGGTAAAAGGTAGGAGTCAAGGTGGGACATAAACTACGTTCGAATCGCATTAATCAACAAAGGGAAATATTATCCTAAGAAATTGGCAAGTCAACTACGATATTGAAAGACTCACTTGATGCGTAATCGCTGGCATATTGCACTTACAGGGGAAAGCTAACGAAGGTGATGGTCAAGACGGTCGGACTTCTTTTGTCGTCCACACTTTTAGATAAGGCACTCAGAAGACCAGCTTGTGATAGTTGACTAAAAGGTAGGTGGTTGTGGAATGAGATGTGGCAGTAAAAACTAACCGTCCACTTCGCCCTACTGGCGATTGTCACTAGCCAAGTTATGGATAGTCCAGTTGATCGAGGTTTTCCACGAATTCTTTTTAGCTTCTTCAAACTGTGAACGAAAATGACGCAAAGCCTCCTGCTCAGAGAGATCGAGCACCTATATACAGATAATTTCAGTAAATGAATCTCAGACGTGGAATACGGATCACGACAGTTACCATAGTTTCACGGAGATAGTTCAAATCTTTCTCGCAGCTTAGTTCCGGCAGACCAGTGGAGATCATCATCGCAAGAAGAGATATAATAAAAGAGCCATGACGGCGAAGAACGAGGAAGGCTTGCTCGCAATTACTTTGAAAGGCTTCGAACCGGCCAGGACCACTTCCTTTTTTCGTCTGGCCTTTTGTGATGACGTACTCAAAGTCGTGAGTCAATACGAACGGCACACGTTCTCGTCTGATGCCAAACTTCTCTTTGAAGTGGCCGAGAATGTGACCAAAATCAATGTGAAATAGTTGACCATTTTTCTTGATCATTATGTTGTCCGAATGTCGATCGGCAATACCTAGTACGTAAGTGGCAACGCAATAGCCCGCGCACGACAGGCTAAATTGCTCAATGGCATTGTTTAGCGCACTTTCACTGGGGTTATGGTCTACGAAAAGAAAGAAAACAAACTGTCAATGATGTGGACGATCACAGGAAACTGAAGTAAGTATACCTTTTAACCAAGCAAGTAGAGAACCTCGTTCGAATGTAGCCGTCACCTTGGTTACTCCTTTCTCTTTCTGAATGTTGGCAATCGTATCAGCGTCGAGAACAACTTCAATTAAACCAACGCGATTGCCAGTAGAAATGCAGCCGTACGGATTCATTCTCAAATCTAATCCGGCTTGTTTCCATAGCCGATCCATAATACGAATCATTTGTAAAGTGAGCATGTCCTGGCGGAGATCATCGCCATGTTTGAAAATAAAATAAATGTCGTTCCCGGATGGATCATCATTCTCAAAAACAGCCCAGAGCGGTCTCATTTTGCTGTCCATGGTTTTACATTTTTCTACTCGAATGCGACGACAGCGTAGAGCAGGGTCCAATGGGCACAGCAGGTCGGAGAGCGCCTCATAGAAATGGTTTTGTTTCAGCGATTCTTGTACTAGCTGCTTGAGCTTGTCGCGACCTTCTTTCTTCTGCCGAGCCATTTCACTTGTTTCTTGAAGGCGGTTAAGTGCCGCTAATTGACGTGAAAAAATCTTCATGTGGTCTGGGGCGCCACGGCAATAAGCCTCCAGCATCAAACCAAAACGCACCGCAACGGCTGGCACATGCATTTCCGCTCTCAAATGCCAAAAGAGGAAATGACCAATTTTGCGATTTTTCAAGGCTCGGACAATGAGGAAGTTGACTAGATCACATTCCAAGAAGCTCTCATGCTTGAGCGCCTGGACGAGTTGGAGTAAGTATAGTAAGAGTTCGTCATCGCTGACTTGACGAATACATTCGATGGCAAAACTTCTCACCTACAGAAACAAAATTCATCAAAATTCATTCCAAGACGAATGGTTATAAAATTAGAATCACCCCAGCATCAGCGTAGGCGAAGTCCAGCAATTCTAACGCCCTTGCCGGCGGTAGTTTTGGCCATTTAGGTAAAAGTGAAAGCATTTCGGCAGTTTCCTTGTAGTCATTCCATTCGATACAGAGCAGGAGTTTCGGCAAGAGATTAGGTACTTGTTGAACAATTTGATAGCGCAAAGACCAAAGAAATCTTCGCTCATCTTCATGCATTTCGTGCAATGGGTCGCGCTCGGCCGTATATCGTAATTGTTCCGTTATGTAAAACATTGCCGACCCATTGTTCAGCTTCGACGACATACTACTTGTGCTGGTTATACTAGTCATACTGTTGATACTGTTTAAACTATTAATACTTGCGGTACTGGCAATGCTGAAACCACTTAAGCTACTGGTGTCTCCTGAAGAGAATAATAGATTTTGAGCTGATAAATTAAGTTTAGTGAGGCATTTGAAGTTTCTCACCATTAAGAGATGCTATCGATGACATACCGCTATCGTCAGATATTTCATCTCTAAAATTGGCGGCAGCGGCACAAATGTCTTCCATTTTTGGATACTGGACAAGCTTGTTATCCTGATACGTGGTAAATGCCAGAGTTAGAGCAGTTGCGTGTTCCACGTTGGGATTAGAGACGACCGTTCCTAGATACAAATGATCACATTAATAAGTATAATGCACACGATGACAAGATCAGCATTTGTACAATCAGGGTACCTAACGGATTCATGATCTCTTCATTCTGCACGTCTTCAGCATACGTCCACATGTATAACGTGAAGGAACCAGTTTTCAAAAACCCTTCGTAATCGAATATTGTCGTGTTGGCCCAGGCCAACTGGTTAATATACATTTCATTTTCCACGTCTTTAAATGTTCTACGAGATCCTTTAGCACCTTTACACATCTTTGAAAGACTATAGACAACTAGACAGAGTCGGGCGGCACGTGGTAAATCTCGTACCTAAATGCATTTAGTAGAGAGGTAAACGATCAGAAAATATGTATAACAAGCTCTAATAAAATCATTACCTTCAAATCAAAAATAAGATCTTCGTTCCAAGTACATTCGCCATTTGCATAAGTCTTCGCTTGCGTTTTTCTTGGTTCACATAGCGACCGGCCACCATGGAAGATACCAGCTTGAATGCCCACTTCAGATTCGCTGGTGTTGAGTAGTGAGACGCTTTCCACGCGGAATGAGAAAGAAGAATCAACATTCCATGACAATAAGGATTGTTTCTTGCGTAAAGTAGGAAATGAGTTTCGTGAAGTTCGTTTAACAGCTTCAGAATCAAGGGTGCCGGAAGACGATGATGAAGTTGCATCACTGACGGCTTCCAAAACCACATTTTGACTGTCAACGACGACAAATGATGGCTTCCCTTCCTTCGTTAAGGTGTTCCGAACATAGAGAAAGCGCGACAAGGGAAATTCGCCAATGAGGTACTCTTGCCGGCCGCTAACTTTCAGAACATGCCCACAACCGATATCTTGATCAATCGGATATTGGCCAAGTAAATGTGCATTGCGCTGTAAAGCCATCGTTATTAGTTGGAACGGTGTGGCCGTGTGGGCAATCGAAAATGAAAAGCATGTATCTGTATTTTCGAGTTGCATGTTGACATCCATAATTCCATCTGGCAGTTTGGGTGCTAGATACATTGGCAAATCATCTGATTCAGCCATGTCGCATGGATATTGCTGTTTGATCCGATCAAGCGCTGAGATTTCTTCTCGTTCTCGTTTGATGGCCGATACCATATCTTTCATTCTCCAGCGGAACTTGTTAACTTCCAACGATTTGAGTGAGTCAAAATCATGTAGTCCCTTGCCGATCAATTGGCCAATTTTAGTGTTGAAAGTTTCTTCGGCTTTGTCTCCTTCACGTTCCACTACCTTGAGTAGATTATAAAACGGTTTGACATCGCATAAACGGCGGCTTTCGTCTATGAGAGTTTCCTTTTCTGCCATGCAATTGACACACATAAAATTGTACGATGACTGTTCTTTAAGTAGTCCTTGAAGAGGAAATTTCCTGGCCTCTTCCCAAAGTTCTTCTTTGACTTCTGATAGTACAGCACTTGAAATAACTTCCAATGTAATAAGAATGCTGTTTGGCATCAGACAACTTATTGTTATCTGTGCATCTTGGGAAGGATTTGCCCACATGTTATAAGGACTGGCTGGTGACATCTCTAGGAACACATATACCTATTGAACATCAAATAATAACAGTGACAAGTTACACTTTCCATTTTACAACTCGTTAAAATGACAGATACGAAAAACAAAAGTAGAAAATTAAAGTAAATAGCATTATCAATGCAAATAATACAAAAGCAAACAAACCCTGTTTGTGCGTGGAGAGATCACAGCTTTGAATGATTAATGCAACGAAACGTCACATCAACGGATTAATGCAAGCGAACACACTTCCTTCACTACTTTCATTTTACTATGGCAAAGGAGAATTTCACCACTTCCACGGCTTTTCGTCCTGAAAAATCAGATAGTAAAGTGAAGTGATAAATCAGCCACGATACGGGCGGATGTTTGTTCGCATTCCCAACGGTTGAGTAATAAGCACAGACTTTACAAAAAACTAAGGAAACAAAAAGAAAACGAAAAATAAAAGATAAACACAATTCCAGGGAAAAGGAAACCCCAAAGCCTGGAAGAAAAAAAAAGCCACCTCAAAGAGGTATTGGCTAGTTGCCTTGTTGTTGACTTTGTAATTGTAATAGGGGGTAAAAGCTATAGAGAAGGCCTTTCTAACTACTGTTAAGCAAATGTAGAAAACGGTTGAGGAAAATTTGAATTTGGAATTTCCATTTCGTCACGTATTTCAACGAAGACTCCACCTGCATTAATTCAAGTAAAGATACCAATTTAGAAGACCTTTTGAATTTTAAAAGCTAATTCAATTTCCTTTCGATTTAAACTTCTGTTAAATGAATTAGATTGAACAAATTTGTACAAAAACAACAAAAACTCTGTCGTTTATTTTGAGTAAAAGCGGTAAATTTGTGACACACCATCTTATTAGTTTTCCTTTAAATGATGTATAAATTTAAAATGTTTTACCAAAAAACGAAAAAAAAGATACTATGAAAAAATACGGAGATTAATTTGCGGTAAAATGTAAAAAAAAACCGAGCTCAGCAAAACAAAATGAATTTATTTTTTCAAAAAAAGCGCCTAGTTAATGGCGAGGAAAGTGTTTCAAAAGGCAGATAAGGAAACTGGTAATGTTACACACAACCAATGTGGCTGGTAGGCGAACCAATCGCGAAAAGAGCGTTTTGCACTCTGTACAACTGTAATCATAATTTAAGCAAATCACATGCGCTATTGCCGATAACGCGTCAAACCAAATATCAACTGTCATACAAAAATTCGAGTTTCAGATCCGATAAAATGCCTTACATATGTTTAACACTGTGAAAAAACCAATCTAGCTTGGTGGTCCAAGCCCCTCCGTATGCTTCAAACAGCTGATTTTGAAAGTATTCTAAGGCTTCTTCTTCGGTCTTTTCGACAGCCAATGTTTTGCGTAGGTAGCCAATATCATCTACAGACTAAGAATTGATGAGGATTAAATTTAATTTTCTTGAATTAATCGCACGGATATGTTGATAGTTACTTGTAACTCGGGAATTCCTGTGGGCAACATCATAATAAATAACGTGATGAGGAGATTAGCGTGCCGTCGCAAGGCGAGATACGCTCTTCCACAAAGCTCTTGGAATCTAATAAAAGAAACGCATAAAAGAGCTTCTGTTTTAAAAATCGCTGTCTGTTGTTTAAGGGTAATCTTTTAACCAGTGACTTACTTTTGGAAGTCTGAACTTTTTGTAGGATTCTCAACTCCCTTCGATATGACATAAAGGAAGTCTTCCGTTAATACGAATGGCACTCGCTCTCGATTAATACCAAATTTTTTCTTGAAATGACCCAAAAAATGACCGAAATCAATGTGAAAGATGCTGCCGTCTTCGTTGACCATAATATTATCAGGATTACGGTCACCAATACCGAGTATAAAAGTGGCAACACAATAGCCGGCACAAGAATGGGTAAACGTTTCAATTGCCTGCTCGTATCTAGAAAAAGAAACAATCAAAGAAATAAAAAGTTTCGTTGGATCACGAGAGGACACCAAAAATCTATTTACTTAGATCCTTTATTTTTTTCTTTGATCCACTTGTGTAGTTGCGTAGAATCGACTTGGATAGCTGCTAACTTTCCACCTTGGCGTTGTATTCCGTAAACTGTTTTGGCTTGCCTTACAACTTCAATCATTCCAACATCTTTTCCTGTTGACAAACACGCGTATGGCATCATCCGAAGGTCGAGCCCTTGTAAATAGAAGGATGCGTTTTAATTAACAAAATAAGCAAACATCCCTATGCAAATGTTATTCACCTTCGTTAAGCCAAATGCTGTCCATAATTCTGATGACTTGCAACGTAAGCATGTCTTGTCTAAGATCGTCGCCGTTTTTGAAGATAATAGAGTATAGAGGTTGAATCAAGTTGCCAAGAGGATCAGGGTTCTTCCACATGAGCCACAGCGGCCTTTTAGCTGAATCCATTATTCTGCAGCTTTCGGCAACCAAAGAGCCTAAGGTTTGGTTACCATTGAGAGGCGACGTGAAATTCTGCAACGCGTCCACGTAATCCGGTTGAGACACTGATTCACATAAATATTTCATGCGATCCTAATTAAAGAAAACAAACAAACAATGGAAAACGTATAAATTTTCTTATCTCAAATAACTTCTGATACCCAAAATCCGATTTTTACCTTTAACGGATCGTCTCTTTTAACTTTTAGCGCGTCCGTTAGTTTGGTTAACTTTTCCAGTGCTTCCACTTGTCGGATAAGACCTTTTAAATGACCTCCTATACCTCGGCAGTAAGCTTCAAGAAGAATCCCAAAGCGGAGAGAGATCGAGGGATTATTCATTTCAGCCTTTAGATGCCAGAAGAAAAAGTGCCCTGCGTAAAACAAAATTCACCAAATGAGCTCAATTGTAAAATATTTATGGAAATTTATATAACATACCAATTTTTTTATTGAGTAAAGATCGTTTTAGCAAAAATCGAGCCAGTTCATTGTCCAAATAAGGTTCATATTTTAAGGTTTGAACCAACTGCAAAAGAAACTGACTGAGAGTATCATCAGTTAATGATTTATCCAACCATCTACAACAAAAATAGAAAAGGATATTAAATCAGTTCCTTTACGTCAAACCAATGTTTCTCATTTTACCTAACAGCGAGTTTGCGAACAAATGGATCTGCATATTTGCAATCGAGTAGCTCGAGAGCTGTTTCGGGGGCTACTGGAGGCCACACATTTAAAAGCAGGAACATCTAATTGTTATAAAATGAAAATTATCAATCGTTCTGGACACAGTTATTGCCATGAAAAAAACGTACTTGAGCGACATTGTCGCGGCTATTCCATTTAACAGCCTCCAGCAACTTTGGCAATGCATCTGGAACCTTTTTGCAGCACACATGTCTCATATCCCATAGCATATCCTTCTCTTGCTCAGACAGTTCGCTAAGCGGGTCTTTTGCTTGAATTTCTAACAGGCTCTCGACGTTAGAAGACAATTTCGTCGAATCAGTTGGAAGTCCCGATCCAATAAGAGGTACAGTGGCAACATTCCGACCGTAATCCTCAACTGAAGGTCCCTCTGGAAAGGATACTGTCGGGGCGAAACGATCGAACTCTACTTCTAAACACGGTGCGTCCTTGTTCGGGTTTGATCCTGCACATGGCAAATGATACAATAGATCACGACTTCATAAATTTTAGGTTTTAGAGTAATGTCGTACCGGTTGTTCCTAAGTGATTGAGTAGCGCGTCCATTCCTTTGGGTACAGGCCAGAGAGTAAGGGAGACTTTGCCGGTAAGTAGGGAATTCCGATAGTCGAACATATTTATGTTACCCCACGCAAGCATGCAGTGTTCCTTAATAACGAAAACATTATAGAATGAATGGCGCTTTCCACACAGAGACGCTCAACGAAACTTACCTCTCTTTTCTTCCGTTTAGTTACAGAACAGATGGAAAGGCAAAGTCTTGCGCCACGAGGCAGATCAGTTAAATTCAAGTCAAAAGTTAGCCACTGATGCCATTTGGGGAAATTAAAGGGCACCTGCTGGCTCTCTTGCGTTGAACATAACGGCTCTTGACCATGGTAGAGTCCGGCACGAACATAAATCTGGTCGACATCTCTAACATTCACATAAGTAGCCCAGAGTATGTGCACACGGAACGAACTGTTTAGTTGCCATAAGGAGATGGAACTCCCCGTAGGAGGTGTAGGTAAAGTTCTTCGCATATATGAGGGTATATGCAATGTGTTTTCGGGAAGGCTCGCATATACGTCACGACGAGAATAGAGGCAAAGCTGAGGGATCTCGCCTTTCGCTAGGCATTGGCGAATGTACTGAAATAAAATCAAAGCTAATATTATAATAAATGGCGACAGGCTATTTCAGTTAAGACAATACCTTGTACTGATAAATTGGATGCCGCTTTAGTAAAAATTCTTGGGTACCACAAACTTTGAGCACATAATTCTTCTGGTGTTCATCAATAAGTTGCATCTGCTGCTCACGTGACATTCGCAAGCTTTTACTTTTCTTGCCGATAGCTTCGGCAACAACCGTTTCCGTAAATGCATCTTTTGACACTCTAACGGTAAGCTTTTGTTGGTCCGCTCTGCCGAAGAATGATAAGGCGGTTTTACTTGCATACCTCGTTAGAAAGCGAAGAATTTCAACTTACCCCTCCTTTGCTAACTGCCATATGCATAACATAATTTCTCCTCTATCTAGCTTGCTTTCAATTGATTTGGGGAGACCACTTTTAGATTCAACTTCTGCTGGGTAGGCAAAAAGCGCCTGGGTTTCCTGTCCACCGAGATCGCGTAGTTCCACACACTCTTTGCATACTTGCATAATGTTTCGTCTAAAATCTTGCACTTCAGGTTCCTTCATTTCATCATATTCATGAACAGCAACTCCTACAGCTAGACCGATCTCAGAGTTGAGAATTTTCTCCATTTTATTTCCTTGGGGTTCAATCACCTAATTAAAAAAAAAATATTAATAGAGGTTTTCCAGTTAATTTTAAAGGCTTTACTTTTAGTATGGGAAGAAACAACCGCAAGTCACAAAGCCGTCTGGACTCATCATAGAATTCCTCATGTTCGGCATCATGTGAAATTGAGACAAAAATATATGCAGATGGATCTCCAAGGAGAAAGAAAAGTGGGTGTTTCTTAGCTTCCCTCCACAAGTCACCTGTTTACAACAGCAAGATTAACAGGATTCTTATTTTCTGACGTAGAACCTATACCTTTGATGACATTTAGCGGTGCATCTCTTACACATGCCAATTGAATTAATATCCCATTTGGCATCAAGCAATCCACAATAACAGATGAGGGCATAACATGATGGCCCCATAATTCCCCAGAAGACGGAGGCATCTTCAACTGTCACTACCCGTCAATAAAAAGAAAAGGAGGCCGCCAAACCTCAATGCATAATGGATAACCTATTCGTAGTGTCGTAGTCAACGCAATGCAAGACACCGGGCCCAGTTAAACTATTTCAACTAAACAAGTGATTCAGAACATATCCTTGTTGGGTCCGACACTTGTTTCCAACACACAGAAGTAATGACGTAGCTTTAACTAGTTTGCTTTTGGCTTTGAATAACAGCAACGGATAGTAGCTTTGATGACAACCGGAATGGAGAAATGTAAATAGGCCTGGTCAACGACTTCAGCTTACCTGCGTTCTTGTTAGAGGGCGCAAGTAGAATCCCCAAAGCAAACCAAATGAATTTTCATAATAATAATTTTTTTTCACCAGAATTATTCAAGATGCATGTTTCTTAATTCATTCGCACTTTACCGAACAACTTTAGCAACGGTTTGACGAATAACGTAATTTCGGATCATGGGTTATTTCATATTTTTTTCACCACTTTTGGCGCTGTTGTCGAAAAGGGGCGGGTCTAGTAGGCACCTAAGTTCATTGGTAAATAAGCACAGCAGAAGACTCGCATGCAGTTTAAAGCAACAACACTGGGATGGTGGGAGTATATAAACGATGCGTCGAATGGATGATAATGCACGTGCGTATATTAAAGAAATTTCTAGCGAATCGTGTGTGCATTGCACTAACAGATTTTAAGCGCCCCACTGCATCTTTAGCTATTGTCCCGAGAGGTTGTCCGTATAACTGCGTGATGTTCGAAGAGATTTCTTTACCTACCATGAAGGCGCCCGCAGTCGTTCTGTTGGTGCTCGTACAGCACATGCTTTTGCATATACAGCATCAAAAGGGCGGGACTATTGTTGTTTACTAACCAACCCACAAAAAAAGGTTACCTATTCAAACCAGAAAAAACCCAAGTACTTGGCACACTGCAACAGTCCTCATTAGTACTCTGAAATAGAAGAATATTTTCGTACTAATGTGTATTACTCTAACAAATGTAACCTAATGTTTTATCCTTGATGATCAATATTTAACCTATGTGACCTATTATAAATGAGTTACGTTTACCTTTTACAATCGTGGCAAGCACAGAATATGTTTCAATCCTCAAAGTGACACCTTACCGACACTGCCAAGTGAGAATCATCATCAAAAATGGAAAGAAAAAAGTATTTTTTCTCTCAAAAACTGAAGAAAAGCCAGAAAATAACCGCAAAACAGAATTAAGAATGGCAGGTAGAACTGCTTCAGTACGACGCGGTTTTTGAATGTCTTGGTCGAAACACCTTTACTGTTGTAGTTCAATCGACATTGTAAAGGCTTCTTTAAATATTGGGCATGCCAATAGTCAAATAATGCAGTATCTATGAACCACAATGACCTGCAATGGATAAAATTTAAAGCAACTCTTCAAAAACATAATCTTTAATCTATTACTCTCTGTTAATTTCTTCTATGTAAGGACTTGTTTTTGGGACAGCACAGAACATCGGCTTCCATGACATTGTCTCGTGGGCCATAGCTAGGCGACATTTTTCTCTTTGCAAGTTGTGTTTTTTCAAAGCTGCTATGCCAACTGTCACTGGCTTAAAAAAAACATACATATTTATTTACATCTAGGCTGCAACTTACCTTAAACGTATGGTTTCTCAAGGTATCATAAATGAGTAACTTACCACTATCGTAACGTAAGGTTCGTCACCCAACACCAGTGAAAACATTTCATTCAGATTAAATTTCCTACAATCTGGTGAGCATTTTCGAATTTTGTCGGCGAGAATTTTCTGAACTCCCGTAGTGGCTCGCTATTCAAGTAACGGTTTAATATAAAAATAAACTATGGCCGAAAATGAAATTCTTATAAAATTTTAAAACTAAATTTTACCAATAAATCAATATCTTGAATGGATCCAGTTAATACGGTGGCCTTGAAAGTTGAACTAGCTGCCAAATCACTGAAGGAGTTGATTGTGGGTCTTTGGTACGTGACCGACATGTAAGACGTCAACGTGGAATTGTAAATGTTGACAAAGACAAAAGCCACGATACACCAAGTCGCTGCGAGAAGTTTCTGTGGCGATGGGCTAGACGGTAGGCGACTCCCTTCCCCGAATTATAGCAATATAATTAATTTTTCGTTAGTATCATCTATTAAATTGGAACTCACCTTGAGAAATGAGAACACCGTACAAATACCAAGAAAAGGTTTTAGTGCTTACTGCGCTCGTTTCGCCAGCTTCAATGCGTAATTTTTTTGAAGTGCAAGTTAAGACCGTGGAAATGCCAACAACTGCTGCTGCAGATACGATCCATCCGATCCAGACCTAGAATTTTTTTGTGCAAAGTAAACAGATGATTAGGTCTGGGAGAATTATTATATTTAAAAATATCTGATTTATCAATATCGTACTCCAGTAGAGAACACCTCAATGGCACTAGTAGAAGAAACAATTGGCTCCGGATATTTCACGAGTATGCCGGTTGAGTCTCCAGTGATTGGCCCGCAAAATTCGATAGCTTCATATCGCTCCAGAGAAATGGCCATTGGTGCTAAACCAAAATCAGCTTCCTTGTACGGGGAAAAGGAATGCATTTTGGTGAAAGAATGACTCTTTGAAAAAATGTTCGGATAGAAATAATGAGACGTCTACTAATGATGGAAAGAGGGAAACTCATTTAAACGCGATACTTCTCTTAAAAGGGTTCCAATTATACCAGTCCACGCTCCATTGCGTTTGATTCCATTCGTGTTCTCGCCAATGACGGATATTTTATACCTAAATAAACACAATTAAATATAATGCGAGAGATTCCAATGATAATATGTTATAAAACGAAGTAAATTTTGATTCTTACGTTAAATAACTCATTATTTCAGGGAAGGATGCACTTACGTAAATTTTAACCTCTGAGCCAAGTAAAGGAGTTGCTGGTACAAAAAGTCTGTATATCCAACAGCATGTCCGGAGGAATTCCGCACAACAGATATTGCAGGGGTAAACTATATAAAAGGATATATGAAATTCCAAGTTCAATTTCTATAGTCAATTACGCATACGTTTCAACGTAACGTTACTACAGGATTGATTGCAATTTTAACTAGAGAATAATTCAATGCAAAGAAAACATTCTTAAAAAGATTTTTACATGGCCAGTGATGATCTTTAGCTCCTTTCCTTGTAAATTATTACGCAATCGCCTACGTGGAGTGAAACCTTCAGTTTCGCTGCCACTTACCGTAAGTACAGAAAATGCTATGTAAACGAGCACTCGGAAAAGCATCTTCGCGTTGGCTTTCCTTTGTCGCAAAAATTTTGACTGTGTTGCTCTCTCACACGAATTTCGTTTTATAGATCTTTAGGTCGAATGTTTCGTATGATTTGTCTGCATTGGGCGTGCTGTTCATCCATGTCTTTGAGCGACATGGGCGTGCTGCCATGGTCGACTGGTGCTGTTATGGATGATATGGTTTGTGCTTCATCGATTGTGGACCTTCGGAAAAAAAAACATCACAAAATCAAAATCAGTCTTGGATTTTACGGGGCAAATTTTTCGTTTAACTAGGTAAATAAAGTATAATATGTTCTCGAGAAGCCTCACAATAACGCATCGTAGCTTTCGTATCCTCCCCGAATTTGAAAAAAGAATGAACAGCATGCACATGCTGAGTTTTGTACTGAACGAAACGTTCATTGTCCATAAAGACTTTCACGGCCGGCACGCAACGTTTCCTAGGTTACCTAAGTCACTTAAATTGGCATTGAAACAAACGCATTTTTTTTGTGGCCATCTGAACTTTGTACAGCATGACAATTTAAGTTCTCAATCAGAACAACAATGAAGCGGTCAGTTGGCCTTGTCAATGCTTATTGCCCAGAACCTGAATGCCAAATAGCCTTTCAATGCTAGGAGAAATTGTACAGGGTAGGGTGTAGAAATACGAAACTTCATCCACAAAAAAAACATCGCAGTAAAAGATGACCAATGTCCGTTAAAAATCCATTTAATGATAGATAATTCAGCAAAACAAAGAATGATTTGCTCTCATTACTAGTAGCTTAAAAATATTGTTGTGCCTGGTAAATCAAGATATCTCTGGATGTTTGCCTTCATTAGTTTGTGTGCAATTCATGCCTTGGGATTAATGCCAGTAGCTATTTCTCTGGAACGGTACGAAGCTATCGACTTCTCTGGAAAGGTAGGGGGAGACTATACGGCCATGTTAGTTAAATATCCTCACGAAAGCGTGTCGTTCACTATTGCCTTTGACGTATTCTCTACCGGTGTAAGAATATTATTTACCTTGTTTCCGTTGAATTTCCTGTTACGAACTCGTTTAATGTTCAGATATGGATCGGATGGGTAGTGTCTGGCGTATTGGTTGTTGAAATTTCAACCTCTTTGACTGTTTGGGGTATATGCAATGTGTTTTTGGGAAGGGTCGCATATACGTCACGACGAGAATAGAGGCAAAGCTGAGGGATCTCGCCTTTCGCTATGCATTGGCGAATGTAGAGAACAAAATCAAAGCTAATTTTACAATAAATGGAGACAGGCTATTTCAGTTAAGACAATACCTTGTACTGACAAATCAGATGTCGCTTTGGTAAAAATTCTTGGGTTTCATCATGTGAAATTGAGACAAAAATATATGTGGATGGATTTCCAAGGAGAAAGAAAAGTGGGTGTTTCTTAGCTCTCTCCACAAGTCACCTGTTTACAACAGCAAGATTAACGGGACTCTCATTTTCTGAAATAGAACCTATACCTTTGATGACATTTCGTGGTGCATCTCTTACACGTGCCAATTGAATTAACATCCCATTTGGCATCAAGCAATCCACAATAACAGATGAGGGCATAACATGATGGCCCCATAATTCCCCAGAAGACGGAGGCATCTTCAACTGTCACTACCCGTCAATAAAAAGAAAAGGAGGCCGCCAAACCTCAATGCATAATGGATAACCTATTCGTAGTGTAGTAGTCAACGCAATGCAAGACACCGGGCCCAGTTAAACTATTTCAACTAAACAAGTGATTCAGAACATATCCTTGTTGGGTCCGACACTTGTTTCCAACACACAGAAGTAATGATGTAGCTTTAACTAGTTTGCTTTTGGCTTTGAATAATAGCAACGGATAGTAGCTTTGATGGCAACCGGAATGGAGAAACATAAATAGTCCTGGTCTACGAATCTAGTTTACCTGTGTTCTTGTTAGAGGGCGCAAGTAGAATCCCCCAAAGGAAGCCAAATTAATTTTCATGATATTATCATTTTTTTACCAGAATTATACAAGATGTATATAATTTATCTCATTCGTACTTTGCCGAATAATTTTAACGACGGTATCACACATAACGTACATCGGATAATGGGTTATTTCATTTTTTTTCACCACTATTGACGCTGTTGTCGAAAAAGAGCGGGTTTCGGAGACACCTATAAGTTTATTCACAAATAAGCACAGCAGAAGCAACAACACTGGGTTGGTGGGAGTATATAAACGATGCGTCGAATGAGTGACAATGAACGTGCGTATATTAAAGAAATTTCTAGCGAATCGTGTGTGCATTGCATTGACAGATTTTAGGAACCAGACTGCATTTTTAGCTGTTGCCCCGAGAGGTTGTTCGTATAACTCCATGATGTCTGAGGAGATTTCTTTACCTACCAAGAATGCGCCGCAGTCGGTTTGTCGGTGCTCGTACTGCACATGCTTTTGCATATACAGTACCAAAAGGGAGGGACTATTGTTGTTTACTAACTCACCCACAAAAAAAGTTTACCTGTTCAAACCGGAACGAAAACCCCAACCATTTAGCACGTTGCCACGCTCATCAGTACTCTGAAATAGAAGAATGTTTTCATACTAATGTGTATTACTCTAACAAATGTAACCTCATGTTTTATCCTTCATGGTCAATATTTAACTCATGCGACCTACTATAAATGAATTTAAAGTTTACCTTTTACAATCGCGGCACAGGATATGTTTCATCCTCAAAATGACAACTTACTGACACTGCCAAGTGCGAATTATCACCAAAAACGAAAGAAAAAACGTATTTTTTCTCGTAAAAACTGAAGGAAAGCCAGAAAATAACCGCAAAAGAGAATTAAGAATGGCAGGTAGAACTGCTTCAGTACGACTCGGTTTTTGAATGTCTTGGTTGAAACACCTTTACTGTTGTAGTTCAATTGACATTGTAAAGGCTTCTTTAAGTATTGGGCATGCCAATAGTCAAAAATTGCAGTATCGATGAACCACAATGACCTGCAATGGATAAAATTGAAAGCAATTATTCAAAGACACGATCTTTGATCCATTTTACTCTCGGTTAATTTCTTCGATGTAAGGACTTGTTTTGGGGACACCACAGAACATCGGCTTCCACGACATTGTCTCGTAAGCCATAGCTAGACGACATTTTTCTCTTTGCAAGTTGTGTTTTTTCAAAGCTGCTATGCCAACTGCCACTGGCTTAAAACACAAAACAAAAACAAGCATATATATTTATTTGTATATAAGTTACCCTAAATATATCTTCCGTTTCTCTCGGTTTCACAGGTGAGTAACTTACCACTATCGTAACGTAAGGTTCGTCACCTAACACCAGTGAAAACATTTCATTCAGATTAAATTTCTTACAATCTGGTGAGCATTTTCGAATTTTGTCGGCGAGAATTTTCTGAACTCCCGTAGTTGCTCGCTATTCAAATGACGGTTTAATATCAAAATAAATTATGGCCAAAAATGAAATTCTTATAAAATTTTTAAATAAAAGTTTACCAATAAATCAATATCTTGAATGGATCCAGTTAATACGGTGGCCTTGAAAGTTGAACTAGCTGCCAAATCACTGAAGGAGTTGATTGTGGGTCTTTGGTACGTGACCGACATGTAAGACGTCAACGTGGAATTGTAAATGTTGACAAAGACAAAAGCCACGATACACCAAGTCGCTGCGAGAAGTTTCTGTGGCGATGGGCTAGACGGTAGGCGACTCCCTTCCCCGAATTATAGCAATATAATTAATTTTTCGTTAGTATCATCTATTAAATTGGAACTCACCTTGAGAAATGAGAACACCGTACAAATACCAAGAAAAGGTTTTAGGGCTTACTGCGCTCGTTTCGCCAGTTTCAATGCGCAATTTTTTTGAAGTGCAAGTTAAGACCGTGGAAATGCCAACAACTGCTGCTGCAGATACGATCCATCCGATCCAGACCTAGAATTTTTTTGTGCAAAGTAAACAGATGATTAGGTCTGGGAGAATTATTATATTTAAAAATATCTGATTTATCAATATCGTACTCCAGTAGAGAACACCTCAATGGCACTAGTAGAAGAAACAATTGGCTCCGGATATTTCACGAGAATGCCGGTTGAGTCTCCAGTGATTGATCCGCAAAACTCGATAGCTTCATATCGTTCCAGGGAAATAGCAATTGGTACTAAACCCAAATCAGCTTCCTAGTGTAGGAAAACGAATGAGTTTTTGTGCAAGAATAGTTCTTTGGAAAAATGCTCGAATAGAAACAATGAAACATCTGCTAATGTTGGAAACACAGAAACACGGCCATTTAAATCCGATACTTCTCTTTGAAGGGTTCCAATTATACCAGTCCACGACCCATTGCGTTTGACTCCATTCGTGTTCTCGCCAATGACGGATATTTTATACCTAAATAAACACAATTAAATATAATGCGAGAGATTCCAATGATAATATGTTATAAAACGAAGTAAATTTTAATTCTTACGTTAAATAACTCATTATTTCAAGGAATGATGCACTTACGTAAATTTTAACCTCTGAGCCAAGTAAAGGAGTTGCTGGTACAAAAAGTCTGTATATCCAACAACGTGTCCGGAGGAATTCCGCACAACAGATATTGCAGGGGTAAACTATATAAAAGGATATATGAAATTCAAATTTCCATTTCTGTAGTCAATTAGGCATACGCTTCAACGTAACGTTACTATAGGATTGACTGCAATTTTAACTACAAAATATACTCAATGGAAAGAAAACATTCTCAAAAGATGTTTACGTGGCCAGTGATGACGTTTAGCTCTTTTCCCTGTAAATTGTTACGCAATCGCCTACGTGGAGTGGAAACTTCAGCT
This sequence comes from Daphnia carinata, assembly GCF_022539665.2. Lineage (NCBI taxonomy): Eukaryota > Metazoa > Arthropoda > Branchiopoda > Diplostraca > Daphniidae > Daphnia > Daphnia carinata. The sequence continues at coordinate 3,328,497 of NC_081337.1, forward strand.
TCGCTGACACATACCGTAAGTACGGAAAATGCTATGTAAACGAGCAATCGGAAAAGCATCTTCGCGTTGGCTATCCTCTGTCGCAAAAATTTTGACTGTGTTGCTCTTTCGAACGAATTTCGTTTTTATAGATCTTTAGATCGAATGTTTCGTATCATTTTTTTGCATTGGCCGTGCTGTTTATCCATGTCATTCTTTGAGCGACATGGGCGTGCTGTTATGGTCAACTAGTGCTGTTATAGACGATATGGTATGTGCTCATCGACTGTGGACCTTCGAAAAAAAATAACACAACCAAAATTAGTCTTTGATTTTACGGGTCAAATCTTTTGTTTAACTAGATAAATAAACTATAATATATTTTCGAGAAGCATCGTAGCTTTCGTATCTTCCCAGAATAAAAAAAAAAGAAATGAACAGCATACACATGCTAAATTTTGTACTGAACGAAACGTTCATTGTCCATAAAGACTTCCACGGCCGGCACGCAACGTTTCCTAGGTTACCCAAGTCATTAAAATTGGTATTGAACAAACGCACTTTTTTTTGGACATCTGAACTTTGTACAGCATGACAATTTCAGATCTCAATCAGAACAACAATGAAACGGTCAGTTGGCTTTGTCAATGCTTATTGCCCAGAGCCTGAATGCCAAATAGCCTTTCAATGGTAGGAGAAGTTGTACAAGATAGGGCGTACAAATACGAAATTTCATCCGCAAAAAAACAGCGCAGTAAAACATGACCAACGTCCGTTAAAAATCGATTTAATGATAGATAACTCAGCAAAAGAAAGAATGATTTGCTCTCATTACTAGTATCATTGGGCCTGGTAAATCAAGATATCTCTGGATGTTTGCCTTCATTAGTTTGTGTGCATTTCATGCCAATTACACAGTGGTATCCAAGGCAACATAAGGACATCACAAACTATCGAATAGCATTTGATTTGTTATTCAGTTCATTGTAAGAGTAACAAAACAAATGTATCGGCAATCACAAACGAGATTGGCCATTTTGGAGTGGCTATTCATCATAATCAAAGCTTGAATACAAAGACATTATGAGCATCACCGACTGTTTAAAAAGAAAAGCCCCGGACGATGATTTGAACAGTCACAATTTTGCGTCAGACGATGATCTCCGAAAAATGAACAAGTTAACATCAGTATTTGTTCTAACTTTACTACTACAAACTTTCCCTAGCAATAAAACTGTTTCTGGGACACGTCAGCAATTACGCAACAATTTACAAGGAAAAGTGCTACGAGTAGTCACAGGCCACGTAAGGGTGTCGTAGAATTTGTTCTTTAACTAACGATGAATTTAATTGCAAAATACACGGGGGAAAAATTGCTTGATCTAACAGTTTCCTCCTGTGATCTCCATTCGACGTAACTCCTCCGGCCACATCATAGGATATGGAGATAAACTGTACAGCCACTTAATTTATCTATCGCAGAAGTTAAATTTTACGTAAGTACTTCTAGATTTTAGTAAAAAAACGATTCCATTAACAAATTTTGTCTGTTAGTTTCGTGATATTTCCAGCTGCTGAAAACACTAACGGAATCAAACACAATGGAACTTGGAACGGCATCATCGGATCTCTCACACGAGACGTATTTTTCTTGTCCTCTACAATTCTCAATTTGCATGTTCATTCCCTCCGCTATTAGGAAGCTGATTTGGGATTAGTGCCTGTAGCTATTTCTCTGGAACGATACGAAGCTATCGACTTCTCTGGAAAGGTAGGAGGAGACTATACGGCCATGTTAGTTAAATATCCTCACGGAAGCGTGTCGTTCACTAGCGCCTTTGACGTTTTCTCTACCGGTGTAAGAATATTATTTACCTTGTTTCCGTTGAATTTCCTGTTATGAGCTGATTTTATGTTCAGATATGGATCGGATGGGTAGTGTCTGGCGTAGTGGTTGTTGCAATTTCAACCTTTCTGACGTACGTGACAAGACGTTCCCGTCTTAGTAGGGACAAAGTGAGAAGAGGAGGTCCTGGAAATTTAGCTTTGTATCTGTATGGTGCCATGGTTTCGCAGGGTGAGCTCCTATTCGGCAACTAGAAGAAAATAACAAATATTGAAGTATTTTGCTTTAAAATGAAATATTTTTCGTTGATTTACCAAAGGTAGCAATTTTCCGTCCCGCCAATCATCTCAGATACTTCTCGCTGCGACGTGGTGTTTGGTATCTTTTGTCTTCGTCAACATTTACAATTCCACTTTGACATCTTACATGTCAGTCACATATCAGAAACCTGAAATAAATTCATTTTATGAGTTAGCAGCTGCTACATCCTACAAGGCAACTATATTAACAGGATCGATTCAAGAAATAGATTTAATGGTCGGTAAAGGGTTTCTACAGTTTAAAAAGCATTAATCGTATAGCTATTTCGTCATGAAGGAATCAACTAACTGGGCTATGAAAATTGTGGCCGATAGAATTGAAAAGTGCGCCTCAGACTGCAGGAAATTCAGCGTACAGGAATTGGTTTCCCCACTTCTGGATAACAAGGACTATGTTTCAATATTGGTTAGCTTTAATTAATGCAATCTTTTATTTAGGAAAAGATTATTGCCTAAGAATGTTCTGATTACATTTTTCAAAAAATTAGCCAGGTAGAATTGGAGCATCGCTGATGCAGATTCACAACTCTGAGAGAGTTAAATGTCGTCTAGCTCTTGCCTTTGAGAGAAGGTCGTGGTTGCCCATGTTCTTCGCAGTCCAAAAAAATAGCCCTTACAACGAGGAGATTAATCGGGAGTAATTAGCTCTTTGATTGATGTGGTTAGAACAAATGAAAATGTCTTACTCTATTTCAGGTCATTATGGTTCAGCGATACTGGACTTAGCGAGTACGGCAAATCGAAAAACAAACAGTGTCAATTAAAGTACAACAGCAATGGGGTTTCGACAAAGAGAATTAGCAACAGAATCAAACTGGAGCAGTTTTATCTACCGTTTCTGATTCTTTTCGGTGGCTATTTACTTGCTTTCGTGCACTTTTTCGGTGAAAAGTTTATCTGTCCCCCTCGCACTTAGCAAGTAATAGCAATTAAAAACTGTTTACCTTGCTAGCATAGTATAAGATGGCGGGTCCTCTAGAAAACGTTGACGACACTTCTACTTTCATCTATCCCTGTAGTGCATGGATGAAAACCGTAGTAGTTGTTCTTTCCTAGTTTTTCTAACAATGAAAACGTAAACAAATTATGTTAAACGAACTACGCATACGATAAAAAGTACGTCAAATGTGACAAGACTAAAGAGTGGAAGTAGTAAATTACATGTTTACCAAAATAGTAAGAAAAAGTATTCAACAAAACAAAATACACGATACACGAGAAAAGCATTTTTGTTATTACTGACTACTGCCAATTTTTCACGTGCCCCAGTTCAAATTTAAGGCCTGACCATGTCATCCCCACATTACCGAAACGCTATCGATAATACCTATAAGAAACACTCTTACGTTACCATCAGTAAGAATTGTTGTCGTAAGTTCAGGAACTTAAAACAAAGTCTTTGCTTTTGTACTGTTTTAGAGAGAATAGCAGTTGTGTGTACACCCAACATTCTTGCCAAGCCAGGACACTAATGGCAGACGTAACTAGAACCACGTGTCGTAGACTCGTAGCCCGAAGGCCAAGTACAAAACAAATGAAACAGCTACTGAACCACATTTACCTCTGTATTTACCTCTCGTGTGCAAGGACTTGTTGACGTTTCATCAGGATTAAAAAAAAAACATCAGAAATGGATTTTTTAAGAATACAAGTGTCGCATCTTTAATATGTAGACTTGTAGAGAACTCAGTTCTTTTTGCTTTGAACAATTTCGCGTTACGGAAAGAGAAAAAAGTTCTTTGCCAAGTCGTTATAAAAACACTAACTAAATTTCAAATTTTCAATTATCATAATCTATGGCGATCAAATGAACAGAAAAAAAGAATCCTTTACGAAAAAAAAATTTAGTTTTGAAAAACCTTTACTACAAAATTACATGGAAATTATATTTCCAAAGTATTCATATTTCCTGCAAGCTTGCAACCTTCACGTAATCCCTTTGTTTTACATTGTCACAATGGAGTGCTATCTTGCCCTACCACTGTCACAGATAGCTGTAAACTTAGTACATGTTCGTGTGGCCTAATGGATAAGGCGTCGGACTTCTATACTAGATGTGATCCGAAAATTGCGGGTTCGAGTCCCGCCTCGATTACTTCTTTTTATTTGCCTTTTCGCTACTACTTTGTTTTACTCCAAGATATATTTTTATAATATTATTTTGCGGTGAGAATAAAAATTTATACAGATTAAGTTTTGCGGTATCGAATAATTAAAAAAAAATAACAATAAAGTTACGCCCGATAAGGGACTTGAACCCTTGACCTCAGGATTAAAAGTCCCGCGCTCTACCGACTGAGCTAACCGGGCTACATAACATACACGTTCACGTAAATATTTAAATCTAGATTTAAATACCGAATACATTTAGTAGCACGTCTGTTTAAAATACAGCTTTTTACAAATCATTTGTTAGACGTGGACATTTTTTCCCCCTCAGATTCATTTAGAGCTCGAAATTTAAATATACTTTTGTGTAGATAAATATATTTTAAAAATGGAGTAGTTGGTCAATTATTGAAAAATAGCGTTACAACAATGATGAGAAAGAAGAAAAACTCTCGCCCGATAAGGGACTTGAACCCTTGACCTCAGGATTAAAAGTCCCGCGCTCTACCGACTGAGCTAACCGGGCTACGGTTGAGATAAATTACACGCTAAAACAAAACCCATCAGCTGAAAGGTGATTGGTTTATCCACATCGAAAACGAAATTTCAACAACGCATTCATAAGCAAATTTCTTTGGTAAGGTCGGGTTTGCTGTGTCCAGACATAAGATATAGATTGATAGGTGGCATACCAATTCCTTTCCCATTGTGCATTTGACAATGATGAAAATAAGCAAAGCACTACATTCGCGCCCGATAAGGGACTTGAACCCTTGACCTCAGGATTAAAAGTCCCGCGCTCTACCGACTGAGCTAACCGGGCCATGATACCAAAAACAATACGATGAACGGAAACCGATCGAATAAAAGGTGATTAATGTCCCGCACCGAAAACAAAATTAGGTGATCGTATTTTTAAGCAACTTTGTTTGGTGAGGGAATTCACCGTGTTTCCTAAGTTAAAACATTAGAGAAAAATGGTTAGTTGAAGTAGCAAATAATTAACTATCATGCCTTTTAATAATGGTAAAAGAAAAACAAGGGGAAAAAATTAATTACGCGCGATAAGGGACTTGAACCCTTGACCTCAGGATTAAAAGTCCCGCGCTCTACCGACTGAGCTAACCGGGCCGTGACACAGAAAACAATACGATGAATCGAAACCGATCAAATGAAAGATGATTAATACGTATCGCATCGAAAACAAAATTAAGTGATCGTATTTTTAAGTAAACTTTTATGGTGAGGGAATTCACCGTATTTCCTATGTTAAAACATTCGAGAAAAAATTGTTAGCTAGGGTAGCAAATCATTTTCTATTGTGCCATTTAATAATGATAAAAGAAAAACAAGGGACAAAAATTAATTACGCCCGATAAGGGACTTGAACCCTTGACCTCAGGATTAAAAGTCCCGCGCTCTACCGGCTGAGCTAACCGGGCTACTTTTAAAAATAAAGTTCTCGTGAAACACGTCCTACCATAATGAAAACGAGAATGGAGCATTAAACCAAATTTAAATCGCCAGGTAAAGTTACGTGCTAGAAAATAAGCACATCATTTATACTAGTAGTAAATGCTTGAAAGCAAAGTTAAATAAACTCATTTTTAGTTTCTTAAAATCAAAAACCAGACAGCAGGAACCCGAAATCAAAGCCAGACGATTTCTTTGTATTGGGAGGGTTTTTTTTTCTTACTATACACTCTTTTATCTACTTACTTATCGTGACGACCCAGACGAATAATCAGCGGGCTGAACGCAAGACGGTCATCGCGCGTGTCAAAACATCTCTGTCATAAGTCTACTGTTTTTCACTCTCGAGGTTCAGAGGTCTTTTTTTTTTTGTGGGCATCTTGTAGTCTCCCTATCCTATTTACGATTATTTGTACCCACCATCATATCAAATGTTATTGCCGCTAGGCTTATTGCACTACGACTTCCTCCTTAGACCGATAAAAGATTTAAATTTCTTTCAACATTTCTTAAATAAAATGACTTACGCAACTCTAATTTTGAATCCATTTCGAATCATCGCACATTCTTTGCTAATTATCTTTCAAGGTGATTGAGACGTTACCTTGAAATGATGGAATGAACATGTACGTACAAATCCATTAACTCCCATGAGCGGTAACCGGAGGAAAACAGTAAACAAAACAAATTGTTTTAACTATTAATTATGCATATTCATTTCTTTGAGCTAAAAATGTGACTTACGTAATGAGACAAAGGCATTTCGAGTTGCCATTTCCTTGGGAAAATTGAATCCTTTGAAGGTTAGCCATATGCGAGAATCCTTATCACAATTCGAAAAGGCATTTTTCACATCTTGTGGCAAGAGACAAGTGTCCCCCGGCCTTGAAAATGAACGGGTACTCGTTCATCGACAGCGGAAAAAGGGGGCGTTAATATCAACAAACGTAAAATTAAAGAATAAAAAAAAAAAAAGAAACAACATACGCAATAATTATGTAGTCCGTATATCCTATTCACAATTTACGATAAACCTTGTTAGCCAAAAATGAACTTTCAATGTGCATTAAAAGAGCAGCCATTTTCGAATCGATTCCCAACGTATTAGGTTATCGAAAGTGATACAAGTTGTCTCATTTTTCCTAGAGGCCGTTGTTGCCAGATAGCCTACGCGTTCTATTCCTAGAATGGACGCCATCTTGTCTGGTTTAGGGTTATTGCACTTGGTGCTACATGTCCATTGAAAACATGGTCTTTTTCTATTGCAACAATCAGCAAATGCCAAATTCAGAATCAGCACCTTGATTACTAAACATTAATGAGAACAGTAAACAATTTTTTTTTTTTTTTTTTTTTTTTTTTTGTGAGCTAGTTCAAAAATAGAGGCGGAAACGGACGCCTTACGGAGTCACTTAGCTACGACGAGCTGCTGTTACTGGACATTATGTGAACCCACGACCTTTGATCACCGTCCTCTGGTCAAGAACTTATTGGCTGGACACGATCCTTGGCAAGGGGGAGGGAAAGAGGAAGGAGGAGGTGATGTGGCATTGGCTGGGCAAAAAAACATGGAGGGGGAGGAGGATGTCCAACATGGATATAAAAACGGGGTTGTAGGTCATCTCGTTGCATGCCATTATAGCTTCCACAAATGTGCGCGGTGAGTTAGACTCGTTCGTGTTGTTGATGCGAGTGAACCACCCGAGTACGAGATCACACATTCTCCATTAGCGGAGCGTTCTTTTTTCATTAACAGTTGCATTCCGTCATGCGTTCGGCCATCTTTTTGGTCACGGCGCTTGTTGCAGCCTCGACAGCCAGTAAGTCATTTCTTTTGTTTTTACTTTTCAATTATTTAAATGAGTTGGCATTCAAACTCTGTAGGCCTTTGCATAATTCTAAGAGAAAAATTTTCAAGGTTATTTGATTAGAGAGTTTAATGACTTGTCTAGCCGGCATAATGAAATGCGATCCTTCGTGTTGACATGGCCAATCTGCGCATCGAGATAATATCGTTTGCGGCCATGTAAAATCAGCGATCTACTTTTAGCACACATAGAAATCATGTATGCGCATATTTAAATGTTTGAAAAATTCAACTTCCGCTTTTTTCTAAAAACAGAACTGCAAAAATAAAATTTTTGCTGAAATTGCTGTTGAACGGCACATTTTTTTCTTCCCAGTCACGATCGGGATTTGAACTTGGAAGTGACCCTTACATATTTATTTACACATATCGTATGGCTACGAAAGATTGCAACTTTGCTCTCCATGACCAGTAGCTTCTCCCCATTTGATAAAAAAAAAAAAATATATTTTTTTTTCTTTCGACCACATTTCGGCTTTAAACGTACATGTCGATAAGGAGACACGAACGTGTCTACACTCCCGAAAATGGGAACGCGTGATCAGCGAAAAAAACCGAGAAATATTTCCTGTTTTTTGCCCTAAACGTCCACGTGATTTGCTTACGTAATTTATCTTGCCTCTTTTCAGCTCCGTGGGGTTCGAGAGCAAATCAGCAATGCGCTTCTTATTGCAAGGGTAAAATATCTAAAAATAAACGCTTCATCTTGTAAAATTCCTAATCAATTTTTGTTTTGGGGACGTTCCAGAAACGAGTAAGTTTAAATACAGCGTTGGCACAATTTACAGCTATGATTACACGGGCGAAACAGCGTCCAAAATTGGCGGCACTTCGGAGCAAGAGTCCAGGTTACACATTAGCGCCCAGGCTGACTTTGAAGTCGTCTCTCAGTGCGAACTTGTCTTGCGGGTATGTCCCCCCTCCCCCCAATTGATTTCACGAACTTTTTAAATTTTAAATTTAAATTCTCAGCTTAAAAGAGTGAGCCTGGAACAATCAGATCCACAGGATGGATCATCGAGAACAATTACGGCCGGATCGGCTAATTTTGCCGCTGGGCTCGAACAACAACCGCTCGTGTTCTCCTTCCAAGACGGACAAATCGAACATCTTTGCCCGTCTGTTGACGAGTCCGAATGGGCCCTCAATGTCAAACGAGGCATCCTGTCGGCCATGCAAAACTCCATGCTGGACTTGGCCAAATCGCAACAGGTCTTCGAGGTACGGCCCATTTTCCATTGCCCAGTTAAAATCATTTGAATTTCATTTCCTTACCTTTTTAAACAGACGGACGTTGTCGGCCATTGCGAGACCAATTACACGGTAGAACATGTCGGACGGAACGGCATGTCAGTGTCACGAACCAAAGACTTGCTGGCCTGTACCGGCCGAAATGGCCATCATTCTGCGCCCATTTTGAGTACGCCCTACAGCTCTGCATCATCGATCCAATCCCTTCCTCTTCTCAAGTAAAAAAAGATTCAGAAATCTTCTCATTTCCTACATTTGAAATAAAACAATTAAAAATGAATTAAGGAGCGAGAACGAATGCCAGCAGACGATACGCAACGACCTGCTGGAGAAATCCGTCTGCACCGAAACTCATCTCTTCCGGCCGTTCTCCAACGGTCAGAGCGGAGCTTCCACTCGTATTACACAGACTTTGACCTACAACAGCGAACGTCGTTCCGACCACATTTCCACTGGTAAAATTTAAATTCAAATCCGCTTATTTTTAATTAAATAACATTTTTTTAAATAATTTTTTTTTTAGATTACAAGAAAAACAAGGCCAGTCTTCTCTTCGATGGTCCAGATGTCCAGAAGACATCAGGTGCCAGTCTGTCGTTGATTGGCGAAACGTTGAACGTTTTAGTGCAAGAAACGCGGACGGGCATTTCGCCCCAAACGCCAACCCTCTTCTCTCGATTGGTGGCCTCTTTACGTCACTTGTCTTACGCTCAACTTAGCGAATTATTTAGCAAGACTCAAGAAGCTAAAGCAAGGTAAAAAAAAAAAAAAAAAAAAAAAAAAAAAAAAAAAAAAAAAAAAAAAAAATCAATTAAATGATTCCCCTGATTTAAATATGAAAACAAATTGAATGGATAGGAAGTACCTGATGGATGCAGCTCCATTGGTCGGAACGGCCGCCAGCTATGCGCTGATGAGAGACATCATCCAAGAAGGAGGTCTTCTCTCTGATTTAGAGACGGACATGTGGTTGGCTTCTTTAGCGTTCCAGCCAAAACCGACGCTTGAAATGATTACAGCAGTCTCGGTAAAAAATTTTTTGCTTTAATTCAATTTAAATTTAAACATTAAAAAAAATAATTATGAATTTTTAATAGCCTCTGTTAGCTGACAATGCCCGTCCCAAAGCCCTGCTCTCCATTTCCGCTTTAATCCACGCTTATTGCCGCAACCATCCGGCTGGATGTCAAGAAGAAGAGAGCGTGAAACAGGCCATCGTTCACATCGAGAATCGCATCGGGATCGCGTGCCGTTCACGCGACGCAGACGAACAAAACACGATCCTTTTAGCTTTGAAAGCTCTCGGCAATGCTGGCCTCATCTTCACGTCCGCCGAAACCCTAAAGAAATGCTATCAGGTACAATTTTTCTAACTTTCATATTCAAATTAAATTTAAATACTTTAAATTCCCAATTTAATAGGAAGAAGCAAATGCGATGGTGGTCCGCCTGGCGGCCATCGACGCCCTGCGACGCGTTCCGTGCCATTTAGACGGCCGCAGTTCGCTCCTGTCTTTCTATTTAGACACGAGACAAGACTCCGAGCTGCGCATCACCGCCTACCTGGCCGTCATGCAATGCCCGTCTGGCCAGCTGCTGGAAGAAATCAAACAATCGTTAATGAGCGAACCCGTCAACCAAGTCGGTTCCTTCGTCTGGACTCACTTGACCAACTTACAAGAGACTTCCAGCCCGTCAAAACAGGCCGTCCGCCAGCTACTATCCACCGAATTCCTCCGCAACAAATTCAACACGGACGCTCGTAAATTTTCCCGCAATTTGGAAGTTTCCAGCTACTGGCAAGACCTCAACGTCGGTGGAACAGTGGAGAGCAACGTCATCTTCTCCTCTCAATCCTACCTGCCCCGTTCGGCCTCGTTGAATCTAACGCTGGACCTCTTCGGCCAATCGATTAACTTAATCGAATTGGGCGCGAGATTGGAAGGATTCGAATCTCTAATCGAATCGTTCTTCGGTCCCGGTGGATATTTTCAAGACGACGCCATTCAAACGGTGCTCCAATCGTTGCGCGGCAAACGGGCAGCTCCGGTGGACCAGCAATCGCTGAACCAACTGTCCACCGTCTTCGACGTCAAGGGACAAATGGCCGATCAGCCTCAGGGCGATGTGTACGTGCGCGTCTTCGGCAACGAACTGCACACCCATCGCTTCAAAGGGCTAGATCAGTTGACGGGCAAACCTCTTCTTCAGAATCCTATCAGCATGTTACTTCAAGCTGCTGGGCAGAAGGACGTCGATTTAAGCAAATCCGTGTCCATCATGGACGTCTCGTACGTTCTACCGACGATCGTCGGTTTGCCTTTGACTTTGAACGTGAACGCCACGGCTACGGTGGCGTTCAAAATGGGCGGAACGTTCCAGACGGCCGGCTTGACTGACATGAAAATCATCGGACACGTCAAGCCCAGCGGAACGGTTCAAGTCAACGGGTTAATGGCCATCGATGCTTCGACGTTCGGACGCAGCGGAGTCCACGTTCAAAACGTCATGCACACATCGACCGGCCTGTCCGGCAAAATGATCATCCAGGGAAGCCGATTAGTGTCCGTACAGCTCGACGCTCCAGAAGAGGCTTCTAATACGTTCAGCTTCGATTCGCGTCTCTTTTTGCTCCAGCAAAACGGACAGCAATCCATCCGGCCGGAACAAAGGACTCCAGTCAACATGACATCATGTTCGCCCGCCTGGCTGGGCAAAAAATTCGGAGCCGAACTCTGCGCTGAGCTAGAATTTTATCCGAGAAGCAAAGAAGGTCCTCGTGGGCCTTTCACCGGACCTGCCCACGCCGCCTTGTTCTTACGCAAGACGGACAAGCACAGCAGCTATCGCTTCGAGTACAAACGCGAAGGCAGCCGGGCCGTTAGTCTCGTCATGGACACTCCAGATTCCGCCATCAATCGCAGACTATCCGCTCAATTGACGCTGGATCAGCTGGCCAATAGCCTGAGGGCATCTTTCGTCTGCCCGTCAAAGAGCGTGGACGTCATCGGCAAATACGAGTACAATCCGTCAGTCAAAGGAGTTGACGTCATGTTGACAATAGATGGCGCGGAAGTCGTTTCACTCCGGACAGCCCTACGCACTGATCTCAAGGGCGCGTCCGGCCGCTACGAGCCCAGTTTGCTCATCAGCCAACGCGGCAAGGAGTTGGTCAACTTCCAGGGCTATTTCAGCTACGTGGGTCAATCGAAATGTGGCTTCGATTTCCAGTTGAAACACCTGACCGTCCGTCCCGTCCGTCTGTCCGGCGATTTCGCTAAAGATAACGAAAACAAACACGAGTTCAACGTGGCATTGAAATCTTACTTGCTGGACACTACCTTGGCCACCACCATGCGCCTCTCCGATAAACTGACCACGTGCAAAACGAAGGTCGGCTATTCGTTCACGGAAGGAACGACGCAAAGTCTGGAACTGTCGGGCAAATTCAATCGGGCGGTCAAAGGATCTTTGAAGAAGACGACGTTGGCTGGAATTGTCCAGAGTTCGCAGTTCCCTCAGTACAATGGAGACGTGTCCTGGGATGTCCAACAATCGGAAAATTACCTGGAAAACAACGTCCGATTGAATGCTGGAACACATCAATGGGAAGTCCAGCAATTGTATTCCGGCCAGCCTAGAGATCTCAATGTCCGTCTGGCCGTCGTTTGCAAACAGCAGAACATCGATTTCCTCGTCTACACCGTGTTCCAAAACACAGTCACGACCGTGATTAGCCAATCGGGATTGCGATTATCTCCAGGAAGGCAATGGAGTGGGAAGCTGGATCTGGTCCGCCAAGATTTCCAGCCTGGACGTCGCTACGGTGGACGCATCGAACTTTCATCCCCGACCGTCAGCCGCCATTTACGCGCCGACGTTGTCCAGGAAATGGCTAAACGGTGGAACGCAATTGCGGAATACTCCGTGAATCAAAAGATCGAAGCGTCCATCAACGCCATCTATGATGACCTTAGCGCAGGAATCAAATGCGAACATTCCGTTGAGGTCAAACTGCGCAGCTGGGCGGCCGATGAGCTGGACATCAACGGACTGTTCGTGGCCAGTCCTACCAACAGCGTCTTCAAATTGAACGGCCGCTATGGTGATGAGAAATTATCCAGTTCCGTCGAGTACGAGCACGTCGACACGCTGGAACACGCCGTCAGCGTTGGAATCACGCGCGGAGAAGACGCACCTGTGTTCCAGGCTAAATTCAACATTACTACTGGAACACAAAAATCGCTCACCGTCGATATCCAGGCCGATAGGCACATCACCATCGACGCTCAAATGACGTCCGACTTGGTGAGTCTTCACGTGTTCTGGAACAAGGACGTCGATCTGAGCCAGTCTTTGAGATTCACTGGAACATTAAGCGCAACTGGAGGCAATGCTCAGTTCAACTACGGCCAATGGCCTACCATTTACGTCAACATCGACAAGATCGATAAAGACCTCAAAATTCAATTGGGCTGGAACGAGAATCAAGTCATCGTTTTGCGCATGGAACTCCTTCCAACTCGCACGGCCGGCCTCCTCACCACACCGTTCGACGGGTTCCAAAGGATCACATTCGACAGCCTGCATCAAATTACAAACAAGACGATTCAAACTCGATTAGCAGTTGATTGGCCAGCACATCAATTCACCTTGTCCTTGACGGGCAGCCGGACATCGGACAACGTCCAGGGATCCATCAGATTCACGTCGACATTCCCCCAATTGGAAGACGTCAGCGCCGAGTTCCAGGCTCTCACGAGCCAACCTCTGCATCGCTACACTTTGGCGATCCAGCACGAAGGTCGCCGGGCAGAAATGTCGGCCGATTATCATCGCAAAGAATTCCATTTCAAGAGCGCGTCAGTCAGCTTGGCCACTCCAATCACGGGCTATGAATCGTTAAAGGCCAGCGTCATCCACACAAAGGCCGTCAGCCATTTCCAAACGGATCTGAAATTAGAAGGTCCGTTCTCCAGCCGGGCGGTTGTTACTGTAACGGGCAAAAATATGAAATCAGAAACCTCTGGAAATTTAGCCATCACGACCAACTTCTCCGTGCTGGAAACGTTCAACACGTCGTTCCAGCTCTTCAACAAACAAAACGAAAAGGAGCTGTCCGTCATCGGAGATTTGAACGGCCAGCAAATGTCCGCTCGCGCGGCCACTGACGTATCCGATGGCAAATTCAGGGCGGACTTGATTGTTACCAGTCCGTTCGCTAACGATGTGACCGTCTTAGTAGATCATCGCTACGAAGGTCAGAACCTGCAGAGCCAAGGACACGTCAGCTGGGCAGACAAGAAAGTGAGTTTGAATTTAGACGGGCAATTCGCACCTGGAAAAGCTATCGTAGATGCCACTCTGTCCACGCCTAAATGGAGGGCCAATGGCCGTTTGGATCACGTTAAAACAGCAGGCACGCTGGACTCGTCCATCAAGGCGGAATTCAATGGAAAGCGGATCACTTTCGTCGCGAGTTCCAAAACTATGCAAATGAACAACATCCATTTGCAAACGAAATGGACCAGTCCGTTCCAGGGATTCGAAGATCTTCGTGTTACGTTGCAACATCGTCGGGAAGGTCAGAAGACGACTACTGTCATCACGACGGCCCGCATGGAACAGGAAATCATCGTGGAACACGACATCGAGTACGCGGACCTCTTCAACTGGGCCAACCGATTAGCCATTAAGACGCCCTTCGAAGGTTTATCTTCGCTGACGGTAGATTCCAAACAATTGTGGACCAACGTCCTGGAACACGACGGCCAACTGCAAGTGAACGGAAAGAAGATGACAGTTATTATTAAAGCGGACAACAGTCAAAAGGGAAAACTGACGGCCAGTGGGTCATTAAAATCCAGTTGGTCAGAGGACGTCGTTTTCGAACTGACGCATTCCGACGACGGCCTGAAATTCCATCCGACGTTGATCATCCGCACTGGATGCGGCCAACCTATTCGCTTGGAGACGGCCTACAAACGCGGACCAGTTAATCCGAGTCTGACTGTTGATGTCATCTCACCTCTGTCCGACCCTCTGAAACTGTCCGCTTCATATATCAACAACTCGCCCGTCCGAATGGCGAAATTCAATTTGAACTGGAACAGAGATCAAACCGTCGATTGGACTGCAGACTGGGCGTTGGCCGCTTTGCAATCCTCCATCAAGACTCGTCTCACTACACCCTTCACCCGCTATAATAAGATAAAAGGAGACATCATTTACGACGTGACTGGGCAAAGAAAAACGGGCAAAATTCACTTACAACGAGATGAAAAGTCCATCTATCTAGACGCATTTGCCACTGGGCAAGGATCGATGTACCAATCGGAACTCGTCTTGTCCAGCTCGTTTTATCAAACGGTCAAAGCCAGTGCCGTGCTGGACATCGCGGGCGCTAGGGCTAGCGTCAAGCTGGACCGTGGGAACAGCCAAATCCACTTGCACGGCGGCTTGGTGATCGCACCTACTCAGACGGCCGTCACGGCCACGCTGGAAACGCCTTTCCGCGCTGTCCGTCTCGTTCAAATCGAAGCGTCTTTGAAATCCAACCAGCAATTGCAGCTGGACCTCGATTACGACGGCCAGAAAATTTCACTGACCGCTTCCCGCACTGCCGGCCCGTCCAAAGACTCCGTACGGGCAAGTTTGAAGACTCCGTTCGCCCGTCTCCAGTCCGGCAGCATCGACGCTTCTTACGACGCTTCCGGAACGGCCAAAACGGCCTCTCTGGCGCTCTCCAGGAATCAACACGTCATCCAGGCGTCCGGCCAGATCACCCTGACCGGGCCAATCAAGCTGGCCGTCAACGTGCGCGCACCTTGCTGCGGCATCAATCATTTGGACGTGACCGGCTCTTACGACGAGTCGGTAGAAATCAAAGCCGGGCACATGAAGGTGGTCCTGAACGGCGAAAAATATCAATTAGACGGGCAATTAAAACGGACCAACGGGACGGCCGAAGTGGCTCTGAAATCTCAGACGGGCTACCAAGGATACGAACAAGTCGTCCTCAACGCCAAATACGACGTCCGGCAGCCGGCCAAGACGGGCTCCATCACTTTCAGCAAGAACGAAGATCGATTCCATTTCTCTGGAACAGTAGACACGCGCAGCGCCATCCTGGACTTGGCCACGCCCATCGAACATTTAAAGTCCGTCCGATTGGAAGGCCGTTACGATCTGGAGGCGGCAACGTTGACCTTCGTCCGTAACGAAGAGGTCGTCAAACTAACGGCCGGTGGATCTCTGGACTCCCTGCTGGGCAAAATCGATTGCGGATTAGAAACACCTTATTCCGGCTACGAAAACATCAAGGCCGAGTTGGTCTACGATCTCCAGTCGGAGCACAAGTTCATCGTCCTCGATGCTGGAACGTACCGCGTCGAAATGGAATCGAACGGACGTCGTTTCGTTATCCGTTCCACAACGCCGATCGTCAATTACGAACAGCTGGAACTGATTGCAGACTACGCGCTGGACAATCGCCAACTCTTGGCGTCCGTCTTCGTGAAGAAGAACGCGGACACGTTCGAATTGCGTCTGAACGGCCTTTTGGATGTGATCAATCGACAAGCTTCCTTCGAGTTCCAGTCGCCAGTGCCTTTCATGCGAATCGTGTCCAGCAAAATGCGATGGGGCGAAGAGCACGGAAAGAAGTCCGTCTTCGTCCAAACGGCCGTGAACGATGTGACGATGGACGTCGGATTGCTTGGCCATTTCGCCCTGGATCACGTCCTCATGTCAGCGGCCAGTAAGAGCAACATCGAAGGATGGAACACCGCTTCACTGATGGCCACCTACGACGTCCGTTCTTCCATCTCAGCCGGCCTGGAAATCGAAAAGAACGGAGTCAAACAAACGTTGTCTGGAGACGCGAAGTTCGATCAGCAATCAGCTCATTTGAATATTCAAACACCTTTCGAAGGTCTGCGTCTTTTGGGCGTCAAGGGCACACTCATCGACACTTCAAAGGCCAACGTCAGTACCGACCGGACAGCCACACTGCACCTGGAACACGAAGGCGTGTCTCAAGATTATCGATTTGCTCTGAGCTTCGATCCTGAATCAGCTGATCTGAGCATCGAAACGCCGTTCGAACATTACGCCAAAATGTCCGTCAGTGCCCGTTTCGTGCTGGACAAGCCGCGCAAGATGATCAACCTGATCGTCACGAAAAATGAACATCAAATCGAATTCAAAAGTCAATTGATTAAAGGAGATATCGAATTGAAATTGATTACCACTTGCCTTGGGTACGAGAACATGGCGATGGCCGGCCGTTACGACTTCACATCGCCGGCCAAGACGTTAATCTTGAAAATGAGTCTGAACGATAAAGCCATTCAGTTGAACGGATCCCTCGAAGATTTGAAAATGACGATTGACGTAACGACACCTATCGTCGGTTTCGAGTACGTCAGTTTGCACGGAGACGTCCAGCTCAAATCCAAAACAATGCGCTTGATGCTGGAACACAGCGGGCAACGCTACGAGGCCAGCGGGGCATTGACTGGAAATAAACTCGTCGCTCAGGTCAAAACGCCCGTGGTTGGATACGAAGTGATGGACATCAGCGGCCGCTGGAACGAACATCACGTTGAGTTCGGTCTGACCAGTCCATCGCTGGGCAAGGTCATCGTATCAACAGAATTCGACCTGGATAGCACGTCCGTTCAATTTGGACGGGTCGTTTTGACACATAACGGAGTCATTTACCGCAATGAGTTGGTGGCCAAGTTGGCCGACCCCTGGACAAATGGAGAAGTCCTTCTCGGCGTCCAGCTTCCTCTAGACGGGCTGCGTAATGTGAAATCGAGATTTGATTACGATCTGGCCTCAAACGAGAAGACGTTGGCCATGACTCTTGATACTACTGCCCAGCACTATGAGGCGACAGCTAAAATCAGCTGGAACAAGGAAGCCGGACGGGCAGTTCTTCACGTCCAAACGCCTGTGCCTAGCTGGGAAGAGATCGACATGAGTGCTGGATACGATTTGATGAAGAAAACTGTTTTCGTACTGACCGAACGCAATGGAAAGTCCGTCGCTTTCGTCCAGGCTTTAGCCACCGTGTCGGCCATGTCCAGCATCCTGTCCGGATCCATCCACGTTCCTTCCCTGTTGGCCGAAGACATTGAAATGATGGCTGCTTACAACGTGGCCAGCGATGCGGCCGATGCAAAAATCAAATTCTGCTCGCACGAGTTCCTCTTCGACGGACAGCAGAGCAACAACTGGACAACAGCCATGGCCACCGTTTCCACCACGTTCAATCAGCTTCAAAGCGCCCAGCTCAATTGGAACGTTATTAAGAAAACAGCGTCGTTCCATCTGAACGGCCTGAAAGCCACGCTGGACGGACGGATTCAAAGTCCTCGAGATGTCGGCTTCAAAGCGACGCTGTCCGACCCATCGCTGGGCATGCACGCTGCCGAAATCGAATGGAACGTGATGTCCGACAAGTTCGTCAGCCGGGCAGAGTACACGAACGGGCAACACAAGCGATTGGGAGCGAATGCGCTAGTCAATTTCTCCATCGAGAAAGGCGACTATCAGCTGACCGTCTTCACTGGAATGGCCGATGTCGAGGATGTCCACATCGCCGGCCGTTGGATTTCATCGGAAAAAATCAGATCGGAATCGGCTCTTCACTGGGCCGGCATCAAGAAATTCGAGGCCATCTTTGACGGGCAATTTTCTGCTATGCGTTCCATTGCCCGTCTGACTGTGTCAACACCACAGATGGACGCAGTCACGACCGAAATCGAATACGACTTCGTTCCAGCTGAAAGATCCTTCCGTTTCAATTACAATTCTGCAATTCAATTAAAGACTTTAATGACAATCGAATCGTTGATCCAATGGACTGGAAAAATCGATTTCACCCTCCATTCTGAACAATATTCAGCGACGGGCAAGTGCAACATGGAGCCCAGCTCGCGTGTCAAAGAGTTCTCCGTCCTGCTGGACAACATCGATCTGCCCGTCTCAGCATTGCGGATGACCATGGAAGAGAAGAGCGAACGCATCATCCTCAACGCGTCCATCAAAGGCCCTGCATTTGAAGATGAAATCAAGTTCCATGGCCATTACGATACGAGTATGGGATTGAACGCCATCGCCAAACTCAGCTGGTCCGGCGATAAGAACGTCCAGGCAAACATTTTGATGAACGCATCCGAGTTATCCAGCGAATTGCTGACACCCTTCGCTGGACTGGAGAAGACCAGCCTGTCCGTCAAATACGATTTCGGCCAGCAAAAGCAGACGATGGATTCCATCTTCGTATGGGCCGGACGCAACGTTACGGCTTCAGCCACGTGGCAACTGGAAGACGGAATCGTCTTTTCTGTCCGTTTCACCACTCCGTTCCAGGGATTCGAACAAGTCGGACTGAGGGGATCTTTCCTGTAAGGGTCGGACTACAGCACGACGTTGTACTACACCCGAGCTGGAAAAATCATAGACATTCAAGGTAAATTGACTTCAAACACAGCCGGATCGATGGCCAAGATTACCTTTGCTGGAGAGAACGAGCAATTGTCCGCCGTCGTTGAATACGACGTCCGTCTTCCAAAGAAGACGGCCTCACTGACTCTGAGCCGCGGGGCCAATCAGCGCTTCACTTTAACAGCCGCAGGCGAATACGCAGACAAGATCAATGGAATCCTAACTGTGGAAACCTCATCTAGCTCGCCGGTGCGCATCAGTTTGGAAGTGGATCCCGTCGCTGTGGAAAAGAACGGCCGTCTGACTCTCGAATGGGGCCAGCAACAGAAACTGGAATTGATGGGTGGCGGGACGATCAGTAAAAGCGCCAGCAAATTCCGTCTGGCCGCTCAAACGCCTTTCGATGGATTCAAGAAGATCATGGTCAACAGCCGGATGAATCAGAAGATCGTCGAACTGTCCGTCGAATACGGCCGCAATCGCAAACTTCATCTGAACGGCCAATACAGATGGGATCCCAGGCTGTCCGTCTACTCTTTGAACGGCACTCTGTTGACGCCTTGGCTGGAACACACCTTGTCCGGACAAAGTTATTTGGACCTGAACAATGGATTCCACGGGTCGTTGTCCGTGCTTCCGGCTCCAGAAAAGATATACAGCATCAACGCCATCTATCGGCGATCCGGTTCACTAGAAGCCACGATCCAAAGTCCTTGCGATTCGCTGCGACATGCAAAGATCTCCGGGCATTTCGAGACTGACATACGCAAATCCATCAAGCGGGTGGCTGCTGGTGTCGAGTACAATGGCCGTCAGGCTTCGATCGAAGGCCGTTTGACTGGACAGCAATCCCGCAACGCTTTCGTTAAAGGTTCCTGGAACAATAGGGTAGCAGTGGTGGAAACATCGTATCACAAAGATCAACTCACATTCAACATGGCCGCCAACGTCTCCACACCGTTCCAGGGATACGAGTCATGGGCGGGCCGTTTCGGACAGACAGCAAATGGCCAGCAGCGCGATGTGACTTTACATCTGGCAACGCCGCTAGCCATTCTCCCAACGCTCGACATCGACGTTCAAGCCATCCTCGAACCTGGAAAACGCATGGACATTAGCACTTCAGCCTCTGCCTTGGGCCATACGGGACGGGCTAAATTCCAAGTATCAAAGAACGTCAAACTTTACGTGGCATCGCTTGAATTGGACATCCCGTTCATCCAAGTCCTCCGCTCGGTCAACGTCCGCGCCGAATGCCAAATCGATGGCTGGAAGAACGTCGTGTCCACCGTGACGGCCGGTGTTCCAGCAGGTGAATACACCGTTAAAGGATCCATGTTGATTGGCAAGTCCAGCTTGAACCTGAACGCCGGAATCAAGACGCCATCGTTCGCCAAATCCATCGAAATGGGCGCTGGATACAACGCGGCCAATTTGGACCTCGTCCAGGGCGAAATTTTCGTCTGGGACAACAAACTGGAAGGCCGTTACGAGAAACGCGGGAACCAAATCAGCGTCGAGTTGAGTTCCAACTTGCCGGACTTGAAGTTATCGCACAATCGAATCAACTTCGAAATGAGTTATCGTTCACCTCGTCAACTCCAGGCTTCCATCTCTTTCATCACCGTGCACAAATCGCACACCGTGTCCGTGTCCTATCAATTGGCCGGCAGCAAATTCACTGGACAATTGGACGTGGACACTCCCATGTTGCAATCTAAGAAGATCATCTCGTTAAAAATCAATTACAGCAGTTTGGCCGCTTTGACATTCGAAGGCCGATTCGTAGATGGACAGAGTACCTGCGAATTGACGGGCTCCCTGCGTCTGGCCGGCGAAATGGTGCACGGACAGGCTAAATTGAATTGTCCCATGTTTGGAACGCTGGCTGTCGAAGTGACGGGCAATCCAGCGGAAGGTAAATTGACCATCACAGCGGGCAAGGCCGTCCATCGAGTGGGATACAAACTGATGACGAACAACGATGGGTACGATGGAACAATCAACGTCGAATCTCCTTGGATTCAACCTGTCCATCTGAGAGGCATTTGGATGCTGGGCGACGTCCAGCAAGGACAGGCTTCACTGACAGTCCGTCACGGCGAATCGGCCCATTCCGTGTTGGGCGATTACCTCCGTTCGGCCGGTGATAAAATGGCTGGATCTTTCAACGTGGCATCGCCATTGTTGCCCGGCAAACAGGCCAGCGTGCAATTGCAATACCAGCCGTTCGATTTGAACGTCCAGCTGGACGTGATGGGACAATCTCATCGTCTCGTCGGACTGTTACAACGTTGGCCCAGCATCAACGGTAAGGTCCAGTTAGATTCGCCCGTCCTTCCCTGGAAAACGATGGCGCTACACGCCCAGGCCGAGCGCAACGTCCGCGATTTCCTCCACGGCCAGGCCAACATCACCGCCAGTTACGGCGAGCAAAGTTTGGGTCTTGCCGGACAGTTCCGTTATGCCCAGTGGAGCGATTTCGAGGGATGGATGGAACTCAACACCCCGTTCCAGGGATTGACCATGGCCCGCGCCGATTTCCAGCTCAGCGCCATCAACGCCCAGCGAGTCAACGCTTCCATCAATTTCCAGTCATCTCACGTCGTTCTTCCCCGGGCTTCTTTCAACGTCCAGTACCATCTAACAGAGTCCACGCTGGAAGCTTCTGCCACGTTGAACACGCCGTTCACGCGCTGGGAAACGGTCGGATTGGCCCTGAACGTCCCGTTGTCTTACAAAAACGCCAAGGCTTTAGGTTCCCTAACACTGCCGGGCGCCCAATATTCCATTTCCGGATTGGTATCCACCGGAAGTCGTCAATTCCTGACAGAATGGAACCTCGATTATGCAGGAAAGAAATTCGGAACTGAACTCCTCTTTAAAGCAGACGATATTTACCAGGCTAAAGTGGACGTAGTGACACCCATCCGCGGATTCGAGAATTATTCCTGGGACGTCAAGGGCCAGGCGAATGTCCGTCGTTGGGGAGAAGCCACGGCTTTCCTCGACTGGAACGGCAAACGGATCGAGTTTAGTTCCAATGTCAAAGTCGAGCCTTTAGCTTATATCGCCGTTGTCCAGCTCAATACTCCGTTCGTCGATTTCGAACGTTACGCTGTCCGTCTCCGTCTGGAGGGAACGGACCGCAAGACGCTCCAAGTCGAAGTCGAATCGCCCGGCATGCGAGTTGGAGCCGATTTCGATTACGTTTTCAATTCCGCGACGGATTTCGTGGGTAAAGCGTCCATCCGGACACCTTTGGCCGGCTACGAATCCTTCACTTTGCATCTGTCCAACCAGCTGGGCGCTTCTTCTTATTCCGCTAATGCTGAAGCTCGTTTCGCCGACTACGGATTGGCCGCTAGCATTGAAGGTCTCATCCGCGAAGGCGGGTTCCAGGCTCAGATGGACGGACGCTACAACGACCGCGTTATCGTCCTCAAGGCCGGCGGATCGCTAGATGAGAAACGCGTCACTTGCAACGTCGATCTGATCACGCCCTTCGAAGAATTGAAAAGCCTCGAGAGCTTCGTCCAGCTGGAAAAGGACTTTGCTGAAAGCAAAGGCTTCGGCTTGAGCGTGAACGGACGCCAGTTGATGCTGGTCACCTTGGCCAAACAAACGGACGGCGTCCAAGTCCTCCAGATCAAGAATCCCTGGCGGCCAGTTGATCTTTCATATTCCTGGGAAAAAAGGGCTGATTTAATTCATTATCAGGCCCAGCTCTGCTGGGATCTTAACCGCCGCACATCGGCAACGCTGGGCGGACGTCTGGTCATTCAAACATCGTCTTACGGTCGTCAAATTAGCGTTAAGACCATCACTCCTAGCAGGGAATTCTCTTTGAACTACGCGCTGGAACTGACGTCAGCCAAAGTGGATCATTCAATCAGCATCTCGTGGGCCGCGGATCAATCTGTTGGGTACAGAATTTTAGCTGAAAATGGTTCGACAAGAAGACGTGCTCAATTGAACGGATTAATCCGTATGGACTTACCCGCTCGCTCGTTCCAGCTGGAATCTCAGCACTCGGGAGGGGAAACAACCGCCACTCACGTGGAATTCCAGTGGGACGCTGCTAGAGATCCGTCCAGACGTCTGGGAGGTCGACTGGAAACCCGTCACGGTCGTCAGATCCGGTTGATCTTCCTTCATCCGGAACTGGAACGCGACATCGTCCTGGAAGGAGAATACAATCGCATCGATGATAATCAACTGACAGGTAAAATCGAGTTCATCTACTCACCGCTAGATGGCCACCGTCTAACAGTGGAAGGATACACAACAAGCGAACAAGACACTGGCCGTTCCATCCAGCTCATTATTTCGCATCCGGCTTCCAACACCGACTTCCGCCTGACAGCCAATGGCAAAAGAAACCCTGGGGCTGAATTCCAAGCTCGTTTCGACTACAAAGATCGTTCAAGGACGTCCCGTTTCCTCCAGCTCGGTGGTAAAGTCCTTCCGGAACAGAGACGCATCGACCTGGAAGCCCGGACATCTGAAAAATCATTGACTTTGACCAACGCTTTCGTTTCATCTGGAAGTTCTTACAATTTGGCTTCCAGGACTTTGGTGAACGACGCAGTCGCGTTGGCCGTGGATGCCCGTCTGGAAACGTCCGCCCTCCGCCCGACTTTGCAAATCGATGGATCCTACGCCGGAGGCAAATCGTTCAACTTCATGGCCGGCATGCCGGATAGACGTGAGGTTACCGTGCGAGCTATCCGGGACATCCACGGACGGAAGATCGTCGACGGACTCTTCCAAGTCAAATTAAACCAGACGGACCTGCTCTCTTCACGCATTTATTGGCGCGCGGCCTCCAAGACGGAACTCCGCGATGCGGCCGTTAACGGCCTCATCAACATCTTGGCCGCTTGCGAATCTTTCGCTGATGACGTAGCCAATTTCGCCGCTAGCGAATGGACGGACAAGTGCTCTTCTCTAACTCCAGCAGCCCGGCTCATTTCCCAACGGCTGACGGACAGCATGAACCGAGAGATTAACCTCTTCCGCTCGGAATTCAACCAGTTGGCGGATGACGTCATGGCCATGTACAAGCGGAACGACTTCTACCTGCAAAACATCGTATCGACAATGAAACAAGTGGCTGCTTTGGCCCAGCCTTTCATCGACCGGACCGTGGCTAATATTCAAGCTATTAGCCGGACGCTTATCGGAGAAACTACGTCTTTCTACCGGGCAATCGTCAGCACTTACACGTCATTGACTCAAGTGGCTTTCTCCGGTTACCAGCAATTGTCCAGCTACGTGTCCAGCGGTGTCTCTGAAGTCGCTCGCTATTACAGCCAGTTGGCCGGCGAAGTGATGAGTTGTTTGCTCCACTGCGAATCCGTTGCATCGAGAGCTTTCCAACGCCTCCAATTGTTGTTCCAAGACTACGCTGGCCGGCTGGAAACTGTCGTCATGGAACAAGTGGAACAAATCCGCCTCCAGTTGATCGACATGGCCAAGTCTTACGCCGAAAGCTTCCAACCCTACACTCAATACTTCAACCAGGGGATGGAACGCGCCCGCGTTTTCTATTTCGAAACATTGGATGACATTAACGGTACGTTCTGGAACATTTGTGTTTGTTTTACCTATTTAATTGTTGAATTTTTTTTCCGAACTCAGAAATGCGCCAAATGATTCACGATCATTTCGTGACATACCCCATGTTCCAGCGTTTGCATGCAATCTATTTAGAATACGCCAGTTGGCTGGAAGAGTTCCACGCTCAAGATTACATCGACGATTGCATCACCTATTTGAACCAGTAATTACAAAATGAAATATTATCATTAGTACCTTTAACTAAATATTAATCGTTTAAAATAAAGGATGAAAGAAGAAATCAAGGAAAAAATCAAGATCATGACAGCCCATTACCAACCTTTGATTGATCCAATGATCCAGGCTTTCCACGGACAAATGGAGGCCTTCAAACAGTTGCCTGTCGTTATTTACATCAACACGACCGTCGATAGAATCTATCAGCAACTCAACGAGCTCTCCAAATACATCGAACTTGAAGCTAAACTCCGCCAAGTGTTGCGCGATGTCCTTCAACACACCGACCGTCTCACCACTCAACTCATCAAGGACCTCAAGGTATCCTTCCAGCTAAAATCTAATAAAAAACAAATTGCAATTAATATTTAAACATTTAAAAAATAAAAGGGTTCACTCACCTTCATGATAAAGCCAACGATCATCATCGATTGGGAATCTGGCCGTCTGGAATATTCACAACGTTTGCCATTCACTTGGGAAGACTTCTCTCAATTGCCACGCATCCGCGAACTTCCGCTGCTCAAGAAAGTCGGCACGGCCAAGAAGAATTTCCTGCGCGAAATGGATTACAGCCAATTCTATTTCAACGCGATGAACATGCTGGCCACTTACAGACCCATGCGCATCCAATCCATCTTGCCACCCTTCGGAAGCCGGGCTTTCGTGGCCGGAACGCAGCACTACATGACGTTCGATAGGCGTTTCTACGAGTTCGCCGGAGAGTGCAGCTACCTGCTGGCCAGCGATTTCTTGCGAAACGATTTCAGCGCCATCGTTAATTACGAAGGAGCCGGAGGCAAAGTCACACGCAAATCGCTCACCATTTTAAGCGACCATCGACAGGTTGAAATCGATTCCAGCTTCAGGGTGACCTTAAACGGACGTAAAATCGAAATGCCTTTAACGTACGAAAGTACGACAATTACTCGAGACGGACAACGATTGATTGTCACCAACACCAAATCGGGATTCCGCGTCGATTGCAATTTGTACCGCGACATTTGCTCCGTTCACGTTTCCGGCTGGAGTTTCGGCAAAACCGGAGGCCTTTTCGGCGTCTACAATAACGAGCCCGCCGACGATTTCCTGACTCCGTTCAGGCAACAAAGAACCGACGAAGAAGTCGACAGTTTCGCCAACAGCTGGAAAGTCGGCACATCCCGTTGTCGTGTCCGCAATTTCGCCGTGACCCGACCGGCTCCGAGCGCTCGCAACAGCCGCTTGTGCGACCAGCTCTTCTCCGATGAGCAATCCGTCTTGAGACCCTGTTTCCAGATGGTCGATCCTGCTCCATTTGCTCGTATGTGCCTCAACGACTTGGCAACTCTGGAAAACAGCCCGAAAAAAGATCTCGGAGTCTGCACGGCCGCTTCCGCCTACGCCAACGAATGTCGTTTCGCCGGTTTGGACCTCTTCGTTCCACCGCAATGCGTCCGCTGCGAATTGGAAGATGGTAAAGTCATGGGATCTGGTGAAATCAAGACGTTCCAGAATGACGCTCCACGATCGGCCGATGTCGTCTTCATCGTCGACCAGAAACCTTGTCTCAACGGCACCCGACTCTCTTACCTTCCGGCCGCTATCGACGCCGCTCTGAAAGAGCGCGGCATCCAGCAGAACCGTTTCGCTGTCGTTAGTTACGGCGGACGTGGAGGTGATGTGTTCCAGAAACCCCACATCCGTACGGCTGATGGAGGCCAGATCTGGTCTCATCGTAAAGGCATTCAATTAGCCCTGGAAAATTTGATATTGGCTGATCAACAATCTGCAACATCGGACATTCACGCAGCTTTACGTTACGCTGTTAATTTACCGTACCGAGTCGGAGTTTCCAAACAGTTTGTTTTGGTTTCGTGTGGCGGAAACGAATGTCAGGCCAGTTCTTACGCCGATACGTTGACCCTGTTGATTGAAAACGACGTCAAACTTCACTTACTTCAACCGCGTGATATCATCGTGAAAGGCAAAAACAGTTCTGATGAATTAAAGGTAAAAATTCAATTTAAAGATTAACTAACAATCATGAATATCTTATGCAAACTTGATTACCGGGGTAAAGAACGTCTTCGGATTTGATGCTGAAGAAGTTTACACGGTGCGAAACATCCGCAGTTTGAAAGGTGATCGAGAATTGCGACGCCAACTGGCCATGCCCAAGGATTTCTGCACTCCATTGGCTTTAGAGACGAACGGCACCTTGTTTGACCTGAAGAAGATGATGCCTGGCCAGCAACAGCAACAAACTAAAAAGTTTGTCGACATCTTTGCTCGTAGAGTTGCCGCCACCGGTGAGCCCAGTCCGTGCCAGCGATGCGACTGTATCGGCGACCGTGACGGTATTGGATCGATCCTCTGCCAACGTTGCGTTTCTCCAGTCATGGAACGCCTCGACAAGGTAAGAAATGGCAAATAAAAGTTAATTCAAATGGTTGAAAGATTTACATAATCAGGTCTGGGAGCAATTGGTTTACGAGAATGAGATGGCCAATGCTGCAGATGTAGAAGAAGTAACAGTTAGTCAGATCCAAGACACATTGCTGGATCCAATGGACAAGGTCAGCAGACTCACCACCACACCAATCACCAAAGTGATTAATTAGAATTTCAATCTTCTGTAGAAATTCCTGTAGGTTGCTGTCACCGGTGTGTACTGCCTTAATTTTTGTTTTTTTGTTTCTTTCTTTAAAAAAAAATTATCTTCCGGTTAAGCTAAAACATTTTTTATCACTAATACTCTTCCATTTTTACCCTATAAATCCGACCGTGTCTTTACAATCCCAAACTTTTGTATATTAGTCGTCTTTTACAATATACACAATTAACAATAATACTTTTCTTTGATTATCCTGTTGAGCCACTGTTATGGAATGGCTATTTCAATGACTAATACACTCTTTCTAACCATTTACCTCAATATTTCACTCAACGAAACGACGACGTTGCATCGACGACGTTGCATCGACGACGTTGTAACACTGAATACACGTGCATGAGTTTTTTCTTCTGAAGAAGAATGCGCCATAAACTCAAAGGATGGGTAAGGAAGGCAGTAGCCTTGGAATTACGAACCCTTCCCTACGAAAATGACGCCATTTTGCATCCATGGCATTGCTTTTCTATAATCAAGTGCTTTTGCAGACAAAACAAAGTTTTTTTTTAAATATAGGCCAATCATTTTCTTTAATTAGAGTTGTCAAAAAACAGACGTGTTTCATTCGAGGTACTCCCTTCTTGCATCACAAACCCGTATGAATTTCAAATAGAGATAGATAACGATACGTGAAGTACAGGGGAGCCTTGCAGAGTTAGACAGAAATTCGCTTTACCTTATACAGAAATAAAAGAGTCCTTCGCAATCCAATTTCCAAATTCGATTGTGTTATTTCGAGTGGAAGCATTAAAATAGACCTGAATATTAGGTTGACATAATGTTTACCAAGAGCGTCATTGCAAAATGCCAATGATTTCAATGCCTCATGCCAAGCCATTTTTCAGTATAAAAAGGAATTGTTCGAGCAAAAGAAAAACAGTCTCTGATACAGCCACTGTTTGAAAGAAACTTTTGTCTTTCAAACATGAAGTTTATACTTATTATTGCTTTCCTTGTAGTTAACGTTACGGCAGCTGATTACG
Source organism: Daphnia carinata (assembly GCF_022539665.2). NCBI lineage: Eukaryota > Metazoa > Arthropoda > Branchiopoda > Diplostraca > Daphniidae > Daphnia > Daphnia carinata. The sequence continues at coordinate 3,357,235 of NC_081337.1, forward strand.
CTACGAAGAATCAGTATGACTCAGGATACGCCGTTCAACCGACTTACCCGCAACAATCGGTAAATGAAAATCAAAAATGAATTGTGAAAGCGGCGTCCTAAAATTTTAGAATTGTTAGCATGTAGCTTTTCAGTATAACAGATAACCAGTGTGCTATTAACTGATTTTGTCGCCATTAATTTTGTTAGCTAGATATTTTGGAAACTCTTAGAAAAAATGGCTTTACAACGTTCGTCGAGCTGATTGAGATGGCTGGTTTAGAGAAAACCTTTTCTGACGACAGTATGCATATTTTCCAAATTACTTTTAGTAAAATAAAAGAAACCTTTTAATTTGCTACCGATTAATACAGCAACTTTCATCATATTGGCGCCGAAGAATGAAGCCTTCGCATCCATCGATCCTACAGTTCTAGCAGCCATTCTGAAAGATATTTCTCTGTTGAGAGACATTCTTCTCTATCATCTGGTTCTTTTCAGGCAAACTTGTAGCATCCTGTCTGCCATCTTTGTTGAGCTAACTTTGAACACTGCGCAAGGGAAAGCTATGCGTTTCAACGTGTACCGAAACAAAGGACCTACCTATGCTACCGAAGAGGTTTATCACCCGAAGTTTTATTTCAGTTTTCACCTGGTTTCATTTTCATAATTTTAAAGATAGTAACAGCTAACGGAGTACCACTTTTAAGAGGTATACCGATAGGTAAACACATTATCTACCCCATTGAAAAGGTTCTCAATCCGCGAGACTTATCGCCCAACAACACCATCATCAATTTTTTGAAAAGCAATGAAGACTTCTCCATCTTTCTAAGCATATTCGAAAAACTTCGCTTCGCCCAAAAAAGTTTCATAAGTTAGTTACATTTCTTAACAAATCAATATTACGACATTTTATTTATATTATTGTACCAGTTCGTCCGAAAACGAGGTTTGTTCCGACCAACGCCGCATTCAAAGCACTTGCACCTGGTGTTCTCGATTCCTTTTTTGCCGACCTAGACAAATTGGTGGTGCTTTTAAACACGCACGTCGCTTCTGGAACATTCTACACAGCCGGACTCACTAACGGCCCCCTCGTCGTTTTTTCAGGCATCCCGTTGGGTATTAACAAAACTCCTTGTAAGACCAAATATCTATATCACTTACTACTAAACAATTTAATTACCTATTGATTTCTAATATTCAAACAGATGGTATTACCGTTAGCGGTGCTCAAATCATTGAGCCGGACATAACGGTGTTTGAAGGAGTTATACACGTTATCAATTCGGTTATTCAAGTCGAAGAAACTTGCTTGAACCGGCTATACTAACAACGCATATTTCAAATGCTGGGCGATGTAACTGAAAACGGCGAAAGAATCTAAAAAAATATGTATATTATACGAATTTGATTAAATATATACTTACTGATGCATTTCATCGTCAATCGTTTTTCCTGCTCATTCCGGTTGGTTTTAATGAAAAATAAGTTTAGATGAATTGATGGTTCATTTTACGTGTCTGGTTCCTTTCGGTACCAGTGGTATTACCGAGCCGTAACGAGAAAAGTGGCAATCAAGATAACGTTAAATTAAGTTCGAACTTCGATAAGTCATTGTTTCCGGTGAAACCAAGACGTTCCAGAATAACAGTTCACTTTTGGCTGACGTCGTTTTCGTCGTCGATCAGAAACCGTGTCTCAACGTGACTCGACTTTCGCTTTTGCTCGCCACAATCGTTGCTGCCTTGAGAGAGCGTGGCATCCAGCAAAATCGTTTGGCTGTTGTTAGTTCCGGAACGTGGAGGTGAAGTGCTCTAGAAACCCAACCTCCGTACGGCTGATGGAGGACAGATCTGGTCTCATCATAAAGGCATTCAATTGGATCTGGAAGATTTGAAATTGACTGATCAACAATATGCAACATTGGACATCCACGCAGCTTTACGTTACGTTGTTAATTAACCGTACAGGGTCGGAACTTTCAAACAGTTTGTTTTGGTTTCGTGTGGCGGAAACAAATGTCAGGCCAGTTCTTACGCCGATACTTTGACCTTGTTGATTGAGAACGACGTCAAACTTCATCTACTTCAACCGCGTGATATCATAGTGAAAGGCAGAAACAGTTCTGTTGAATTGAAGGTAAAATTTCAATTAAAAAAATTAACTAACAATCGTCAATATTTTATGCAAATTTGCTTACCGGGGTAAAGAACGTGTTTGGATTTGACGCCGAAGAAGTTTATACGGTGCGCAATGTTCGCAGTCTCAAGGGAGATCGAGAACTGAGACGCCAGTTGGCTATGCCCAAGGATTTCTGCACTCCATTGGCTTTAGAGACGAACGGCACCTTGTTCGATAGAAAAAGATGACACCCGGAAAACAACAGCAGCAAACTAAGAAGTTTATCGATATCTTTGCACGTCGAGTGGCCGCCACTGGTGAACCGAGCCCATGTCAGCGATGCGACTGCATTGGAGATCGTGACGGAATTGGATCTATCCTCTGCCAGCGTTGTGTTTCTCCCGTTATGGAACGCCTTGATAAGGTAAGAAATGGCAAATAAAAGTTAATTCAAATGGTTGAAATATTTACACAATCAGGTCTGGGAGCAATTGGTTTACGAGAATGAGATGGCCAATGCTGCAGATGTAGAAGAAGTAACAGTTAGTCAGATCCAAGACACATTGCTAGATCCAATGGACAAGGTCAGCAGATTCACCACCACACCAATCACCAAAGTGATTAATTAGAATTTCAATCTTCTGTAGAAATTCCTGTAGGTTTCTGTCACCAGTGTGTACTGCCTTAATTTCTGTTTTTTTATTTCTTTCTAAATAAAAAATTATCTTCTGGTTAATCTAAAACATATTATATCACTAATACTCCTCCATTTTTTTACCCTATAAATCCGACCGTGTCTTTACAATCCCAAACTTTTGTATATTAGTCGTCTTTTACAATATACACAATTAACAATAATAATTTTCTTTGATTATCCTGTTGAGACACTGTTATAGAATGGCTATTTCAATGACTAATACACTCTTTCTAACCATTTACCTCAATCTTTCACTCGTCGAAACGACGACGTTGCAGCAACGACGGTGCAGAACTGAATACTCGTGCATGAGTTTATTGTTCTGAAGAAGAACGCGCCATAAACGCAAAGGATGGGTAAGGAAGGCAGTAGCCTTCAATTGCGAACCGTTCCCTACGAAATGACGCCATTTTGCATCGATTGCATTGCTTTTCTATTCTCAAGTGCTTTTTTCAGGGTATATCAAGTTTTTTTCTTGTTATGTAGACCTATCGTTTTCTTTTACTAGACAGTTTACCAAACAACACACGTGTTACATTCAAGGTGAGCCTTTCTCGCAACACAGAGTCTGTATAAATTTCAAATAGAGATAGAAATCGATTTCGCTAACTCAATTACTTGATTTAATTTAACCCGAACATTTATGATAAGACAGAAATAGCCAATCAATTACCATACGCTAATCAGCTTCGTTAACTAGGTAAACTTATTTCGAAATTAAGTACAGGGTATCCTTTCAGAGTTAGATAGAAACTCGTGTTTACCTACTACAGAACTAAACAGTCCTTCATGTCGTCAGATGTTCAAATTCGATTGCATTATTTCGAGTGGAAGCCTTAAAATAGACCTGAGCATTAAGTCGTCCAAATTTTTACCATTAGCGTGATTGCAAAATGCCAATGACTTCAATGCCTCATGCTTAGCCATTTTTCAGTATAAAAAGGAATTGCTCGAGTAAAAGAAAATAAGTGTCTGATACAGCCACTATTTGAAAGAAACGTTTGTTTTTCAAGCATGAAGTTAATACTAATTATTGCTTTCTTTGTAGTTAACGTTACGGCATCTGATTACGCTACAAAAAATCAGTATGATTTAGGATACGCCATTCAACCTGCTTACCCGCAACAATCGGTAAATGAAAACCAAAAATGAATTGTTAAAGCTGCATCCTAAAATTTTAGAATTGTTAGCATTTAGCTGTATAGTATTATGGATAACAAAGTGCTTTTTACTGATTTTGTCAGGGAGATATTTTAACTACTCTCAGAAAAAATGGCTTTACAAAGTTCGTCGAGCTGATCGTGAAGGCTGGTTTAGAAGAAACCTTTTCCGAAGACAGTATGCTTATTTCCCAAATTACTTTTAATTAAATTAAAGAAACCAATTAATTTGCTACCGATGAATACAGGAAATTTCATCATATTGGCGCCAAAGAATGAAGCCTTCGCAGCCATCGAACCTACAGTTCTAGCAGCCATTCTGAAAGATATTTCCCTGTTGAGAGACATACTTCTTTATCATCTGGTACATTTTAGGCAACCATGTAGCATCCTGTCTGCCATCTCTGTTGAACTAGCTCTAAATACTGCGCAAGGGACAGTTACGCGTTTCAACGTATACCGGAAAAAAGGGCCTTCGTTTGCTACCGAAGATGTAAATCATACAAAGTGTTATTTCAGTTTTCACTAGGTTTCATTTTCGTAATTTCATAGATCGCAACGGCTAACGGAGTACCACTTTTACAAGCTATACCGATAGGTACAAACATTATCTACCCCATTGAAAAGGTCCTCAATCCGCAAGACTTATCGCCCGACAATACCGCCATCAATTTTTTGAGAAACAACAAAGACCTCTCCATCTTTCTAAGCATATTCGAAAAACTTCGCTTGATCCATGATAGTGTCAGAGGTTGGTTTCATTTCTTTAGCAAATCAACATTATAACATTTTTTTAATAATATTGTACCAGTCCGTCCGAAGACGATGTTTGTTCCGACCAACGCCGCATTCGAAGCGCTTCCACCTGGTGTTCTTGATTCCTTTTTTGCCGACCCAAAGAAATTGGTTGTACTGTTAAACATGCACATCGCTTCCGGAACGATTTACACAGCCGGACTCACTAACGGCCCCCTCGTCGTTTTTTCAGGCGCTTCGGTGGATATTAACAATACTCCCTGTAAGACCAAATGTCCATTATTTATTAGCAAACAACTTAATAACTTACTGATTTCTAATACTGAAATAGATGGTATTACCGTGAACAATGCTAAAATCATGGAGCCGGACATAACGGTATCTGAAGGAGTTATACACGTTATCAATTCGGTTATTCAAGTCCAAGAAACTTGCTTGAACCGGCTGTATTAATAACGCATATTTTCAAATGCTGGACAATGGAACTGAAATACGGCGAAAGATTATCTAATTTTTAAATATACAATACGAATTTAATTAAATATATACTTACTCATGCATTTCTTCGTCAATCGTTTACCCTACTCATTCCGGTTAGTTTTAATGAAAAATAAGTTGAGATGAATTGATGGTTCATTTTACGTATGCCGTGCTAGTACCGGGCCGTTACGAGAAACGTGGCAATCAAATTAACGTTGAATCAAGTACGAACTTACCCGGTTTCAAATTATCCCACAATCAAATCAACTTCGAAATGAGTTATCGTTCACCTCGTCAACTTCAGGCTTATATATATTAAAGGTAAAAATTCAATTTAAAGATTACCTAACAATCATGAATATCTTATGCATATTTTTTTACTGGGATAAAGAACGTCTTCGGATTTGATGCTGAAGAAGTTTACACGGTGCGAAACATCCGCAGTTTGAAAGGTGATCGAGAACTGAGACGCCAGTTGGCTATGCCCAAGGATTTCTGCATTCCACTGGCTCTGGAAACGAACGGAACTTTGTTCGATTTGAAAAAGATGATGCCCGGACAACAACAGCAGCAAACTAAGAAGTTTATCGACATCTTTGCACGTCGTGTGGCCGTCACAGGTGAACCTAGCCCGTGTCAGCGATGCGACTGCATTGGAGATCGTGACGGAATTGGTTCCATCCTCTGCCAGCGTTGTGTTTCTCCCGTTATGGAAAGCCTTGATAAGGTTAGAAATGGCAAATGAAAGTTAATTCAAATGGTTGAAATATTTACATAATCAGATCTGGGAGCAATTGGTATACGAGAATGAAATGGCCAATGCTGCAGATGTGGAAGACATAACAGTTAGTCAGATCCAAGACACAGTGATGGATCCAATGGACAAGATCAGCAGATTCACCACCACGCCAATCACAAAAGTGGTAAATTAGAATTTCAATCTTCTGTAGAAATTCCTGTAGGTTTCTGTCACCAGTGCGTACTGCCTTAATTTCTGTTTTTTTATTTCTTTCTAAATAAAAAATTATCTTCTGGTTAATCTAAAACATATTATATCACTAATACTCCTCCATTTTTTTACCCTATAAATCCGACCGTGCCTCTACAGTACCAAACTTTTGTATATAAGTCATCTTTTACAATATACACAATTAACACTGATACATTTCTTTGATTATCCTGTTGAGACACTGTTATAGAATGGCTTTTTTAATGATTAACACACTCTTTCTAACCATTTACCTCAACCTTTCACTCCTCGAAACGACGACGTTGCAGCAATGACTGTGCAGCTCTAAATGCTGGTGCATGAGTTTTTTGTTCTGAAGAAGAACGCGCCATAAACGCAAAGGATGGGTAAGGAAGGCAGTATGTAGCCTTCAATCGCGAACCCTTCCCTACGAAATGACGCCATTTTGCATCGGTTGCATTGCGTTTCTATAATCAAGTGCGTTTTCTAGACCAAACTAAGTTTTTTTTTAATCAAGGCCAATCATTTTCTTTAATTAGAGTTTTCAAAATACAGACGCGTTTCCTTCGAGGTGCTCCCTTCTTGCATCACAATCCCGTATGAATATCAAACAGAGTTAGATTTCGATTTGTGAAGTACAAAGAAGCCTTGCAGAGTTAGACAGAAATTCGCCTTTACCTAATACAGAATTAAAGTCCTTCACAATCCAATGACTAAATTCGATTGCGTTTTTTCGAGTGGGGCCATTAAAATAGACTTGAACATTAGGTCGACATTATATTTACCAAGAATTTGATTGCAAAATGCCAATGACTTTATTGCCTCATGCCACGCCATGTACAGAAAAAGAACAAAAAGAACTTGTTCGAGCTAAAGAAAATCAGTCTCTGATACAGCCACCGTTTGAAAAAAACGTATCTTTTTCAAGCATGAAGTTACTACTAATTATTGCTTTCTTTGTAGTTAACGTTACGGCATCTGGTTACGCTACGAAAAATCAGTATAATTCAGGATACGCCGTGCAACCAGCTTACCCGCAACAATCGGTAAATAAAAACCAAAAATGAATTTTTAAAGCTGCGTCCTAAAATTTTAGAACTGTTAGCATTTAGCTGTTTAGTATAGTGGATAACCAGAGTGCTATTAACTGATTTTGTTGCCATTAATTTTGTTAGGTAAATATTTTGGCAGCTCTCAGAAAAAATGGCTTCACAACGTTCGTAGATCTTATCGTGAAGGCTGGTTTACAGGAAACTTTTTCTGACGACAGTATGCATATTTCCCAAATTACTTTTAATGAAATTAAAGAAACCTATTAATTTGCTACCGGCGAATACAGGAATTTTCATTGTATTGGCGCCGAAGAATGAAGCCTTCGCAGCCATCGACCCTACAGTTTTAGCAGCCGTTCTGAAACATATTTCCCTGTTGAGAGACGTTCTTCTTTACCATCTGGTGCTTTTCAGGCAAACTTGTAACGTCCTGTCTGCCATCTTTGTTGAACAAACTCTAAACACTGCGCAAGGTGAAGTTATGCGTTTCAACGTATACCGGAAAAAAGGGCCTTCGTTTGCTACCGAAGATGTAAATCAATCAAAGATTTATTCCAGTTTTCACCTGCTTTCATTTTCGTAATTTTATAGATTGCAACAGCTAACGGAGTACCGCTTTTAAGAGGTATACCGATAGGTAAAAACATTATCTACCCCATTAAAAAAGTCCTCAATCCGCAAGACTTATCGCTCAACAACACCGTCATCAATTTTTTGAAAAGCAATGAAGACTTCTCCATCTTTCTAAGCATATTCGAAAAACTTCGCTTCGCCCAAAATAGTTTCAGAAGTTAGTTACATTTCTTTAACAAATCAACATTACGACATTTTATTTATATTATTGTACCAGCTCGTCCGAAAACGACGTTTGTTCCGACCAACGCCGCATTCAAAGCACTTCCACCTGGTGTTCTCGATTCCTTTTTTGCCGACCTAGACAAATTGGTTGTGCTTTTAAACATGCACATCGCTTCTGGAACGTTCTACACATCCGGACTCGTTGACGGCCCCCTCGTCGTATTATCAGGCGTCCCGGTGGATATTAGCAATACTCCCTGTAAGACCAAATGTCTCTTATTTACTAGTAAACAACTTAATTACGTACTGATTTCTAATATGAAAATAGATGGTATTACCGTGAGCAATGCCCAAATCGTTGAGCCGGACATAACGGTATTTGAAGGAGTGGTACACGTTATCGATTCAGTTATTCAAGTCGTGGAAACTTGCTTTAACCGGCTGTATTAATAACGCATATTTCAAATAATGGGCAATGGAACTAAATACGGCGAGAGAATAAAAAATTAAATAAATATTATACGAATTTGATTAAATATATACTTACTGATGCATTTCACCGTCAATCGTTTGCCCTGCTCATTCCAGTTAGTTTTAATGAAAAATAAGTTGAGATGAATTGATAGTTCATTTTACGTATCTGGTACCTTCCGATACTAGTGGTAGTACCGAGCCGTAACGAGAAACGTCGCAATCAAGGTAACGTTGAATTAAGTTCCAACTTCGATAAGTCATCGGTTCCGGTGAAATCAAGCCGTTCCAGAATGACGCCCCGCGTTCGGCTAACGTCATTTTCATCGTCGATCAGAAACTGTGTCTCAACGGGACTCGACTTTCACTTTTGCCCGCCACTATCGTTGCTGCCTTGAGAGTTTGGCCTCCAGCAGAATCGTTTGGCTGTTGTCAGTTCCGGGGGACGTGGAGGTGAAGTGCTCTAGAAACCCAACCTCCGTACGGCTGATGGAGGACAGATCTGGTCTCATCATAAAGGTATTCAATTGGATCTGGAAGATTTGAAATTGACTGATCAACAATATGCAACATTGGACATCCACGCAGCTTTACGTTACGTTGTTAATTAACCGTACAGGGTCGGAACTTTCAAACAGTTTGTTTTGGTTTCGTGTGGCGGAAACAAATGTCAGGCCAGTTCTTACGCCGATACTTTGACCTTGTTGATTGAGAACGACGTCAAACTTCATCTACTTCAACCGCGTGATATCATAGTGAAAGGCAGAAACAGTTCTGTTGAATTGAAGGTAAAATTTCAATTAAAAAAATTAACTAACAATCGTCAATATTTTATGCAAATTTGCTTACCGGGGTAAAGAACGTCTTCGGATTTGATGCTGAAGAAGTTCACACGATGCGAAACATCCGCAGTTTGAAAGGTGATCAAAAATTGAGACGCCAGCTGGCCATGCCAAAGGATTTCTGCACTCCATTGGCTCTGGAAACGAACGGAACTTTGTTCGACTTGAAAAAGATGATGCCCGGACATCAACAACAGCAAACTAAGAAGTTTATCGGCATCTTTGCACGTCGAGTGGCTGTCACTGGTGAACCTAGCCTGTGTCAGCGATGCGACTGCATTGGAGATCGTGACGGTATTGGATCCATCCTCTGTCAGCGTTGTGTTTCTCCCGTTATGAAACGCCTTGATAAGGTAAAGAAATGGTAAATGAAAGTTAATTCAAATGGTTAAAATATTTACGAAATCAGGTCTGGAAGCAATTTGTTACAAGAATGAAATGGCCAATGCTGCAGATGTGGAAGAAGTAACAGTTAGTCAGATCCAAGACACATTGCTGGAATCAATGGACAAGGTCATCAGATTCACCACCACACCAATCACCAGTGATAAATTAGAATTTCAAGCTTCTGTAGAAATTCCTGTAGGTTGCTGTCACCAGTGCGTACTGCATTAATTTTTGTTTTATTATTTCTTTCTAAAAAAATATATCTTCTGGCATCTAAAACATTTTATATTACTGATACTCTCCCATTTTTTACCCTATAAATCCGATCGTGTCTTTACAATCCCAAACTTCTGTATATTCGTCGTCTTTTACAATATACATAATAAACACTAATACAATTTTTTGATTATCCTATTGAGACACTGTTATAGGATGACTATTTCAATAACTAATACACTCTTTCTAACCATAAACCTCAATCTTTCACTCGACGAAACGTCGACATTGCACCAACGACGGTGCAGCACTGAATGTGCGTGCATGAGTTTCTTGTTCTGAAGAAGAACGCGCCCAAACTCAAAGGATGGGTAAGGAAGGTAGTAGCCTTGAAATTACGAACCCCTCCCTACGAAAATGACGCCATTTTGCATCCATGGCATTGCTTTTCTATAATCAAGTGCTTTTGCAGACTAAACCAAATTTTTTTTAAAATAAAGGCCAATCATTTTCTTTAATTAGAGTTGTCAAAAACAGACGTGTTTCCTTCGAGGTACTCCCTTCTTGCATCACAAACCCGTATGAATTTTAAATAGAGATAGATTTCGATACGTGAAGTACAGGGGAGCCTTGCAGAGTTAGACAGAAATTTGCTTTACCTTATACAGAAATAAAAGAGTCCTTCGCAATTCAATTTCCAAATTCGATTGTGTTATATCGAGTGGACGCATTAAAATAGACCTGAACATTAGTTCGACATGTTTACCAAGAATTTGATTGCAAAATGCCAATGACTTCAATGCCTCACGCTTAGCCATTTTTCAGTATAAAAAGGAATTGTTCGAGCAGAAGAAAATCAGTCTCTGATACAGCCTCTGTTTGAAAGAACTTTTCTCTTACAAACATGAAGGTCATACTAATTATTGCTTTCCTTGTAGTTAACGTTACGGCAGCTGATTATGGTACAATATATCAGTATGACTCAGGATACGCCGTTCAACCGGCTTACCCACAACAATCGGTAAATGAAAACCAAAAATAAATTGTTAAAGTTGCGTCCTAAAATTTTAGAATTGTTAGTATTTAGATGTATAGTATTATGGATACTTAAACTGCTAATAACAGATTTTGTCATCATTAACGTTGTCAGGTAGATATTTTAACTACTCTCAGAAAAAATGGTTTTTCAAAGTTCGTCGAACTGATCGTGAAGGCTGGTTTAGAAGAACATTTTCTGAAGCCAGTATGCTTATTTCCAAAATTACTTATAATTGAATTTGAAAAACCTATAATTTTCTACCTGTGAATACAGGACCTTTCATCGTATTGGCGCCGAAGAATGAAGCCTTTGCAGCTATCGATCCTAAAGTTCTAGCAGCCATTCTGAAAGATATCCTGTTGAGAGACATTCTTCTTTATCATCTGGTGCATTTCAGACAACCATGCAGCCTTCTGTCTGCCGTCTTTGTTGAACTTCCTATAAACACTGCGCAAGGTGAACTTATGCGTTTCAACGTATACCGAAACAAAGGGCCTTCATTTGCTACCGAAGATGTAAATCTTTTATAGTTTGAAATCAGGTTTTTTTTCACCAGATTTCATTTTCGTAATTTAACAGGTTGCAACAGCTAACGGAGTACCGCTTTTACAAGCGATACCGAAAGGTAAAAACATAATCTACCCTATTGAAAAGGTGCTTAATCCGCAAGACTTGTCGCCCAACAATACCTTCATCAATTATTTGAAAAGCAACAAAGACCTCTCCATCTTTCTACGCATATACGAAGTATTAGGCATCCCTCTAAATGATTTCAGAGGTTAGTTTCATTTCTTTAGCAAATCGGCATTATAATATTTTACTTATACTAATGTAGTATCCCGTCCGAAAACGTGGTTTATTCCGACCAACGCCGCATTCGAAGCGCTTCCACCTGGTGTTCTTGATTCTATTTTTGCCGACCTAGAAAAATTGGTCGTGCTTTTAAACATGCACGTCGCTTCTAGAACGTTTTACACAGCCGGACTCACTAACGGCCCCCTCGTCGTTTTTTCAGGCGTCCCGGTGGATATTAACAAAACTCCCTGTAAGACCAAATATCTATATACCTTACTATTAAACAATTTAATTACCTATTGATTTCTAATATTCAAACAGATGGTATTACCGTTAGCGGTGCTCAAATCATTGAGCCGGACATAACGGTGTTTGAAGGAGTTATACACGTTATCAATTCGGTTATTCAAGTCGAAGAAACTTGCTTGAACCGGCTATATTAACAATGCATATTTCAAATGCTGGGCAATGGTACTGAAAACACAGCGAAAGAATCTAAAAAAGAATATATATTATACGAATTTGATTAAATATATACTTACTGATGCATTTCATTGTCAAGCGCTTACCCTGCTCATTCCGGTTAGTTTTAATGAAAAATAAGCTGAGATGAATTGATGGTTCATTTTACGTATGTAACGCTAGTACTTTCCGGTACTAATAGTAGTGCCGGACCGTCATGAGAAACCTGGCAATCAAATTAACGTGGAATTCATTTAGAACTTACCAAATTTGAAATTATTCGACAATCCAATAAACTTCGTAATGAGTTATCGTTCACCTCGTTAATTTCAGGCTTACGTCTCTTTCATCACCGTACACAAATCTCACACCGTGTCCTAATTAAATGCCGGAAGCAAATTCACTGGACAATTGGACGTGAACACTCCCATGTTGCAATCTAAGAGGATAATCTCATCAAATATCAATTACAGCAGTTTAGCCCGTTTGAGATTCGAAGGCCGATTCGTAGACGGGTAGAGTACGTGGGAATTGAAGGACTTCCTGCATCTGGCCGGCTAAATTGAAAGCAACTTATGTTGCTTTACACAACTGCTGCAGGCTAAGAAGTTTATCGACATCTTTACCTGTCGAGTGGCAGTCTCTGGTGAGCCTAGCCCGTGACAGCGATGCGACTGCATTGAAGATCGTGACGGAATTGGATCCATCCTCTGTCAGCGTTATGTTTCTCCCGTTATGGAACGCCTTGATAAGGTAAAGAAATGGCAAATGAAAGTTAACTCTAATGCTTAAAACATTTACATTATCAGGTCTGGGAGCAATTGGTTTACGAGAATGAAATGGCCAATGCTGCAGATGTGGAAGAAGTAACAGTTAGTCAGATCCAAGACACATTGCTGGATCCAATGGACAAGGTCAGCAGACTCATCACCAGCCAATCACCAATGTGATAAAATAGAATTTCAATCTTCTGTAGAGATTTCTGTGTGTTGCTGTCACCGGTGCGTACTGCCTTAATTTTTGTTTTAAATTGCTTTCTAAAAAATATCTTCCGGTTAATCTAAAACATTTTATATTACTAATACTCCTCTAAAACATTTTATATTACTAATACTCCTCCATTTTTTACCCTGTAAATCCGACCGTGTCTTTGCAATCCCAAACTTTTTTATATCAGTCGTCTTTTACAAAATACACAATTAACACTGATACATTTCTTTGATTATCCTGTTGAGACACTGTAAAAGAATATCTACTTCAATGACTATTACACTCTTTCTAACCATTTACCTCAATCTTTCACTCCTCGAAACGACGACGTTGAAGCAACGACGAAGCAGCACTGAATGCACGTACAGAGTTTTTTGTTCTGACGAACGCGCCATAAACTCAAAGGATGGGTAAGGAAGGCAGTACAGTAGCGGTCCACAATGTGAGACATGCTGTGCAAGGGGACACCCTTCCCACTTTGCGGGTTTGTCCCACTTTGCGGGTCCCCATATGAATACATGGATGAGGTTAGGCAACCCGGCTAGGCTCAGCGAGGACTATCAAAATGTACGTTTCGCCAAACATTTGAGTTGCTGAACCAATTCAATAGATTTTAGGTTTTTAAAACTATAACATCCCTTATTTTCTTTTTGCACGCTTTTTGACATTGTTTCAAAACACTAGGAACGTGAGAACAAGTGACTAGGTACACAGACTAAAGCAAACTGACTAAATTCGTAAAATAGGGGTATTTTCGCCAAAATATTTCATTTATTTCTAGAAAAAATTTTTAACCAGAAATTTTTATAGTTGTTAAGCTATCTAAACAAGCTCCGGTGGCATGAAACATCAGAATTGTTTCAAACATTGCGCATTTTCAAACCTACCGCGCTTTGATGGCGTTACTCAGACCCTGAGGGTTCATTTCCGTGCAAGCACCGCCCCTTCCCACTTTGCAGGAATTCCCACTTTGTGGACCGCTACTGTAGCCTTGCAATTGCGAACCCTTCCCTACGAGAATGACGCCATTTTGCATCGTTTGCTTTTCTACTCTCAAGTGCTTTTTTCAGAGTAAACCAAGTTTTCTTCTTTTTATGTAGACCTATCGTTTTCGTTTACTAAACAATTTACCAAACACCCGTGTTACATTCAAGGGCATCCTTTCTTGCATCACAAGGTCTGAATGAATTTCAAATAGAGATAGAAATCGATTTCGCTAACTCAATTAGTTGATTTAATTTAACCTGAATATTTATGATGAGACAGAAATAGCCATTCAATTACCATACGCTAATCAGCTGCGTAAACTAGGTAACCTATTTTCGAAATTAAGTACAGGGTATCCTTGCAGAGTAAAACAAAAATTCGTGTTTACCTACTACAGAACCGAAGAGTCCTTCACGATCCGATGTCCAAATTCGATTGCGTTATTTTGAATGGAAGCATTAAAAAAGATCTGAACATTAGGTTGACATAATGTTTACCAAGAGCGTCATTGCAAAATGCCAACGGCTTCAATGCGTCATGCCAAGCCATTTTTCAGTACAAAAAGGAATTGTTCTAGTAAAAGACAATCAGTGTCTGATACAGCCACTGTTTGAAAGAAACGTTTGTTTTTCAAGCATGAAGTTATTACTGATTATTGCTTTCTTTGTAGTTAACGTTACGGCATCTGGTTACGCTACGAAAAATCAGTATGATTCAGGATACGCCATTCAACCTGCTTACCCGCAACAATCGGTAAATAAAAACCAAAAATGAATTGTTAAAGCTGCGTCCTAGAATTTTAGGATTGTTAGCATTTAGCTGTATAGTATTATGGATAATCAAAGTGCCATTCACTGATTTTATCACCATTAATTTTGTCAGGGAGATATTTTAACTGCTCTAAAAAAAAATGGCTTTACAACGTTCGTCGAGCTGATCGTGAAGGCTGGTTTAGTAGAACGTTTTTCTGAAGCCAGTATGATTATTTCTTAAATTACTTTTAAATAAATTAAAAAAAAAACTCATTAATTTGCTACCGGTGAATACAGGACCTTTCATCGTATTGGCTCCGAAGAATGAAGCCTTCGCAGCTATCGAACCCAAAGTTCTAGCAGCCATTCTGAACGATATTAAACTGTTGAGACATTCTCCTTTATCATCTGGTGCTTTTCAGGCAGCCCTGCAGCCTCCTGGCTGCCGTCTTTGTTGAACTAACTGTAAACACTGCGCAAGGTGAAGTTATGCGTTTCAACGTATACCGAAACAAAGGGCCTTCGTTTGCTACCGAAGATGTAAATAATTGAAAGTTTTAATTCGGTTTTTTTCACCAAATTTCAATTTCGTAATTTTATAGATTGCAACAGCTAACGGAGTACCACTTTTAAGAGGTATACCGATAGGTAAACATATTATCTACCCCATTGAAAAGGTTCTCAATCCGCAAGACTTATCGCCCAACAACACCATCATCAATTTTTTGAAAAGCAATAAAGACTTCTCCATATTTCTAAGCATATTCGAAAAACTTGGCTTAACCCAAAATAGTTTCAGAGGTTAGTTTCATTTCTTCAGCAAATCAACATTACGACATTTTATTTATATTATTATACCAGCTCGTCCGAAAACGAGGTTTGTTCCGACCAACGCCGCATTCAAAGCACTTCCACCTGGTGTTCTCGATTCCTTTTTTGCCGACCTAGACAAATTGGTTGTTCTTTTAAAAATGCACGTCGCTTCTGGAACGTTTTACACAGCCGGACTCACTAACGGCCCCCTCGTCGTTTTTTCAGGCGTCCCGGTGGAGATTAACAATACTCCCTGTAAGACCAAATGTTTATCATTTACTAGTAAACAACTTAATTACGTACTGATTTCTCATATTCAAATAGATGGTATTACCGTAAGCAATGCTCAAATCATTGAGCCGGACATAACGGTGTTTGAAGGAGTTATACACGTTATCGATTCAGTTATTCAAGTCCAAGAAACGTGCTTCAACCGGCTGTATTAATAACGCATATTTCAAATAATGGACAATGGAACTAAATACGGCGAGAGAATAAAAAATTAAATAAATATTATACGAATTTGATTAAATATATACTTACTGATGCATTTCACCGTCAATCGTTTGCCCTGCTCATTCCAGTTAGTTTTAATGAAAAATAAGTTGAGATGAATTGATAGTTCATTTTACGTATCTGGTACCTTCCGATACTAGTGGTAGTACCGAGCCGTTACGAGAAACGTCGCAATCAAGGTAACGTTGAATTAAGTTCCAACTTCGATAAGTCATCGGTTCCGGTGAAATCAAGCCGTTCCAGAATGACGCCCCGCGTTCGGCTAACGTCATTTTCATCTTCGATCAGAAACTGTGTCTCAACGGGACTCGACTTTCACTTTTGCCCGCCACAATCGTTGCTGCCTTGAGAGAGCGTGGCATCCAGCAAAATCGTTTGGCTGTTGTTAGTTCAGGAACGTGGAGGTGAAGTGCTCTAGAAACCCAACCTCCGTACGGCTGATGGAGGACAGATCTGGTCTCATCATAAAGGCATTCAATTGGATCTGGAAGATTTGAAATTGACTGATCAACAATATGCAACATTGGACATCCACGCAGCTTTACGTTACGTTGTTAATTAACCGTACAGGGTCGGAACTTTCAAACAGTTTGTTTTGGTTTCGTGTGGCGGAAACAAATGTCAGGCCAGTTCTTACGCCGATACTTTGACCTTGTTGATTGAGAACGACGTCAAACTTCATCTACTTCAACCGCGTGATATCATAGTGAAAGGCAGAAACAGTTCTGTTGAATTGAAGGTAAAATTTCAATTAAAAAAATTAACTAACAATCGTCAATATTTTATGCAAATTTGCTTACCGGGGTAAAGAACGTCTTCGGATTTGATGCTGAAGAAGTTAACGGTGCGAAACATCCGCAGTTTGAAAGGTGATCGAGAATTGCGACGCAAACTGGCCATCCCAAAGGTTTTCTGCACTCCATTGGCTCTGAAAACGAACGGAACTTTGTTCGACTTGAAAAAGATGATGCCTGGACAACAACAACAACAAACTAAGAAGTTTATCGACATCTTTGTACGTCGAGTGGCCGTCACTGGTGAACCTAGCCTGTGTCAGCGATGCGACTGCATTGGAGATCGTGACGGAATTGGATCCATCCTCTGTCAGCGTTGTGTTTCTCCCGTTATGGAACGCCTTGATAAGGTAAAGAAATGGCAAATGAAAGTTAACTCAAATGGTTATAACATTTACGTAATCAGGTCTGGGAGCAATTGGTTTACGAGAATGAAATGGCCAATGCTGCACATGTGGAAGAAGTAACAGTTAGTCAGATCCAAGATACATTGCTAGATCCAATGGACAAGGTCAGCAGATTCACCACAACGCCAATCACCAAAGTGATAATGAGAATTTCAATCTTCTGTAGAAATTCCAGTAATTTGCTGTCACCGGTGTGTACTGCATTAATTTTCGTTTGATTATTTCTTGCAAAAAAAATATATCTTCCAGTTAATCTAAAACATTTTATATCACTAATACTCTTTCAATTATTACCTTTTAAATCCGACCATGTCTTTACAATCCAAAACTTTTGTATATTAGTCGTCTTTTACAATATACACAATAAACACTAATGCATTTCTTTGATTATCCTGTTGAAACAATGTCATAAAATGGCTATTTCAATGACTAATACACTCTTTCTAACCATTTACCTGAATATTTCACTCGTCGAAAAGACGACGTTACATCGACGACGTTAAAGCACTGAATGCACATGCATGAGTTTTTTGTTCTGAAGAAGACGCGACATAAACTCAAAGGATGGGTAAGGAAGGCAGGAGCCTTGGAATTACGAACCCTTCCCTACGAAAATGACGCCATTTTGCATCCATGGCATTGCTTTTCTATAATCAAGTGCTTTTGCAGACTAAACCAAGTTTTTTTTTAAATATAGGCCAATCATTTTCTTTAATTAGAGTTGTCAAACAACAGACGTGTTTCTTTCGAGGTGCTCCCTTCTTGCATCACAAACCCGTATGAATTTTAAATAGAGGTAGATTTCGATACGTGAAGTACAGGGGAGCCTTGCAGAGTTAGACAGAAATTCGCTTTACCTTATACAGAACTAATGAGTCCTTCGCAATCCAATTTCCAAATTCGATTGTGTTATTTCGAGTGGAAGCATTAAAATAGACCTGAATATTAGGTTGACATAATGTTAACCAAGAGCGTCATTGCAAAATGCCAATGATTTCAATGCCTCATCCCAAGCCATTTTTCAGTATAAAAAGGAATTGTTCGAGCAAAAGAAAAACAGTCTCTGATACAGCCACTGTTTGAAAGAAACTTTTGTCTTTCAAACATGAAGTCTATACTAATTATTGCTTTCTTTGTAGTTAACGTTACGGCAGCTGATTACGCTACGAAGAATCAGTATGACTCAGGATACGCCGTTCAACCGACTTACCCGCAACAATCGGTAAATGAAAATCAAAAATGAATTGTGAAAGCGGCGTCCTAAAATTTTAGAATTGTTAGCATGTAGCTGTTCAGTATAATGGATAACCTGTGTGCTATTAACTTAACATTAATTTTGTTAGCTAGATATTTTGGAAACTCTTAGAAAAAATGGCTTTACAACGTTCGTCGAGCTGATTGAGATGGCTGGTTTAGAGAAAACCTTTTCTGACGACAGTATGCATATTTTCCAAATTACTTTTAGTAAAATTAAAGAAACCTTTTAATTTGCTACCGATTAATACAGCAACTTTCATCATATTGGCGCCGAAGAATGAAGCCTTCGCATCCATCGATCCTACAGTTCTAGCAGCCATTCTGAAAGATATTTCTCTGTTGAGAGACATTCTTCTCTATCATCTGGTGCTTTTCAGGCAAACTTGTAGCATCCTGTCTGCCATCTTTGTTGAACTAACTCTTAACACTGCCCAAGATGAAGTTATGCGTTTCAACGTATACCGAAACCAAGGGCCTTCCTATGCTACCGAAGAGGTTAGTCATCGAAGTTTTATTTCAGTTTTCACCTGGTTTCATTTTCATAATTTTATAGATAGTAACAGCTAACGGAGTACCACTTTTACAAGCTGTACCGATAGGTACAAACACTATCTACCCCATTGAAAAGGTTCTCAATCCAAAAGACTTATCGCCCAACAATACCTACATCAATTTTTTGAGCAGCAACAAAGATCTCTCCATCTTTCTACGCATATACGAAGTATTGGGTATCGCCCAAAATAATTTCAGAGGTTAGTCACATATCTTTAGCAAATCAGCATGACAAAATTTTATTTATACAACTGTACCAGCTCGTTCGAAAACGTGGTTTGTTCCGACCAACGCCGCCTTCAAAGCGCTTCCACCTGGTGTTCTCGATTCCTTTTTTGCCGACCCCAAAAAATTGGTTGTGCTTTTAAACATGCACGTCGCTTCTGGAACGTTTTACACAGCCGGACTCACTAACGGTCCCCTCATCGTTTTTTCAGGCGTCCCGGTGGATATTAACAAAACTCCCTGTAAGACCAAATATCTATATCACTTACTACTAAACAATTTAATTACCTATTGATTTCTAATATTCAAACAGATGGTATTACCGTGAGCAATGCTCAAATCATTGAGCCGGACATAACGGTGTTTGAAGGAGTTATACACGTTATCAATTCGGTTATTCAAGTCGAAGAAACTTGCTTGAACCGGCTGCATTAACAATGCATATTTCAAATGCTGGGCAATGGAACTGAAACACAGCGAAAGAATCTAAAAAAAAATATATGTCATACGAATTTGATTAAATTTATACTTACTGATGCATTTCATCGTCAATCGTTTGCCCTGCTCATTCCGGTTAGTTTTAATGAAAAATAAGTTTACATGAATTGATGGTTCATTTTACGTATCTGGTACCTTCCGATACTAGTGGTAGTACCGAGCCGTTACGAGAAACGTGGCAGTCATGAAACCGTTGAATTAAATTCCAACTTCGATAAATCATCGTTTCCGGTGAAACCAAGACGTTCCAGAATGACGGCCCGCGTTTGGCTGACGTCGTTTTCATCGTCGATCAGAAACCGTGTCTCAACGCGACTCGACTTTCGCTTTTGCTCGCTGCTATCGATGGGGCCTTGAGAGCTTGGCATCCAGCAGAATCGTTTCGCTGATGTTAGTTACGGGGGACGTGGAGGTGAAGTGTTCTAGAAACCCCACATCCGTACGGCTGATGGAGGACAGATCTGGTCTCATCGTAAAGGAATTCAATTGGCTCTGGAAGATTTGAAATTGGCTGATCAACAATCTGCAACATCGGACATCCATGCAGCTTTACATTACGCTGTTAATTTACCGTACCGAGTCGGAGTTTCCCGACAGTTTGTTTTGGTCTCGTGTGGCGGAAACGAATGTCAGGCCAGCTCTTACGCTGATACGATGACCCTGTTGACTCAAAACGATGTCCAACTTCACCTACATCAACCGCGACGTGATATCATAGTGAAAGGCAAAAACAGTTCTGATGAATTAAAGATAAAATTCATTAAAAGATAAACTAACAATCATGAATATGTGTTGCAAATTTTTATACTGGGATAAAGAACGTCGTCGGAATTGATGCTGAACGAGTTAACACGATGCGAAACATCCGCAGTTTGAAAGGTGATCAAAAATAGGGACGCCAGTTGGCTATGCCCAAGGATTTCTGCACTCCATTGGCTTTAGAGACGAACGGCACCTTGTTTGACCTGAAGAAGATGATGCCTGGCCAGCAACAGCAACAAACTAAAAAGTTTGTCGACATCTTTGCTCGTCGAGTGGCTGTCACTGGTGAACCTAGCCTGTGTCAGCGATGCGACTGCATTGGAGATCGTGACGGTATTGGATCCATCCTCTGTCAGCGTTGTGTTTCTCCCGTTATGAAACGCCTTGATAAGGTAAAGAAATGGTAAATGAAAGTTAATTCAAATGGTTAAAATATTTACGAAATCAGGTCTGGAAGCAATTTGTTACAAGAATGAAATGGCCAATGCTGCAGATGTGGAAGAAGTAACAGTTAGTCAGATCCAAGACACATTGCTGGAATCAATGGACAAGGTCATCAGATTCACCACCACACCAATCACCAGTGATAAATTAGAATTTCAAGCTTCTGTAGAAATTCCTGTAGGTTGCTGTCACCAGTGCGTACTGCATTAATTTTTGTTTTATTATTTCTTTCTAAAAAAATATATCTTCTGGCATCTAAAACATTTTATATTACTGATACTCTCCCATTTTTTACCCTATAAATCCGATCGTGTCTTTACAATCCCAAACTTCTGTATATTCGTCGTCTTTTACAATATACATAATAAACACTAATACAATTTTTTGATTATCCTATTGAGACACTGTTATAGGATGACTATTTCAATAACTAATACACTCTTTCTAACCATAAACCTCAATCTTTCACTCGACGAAACGTCGACATTGCACCAACGACGGTGCAGCACTGAATGTGCGTGCATGAGTTTCTTGTTCTGAAGAAGAACGCGCCCAAACTCAAAGGATGGGTAAGGAAGGTAGTAGCCTTGAAATTACGAACCCCTCCCTACGAAAATGACGCCATTTTGCATCCATGGCATTGCTTTTCTATAATCAAGTGCTTTTGCAGACTAAACCAAATTTTTTTTAAAATAAAGGCCAATCATTTTCTTTAATTAGAGTTGTCAAAAACAGACGTGTTTCCTTCGAGGTACTCCCTTCTTGCATCACAAACCCGTATGAATTTTAAATAGAGATAGATTTCGATACGTGAAGTACAGGGGAGCCTTGCAGAGTTAGACAGAAATTTGCTTTACCTTATACAGAAATTAAAGAGTCCTTCGCAATTCAATTTCCAAATTCGATTGTGTTATATCGAGTGGACGCATTAAAATAGACCTGAACATTAGTGCGACATAATGTTTACCAAGAATTTGATTGCAAAATGCCAATGACTTCAATGCCTCATGCTTAGCCATTTTTCAGTATAAAAAGGAATTGTTCGAGCAAAAGAAAATCAGTCTCTGATACAGCCTCTGTTTGAAAGAAACTTTTCTCTTACAAACATGAAGTTCGTACTAATTATTGCTTTCCTTGTAGTTAACGTTACGGCAGCTGATTACGGTACGATAAATCAGTATGACTCAGGATACGCCGTTCAACCGGCTTACCCACAACAATCGGTAAATGAAAACCAAAAATGAATTGTTAAAGTTGCGTCCTAAAATTTTAGAATTGTTAGTATTTAGATGTATAGTATTATGGATACTTAAACTGCTATTAACAGATTTTGTCATCATTAACGTTGTCAGGTAGATATTTTAACTGCTCTCAGAAAAAATGGCTTTTCAAAGTTCGTCGAGCTGATCGTTAAGGCTGGTTTAGAAGAACGTTTTTCTGAAGCCAGTATGCTTATTTCCTATATTACTTTTAATTAAATTAAAGAAAAATTCATTAATTTGCTACTCGTGAATACAGGACCTTTCATCGTATTGGCGCCGAAGAATGAAGCCTTCGCAGCCATCGATCCTAAAGTTCTAGCAGCCATTCTGAAAGATATTAACCTGTTGAGAGACATTCTTCTTTATCATCTGGTGCATTTCAGACAACCATGCAGCCTCCTGTCTGCCATCTTTGTTGAACTACCTGTAAACACTGCGCAAGGTGAACTTATGCGTTTCAACGTATACCGAAACAAAGGGCCTTCATTTGCTACCGAAAATGTACAGCATTTATAGTTTGTAATCAGTTTTTTTTTCACCAGATTTCATTTTCGTAATTTTACAGGTTGCAACAGCTAACGGAGTACCACTTTTACAAGCGATACCGAAAGGTAAAAACATGATCTACCCTATTGAAAAGGTTCTTAATCCGCAAGACTTATCGCCCAACAATACCTTCATCAATTTTTTGAAAAGCAACAAAGACCTCTCCATCTTTCTACGCATATACGAAGTATTAGGCATCCCTCTAAATAATTTCAGAGGTAAGTTTCATTTCTTCAGCAAATCGGCATTATAATATTTTACTTATACTACTGTAGTATCCCGTCCGAAAACGTGGTTTATTCCGGTCAACGCCGCATTCGAAGCGCTTCCACCTGGTGTTCTTGATTCCTTTTTTGCCGACCTAGAAAAATTGGTTGTGCTTTTAAACATGCACGTCGCTTCTGGAACGTTTTACACAGCCGGACTCACTAACGGCCCCCTCGTCGTTTTTTCAGGCGTCCCGGTGGATATTAACAAAACTCCCTGTAAGACCAAATATCTATATCCCTTACTACTAAACAATTTAATAACCTATTGATTTCTAATATTCAAATAGATGGTATTACCGTTAGCGGTGCTCAAATCATTGAGCCGGACATAACGGTGTTTGAAGGAGTTATACACGTTATCAATTCGGTTATTCAAGTCGAAGAAACTTGCTTGAACCGGCTGCATTAACAATGCATATTTCAAATGCTGGGCAATGAAACTGAAAACACAGCGAAAGAATCTAAAAAAATATATATATTATACGAATTTGATTAAATATATACTTACTGATGCATTTCATCGTCAATCGTTTACCCTGATCATTCCGGTTAGTTTTAATGAAAAATAAGCTGAGATGAATTGATGGTTCATTTTACGAATGTCGCGCTAGTACCTTCCGGTACTAAAAGTACCTTCCGGTACTAAAGTACCAATTTGATTGCCTCTCGTTACGAGAGGCAATCAAATTAACGTTGAATGAATTTCGAACTTACCAGATTTGAAATTATCCCACAATCCAATCAACTTCGAAATGAGTTATCGTTCACCTCGTCAATTTCAGGCTTCCGTCTCTTTCATCACCGTACACAAATCTCACACCGTGTCCTAACAAACTGCCGGAAGCGAATTCACTGGACAATTGGACGTGAACACTCCCATGTTGCAATCTAAGAGGATAATCTCATCAAATATCAATTACAGCAGTTTGGCCCGTTTGAGATTCGAAGGCCGATTCGTAGACGGGCAGAGTACGTGGGAATTGAAGGCCTTCCTGCGTCTGGCCGGCTAA
The DNA here is from genome assembly GCF_022539665.2 of Daphnia carinata. Taxonomy (NCBI): domain Eukaryota; kingdom Metazoa; phylum Arthropoda; class Branchiopoda; order Diplostraca; family Daphniidae; genus Daphnia; species Daphnia carinata. Next base: position 3,381,549 of record NC_081337.1, read on the forward strand.
ATTGAATTGTCTTATGTTGCTTTTCACAACTGCTGCACACTAAGAAGTTTATCGACATCTTTACTTGTCGAGTGGCAGTCTCTGGTGAGCCTAGCCCGTGACAGCGATGCGACTGCATTGAAGATCGTGACGGAATTGGATCCATCCTCTGTCAGCGTGGTGTCTCTCCCTTTATGGACCGCCTTGATAAGGTAAAGAAATGGCAAATGAAAGTTAACTCTAATGATTAAAATATTTACATAATCAGGTCTGGGAGCAATTGGTTTACAAGAATGAAATGGCCAATGCTGCAGATGTGGAAGAAGTAACAGTTAGTCAGACAAGGTCAGTAGATTCACCACCACACCAATCAACAAAATGATATATTAGAATTTCAATCTTCTGTAGAGATTTCTGTAGGTTGCTGTCACCGGTGTGTACTGCCTTAATTTTTCTTCTTTTATTTCTTTCTAAAAAATATTTTCCGGTTAATCTAAAACATTTTATATTACTAATACTCCTCCATTTTACCCTATTAATCCGACCGTGTCTTTGCAATCCCAAACTTTTGTATATCAGTCGTCTTTTACAATATACACACTTAATAATGATACATTTCTTTGATTATCCGGTTGAGACACTGTTATAGAATGTCTACTTCAATGACTAAAACACTCTTTCAAACCATTTACCTCAATCTTTCACTCGTCGAAACGGCGACGTTGCAGCAACGACGGTGCAGCACTGAATGCACGTGCAGAGCTTTTGTTCTGATGGACGCGCCATTAACTCAAAGGATGGGTAAGGAAGGAAGTAGCCTTGCAATTGTGAGCCCTTCCCTACGAGAATGACGCCATTTTGCATCGTTTGCTTTTGTTCTCTCAAGTGCTTTTTTCAGAATAAACCAAGTTTTCTTCATTTTATGTAGACCTATCGTTTTCGTTTACTAAACAATTTACCAAACAACACCCGTGTTACATTCAAGGGCATCCTTTCTTGCATTACAAGGTCTGAATGAATTTCAAATAGAGATAGAAATCGATTTCGCTAACTCAATTAATTGATTTAATTTAACCTGAATATATAGGATGAGACAGAAATAGCCATTCGATTACCATACGCTAATCAGCTGTGTTAACTAGGTAACCTAATTTCGAAATTAAGTACAAGGTATCCTTGCAGAGTAAAAAAAAAAATCGTGTTTACCTATACTACAGAACCCAAGAGTCCTTCACGATCCGATGTCCAAATTCGATTGCGTTATTTTGAATGGAAGCCTTAAAATAGATCTGAACATTAGGTTGACAAAATGTTTACCAACAGCGTGCTTGCAAAATGCCAATGACTGCAATGCCTCATGCTTAGACATTTTTCAGTATAAAAAGGAATTGCTCGAGTAAAAGACAATCAGTGTCTGATACAGCCACTGTTTGAAAGAAACGTTTGTTTTTCAAGCATGAAGTTAATACTGATTATTGCTTTCTTTGTAGTTAACGTTACGGCATCTGATTACGCTACGAAAAATCAGTATGATTCAGGATACGCCGTTCAACCAGCTTATCCGCAACAATCGGTAAATGAAAACCAAAAATCAATTTTTAAAGCTGCGTCCTAAAATTATAAAATTGTTAGCATTTAGCTGTGTAGTCTAATGGATAACCAGAGTGCCATTTACTGATTTTGTCACCATTAATTTTGTCAGGGAGATATTTTAACTGCTCTCAGAAAAAATGGCTTTACAACGTTCGTCGAGCTGATCGTGAAGGCTGGTTTAGAAAAACGTTTTTCTGAAGCCAGTATGCTTATTTCCTAAATTACTTTTAATTAAATTAAAGAAAAATTCATTAATTTGCTACCGGTGAATATAGGACCTTTCATCGTATTGGCGCCGAAGAATGAAGCCTTCGCAGCTATCGAACCCAAAGTTCTAGCAGCCATTCTGAAGGATATTAACCTGTTGAGAGACATTCTTCTTTATCATCTGGTGCTTTTCAGGCAGCCCTGCAGTCTCCTGGCTGCCGTCTTTGTCGAACTAACTGTAAACACTGCGCAAGGTGAAGTTATGCGTTTCAACGTATACCGAAACAAAGGGCCTTCGTTTGCTACCGAAGATGTAAATAATTGAAAGTTTTAATTCGGTTTTTTTCACCAGATTTCAATTTCGTAATTTTATAGATTGCAACAGCTAACGGAGTACCACTTTTAAGAGGTATACCGATAGGTAAACACATTATCTACCCCATTGAAAAGGTTCTCAATCCGCAAGACTTATCGCCCAACAACACCATCATCAATTTTTTGAAAAGCAATAAAGACTTCTCCATCTTCCTAAGCATATTCGAAAAACTTGGCTTCGCCCAAAATAATTTCAGAGGTTAGTTTCAGTTCTTCAGGGAATCAACAGTACGACATTTTATTTATATTATTGTACCAGCTCGTCCGAAAACGACGTTTGTTCCGACCAACGCCGCATTCAAAGCACTTCCACCTGGTGTTCTCGATTCCATTTTTGCCGACCTAGACAAATTGGTTGTTCTTTTAAACATGCACGTCGCTTCTGGAACGTTTTACACAGCCGGACTCACTAACGGCCCCCTCGTCGTTTTTTCAGGCGTCCCGTTGGATATTAACAATACGCCCTGTAAGACCAAATGTCTATCATTTACTAGTAAACAACTTAATTATGTACTGATTTCTTATATTCAAATAGATGGCATTACCGTGAGCAATGCTCAAATCATTGAGCCGGACATAACGGTGTTTGAAGGAGTTGTGCACGTTATCGATTCAGTTATTAAAGTCGAAGAAACGTGCTTCAACCGGCTGTATTAATAACGCATATTTCAAATGATTGGCAATGGAACTGAAACATGGTGATAGAATTTTTTTAAAAAGAAATATACAATACCAATATTTAGTATATTGTTTTACTTACTGATGCATTTCATCGTCAATCGTTTACTCTGCTCATTCCAGTTAACTTTAATGAAGAAGAGTTGAGGTGAATTGAAGGTACAGTTTACGTATGCCGCACCAGTACCTTCCGGTAATAAGCTGGGTCTCCGGTTATTCGGGCCGAGAACTAGTCACGGTTGAATACCGCACGCACGCAGCGGAAATTGAATAAATTGGCATCAGCGCAGCATGACGCAGCTATTCGGGAACCCCTTCTTCTGCAAACTCAATCACTTTGAGCCACATCCTGGAGTATCACTGTTGCATTTCAAAGAAGAACTTTGTTCCGAATTTGCCAGCTCATTAATGTTGAAGCCAATTAGTGACATAAATAATACAGCAGAGAAATAACAGACTATATTACCGAATTAGCAGTCCTTGTTTCGTGAACCATGGGTAAGTGAGAACGATCTGCAATTAATTCTTTAAACAAAATCAAGCTGACTAGGCTAATATTTCTGAATTGGCTTGTAGATGATGCAGTGAAAATGCTTTTGTGCACCGCCGCCGTCGCCGTGCTGTGGCTTTACAAAAATGTAAATGGCTTTCTTTTTTGCATCATCCTCATAATGGTGCTTTTGATGTTTTTTTATCTTCAATCAACTGAACAACACAACAAACCGCAGCATCCTACTAGGCAGTCCGAAAGGTAAACTTTGACAGCTAAAATCGCATTACTAACGTATCGTTTAAATTGAAGAAAAATGCAATTAAAACCGATTATACAGTTGATCTTAGTAAAAAAAAGACTGTTCCTTTTACGTCGTTGACATTTGGTACGAAAAGCCAGGGCTCTTTTCTATTTTTAAACAGAACTCAGTAACGAAGCAGCAAACGACTGTTTTTACAACTTGAAACGATATAAAATAACATTATTTTTGGATGAATGTTTTGTTAGAAAATAGTTAACCGTGTACCATTATTTATAAACCTACTGTAAAGTTGTTATATGTTAAATCTGCGATTCTCCTTATGCGTTGTTCCTATCTCCTTATAATTTCCTTTCGAGTTATTTTATTTAAATTTTTTATGTTCTAACCAATTCAGTTGAATAAACTACGGCCTGCTTTTACAAAATCCCATTGGCTTACTCCTAGAGAGAATCAGATATTAATATTTAAGTATAAATTTAAAAATAAATTTTTAGCAATTATGTCGTAGCAGACATTTCAATGCCTAACTTCGAAATTTCAAAATTATTTATATTACATTATTACAGACGCACGATAACGGACATGAAATACAACTTAGATCATCCTTTAGTCCGAGTTTGGCTTCCAGACGAGGACAACAAATACGGCCATGTTTCGCTGCAAACCAACAAGTACTACATGAGTTTCTGGCCTCAGAAAAGCAGCCGCAAAAAAAGCGACATCGAAAAACTCTTGGGCGCTCCTGCCTGTATCATCTTCCATCCGGACTTTGATTGCAAGGAGGAAGGCAATAGATTTCCCGATCACAAATTACCTGTCACGATTGCTACGTGCAGCGACATGGATAGACTTTACGAAAGATTCCTCGCCTATAATGGAATAGACAAAGAGGAAGTGAACCTTAACAAAGGCTGTAACATCCGTAATCGTGACGAATTGGCGAACAGGCGTATTGAGGAAGACCTTGATAAAACAAGGTACACGTTTCTACCAAAGCTGTGTTATAAAAACGAAGAGCCATTTTATCGCAGTGGACAAAGCTGCGTCTCCTTCGTATATCACATGATCGAATGGTCGAAATATTCAGACTCCAAAACAGTCAAAATCGAATTTTTTGGAAAACTTTTTAAGTTTCTCGACAAAGTAACTGCAAGTTTCCCTTTGGAGCCACCGAAAAGAGAGGTAAGTTTCATATAATTCAATTAAAAATAAAATCAAGATATTAATTTTTCTTGTTCTTACCAGGTTTATACTCAAGTCTGGATGCATACTGTTGATGGAAGAATTGTTCAAGGCGTTGAAAGAATGATGGAAAATCAATGGACCGGAGAACTAACACACCCTAACTTGTATAAGAGACAGGTCACAACAGAACCTCTCACTCTTTCTTATGAAACTTCAACTCATGTTGAACAAGATAATACCACGAATCTCGGATTTGGATCTATATGGAAAGTTCCTGATTTCATTGAGTCTCTTTTCTGTGAACCAAAATAGGGAACAAGTATATCAATATGCATGAGTAACCTGCCCAACGATTTGTCCTGCCATGTGATAAATTAACTCGTATGCTAATTCGAGGGCAAATACAATCGTTTGGCCGAATGGCTTTTCCAGCAAGAGTATACATCTCAATCCGACTTTACATCGCAAGGTATATCAGGCATAAACATTATCTAAAACAATTGAAAAAAATTATCAATCCACAATGAGTGTGGGCAATAAACAGCACAACAGGTATATTAGGAAACAAACCAACTCAAATGAAGTTCTGAAATATCAACAAATAACGTCCATACGTTCTTAAATATCTAATACACATAACTGCTATGGTTTACTTACAGTAATCATCTTTCCAACCAATGGCCGCAACTTGACGCTCTTCTCGTTCACAGTTTTTCAACCCGGAATAACTAGCGATATTAATAACATTTCACTCGTTTAGCAACGTCTATACACAACTGGGCTGATGGAAGTTTCTATCCTTTGTGGCACTATAGTCGATAATGAGGTTCATCTCCGTTATGCGTCTAACTGCTGTTAGAAAGGTTCATCGATTTCAAACGTGCAAAAATAGGGCGTTTTGCCACGACAAAACTAAAAACGACCTTGCCCAGCGCAGTCCAGTAAAGTAAATGGGCGATTCAGTAGAAAAAAAGAACAAGAGAAAAAAAAATTCGTTTTTACAAAATGTTCTGAGAAATGGGAGGAAAAGCTTTCAACGAGAAGGAATGGATAAGAAAAAGCAATACTTAAAAACGTATCAGTCGGACACCTGGACCACACAACGTCTGCCCTTAAAAACGGGTGTGGGTTAGCTTTTTTTCTTTCTTTTTTAGGGTTATTGCGAAGGCCATCACATTAACAAAAATGTCGATTACGTAAATAAACTGCAAGAAAAAAACGCTGCAATTTTGTAAGGCTATAAAAAATTATGGCGACAGAAATTACAGAAATATTAAATAAACAAATATATTTAGCATATTGTTCCACTTACTGTTGCATTTTAATGTCATGCGTTTGTCCTGTATATTCCAGTAGCTTTTAATTAAAGAAAAATTGAGATGAATCGAAAGTAGTCTCATGATTCCGCGAAGAGAAGTCACGCTTGATACACGCACGCAGCGAATATCGAATAAATTGGCAGCCGCGCAGCGTCACGTAGCAACACGGAAGCCACTCCTTTCTGTAAACAACTTCGTGAGTCAGCGTGAGGAACACACTCGTCAATAACTGTTGCATTTCGTTCTAAATCTAGCCAAGATTTCCTGTTCTGCCAGCTTGTTACAACATCTTGAAGCCAATTAGCGAACAATACATCAATGCCAGGCTTCTATCGAGCAACTAATAAAACAATATTCAATTAACCGAATTGGCAATTCTTTTGTTTGCAGACAGCCATGGGTAAGTGAGAACGTTCTTGTTGAGTCCTAAAGTCAAATTAAAGCTTATTAGGTTAAAATTTACCCATTGACTCGTAGATGACATGATGGGAATAATTTTGCTAGTCGCCGTCGTGCTGTTGCTTTTTAAATTAATTTCCGTGTCGGGAAAAACTGAAGAACTCGATAAATCGCAGCATTCTGAGAGGCAACTCCCAAGGTAAATATTTTACAGCGTATCACTTCCGTAGCGTTCTACTTTATAAAATTGCAGTTAAAAACTTGTGTTGAATGCCGATTGTTTTTTGTTAGTAACTATCTGTAAACACTTAATTTTAACTAGAATTTTTCGAACAAAAATAGTTTATTTTCACTCGTATTTTACGTAGCTTATGGTAATGTTCTTTTTTTCTATTAAAAAAAAGGTTGGTTAATACGGGTGAAGCCCGTCAAACTGGAGCAAATAATTTAAGGGTCGACGGAAACGAGTTGGATTTCGGATTTGGTTGTTGCAGAGGAGACAAGAAAAATAACAAGAGAAAGTGATGCCGATAAAAGTGTTATGATTATCATAATTGCTTTGAATGGCAATGTTCTTCCAATTTTCTCATTTTCTTTCGTGTTATTTGTCTTGGATTTGTAAACTGGTTTGACCAAATCAAAAGTATAGTGAATATACTTGACACAAATCGTTCAGCTTTTGCTAAATCAAATTGGCCAACTCTGAAAGAAAATCAGATAGTGGTATTGAAGTATAAATTTAATTTTTAGCGACATCGAAAAACTCTTGGGCGCTCCTGCCTGTATCATCTTCCATCCGGACTTTGATTGCAAGGAGGAAGGCAACAGATTTCCCGATCACAAATTACCGTCTGTCACGATTGCTACGTGCAGAGACATGGATAGACTTTACGAAAGATTCCTCTCTATAATGGAATAGATAAAGAGGAAGTGAATCTTGAAAAAGGCTGTAAGATCCGTAATCGTGAAGAATTGGCGAGCAGGCGTAGTGAGGAAGACCTTGATGAAACAAGGTACACGTTTCTACCTAAACTGCGGTATAAAAACGAAGAGCCATTTTATTACGGAGGACAAAGTTGCGTCTCTTTCGTATATCACATGATCGAATGGTCGAAATCTGTCCATTCTAAGAAAATCACCATTGAATTCTTCGGCAAAGTTTTTATCGATATGATAACTGCTAGTTTCCCTGTGAAACCGCCAAAGAGAGAAGTCAGTTCCATGTAATTTAATTTACTACAAATTCTAGATATTCATTTTTCTTGTTCTTACCAGGTTTATGTTATGGTCTGGATGCATACTGTGGATGGGCGCATTGTTCAAGGCGTTGAAGTAATGGTGGAAATCAGCTAACCGGAGAACTTGAAAACCGCAATACATTATTTAATAGATGCCAAACTGTAAAAACGGAACCCCTTAAAGTGTCTTTTGAGATTCCAGCCCATGTTGAACAAAAACATAGTCAGAATCTGGCAATCGGGTCAGTCTGGAAAATTCCTAATTTTCATCGGTCTTCTATTTCCATGAACGATTATCATGACGATAAGGTGTATCAATTCGCATGAGTTACCTGTCATGTGATTTGCCATACGTTATGGCAAAATTGACTCAATTCAAAAGCGATACAATTGTCTGGCTTCATGGCTTTTCCAGTAACAGGATAAATAATTATTCGACCTAGTATTGCGAGCTATATACCATAAGACGAAAACATAATCTAAAAAAATTGAGCCGACTTATCAACTCACAGTGCTGGGACCACATAGCGGACCAGATATTTTGAGAAGAAACCCACACATATGTGTAAATTCACAAATAACAACAAATACCGTCTGCAAATACTAAATTGCCTTTAAATGTAAAAACTGTTTAACTTTAAGAAATGGAAACGTTTAACATCAAGCCTAACTTTCCAAAACAAATAACGGGGAACAAATAAAAAATTTTCAAATAAGCTTTTTAAAAGCGTTTCTTCCACAGAAAGGTAAACATTCTCGTGATCTACCGTTAATCACTAACGTCTCATCTACGTTTTGTTCCCCCAACGAGCGAAGCTTGCGTGACATCTGCTCAAAGGTGATAAGATTAGTAGATACAGATGGTAATCAGAAGCTTTAAAAGGTTGCTTAAACGTTTAGTTCGCAATTTAATAAACGGCAAAGCCTAACGGTAAGCGAACCGAAGAACACACAAAAGCAGTGTTTGTCTTCTACTCTACACTGACAAAACCAAAAAAAAAAATGCAAACCGGTAAGTCGAACAATTAGAGTTGGCTACTTTTAAAAATCACAAAGCTAATTAGGTTACATAATTTGAATTTAACATTTTTTACAGAAGCCATTTCTGCGTTCGTAAAAGTAATAAAAATGATCGTGATGGGAACTGTAACCCTGTTCGGCCTCACGCGCTTTCTTTCTGCCATCGCATGAAGATTTTATGGAACACGATGCAGAAACCCTTCGGTTACAACAGCGGCCCACTATCACACCATCCTTCAGATTTCCTACAATTTTCTTTTTTTTTTTTTTTCGAGTTACATTCCCCAAATAGCAGTTCTACTATAGTTCATTACCATAGTAATGAATACTATTTCTAAATGAACCCCGTCGTCCCGCTTTGATTACAATAAATGGCCTGCATGCTTTTTTTTGTATTTGTACACTCATTTGCATCTTTCAATTTCGAAGTCATTTGGCTTTTTGAACAAAAGAAGATCATTGCGAGAACACGGTGCAGAAGTTCTTTTGGTTAGGACAACAGCAGCCCCCTAAAACATCATCCTTAAAATTTTCTATAATTGTTATTTGTTTTTTTCGAATTACATTCCCCAACTAATATAGCAAAAAATACTATACTGAGATGAGCACCACCCTTTGGTTAGAATAAATGATCTGCATACTTTCTTTTTGTATTTATACACTTAAATAACTAGAACGGAGTGGAAGCACAGCAAAGAATGTTAACGAAAAGAAATTGAAAAAAACTTTCAAAATCAAAATGACCTCCATCGACTGTATGAACTTTGATTGCATAAAGGGGAGAGGGGGATAACAGATCTCTCTCTATCGTAAATTGATTACCAATATTGACGAATGCAACAGCAAAGATAAACTTTGTAGGCTTAGACGATATGGCACTAACCAACAAACGCTCAGCTTTTATGATGCAATTTCAAATGAAAAGTAAAATTATCGGTCTAACATCGCAACGCTTTGCTTGGATGCCTTTGGTGGCTTAAAATTATTTTAGGTTTACCGTTCAGAGTTCCTTTCCCAGGGGGCAGACAGGACACTAGATAGAATTTGTTTAAAAAGGATATGCAAACTTTACGTCAGCGTTAAGATAACGAGATTGCACAAGTCCTAGTTCGTTGGGGTTTAACACGTTGATGAACTTGACACATAGCACGTAGTCATGGCCTACGCCGAAAAACATGGCTGATTAGAACAGTTTACGATTCTATAACGCTTAATAATAACTGCAGTTCTCAAAAATGGATGACATATTTAGAATTTTGGCATTTTACAAATGCTTCAAGTAAAGATACAACGTAAAACAATTTAACTAGTCGACAACATTAACTTCTGCAACCCATCAAGAGCCACACACTCGTCTAAAAAACGACTCTGTTCTGTTTCTAGTGTAAGATACCTGACTGGCCAGTTAATTAACTGTGAAGTTAAGTGACATAATCTACAAATAACCTGCATCAAAAGTACTAGCATTCTATTGCCCTGCTATCGAAGGCAAAAAAAAATAAAATAAGTTCGTCGTATAGTAAATTCTTGTATGGCAACCGTCAGGTTGGGTAAGTAGAACGACCAATGGTCATTAACGAAACAAATTACAATCCAATTGGAAACCTTTTGATTAAATTTACTTTTATAGATTTCATAGTGGCATGATTCCTGGTCTGCAGGTCTTAATGTTACTTTTAATGCTCTACACTCGGTTGCAGAGCTTTTGACTGACGGGCAGAATGTTAACTATTTTATCGTATATATATGCCATCTCTCAATATCCTTTTTAAATTAAACTAGCAAATGGAAAATAGTTAAATGATTACTTACTATTTGCTGGTGAGCCTTCACTTTAGCCAAGACACTTTTGTTTTTATTTTGGAACACTGTTCACGAACATCAGGATTTCGATCGTAAGGAGAAATGGTAGACGTGAAAATACATGGGACTAAAACGAAACTACCTGCTGCAGCCCATTACCCAGTGAAAGCAATGAGTGACTTGACAGCAAACTGGCTAAAGGAAGGGGCACAAAAATTCGGAGAAATGGTAGACAAAACATGCAAGCAAAGGGGATGGACACTTAATGACAGGTGGCAGTCGTAAAACGTGACGTAATATCCGCCCTGAAAAAAGAGTGAGGGTTAGCTTTTTTGTTTTTCTCTTTCTTTCGAGAATATTTAGATTTCGAATTTTACAACGTCCTTCGCAATGGTACGTAGGAGCGGTGGGTACCGCTTTATTCTGGACAGACTGGATGTGAGTAATTGCTATTTGATTAGAGATGGAATCACGTGTAACCCGTTTCACAATATTGGTTTTACTTTTTCACATCTCATCCTTTTAAGAAAAAGAGCAGCTTCATTGCTGATGGTTGAGGCACTTTACATTGTTACCCAATCAGTCAATTGCCCATCTGCTATTGTTTCATCACTTCGACATTTTCCATAACAACCTTCTCTTCAATAATTTCATTTGAATTTGAAATCGGCACAACTACGTCCAGCAAACGCTGAAAAAAAACAGCTTTCCAACTAGCAACCTCAATTTTACGTAGTAAAATAAACAATTAGCGTTGTAAGTAAAAATAGTTTGAATCCGAAATGTTTTTCCTTAAATAGGTTTAACGAGAGCAAATACAATTTGCGTAATGGCAGTCTTTCAACATCGAACACTTTGTTTTCCTTTTTTCAATGGAAGGAGATCCCAACATAGAGATTCGACGTCTAACATGATTTCAACATATAACTCATTTAATTAAAGTCCTTGTTACGTGACCTGAAAAATCGATTATCAGCAAGCATTTGAGCTATAAAAGATTTTTCTTTAGCAAGTGGAAATCAGTGCGATCGAGCAATTCGAAGAACCATCCAGTGTAAAAATGGAGCTCATGGCAGTGATCGTTTTATTCTTATTTAAATGTGCTGCTTCTGATTTTGTTTATGATACGATAGACGATTATTATTCAGAACGCCAATCAATTTACTCCCCACCACCTTTGGTAAGAAATAAAAATTTTATTTTTATAGATATAAGGCATGCGGTAAACAAAAAAACATCCCATACCCCCCATATTAACACCGATGACAAGATGACATTAACAATCAATATGAACTTTAACTACTAAACTGATTATTTTAAACTCATGCATCCACAATTGTCATTTAGCCCACAAGGCATGATTTTATTTTTCCTTTGATAACCTTAGAATTTTAATTTTGAAAGTCGTTGTTTCCCCCATCGGTGTACCTCAAAGGGCGACCGCAGTCTGCGTGCACGCAAACACGAATAATTTCGGTGAAGTGGCAAAACAAAAGCATTCATCGACAATGAGTCATGACTTTGAACAATGAATAATTATTTTAAAGCTATTCAATCCAAATTTACGATTGTAACTTATAGTTCTCATTATTTACGCCGTTTTTTATGGCTATTATTAGCCTTGCAATAAAACGACGATCAACGCTGTTAACCTCAATTTAGCAATCCTTTTTTCTTACTGAAAAGCTTTCCTTTTAAATTTGACAAGCTTTGAAAGGAAAATGCCCTTGAAATTCGTTGGTCAATTGTTTCTGGTTTGGAGGCGATGAATGCAGGGCCGGTGATTGACCGTGCGTGGCCGACTGTAACTATAAAAACAAAAGGTTTCCACTCGATAAAAATCAGTCTGCAACAATAACTGAAAACAACTTGCCAAAAGAATGAAACTCCTCTTAGTTATTGCTTCCATTGCGCTCGTTTTAGTCCCTCTCATTTCTGCCTATGCCCATTATCCCGAATATTCCCGTTACAGTTCGCGCCGTTCAGTCGATCACGATTCACCACCAGCAGACAAAAGTTCGGACAACACCACGGTAATAATTTGGTTGTAAAAGAAGTTCTCCTTTTAAAAACTATAAGAAAATTATTCAAATACATGTCGCTAGATTTAAATCTATTTTACCTGTTGAAATTGTACCTAAAAATTATTTTCGCGTTTAATAGGGAGACATCACTTCTGTCTTGAGACAAAATGGTTTGACAACAGTGCTCGATTTAATGAGCAAAGCTAGTTTATCGAGGACTCTCGCTGGCCCTGGTATTTGCTTAATTGCTTAATGCATTCTTTAATTACAATTTTTAAGGAAATGTTTTAATTGATGCTTTAAATGACAGAACTCACCATATGGGCTCCGACTAATGAAGCGTTCGCTGCTCTCGATTCCAAGACCATTAACGATGCAGAGTTATTGAAAGATATTCTTAACTATCACATCGTATCGTTCAAGAACGATCCCAAAGAAATTTCGTCCATTCAAACCGATCTGACTGTTCCCACTCTCCAGGGCGAGGTGGTTCGTATCAACATCTATCGTAAAAAAGGAGTTTCATTTGCTTTTAAAGAGGTTAGTTAATATTGAAAAAATTCTTATCTATTTAGTACCGATTAAAAATGAATCTTGACATTACAGACAGTGACCGTTAATGGAGCCCTCGTGTTGAAAACGATCAGGGCCAGCAACGGTATCGTTTACATCATCGATACGGTCCTAAATCCTAAAGATTTGGAACCGAAAAACACCCAAATGCAAGTTTTGAGATCCAATAAGGAATTCTCAATCATTTACAAGATGTTTGAAGATCTCGGCATTACACAAATCAGCGATAAATGTTAGTTTATTTCACCTTTTGCTAATTACAACTTTAACCTACCGTTGAATTTATTCCATTTAGATCGCCCAAAAACTTTTTTCGCTCCAACTAACGCTGCATTCGAGAAATTGCCACCAGGTGTGCTCGATTCTTTGTTTGCTAGTCAAGAAGAAATTGGCAAATTGATAAACACGCACACAGCTTCCGGTACTTACTACAGTCACGGGCTTGTATCCGGCCCTATCCCCGTCTTTTCGGGCAGCAACCTTGACCTTGACGTATCCCCTAGTAAGTTTCAAACATCTTTGTTGTGAAAAATTTAAACTAATTTTGGTCCAATGCGGAATTAGGCGGTGTAACTATTGAAAATGCAAAAATCATTGGTTTCGATTTGACCGAGACCGAAGGAGTTATTCACGTTATCGATGCAGTAATTCCAAACAAAGAAGAAGCTTCATTATGCCCAGCTGTTAAGCAACATTAAATACCCACCACACATGTTGAGTGTAAAGGTCCATATTTAAAATCAACAATGGGATCGCCTTGTTTAAACGTTTGCGTCTTCCATGGGTGGGTATTTGTAATACAATTCGGAATGCAGTGAAATATAATTGGTCGACAACCTATTTTATTAGTGCAATAGTGAAATCCTTTCTCATGACGTCTGTACGTGATAAAAAAGTCAAGAGGTAGAAAATTGCTTTACGAGATTTCGTTTCGGTGCTTGGGACAAAACCGTTGCGATGAACTTACACAACAACTGCGTCAACCTGTGAACTAATCCAAAGTGCGCAGCAATGCCTTAATCACATCTTATCTGTGACCAACTGTAACCTTCACATGACTGATCTTACTTTTACATTTTTATCTAATTTAAAGAACAAAAAAATAAGTTTCAGTCGGATCGTGACTCATTTCAAATCGATACAACTGCGTCCTTTCGATTGCATCTGTTGCGTCTGGCGCCGAAATCTAGATTGAATTAATTCTATCAAAAAGCAAAGGATGGCCAAACCCAGTCCGATGCCAAGAATGAGAAATGCACTCGTCAAATCGTATAGACGAATAGGCACTTGTTGGGCTGATGTTTTCTGCCGTCTACTGTCGAAACATTCGGCGGCTTTAGCCAAACCAGTTTGGTTATTCGCCCAAAACCGCGATATGCCACTTTCCCACAATTTAACTAATCTATTTTTAGATTACCGTGAAAATATTAATCAACGTACTACTGATAAAAAGAATTTACATTTTACCCATCGTTCAGCAATTTTGTGTTTGAACTGCCTTTCTTCGTCAGCCAGAAATAATATCCGTATGGCACGCGCAATGGTTTCGATACTTGAAAACGACAACGCCCGTCTTTCCTGTATTGTAACGCCACAAACCAGGTGTTGAACGTTTGAATCTAAAACAAATTTGAAAAAATTAGTAAAATCCAATTTCCTAGGCCAAGCACAAAGAAATTACGTATACAAACCCTTTATTTTAGTAACTTACAAATGGATACGCGTATTTCCCAGTTTCCAGCATTTTATTCAATTTAAATGCATCGCCAACGATTTGATTACGATCCTGCCGAGCTTTATCTCCGAGCACCTTGTAAACTCCACTCACGGCATTCTGCAGACGCGCAATAAAATTGTTAAAGTCTCGCACTCATTTTTGTTAAAACATTTAAACTGACCAAAATTTGTATTCCCATCGTCATGTCGTGTCGAAGAACGATACCGGTTTCTTTATTCGAAGCCAAATCCTCGAGCGATTCTATCGGCGGCTTCATTTTCGGTACAGTTAATGATGAAATGACGATACCCGAATAAGAATTGACTAAAACCATAGCGCCTAACAGCCAGAATCCAGCCAAGACACGGAATGAATGACGGTCAAACGCTTCCCGACATCCTGTTGAACATTAGCACATTTAACGCACATAAATTTAAACAAAAACTTGACTAGTTCATTACCTTGGTTAGTGAGAATATTAACTACGTAAATTAGGTTGGAACTAACGTAATTAGAAATTTTATTTCGATCCGGTTTCATCATCGCACTATCCTCTTTCCTGTTTGTGATGGAAATGTCCTTGTAATTACTGAACGAGGGGTTCTTGTAGAACCAAGTAAACACGGCCATCACACCAACCATGAACAAGAGGCTAATGAGGATAAAGAGCCAAACCTGAAATAAAAACATGGAACGGCTTCAATTTACGTTGCGCTAAATGCATTTACAACTCACTGTTGGTTGAAATGGCCCAGTGAAGGCAAATAAACGACTTTCTTCTCCAGGTTTTGGAACGACAAGACTGAATCCATCAACCCACACGAACGAAGATGTGTAACCCATTCGTTTCATACGATCGAGAGTGAGGCCAAAGCCGCAAATGATTCCGTCGACTGCCTATCAAATTGTTCGATTATACACCAAACTGTTTTATGAAGTGAAATAACTTTACTTCATCATCGGTAAGCTGGTGATAGGCTGCTTCATTCGTACCAAATTTTTCAACCAGGCTCTCATTTACTGCCACTAACGTGACCCTAAAGAAAGGTGACATTGACATGAGCGGCTTAAACTTTACAACTAAAAACTGATTAGAGGATGTATTCTTACGTACTTGAAGTTGTAATATTTAGACATCCATCCGACGATGTTAGTAGCCACTCCACTAAGGGTAAAAGTACCATTCGGTCCGCGAATGTAAATGTCGAACGGTGGATTCTGAAAAATGCAATCAACGACATTATAATTAGTACACATTTCATGTATGATTAAAAATTATTTTAATTACGTGGATAGCGACGAATTTCATTTCTACGCCACCAAAATTAGCACGCGGTGCTACGGAATTAACAGGCGCTGCATAAAACACAACCAAACTAGCAAGTGATGGTAGAATCATACAATAAATCGTTTGATTAAATCGCAGACGTCCCATCTTGTTAACTGATGTTACGAACGCTAACACTGAGAGGTT
Organism: Daphnia carinata; assembly: GCF_022539665.2. Lineage (NCBI taxonomy): Eukaryota > Metazoa > Arthropoda > Branchiopoda > Diplostraca > Daphniidae > Daphnia > Daphnia carinata. Next base: position 3,397,888 of record NC_081337.1, read on the forward strand.
TATACTTACGATTGTCAGTGGAAGGAGCTGCTTCATTTATATGACCCGAGTCCTATTGCGGATGAAACGGATGTCACTAGTATGACATTTAAAAAAATATTTTTTTAATTTTGTATCTTAGCAACGCTTGAATGCAGAAATTGATATCGTCTATTGTGCCCCCATATGAATCGAAGTGACAACCTTAGCGTGCGTTAGTTTTCGCATTAATTTCTAACACGTTACATCGGGAACTCACAGCTGACGATGTCTCACCTGTAAATTTTGGCAAAAAGGTGTTTTAGGGCACTTGAAATATATAGTCGATGATTGCGTGTTTTCCGACAGTCACGTGCAGGCCAATGAGCACACTTGCAATAAACACTTTTCAAAGCGTTAACTATTCTTACATTTTGCTGCTTGTTTGGATCAATGTGCAAGATGCTATTTCACACTCATCAAATATGAAAACATAGCACGTCTGCGTGGATTTGTACAATGAATGAGTAAACGTTTCAAACGCTACGCATTCAGAACTTTGGCACAGAATGGGAACTTACGGAACTTTACGAATTTAAAAGCAAAAATCTGAACTGGAAAAGCATTTGCGTCATTCACATCACACGTCAGCAATGGAACTCAGAACTGTTCTACCTGACATTCTATTGAAGTTGATGATAAATGAATATCATTTGCGCATGTGGATTCAACGTCTGAATCTGTTCCACACTCAGCCACAAATGAGAAAAACTTTGATGAGAAAGGGGGCGGGTAAGAAAATAAAACAAAAAGAAACAAAAGAATAACTAGTAATTTGTTTTGCTTACCTTAACCTTTGCCTTTGTTTTGGTGACGCAACACCCGGAAATTTTCGTTTTCTATCCCTTCCTGTCCATTTTTTTACTGCTACTTTGTGACATCTGAAAATGTAAGACCCCTTCTTGAAATGTATCTAGCCCCTCCTTATCGCACGGGTTCCGGTATATCACCTGAGGTTATTCAAATCAGCACATGAAACGCCATTTTGTTCCATGCTCGTTTTGCTAGCCCGTTCCCTTTATTTTAGAGGGAAAAATTAATTACCTAGCCTTCTGGAAAATAACTACCTTCCCTTTTTATGAGGTAAAATGTGAGGCATTTTTTAGTAATTCACGAGAACGTATTCTCGGCTACTATTCTAATGACGTTTATTGATTCCTATCATAAACAATTCAACCAACTATGCCAATGTTTCACCTGTTTGTTTGCGTTGCTTTTCTTTAAACGTTTACATTTAAATAACAAAATTTCATTTGTGTTTATGTGGCCCTATTTCCAATACAGCTGATTCGTTATTCATTGATTGATTACTCAAAGCTCTATAGTGCGCTACGTTTAGCCCGAATTATGCGGACGACGTGAGATTTTTAATTATACTGCGGCCCGCGGACGTGTTACTTACTGTTTGCAGTTAAAAAGATCAAACTTCTTGATCGATTTGATTTGTTCTAACGAGAAGCAAAGTAGCGCTAAACCGAGTCCGATGCCAAGAATAACAAACGCGCTCGTCAAATCAGCTAAACGAATAGAAATTTGTTTAGCTTCAGATTTTTGACGTTTGCCATCGAAACATTCGCCTGCCCTTGCCACTCCGATTGCTCTATTTCCCCAGAAAAATATAAGTCCAGTCTCCCACAAATTCATTATCCTAGATCATATGAACAAATGTCAGAACAATTAAAATCATTAAATTATTTAATTTTTACCCTTTGCTAAATATTCGCGCGTTGGGATTGCCTTTTTTCACGAGCCACGAATAATATCCAAGCGGAACAGACAATGTTTTTGATGAATGAAAACGACAGTGACCGTCTTTCTTGTATTGCAGCGCAACGAACCAATCGTTGAACGCTCTGACCTTTAAAAATTATTTGTGAAAAATTGTTATCCTAATAAGGTAAATCAAAAATCATCGAGCGCATTTTACTTACAAAAGGATAACCATATTTTCCAGTTTCCAGCATCGCGTTTACTCTAAATGGATCGCCAAGAATTTGATTGGGATGAGAACGAACTTTATCTCCGAGAATCTTGTAAATTCCATTCGTTGCTTTCTGATAAAATTAATTAATAGTTATTTCAGTACGTAATCGAATTGCGTTGTATGGTTGTTATTGACCAGAATTTGTTCTCCGATGGACACGTCGTGTCGAATGATGAGACTAACATCTTTGCTGGCCGCTAAATCTTCTAACGTTTCAATCGGTGGCTTCATTTTGGGCACGGTTAACGATGAGATAACAATACCTGCATACGAATTCACCAAAACCATGGCACCCAAAAGCCAAAAACCGACGAGGATTCGGAAGGAATGGCGGCCAAATGCTTCCTTACATCCTACGAAAATCGGAGAGACTTGTATATTACAAAATTAAGAGGTTGAATTAGAATAATTTTTACCTTGATTTGTCATAGTATTGATGACGTAAATCACACTGGAACTAAAATAGCTTAACATATTTTGTCCATTCGATTTAATTCGCTCGTGATGTTGATGGTCGCTATTCACGTCAGATATTTCGTTAACGAGACCACAACAGTAGTAGTGCCAAGTAAAGAGTGTCATGCCTCCCACTATGAAAATCATAGCAACAAAAATCCAAAGCCAAACCTGAAATAGATTTAATCATTAGTTTAAAAAAAACAATTTGGTTTGATTTCAATTCATAAATCAGGTGCTCACGGTCGGTTGAAAGGGTCTGGTGAATGCGAATAGTCGACTTTCTTCTCCCGGTCTAGGAACGACGATATTGAGCCCATCGACCCACAGAAACGAAGATGTATAATCCATTCTCTTAATCCGATCGAGGGTTAAAAAAAAAGCGCAAGAAATTCCATCAATTTCCTATAGAAAAAAAATTATTAGATGGTTTCATTTTGATCGCACGCCAGTAGTTGGTTAATTTAAAAAAGGAAGAACTTGATAAAGTATTAAGATTATTAATTTGTTTAACCTTGTCATTGATCAGCTGGTAGAACGATGCTTCGTGAGTACCGTATTTCTCAACAAGAGTTTGATTGACCGCCACCACCGTGAATCTAAACCGACGTTTATCAGTATCTTTACATATTTTAAATTTAAGATGAAACTTTTAATTATTCAAATCAATAAAGGACATGCTTGAAGTTAAAATAGGCAGCCATCCATCTTAAAACATCGAGGCCCACTCCATTGTAGGTAAAGGTACCATTCGGTCCCCGTTTAAAAACATCGAACGGGGGATTCTGAAGTAAAATGTTATAAATGTACGTATACAAATTTGTTCCTACATAAACGGGGGAAAAAATCGTTACGTGAAAGACGACAAAATTTAAATTGGCACCATCAAAATCTGTACGCGATGATAACGGAGTTGCAAACGATACAAGAACCATGACAATAATCACGTTAATCAGTAGGATATGATAAACGTTTTTAACTTGCATGGTTTACGGACTGACTGAGGTAAGTGTTAGAGCGCAGCCTGTGCCGTCGAAGAACAACTACTGCACAAAACAAATGATATTGTTTGTGCCATGTTTATAGACTTTGGTTAAACCTGAATAGTGTTGATAGACATTGATTTGGTTTCATTTTCGACTGGTTTCTTAGCAACGAATAGTGATAGAGACGAGGCTTAAACAAATTAACAACACCAAGTAAATACTATCGCATTTATAGCATTTAAATCATTGATGATATTAACGCGATGTCAACTACATGTGTTTTATTAACAGCGAAACAATAGCTGGTGTGCAGATTACGCCCCAAAAAAGATATTAAACTTTACTTGGACGTGAGGACAGGATAAACCTTGTGATTGAATAGCTGCTATACGACATATCGTTCACTGGTGGGTCGGAGGACGCGTTAAAAATTCTGAACATTTGTCCTTCAATCTTTCAAAACGTTTGGTGTTCACGTATCAATTTGGTCATGGAAAGACTGTGAATTTTCAATCCCGGTTTAGAGGTATTTTTAAAGGCCAAAGAAGTTAAAAAATAATCAAATTTTCCGCAAATTACGGATGATTATTGATGTAATATAATAAACTATTATTAACGGAAAGCTGTTCGATTATTTAGAGCCGCCGAATATAGCCAAAATGTAGATAAAAATGTTAACAATATCCAAATAAAGATTGAGTGCAGCAAAGATGTACTCCTCGGGAGAGATGGAGTACTTGTGTTTGCCGCCGAGCATCAACTGGGTATCGAAGACTAAATACGCACTGAAAACTAATGCTCCTAAAGAAGCGTAAATTAATTGCGCGATTTGTCCGCGCATGAAAATTGCAAAGATGCCTGCAATCAACAAGACAACGACTAACGCTAACAGGATTCCTCCCATCGCCGTGAAATCCCATTTGGTCTGGATAGAGAAGAGAGTCAGAGCTAAACAAACAGCTGTGCAAATACCCGCAGCTATGAGCACTTCTTTGGTCTGCGTGAAATGAAAATAAAGAGGTTTGTTGAATTTCTCCATTTGAAAAATTTGTTTGAAAAGCTTACTTCGTAATGCGACGATAAAGTGCCGAGTAAAAAGCCTTCGCATAACGTGAAGGATCCGAGCATAATAAAATTCAAAGGCCATCGTCGTCTAAAATCGCTGTAGCATACCAAAGTGATTAACAGGACGATGGACATAACCAAAGCGCCTATCATCAATTGCGGATGCGTTTTTGAGTAACAGGCGATGGGTTGAACAAATACAAACACGGCAATGCAACCCATCGTGACAGTTAGTTGCACCATTAGGATGGCATACACCTTTCTGATATTTTCCAGAACGTAATTATTAAATTTTTAAATGAAATATTCTTTATGAATAATTGTGTTTTAAACACATACCTTATAAATGCCATACGAATGGCTTTTTCTGAAAAACTGAAGGAATTGTCAATAACACCAGGTGAAAATGCGTGATTTTCATCCTGCGTTTCATTACTTGCTAATGGAAATGAGTTGTATGATCTTGAATCCAACATATCTATTTAAAAAAAACATTTGATAAATATTAAGTTCTTGTAGCGTTGACTGTACAAAATGTAAAATAAATTACCTTTATCGACTAAAGATGGATTTTAGTTATTCAGTTCGTTTGAGTGCTTAACTAAGTGATTGAACGGTGAAGATATACAGTACCGAACGTTCGAGTATAATGCTTAGACAAAAAAAAATAGCCAATTGTTTGAAAAAAAAAATACTGATACAACTATCATTAGGCAAACGCCATAAAGGCCTATCTCCAGGCCAGTTATCAACAAAATATCTTTATCATGAATGAACCAGATGAGACTGCGTTTCATTAGAACAATTATCGACAAAAGCAGGTGATAAATGGTAATGTTGCACGACGAGACTAAGATAACAAAAGTAATAAAAAAAAGTACAAATTTCGCTTGCATGTAGTCTGAGTTGTTTGTATTGGAGGAAGTGCGGAATAAAAATTTATTAAAAAAATACGAATTCACGTCACGCAATTCAGCTAAATAAGGAATATGGTGACCGTTTAGCTCCGATAGTAGTGAAAAAACAAAACAAGGAAGGAAATAGGTTCTAAACTACATTTAAATTTACGTTAAACACGGACACATTGTGACTGGGTCAGTGCTCGGGTGCTGGTCCATGGTTGATCAAACACAATCACCTCACATCGAAAACGTTTGGCATAGGGTCCCCCTTCTTTACTAGCAAGCAACAGAGTCATCTTGTAGTTAACACCTGCAACTACTTGAGAAGCAGCGCGAACTATTTGAATGAGTTCGACATGCCCCAAATTGCTGGCCGATAATGCGTTAGTAGCGAACGCTGCCATCTCCTTGACGTCAGCATCATTGACATTTCTCGGTACGTATTTGCCTATAACTTGTCTTCTTTGCCGTTTCAACGTACATGATGTGCTTACAATTTTCTGAGTATTCGTCCTCGGCTGATCGAAGACAATCACCTCACACTGAAAAGCTCCGGCATTGGCTTCAACATTTTGCTCTTCATCGAGTTCCAGAATTAGCTTGTAATTTACACCGGATGCAGTTTGCTTCGATGCTTTTGCTATTTTAATGAGCTTGACTGGTGTCAAACTGTTAGCCGAAATAGAAGTATAAGCAAAATCGGCCATTTTCTTGACGTGGACGTCGTCAACTCTTACCGGTGCATAGCTGTCCAATTGACGTGGCACGAATGCGCCGGCCGACGTGACACCCCAAACGGCCATCACAGGAACAAGAATCGCTACGAGCTTCAGCGTCATTTAATTTATTAAGGTAGGGACTGTGAGGATGCAAACACTGCAAACAACTAGTTTCTAATGCTAACAAAACAATACGCGTTAGGGCCTTTTATACGACGGTCATAACGGTTGGTAACAAGCAGGTAAATTTCGAAAATTAACCAAATTAGCTGAACCGTAAAAAAGCCGATAAATGTTACCCCATTAGTTTAACTATTTATCTTGAAAAACGAGAAAAGCTGACCTATTTTGTAAGACGATATCTCATACCCAGGTAGGAAAAGGTTGTGCTAATTGGGAAATAACTATCCTCCATTTTACGTTGGCAAACGCACTACGTAAGATTATCTTAGTCCGTCATGAAGAAAGCCAAGAAGGGGAACGGAATCAACGACCAATGCGGAAGGTCATCAGATTGAAGAAGATGCAAAAAAACATCAAAGTAGAAAGCTATAAATCACACTAGTCTAACGTTTAAAGTCATTTCGCATGACCTTCACAGTTAAAGGATGCTGAACCCTAAAATGGCAAAACATTTACAATTTGATGTCAATTGCTTTGACAAAGACTTTGTTCAAAGACTGCAAGTGTTTCGAGATGTATGTGATACAGCGCACGTAGCACTTGCAGCAACAGAAAAACAATAGATGCCTAAAAGTTGTCCATAAACACCCGTCATTATGATGAAGAAATTGGTTCTCAGTTTGTTTGCATCAGCGATGCCAGTAAACGCAACGACTCGACGATAACCTTGACGAAAAGATATACGACATCCACTACAAGTGGCGAAATCATCTGGCATCCACGTCATCGAGCCCTCGATTTGTGGAGAATCTTTGTTCAAAATCGCGATTTGGGATATAATTCATAGATGTGCTAATTGAAAGTGAGGTAACATGTTAAGAAATAAAATAAACCAACGATCCATTCGGTGAATGGCAAGTGCATGGCTAATATTGAAAAACTGAAGGTTTAAGTTTTGAAATGATTAACGACCTGTAACAGAAACAGGGAACAGCTGACCATTGGGTACCGGACAAGGCGTCCGCTAACCGTCCCGTATACCAACGGTTATGATTATGTAGGATGTTGAATCAGCGGAAGTCGGGTTTAAAAATACCAATGCACGATAATAATCAGATGTGGCACATTTCAAATAAAAAATACTTTACGCGTGGGAGCCTACTGTCACCGTAATTGAGACCACGCATCGAAGAAACTGCGGTCGGTAAAACGGCGAACTCTCTCACTGTGTTACAATGCACAGGTTCAAGAAAGGAGGTCGGTTCATTGGGAACGAAGGATTGGAATTTGTGTACCGGCCTGGAAAAAAAGAGATTGGTAGATGGAAAAGGGAAAAGAAAAACCGAAAGATGATAGAAATATGTGTTTAGAAAAAGACGGATTAGACGGCGTAAAAATCAAACATTCGCTTAAAAAAAAGGAAATCCGGACAAGAGAATCGGTACGCGTGCAGCACAGTACGCGTTTCATTTGCGTAAACCAACAACGTTAGATTTTTTAACGTCCAAATAGATAAACATCGAACGGATTAATATCGTTATAATGAAGAAAACAGCTCTGATTGTAAAATTTTACAGCAAGTTTTTTTTTGTCTATGTTCGGGATTTGTCTTAACTGACCGAAAAGATTTGGAATCCTTGCTGCTTTTTGTGAAATAAAATTAATTTGTTTGTGACCAGGAATCCGTTAACAAAGCGGAAAATTATCGAGTGCAGAGCAGTAAGGGGTAAACTATAAATTATTTTGCTTGGTTGTAAAGCTGGCAAGAAGGAACTATCTTGTGCTTCTTTCAAACAAGACGTAACGATTAACGGTCTGTGATCATACACCGAACAGCTGATCACCGAGGACCGAACAAGACGTCCCGAATTTGCTGCGACTGACAGCCGTGACTCGTCATGCGACGAGTATGCGGTCGTGCAAATGGGCGTCGAATAGTCTCACCGTGTTATGACGGGTATCTTCCACCAACGATTCAACGACGGACGGCGATTCATTGGAACGAAGTGCGGTAACACACTATCCTTTGTAATCAGCAACGCGCTAGGACGAAGGAGATCGGTTGAAAAGCGAAGACGAGTAGAAAATTGGGTGAGAAAAAGAGCTACTACAATGAAGAAAAAAAAGAAAATAGGGTAGGAACATTCACAAACGTGGAGTAGGCGATTTGATAAAAGGGACAATTCGAGTGGAAGGGTCCTAGCAAATGTGATGCAGAGCTCGTAGCGATTGGTCTGACTGACAACGGTAGATATCAAATGAAGAGAATAACCCTCATTCTTTTGGCGTCATCGATGGCAATGGCAGTCGACAGTTCGAGGACATCGACAGTAACCGTGACAACAACATACACGTCAACATCCACCATAGATGGCTACACCGTTACCAAAAGAGTAAATGTCTAATTTATTTTTAAAATTAAAATTGGCATGTATAATCACTTACATCGTTTTGGAATGGCGCAGTACATATGTGCAGAGTTGATTGATGTGATGGGCCCATGTGAATTGCGGCGAAACTTACGTGACACTTTGATACTCGATGACAAACAAGATTTCACTGAAATGTTTCCAGACGTGTCAGCTACGATATTACAGCCCACTGAAACACTTCGGTATGTAGATCTTACTTGTTGATTTAATGTTTTAAAAAAAAATTGGAAATGGAATTTTGAAACTTTTTGCTGTTTTAGAGGAGAAACGACGGAGGTAATTCAATTACTAGATTACGTGGACGAACAGAATTTTCGTCAGCAAAAGTTGGATTCGAAATTATCTACAACGAACGTTGTCGAATCGTCGATGCAAAGCTTTAAAGCAAGTTTTTTTGGCTGGAACACAATCAGTTTGTGGAACAGAAAAGAAAGTCAGCCACGAATCTTTCTCGTCCAAATATTCTCCATCTTTAATTTGATACTGCATAAAATTTTACCACCCGCCACCGTAACTACCACAACCACAATCAGCACTGGTACAGATTTTTGTATGCCGTTGGAGGGCGTTTTTTTTCTAATAAATTTTTTTGTATATTTGACAGAGACATCTGTTACCGCAACAGTCAGTGTTTCCTTTCGTTTTGCTGTTCTATTCTGCACCCCTGACCCTTTCCCGTTTTCAGTATGCCCAACCTATGGTTTAGTACAGTAAATAACGTCTTTTTAACTTAATTTCGGGTATGTACAAAAACTACTAACTGTATTGTTTAAACTGAAGGAACGAGTTACTTGAAGGTTTTCCGCTAAATTAAATTATTACATTCCTAACTTAATACAGAGCTATTACATTTTTAATAAATGTTGGGAAACGTTTAGAAAAACCGCAAAAACTAAAATGCAAAAATTGACACAGATATTCTCTCGTTACCTCTGGCGAGACTCGAACTCGCAATCCCCGGCTTAGGAGGCCGGTGCCTTATCCATTAGGCCACAGAGGCGTGTTTGCAGAAATAGAATGTATGAGAGTGTATAGATGGAAGAGGAAGGCTCGTTTTGATTCTTTATTCAAAGCAAACCGGAAAACTTTGTTAACCAAATAATTGCTCATCGCAGAACAATGCATGCCGCTGTGTTTTATCATGCATTTGTGCCAAAAATTCATTTGCACGAGTTGCCTAAAAAAAGAAAGGCACCGCCACACTGGATTAGGGAACGGGTAAGCAAACGGCGGCCATGCTTGTTGGAAATCCTAATTGGTGATTGGCTATAGGGACAAATACACCCTTTTCAGTACCCTTTTCACAACCGTATTTGCTTGCAAAAACAGCACTTAAAGTTTAAAAAAAATTTTTCTCTAACTTCTTAAATTTAATTTTGTTACTCTTAGTACAAAAATGCACCACTTTACAATACGACGAGTAGTTAGGCCGAGTTGTTCTAAATACAATACAATTAATGGCTCACCTTCTTCGTCTTAGCATCCTAACCGGTTTGAATTGATTTTAATCTCCCTGCTCAGTACAGTCTTCCCTTATTTGGATGTTAAACAAACGGTAGGTACTTGACCTTCGTATTTTTCTTACTTGGGGTTACCCTTGTTGACTAGAAAATTGAACATGGACCTGAAGTTCGTTGGCCTCTGCAGCCGAATGCATTTGTTGTTCACTTTCTTCCTTTTTTTTTTTTCGTAGTTTCAGGTTTCCCTCTTGTTTTTCTTATCTAAACCCTCACTAAGGAAAACAAGACCTCTTATGTTGAAGTGAACCGAATTAGTCTACCCTAACAAAGGGTCATTCACCCAGAAGGTTTTAGATAATTGCAGATAATTGTAAATCGATAGATACATTAGAAATTGATGTATCGAAAGTTACATGTGATTTTGGCATCTTTTGTGTAACTTGAAAGTAAAACAAAAATCAGTTTAGATTTGGGGATAAAGAATTTAACGATTAATAGGAACTATAGGGTAACAGGTAGTATGGAGTAATGGCAATCCTCAAAAAATATTGGCATCCGACCATGTCTTGGATCTCTTAACAACAGCTTCGGCAACGGCATCATCCATTGGCTCAGCCAAAGAAATGGTTGCCGAAACGATAAGAACAGCAGCAACCCCAGCGCAGATCTTTCAAACACAAAATTCAACTTAAATTGGATTTAATTAAACAAAGTTTTTCAATCATTACCATCAAAAGGCTCATATTGTATCTACCTGCGGAGCTTCTTAACACTCCAAAGAGTTGGAACGATTTAAACAGAACTTGAAATGTGCCCAACTCTTATACATTTCTTACACATAGGCGTGGTCTTTGTTGTGATCACGTGTTCAGTGACGCACTTCGATCCACATGGGTTCCGGAGCAATATTGGTATTTATGAAAACGCTATTATTATCGTGTTTTACCTTGAGAGAAAGAAGATAGCATATTTTAGTCGTAAAAATTCGTCGTGTTCTGATACTTTGCTTCAAGGTAAACTAAAAGAAAACCTTTGGGCCATCAAGCGACATTAGCCTTCGGCGTGCCAAGAAAGAAACCTTCGTTTCTCTTTGTCCCGAACGAATCCACACGTCGTCCTTGTTTTCATCTCATTAAAATAAGACTCTGATCGTTTACTGAATTTTCAATTAAGTTTCTGAAAAACTAAAGTTATCAAGTTCACCTTGACATTCGAATAGGTTAAAAAAAAAGAATTTTTCTTTACAAAAGCCTCGGGACATGAGGATGGGCAACCGAATTTTTTTGAATTTTAATCAGCTCCATCAACTTTTATCAGCTTGTTATGAAACAAATGATTCTTTCATTTTCGTTTTTTCCCTGCACAATCAGACATATCGTGAGCTATCATATAACACCAAAAAATATCAGCAACCTTGCAATTAAACTAACCTTCGGAAGAACTACGTAAACAGAACTGAACATGATTTTCGTATTCTTTAGCCTTTTCAAACATTTCTTTTTATGGTTTTCGTCGCTGTCATGGTGGAAAATAAATTTCTTCGTATACCATTCCTCCAATACGGACTACCTTGGTTAAAAGGTATCACCTGAACGATGGAGTATACCGTCTGGCTTGAAAGCCGAGAGTGTATTGGCCTGTAAAATGAAAAACAAAAATTTTCAAGGTCGGGATGACTTCCTCCATTTGCCTTTTGGGCTGTTTGAAAATGCGTGTTGTTGTGCCTCTTGTTCCGTCACCTGGAGGCCAGGTAGTCGGGACAGTATAAAAACAGCCCACAGCCCAGCCGAAACACACACATTTGCACCTGGATCTTCCGACAAGTTAGAACCTAAACGAAAAACAAAATGAAACTCGTCTTTTTGGTAAGTTTCCCATTTTTAATTCTAAACTGATTGATTTGTAATTAAAAAAAAAATACTTGTGATCAGCTATTCGCACTTTTCGCTGTCGTCGCTATGGTCTGCGCGGTGCCATTGGACGGAGTGAAAGGTGAGACTGCATCGTTGGCTGCTTCTGATATGGAAACATCTCAATTATTCCTGAAGGCCCACAAAGCTAAAGCAGCTAAAGCTCCTAAGGCTCACGCTCCGGTAGTTCACGCACCAGCAGTTCACGCACCTAAGGCTCCAAAAGCCAAAGGCATCAAAGCAAAAGCGCACAAGGGCTAAACGTTAAATTTGCATTTTTGATACATCCGGAAAAAATCAGTTAGCAAATAATCCAAGTCATGATCCACCCATTTTGTTCTTCACCCCCCGTAATTTTATTTTTTTTTTGTTCGGTTTCTTTTTGTATGTTTCGTTACCAGTAATACAACATCCTTTAGAAAAAAAAATACTTTAAATTAATTGTAAGTTTGGTGTAGTTACTTTGGAATACGGCAGAGGCAGCACTTGTGATACTAAATACTCACTTGCTATTGTAGAAAATTTATCTTCGACATCAAAATTTAGTGGAATTTACTTAAATTACTATTCGACTGGTTACCAAGGTCAATAGATGCAAAGTATTTATTGAAATGACACGTATGTGACCCTTCCCCAATTTTCGTGCGCCTCCAACGACAAAAGCTAACAACGAAAATCGCGCCTTTCGTGTTTTGCATATTTTGAAAACATCGAAAGAGAAAAACAATTCAGGTCTTTGTTTCGTACAAAAAGGAAGGGGAAGAAAATGAGATTTTCTAACAAATGCAAATTTCTTAGGGGAAGGGCTAACTAAAAAAAATTTAAATAAATAAAACCTCAGTAGTTGTCCCTTGGGGTGAGGTGGGCCTTCAGGGTGGGTGACTCAACTACGCCTGTGCTGCACAAAACTACTTTGATGAATACATTTGCTACATTATACGACTTAATTCTTTGTGTGCATTCTAATTAATGAGGAATAAATTGAATTGGGGTATTAGAAACGACACTGTCCTCTACAACACGACGGCCGAGTAGGGGAAATAAAATTTTTCGACACAGAACTGAAGGAAAGCCATTGCATAGCCAACAAAAAGAATCAGAAAGGGCAGGTAAAACTGAACTAGTTTGATTGGATTGCTCGAACGCTTGGTCGAAACTCCCTTGTTGTTGTATCGCAGCTGACAATGTTCCGGCTCTACCATGTACCGTTTAAGCCAAAAATTACCGAATCCGAAAGCAACGAACCATAGAGATCTGCAGTTCAAAATGTGATGCAACATTAGCACATATCATGCACATGATAAACTAAAAGTTTATTATATACTCTCTATTGATTTCTTCAGTGTAAGGATTTTGTTTCTGAACGGCGTAGTACATGTGTTTCCAAGCAGTTTTCTCTTTCGCCATCGTTAAACGACATTGTTTTGCTATGTTGTATTTTTCCATGATGGCATAGCCCACGTTGAATGTCTAAAAAATAAAATAACCAATGAAATGATAACATCATAATACTAACAACTTACTACAATTCCAGCGTAATTTTCATTTTCTACAACGGCGGTAGCTAAGTCTTGGGCAGTGTGTTTCTTGCAATCGGAGCATCGTTCTATGGCATCAGCTACTGTTTTCATAGCACCAGTTTTCGCTGCCTAATTAAAACAACAATAATTATATATGAATTATACTCAACAATAGATTTAACACGATGGGAAAACTTACATTCACTTCAAAATGGGAAATTGAGCCAATGGATACAGCTGTTTTGTATGTTGAAGATTGAGCTGCCAAATCTTCAAAAGAGTTGATATTAGGCTTTTGGTAAGTGACAGACATGTAAGAAACTAAAGTGGAGTTGTAGCTGTTGACGAAAACGAAAGCTGCAAAACACCAGGTCGCAGCGAGTAGATATAAAGACGACTGGCGTGATCGGAATGAACTACCTTTACAATAAAATTCTATTACATTTATGTTTAATGCTATTGTTTACAAGCACTTTTACCTTGCGATATAATTGTACTCAACACGTACAGTACCAGAGTTCCTGCTCTCATTCCGTTGTTTTTGTCACGCGTAAAGAATCCCGTTCCCGCGTGAGACAAAACAATAAATACACTAGCAACAGACGCTATGGAAATTAAAATTCCTATCCAAACCTTTGCAGAAATTGACAATATTTTGAATTTAATCATTTATTTTTCTTTAAGTAAATAATTATTCTTACTTCATGAGAGAACACCTCGTACGCACTAGTCGAAGAGACAATAGCCTGTGGGTATTTCACAAGGATGCCCGTAGAGTCTCCGCCTATTAATCCGGAGAAGTCAATAGCCTCATAGCGTTCCGAAGTAATAGCAAATGGTGCTAATCCCAAATCAGCTTCCTTATAAATGCAAATTGAACAAGAAAATTGGAAGAAATATTAAAGACGGTACAATAGCTTGCTGTTGAATTACGTCTCTTTTAAGGGCCCCGATTAAGCCGTTCCAAGTTCCGTTCTGTTTGATTCCATTCGTATTCTCGGCAGCCAGAAACACATTATATCTGAATTGAAATGTTTACTTGATATTTCAGGAAGAAGAAAAGAAAGTTATGCATTTACGTGAATTTCAATTTCTGGGACATGTATTGGATTTGATGATGCACGATCCCGCCATATTCAAGTTGCCCGGAAGAATTACGCACAATGTAACCCACAGGATAAAACTGTTAACACGTAAGCTTGTTAGTACATAGTTTCTTATGATTAGACTAATGTTTACGAGATACTAGAGTTCTTGTTGTTTACCTGTCCTGTGACAACTCGCAGTACCCTTCCTTTCAAACTCGTTTGTAATCTGCTCGATGTGCTGCCACCTTCCAACATACTATCATCGCCAGCCGCATTAACTGTAAAAGATAATGCCAACAACATAATTAGAAGGCTAGTATTTTTTATTACTTTGATTTTAAGCATCTTTTTGCCACAATGTGACATGTTGCACTGTGATGCACCGATAGACTTCTCACGGCTTATATAGTTGTATTGCAAACATTTTGTTTATTATTGAACAAACCAAAAGAGATAGTCAGCAATTGAATTATTAATGTACGCTCTGACATACAAAGTTACTGATATGCAAGTGGATCGCAGCTAATCAACTTTTTGACAATTCCGAAATGATCGCGTTACGATGACAACCGATTGCCAACAATGGCAACCCATATAAGTTGTTGAATAGCAAATATGTATGTTTGATTGCATATAAACTCATATGTCATGTTGCTATCTGATATGCTTGCACGTCATAATGCCTGAGATGGAACGCGATGCGTCCACCTGGAGTCCTAGAAGGGCGCAATGGAACGCAATAAGAAATAATATAATTTCTTTAAAATAATTAACGTGTAATTGTTATGAAGAAAAATAAAATAAAAAATCCTTCGCATCAACAGCCGCTCTTGGAAAATATTTTGGAACGTTCTACATAACCTTGACGTATTTATTGTAGCCTACTAATCTGAGAAAGGGCCCACAACTACATGAGATAATTGTTTAATCGTATGTTTTTATACTATAGAATTATACGACAATAGATGGAGAGGCTGCCTTATTACCTCTCGCTACAGGTGGTGTACGCAACATAACCCACGTAGTCTATTTTTAAGACAACAATGGATTTCTTTGGGTTTATGGGTTTTTTAACCCTACACCGTGTTCCCTTCAACGTATGCTGTTTTATTTGCAGTCCACGTTTTATTTCTTTTTTTTTTACACACTTCATAAAAGCTAGACATCTCTATTACCACACAATGTCTGCAACACCCAAGAGTTTAAACACAGGATTTCCTGTCTATTGTACATCCATCTTTAGCTTTTATTCCTCATTTTGCAATGGACTGTGCCTTATCGCGAATAGTTCGTAATTACGGAGTACAGTTCCAAAACAGGGAGCCGCGCACGGACTAATAACAAAGTAGCATAAAAACTACTAGTAAATATAACCTTATCTCTTTAAACGTTTCATACAGAATAGCCTGGTCGATAAATCATTTTCTGAAGTAGACCATTTATTCCACCTTTCTTTAAACTTCGTGGCACTTGTCCGTAAAGGAGCCTAAGCTGGAGAATGGCTCGTGAACTGAACTTGAGAGTGATTATAAAATTATGGTGGAACAACTGTGAAAATGGAGGTGGGGTTTCCAGATTACTTACGTACATCCTAAGGGCACGGGCATCAGGCCTTACATTCGATAAAAGCTTCGACGCAGACAGGAAATGAAAACAGTTTTCATTTTGGTGTCCGTCTGAGATTATCCTGGGACTCTGGTTGGCCACAATGACGTGTCAAGTTTTCTTTTTACTTTTGATCGCAATTCATGCGATTAGTGAGAACGATATGGGTCGTGAATCAAAATATAATTTCGTACGATTATTGGACACTTTAGTTAAATTGCCAATGAATTCGAGACAGCAAATGGACCCACCAGGCCGGAGGCCGGAAATCGAAACTTTGGAAGACCCTCCATTGAATTGGGGCCCAAATCCGAGTGTGGACAGTTCGATCGTCCCTTTGGAAGCGAAGTTGGAGACTCCGTTTTTCTTAAACTTTGGAAGACAAAGTACGGGATGTACGTGTGAAGCAGCCATCGTTAACAATATTGGAACATGCGAAACCACTTGTCTCACAACGGAGACGCAATGTGGCCAAATCTGTACACGCACCACCGTTTATTCTGGTTTAACTGAACTCGGGTTTGCACCGAAAGCGTATCAGTTCTCACGGTTTGATGAAAAAGCTTGTGAGAAGCTCGAAATCGATTGCATCACGTCGTCTTTGTTATCAAAAGCAAGCAGTTCGTATGCAGTTGCAGGGACTGCAAGTGTCGCAGCCAATATCGCCCTATCGGCCGGAATAGCAGCCGGAATTGCTGCGTTGGTATTAGCTGCCAAAGGTAAAGAAAATGGAGATCATTACGATGACATTGAAGATGCCTACGAAACACAAGAGGAGTACTTACAAAGCTACGCAAGGCGATTGGTCAAAAAAACCACTGAAGAAGGCGGGAGCGAAGATGTAAAACAATCGCTATCAGAAGAAGCAAATGTTCAAGGATCTATTGTTTCCTTAGAAAATGATTTGAATGTACCGCATTTCTTGCGTGTTGGTAGACAAGCTAGCTGCCAATGTAACGCGTTAGGGATAATTTCAGGATGCACAACTGAATGTCTATCGTATTCACAGTTATGTAATGGGAAGGTTTGTACTGTGACTACCAGCGTAATTTCTTATCCGTTCAATGGCAACATCCGCGACTTTATAGTGACTGATTACAAAGATTGTAACGCAGTCGCAAATCTATGTACTTTGTCGTCCGTGATGTCCTCCTTAATTTCCGCTGCGAACGCAAGATCCAATGCGATTGCATTGAATGCAGGAATTGCTGGAGTCTTATCGGCTGGATTGGCTGGTGGGAATATTGCAGCAGTGGCCAATTCCGATAGCCAACAAACTAATAATAACGTCGATAATCAACAAATCAGTGATAACAGTAACACTCAAGTACCACAGCCTGGCAATCAAACCCCTACGAACGATTTAACCTCACCAGTGCCCGGATCGGATTTTCCACATGATGGCAGTGGACCTAATTCAATTCAGTTTGATGACGGAAATAGCTATCCACTTTTATCTAGAGGTCCCTGCAATGGCACGAATTTCTGGGTCACAGTGAATCCTGTTACCTTAAAGGTATCAATGTCATTAACAAATTTATTTATTGAAAAATAATATCAGTATTTGTAAATCTATGTCAGGGAGGATGTACTCCAAAACTATGTCAAGACAGACGTGTGTTTGTGGGTCGCACAGGACTTTGCCACGATATCAATGATCCTCTCGAATGCCAAGGAGGCAGACGTCTCTATTACACAGCATATGGAGATCCCATTTGTGATTGTCCCATTGGACAATATCCTTTTCCTAATCCAAAAGACAATTGTGTTGCACTATTCTCCCGAGGTAATCCCAATTCATTCTATTTTTTTCATATCACATAATTTAATCAATCAAAATTAACTAAAGGTCCTTGCCCGGCTGAACAGGTGATGACTATAAGCCAAGGTGGACGATTGTTCTGTACACCAGACGAGTGCCCAGTAATCAACAGCGAAAACGATTCACAGCAGCAGTGGGTGCCCAATGACAGAGGCGGCTGTTTCGCCTTAGGATCTACTGGACCATGTTCAGCTTCTCAACTGCTGGGCTATGACGTTTTTGAACGTCAGCTGGAGTGCGTCAACACCACGGATCCATTTTCACCCTATTTTATCCCATCTCCCCAAGAAAGCGGGCTGATCGATAGAGCCCTGTTCGATGCACGCTTGCAGCGCCAGTTTCACCCAGAAGATAACGACCTTTATTTTGGACTTATTCAACAAGCTAAACGAGGCATAATTAAGAGCAGGATCCAACGACAAGATGTAAACACTGCAGGAATATTTGAATTGCCAAGTTCTTTACCTGATCCTCTTCTTCAACCTTGTCGGACTGGAGCTCGGCAGGGAGAAAATTTCAAATGCACCAATCCTTTAATGTAAAAAGCAATTATATTTTAACACAATGCATGTTTCTTTAAAATATTGACATGTATTTGCAGATCTGATTCGTCGGGGGTGGGACAGATCCTGCCTCCAGTCAATCCCAATTTTAGTTGCCCGGACAGCACATTTTTGCAGGCAACTGGCCAATGCATCGATGATAGTCGTGCCACAAGCTGCGGGCCTTCGTTTCGGTTCAACGAAGCTACGGGACAATGCCGATCGGTTTTCTAGTTACCCATCAGAAATGTGGTGAGCCGAGTTGCTGCAGTAACAAAGCCATCAAAATGCATCAAACAATTTTCAGGTAAAATGATTACAAATATAACTCATTCACGTTACATGTTTTCAAACAATTTTTCCGCCAAGTAATCACTCGCATTTTGAAATAAATAAAAGTGGGCGTTGCAAATCAATCGTGTGAATTAGCACCAGTTGTTTCAAAGCGTAGCACGTTTCAACAACTGCGTTTCCCATCGATTACGCACACAAGCAATCCTATAGTAATATATCGGCAAATTCCAATAGCAATAATAGACTTGCATCAGCGAAATGGATAGTTTGTTTATACATTTTTATGGTTTAGACGACCTGAAGGAAGATCCATTTGGATTGCGTTTCGAAACAATGCGAACGCATGTGTGCAAATGTAGAAATAAGGGACGTTGCTTAGAAAGTCATTTAAGGACTTGTACCCTAGGAACTCTTGTGGATGCCCTGGAACATCAGCCTTGATTTGACTGTTCTATTCATTCAGGAAAGGGACCGACGCCTTTAAAGTATCAGACAATTTTCAAACAACGTTTCAAAGAAAAGAATTATAATTACAATAGTTTGAGAGACCGCTTTATTAACTGTTAATTACGGTGGATAGTCTTATAACGACGGACGAAAAAGACATTTCTTCGCATCCTAAGATGGCATCTAATTTTTCTAAAATAAGAAGCTCTTTCAGATTTAAAAAAAAATTATTTTCGAGCCCAACGATGAAGTTCTTTAGTTTATGAGTTCTCTAACCCAACAGCCTAACTTTAAAAAAAATTACTATTGCTATGTTTTATTTCTTGTCTTCTTAAAAAACTAGGCTGTCACCGTACACAGACCACCACAGAGATTTAAGACACAGGATTTCCTGTTGCTTTTGTTCGCCATCCATCTTTTATATACAACTGACTGTGTCTCATCGCAAATGGTCTGTAATTGCGAGCGTAGGAATTCACGGAACAGTGCGCGGTGCAATTACTGAGTAATAAGAGACTTCTTGTAAGTCTCAAACAAACGCGGTCCACTTTCTATCGCCCACCAAATTATTACATCATAAAATCCGTTTGTACCCTCGACAGAACCGTTAAATATGGTGGACGATGGCTAGTGGAGCAGTAAAAGCGAACCGTAATCAAAATTATACGGCTACAAAAATGAAATGTTTCAAATATTACGTCACTAGTGTACATCCTCAGGGCATTCCTAGTTGGTCGCTACCTTTTTCTATTGAGATAAAGGCTTCGAAACAGGAAGAAATTCATAACAGTTTTCGTTTTGATGCCATCCGGTGATGTGGATGTTAACACGATGATCAGCAGCCCAGTTTTCCTTTTACTTTCGATCGCAATTCATGCCACCAGCGAAAACGATCATAGTCGTGGTTTAAAACATAATTTCGTTCGATTATTCGACACGTTGTTGAAATTACCAAAGAGATCGGGACTGTTGGATTCATCGCAATGGAACTCGGAAACCGACACCCTGGACGACCGTCAATTGTTTTGGAATACAAACCCGACTGTGCACAGTTCGATTGTTCCCATGGATGAGAAGTTGGAGACTCCATTTCTTTTTGGACGTCAAAATAGCGGATGCACGTGCAAGGCTGTGGTGCTCGTTGAAGAAGCATTTTGCATAACCACTTGTGCCACAGCCGAGACTCAATGCGGCCAAACGTGTACACGCACAACGACCTTTTCTGGTTACACGAAATTTGGTGCATTGCCAATTTATCGGCAATCTTTACAAATCGATGAAAAAGCTTGTGAAAAGCTTGAAATTGATTGCATCACGTCATCGCTCTTGTCCGTGGCGAGCAGTTCGTCCGCAATTGCAGCCACTGCGAGTGTCGTGGCTAATATCGCCCTATCGGCCGGAATAGCCGCTGGAATAGCTGCGTTGGCATTTGCTGCTAAAGAGAAAGAAACACAAAATAATGGAGATATTTACTATGAAACAGAAGATGCTTCCGTAACGGAAGAGGAATATTCACAAGCCTACGCGAAACGCTATGCGAGGCGATTCACGAAAGTTGGGGACGAAAGCGATGATTTGACTGGGCAAACCGATAGCAAACGGGCAGGGAATATTCTGCTAGAAGAAGCGAGTGTCGAAGGGTCTATTCACGCAATAGACGAGACTTCAGATGTGCCCAATTTTTTACGTGCTGGGAGACAGTCTGGATGTGGGTGTGATCCGTTCACGTGTTTCGATCAAGCGTGCACGACGGAGTGTGTATCCTTGTCACAACTATGCAATGGAAGGGTGTGTACCTTAACTACGAGCGTCTCAAAATTTCTGTACTTGGCTGTTTTCACCAGTTTTAGCGTGGTCAACACAAAAGATTGTGATGCACTTGCAAATGTGTGCAGCGTGTCCTCCGCGATGTCTTCCGCTCTTGCCGCAGCGTACGCAAGGTCCAATGCGATCGCATTGAATGCAGGAATTGCTGGAGTCTTATCGGCTGGATTGGCTGGTGGGAATATTGCAGCAGTGGCCAATTCCAACAGCCAGCAAAATGATAACAACGTCAATAATCAACAAGTCGGTGATAATAGTAACACTCAAGTACCACAACCTGGCAATCAAACACCTACGAACGACCTCCCCTCACCAGTGCCCGGATCGGATTTTCCAGATGATGGCAGTGGAGTTAATTCCATTCAATTTGATGATGGAAACAGCCATCCACTTTTGACTAGAGGTCCCTGCAATGGCACCAATTTCTGGGTCACTGTGAATCCTGTTACCTTAAAGGTATCAATGTCATTAACAGATTTATTTATTAACAAATGAAGTCCGTATTTGTAAATCTATGTCAGGGAGGATGTACTCCAAAACTATGTGAAGACAGACGAGTGTTTGTGGGTCGCACAGGACTTTGCCACGATATCAATGATCCTCTCGAATGCCAAGGAGGCAGACGTCTCTATTACACAGCATATGGAGATCCCATTTGTGATTGTCCCATTGGACAATATCCTTTTCCTAATCCAAAAGATAATTGTGTTGCACTGTTCTCCCGAGGTAATCCCAATCCATTCTAATTTTTCAATATCACATCATCTAATCAATCTAAATTAACTAAAGGTCCTTGCCCGGCTGAACAGGTGATGACCATAAGTCAAGGTGGACGACTGTTCTGTGCTCCAGCCGAGTGTCCAGCAGTTAACGGTGTAGACGATTCACTGCAGCAATTGGTGCCCAATGGCAAAGGAGAATGTTTCGCTCTAGGATCTACTGGACCTTGTTCAGCTTCTCAACTGCTGGGCTATGACGTTTTTGAACGTCAGCTGGAGTGCGTCAATACCACGGATCCATCCTCGCCCTATTTTTCCCTTTCATCCCAAGAACGTGGGCTGATTGATAGAGCCATACTCGATGCACTCCTGCTGCACCAGTTTCATCCAGACGATAATGATCTTCAATTTGAACTAATTCAACAAGCTAAACGAGGCATAAGTAAGAGCAAAATCCAACGACAGGATGCAACTACAGCCGGAATATTTCAATTGCCAAGTTCGTTACCTGATCCTCTTCTTCAACCTTGTCGGACTGGAGCACGTCAGGGAGAGAATTTCAAATGCACTAATCCTCTAATGTAAGAATTCTTTTTTGGATACATTGCAGATCATTTTAATGCTTACTCTTATGTGCAGATCTGACTCATCAGCGTCGGGACTAGCCCTACCTCCAGTTAATCCCAATTTCAGTTGCCCGGATAGCACATTTTTACAGGCAACTGGTCAATGCGTAGATGATAGTCGAGCAACAAGTTGCGGACCTTCATTTCGATTCAACGAGGCTACCGGACAATGTCGATCAATTTTCTAGTTACTTATTTGAACAGTTTTTTATCGAACAACTTTGCACAATGGTTAAGCTATTAAATGCGTTCTACCCCTGTTAGATTAATTCTCACGAATAAAACTCATCCGTCTCACCTGTTCTCCAAATGTATTCCTGCGAAAAAAAAATTGTTAAATTGAAATGAATACACTGGGCGTTGTAAATCTGAACGCCCCACTAACTCGTACTATTAGTTTCAAGGTGCAGCATTACAAGAATAATCGTCCCCAATAAATGTGACGTCATACATACAGTGTCAAGCGAATTGTACAGTCTTTTATTTTCTCAATGTTTATAGCATTTTATATGGGCAAATTCAATTTGCGTGATTGGTACTAAACTTCACTTTAAACTGTAGTATTAAATTCGACTGCACAATTTTCATCAGTAATTAAAGTAGGATTCCATTGGCCTTGAAGCGAAGGCTGTGGTTTACTTTTATTGCTGTTCATGCAGGTGATCACGCGATCTCTGAGTAAGTGAAGTATCCACATGAACCCATGGGTAAGAAGTAAACCCAAAGTCAGTCCCACTGTCACGCACGAAATGGTCACATTAAGATTATCCCAGTCCAAAATCGGGTAGATGGTAGATATTCCGTTTTCTCTTCGACCTCCTGCTGCCCAGTAGATTACCGTAAACACGACGTACGGCACGAAGATTGCTCACGAATGGATAAAATGCAATAAACGGCATGGCCTCTTACTGACGAACACACCACATATTGGCGTTATGCTGTTCAACCCGTGAGTGAGAAAATCTGTCTCTTTCGGTTCTCGTTCTGAAATTTTAAAAAATGAAAATCTTTACGCCTATTGTTAACATTAGATCAACTGTTAGAATGCTGATAACTTACCAACAACGGAGATCCCGGCCCAAAAAATTGCAGAAATCCATAAACTCATCAAATTGGTTACATTGTACAGGAACCAGGAATTGCGTGACAAACGAGGCAGGCTGTTTTCAACGCCATCTGAAACATAAATTCAAGATTAGCTAATTTTTTAACAGTTCTATTTGAAATTGGTCACTTTTAGGGGGGTTCGAGAGAAGCTGAACTGTAATGGCGGCTGCGGTTATTAAATGCAAAGTTTGTAGGAGAATGCCAATATGGCTGAAATAGATAATCCAGTAATTGGGATGTTTGCTAACAGATAAACCAAAAGCGATAATCGATATGAAAAGAGCTGCCACCACGAACCGATAGATAAGGTAGTAACCCGACACTTTAAACTTCTTTGCTTGCCACTGTTAAAACAAACGAAAAAATTATACACTTCTCATCAATCATTCTACATTACTGAACAAAAGTGGTAATAAAACCAAAAACTATTCGGGGTTTACCGAAAAAATACCGAAATCCTACGGATTTTGGTGGTCTAGAACTAATTGCAAGACCAACACCGTTCCTTCAGGGCTGGGTCCATTTCAAAGGAAATCAATCGTTACGTAATAGATTAAGAAGACAGGACTAACTGTATTGCTTTCATTTGCCTAGTTTTACACTGAATGCTTAACATTACAAACTTTTGCTTTATTGGGGGTTTTGTGTTGATCATGTTAGTGTTTCGTAGGGTGAATGGCGATCCGGCATTATAGGAACAACACTAATGCGAATGGCCAAACACTTTCTACATAACACGACGGAAATGTTTCACTTTTGCTAAACGTCCCTTGTTCTCTTACACTAGGCGGCTTGTTCCTTCCTTCAGGTGGTTTTTATACCAGTTTACAAGTTTAGTTAAAATGCACCAGGACGCAAGGTCAATTGCCGAATAGAAGGCCGACAGTGTTAAAATGCCTTCGGTCATAGGATGGCTAGCGTTTTTTGCCAGTTACAAGCCAGAATGCATGTAAAGAGAAATGTTCGTACTTCATTACTTGGATTTTGGACTGACAAATGTCCAAAAGAGTTTTTTTCTTCTGGCCACCCAAATAAAAGCTAACAGATGGGCTACTTTCCATAGTTCTATGTAAAGAAAAATATAGTGATTAAAAATAACATTGAAAAGCGAAAAATCCTTTTTATGCACTAGGCAACGCGACGTTTCGCCAAGACGAATTGAACAAATATGGCAAACAAAAGAGTTCAAGACTGTCTTTTGGAAAATTTGCACTAGTGTCTGACCTTGAAGTACTCATCTTGATATTGAGCTATTCTAAAATTCGTAAGTTAATCATCTTATTAAAATAAAAAATAATTAAAATTTTTTGAAACGTTTAATGCAAATGACAGTTATGTCTATGAAAACATGTTCCATGTTAACCATTGGCTAAATATCGATTAGATAGAAGGCATGTTTCCCGCCAAATCCCACTTTCCCGCCACCTTAGACCCCTACAATCCCACATTACGAGTGCGACAGTCGTTCTAGAAGGTACGTTCAGTCATCTCCGCATTTCTGTACGATCGTGTGCAGAATTATTGACGACTGGCGTTATTCCATCGATTTCACAAAACCAGAATAAGGGTATACGTTTATTTTCTTTCCAGCAATGAAATCACGAGTTGGGCAAAATTGTTTGTCGCTTAGTTTTGAATTTTCAAGACCAAGACGGCATCATGACGGTTTGACGAAAGAGGCGATTTCGTCAGTCATAAAAATTCAAGAGCAACGTAACATGGCAATTTGACGAAAAGCTTATGTTCTGTTAGTCATTAATTTGAACAGTTTGTCTTCGGCGAGAAACCAGTTGGTACCGCCATCTTTCTTGAAATCGAGGCAACTTTTGTTGCCACAAACACCAAAACCCGAATTTGTTGGGAGGAACTCGTGGTTGAAACCTTTGGAATCGGGAACTTGCATCCACGCATTCGCTGCCTTTCATTAATTCTGCATCACATCTAAGGTTAATCAGCCGTTTCAGAGTTCTGCGTCGTATGTTGCATAAAGGAAAAATTTTGTTTTATTTCCCCAAAGCTTAGCACCATGGCTGTTGACTACCAACCACCTGAATGTCTCTCAAAACCCATCGAGGTACCGTCCAAACTGTTGATGGGAGCTGGTCCGTCTAATGCGGCTGAAAATGTTTTAAGAGCTGGAAGCTTGCCATTGTTAGGACATTTACATACCGAGTTTGTTCAGGTATGTGAACATTTAAAGCTGTTTCGCTGATAGTTTTGCATGATCGTTCTTTGAAACAACCTAATTTGATGCAGATTATGGATGAGGTCAAACAAGGCATTCAATATGCATTTCAAACGAAGAACATTTTGACCCTTGCGATCAGTGGCTCTGGTCATGCAGGCATGGAAGCAGCTTTGTGTAACCTCATCGAAAGAAATGATGTTGTGCTTGTTGGCATCAATGGAATCTGGGGAGAAAGGGCAGCAGACATGGCTAACCGACAAGGTAAAATCTATTACTTTCAGGTGAAAGCCCTGTACTTTCAAGTCCACATTCTTTGTGTTTCTTTTGGAAGGTGCTGATGTAAGAACTATAACCAAAACGGCTGGGGAAAATTTCAAAATGGGTGAAATTGAAGCAGCTTTAGTACAACACAAACCAGCGATTCTCTTTCTGGCTCAAGGAGAATCATCAACTGGTGTTGTGCAGCCTATAGAGGGTGTTGGTGCACTCTGCTCCAAGTAATTAATATTTTAAGAAATCTATTTAAAAAAGAACCAGGCGTTCACTGTTTTTACTTTGTGTTTTCCTCTCTGTGTAGATATGGCTGCTTATTGCTAATTGATACGGTGGCCTCTCTTGGCGGGGAGCCGTTTTATATGGATCGCTGGCAAGTAGATGTCGTTTACACAGGATCACAAAAGGTTTTGGGTGCTCCTCCCGGCACGGCTCCCATCTCTTTTGGTCCGCGCGCTGCGTAAGTTTAAAAATCGTTTACTTATCGTTCCGCTTTTAACTCTGTACTCGTTCACTAGGGCCAAGATTGCAGCTCGAAAGACCCCGATATCTTCGTTTTACTTCGACATGAATTGGCTTGGCAACTACTGGGGCTGTGATAACCAACCACGCAAGTAAGTGCATCCGCTGTGGTCGTCGCCATCGTTTCTAGGAGCGGTGGCGGCGTCCTCTAGACGAGGTCGATGAGATTTCAGATACCTATGATATTTTAGAATGACCTACTTGAGTGTTATAACGTGTGGTCAAACGTCTATAGGTACCACCACACTGCGCCCATTTCCAGCATCTACGCCTTGCGCGAAGCTCTTGCCTTGCTGGCCAGTGAAGGCCTGGAGAATTCATGGAAGCGCCATCGTCAATGCCGAGATCGCCTTATCAGCGGCTTAGCCAAATTGAACCTGAAGCCGCTGGCGTCCGAGCCCGCCAACCGTCTGACGTGCATCACAGCGATTCAGGTCCCAGACGGCGTCGACTGGAAATCCGTCACCGCCCACGCCATGTCCATGTAAATTTAACCCCTTTCTCTTTGCACTTGTCCCGCCGAAGTAGCCATTTTCATTTCAATTTTTCCTTTGTTTTTGCGTGAAACGATTTGCAGGCGTGTGGAGATTGCTGGTGGATTAGGCCCGACTGCTGGTCGTATCTGGCGTGTCGGACTAATGGGACAGAACGCCACCGATGAACGCGTGGATCGAGTTTTGGACGTATTAGCCGAGTCTATCAAGAGCTCCACTACCCCACCGGTCATGGGACGTCTTTGAAGCTGCCGCTATCTCGCCACCACATTCCCGATATTATAAGAACCCAGATCTTCCACTAGGTTAGAGATTTTTTTTTTAATTTTTCATTGTAGTTAGTTCTTTATTTTGGAGCTTATTGGTTAGGGAACTTTTCTTGCAGTTTCAAAGTAGAATTTATTCTAGTTTTTCTTTAATTCCCTCAACAACAACAACAAATCGGGTCCACATTTAAAAAGGGCCCAGTTGTCCTTCACCTTTTTGTCGAGCTCGTTGTTATCTTGTTACTGCCCGCCCAGAGGTTGTTTTTTTCTTTCTTCAAAGGGATGGCGGACTTAACGGACGCTGCGCAGAAAGAAAGTGCCTTGACGATTGTTAGCTCGTTCTGTTGTCGAGGGGAATCTTTTTTTTTTTCTTTCTTTTTTAAAAGCTGTTGAGAAAAAAAAAAGAGGGGGGACCAAAATGTGTCGGGTACAAATGTACTCGACGATGAAAAGATGTACTACTCGCACAGCCAATACAAATGTGTTTAGACGCACTCAATTGACTTGACGTCAGGACAATCAGCCGAACGAAACGAAGATAAAGGAGAGAGGGCAAAATAGCAGAGATCTATCTTTCACTCTCTTTTCTCACACGACTTTTTTTTTTTTTTTTTTTTTTTTTTGATGGGGTATCGTTCGTCTTTTGTTTTACCCGATGCGTTTACCGAGCCAGCAAAAATTTGCTTTTCTTTTCGTTTGCTTCTATTCTCGTAAATTTGTTCGGTATCTGCGCGATGTTCAACTTTTTTATTTTGCCTTTTTCTTGGCAACCGTGA
The DNA here is from genome assembly GCF_022539665.2 of Daphnia carinata. Lineage (NCBI taxonomy): Eukaryota > Metazoa > Arthropoda > Branchiopoda > Diplostraca > Daphniidae > Daphnia > Daphnia carinata. Next base: position 3,426,056 of record NC_081337.1, read on the forward strand.
CGATCGTTGCGTAGCTGGAAAAGCCTCTCGAGTCTCATCATTCACGGTGGCTCTTTTTTTTTTTTTTTTTTTTCTTTTCGTTCTGCGCAATTTGTCGCGGAGCAGAAGGAACTTTTTCTTTTCGTCCGACGGGGCAAAAGAGACTGTAGAAGAATGGAGAGACGGGGCACACAGAGCGTGCTCATCCATTCATCTCCATGCTGAGGTGATTACAAGACAAAGTGACCGTGTCGGCGTTATTTCAACAAGCGAAAAAAAAAAAACGAGAGAAAGAACCGCAACGAAATTTTATTTTTATTGTTTTTTTTTTTCTGTGTGGCGCCACCATCAAGAAACGCCCACCCGATTTGAATTTCTTTTTTTCTTTTTTTTTTTTTTTGAGATCTAGGCTTGTTGTTTTTAAATTATTATTTTTACAGGAAATCTGTAAAATAGTAATAGAATTCCTTTCTTTTTTTTTTTCATAAGGGATTTGTTTGCTTTTTATTTGATTAGCTTTTTTTTCCCGTTCCATTTTTTTTTTTGGCATCGAAAATAATGCCTCGGCCTGCCTTTCATTCACCTCGATCCGTATCAACAATGGAACGAGTTTTTTTTTTTTCCTGGCGTTGCGCCGCCGTCGTTCGTCGTCTATTCATTTTTTTCTTCTTCTTCTTTGCCCGGTCCATTCCAATTGACGGCTCACGCACAAAAGGCCGTCGGCCCTGACGACCGACAGCACATAAGGAAAAACAAGTTAAAACAGCCATAGATATACAACGGAATTTCACAATATCATCCACATAAAGAAGAGACGAAAAAGATCGAAAGAAGGAAAAAATAAAACAAATCTCCTTCCGATCTTTTTGAAAAATAACATAGTCCCTTTTTCTCCCTCTTTTTTTTGGGGGGGGGGTATTATGTGTGTTCGAAAGAGAAAAAAAAAAAACTTGGCAGGATCCGGGTCTCGTTGGGTCCATGCCACCGTGTAATATATTACATCAATCTGGGCCCGGCAAACTGAAACAAAAAAAAAAAAATTTTGAGAGGCACACGAGGAAAATTGAGGAACCATATGTGTCTGTATATAAACAAGACACGTTAAAAAAAAATGTTAAACTCTTAATCATTTTGATTGGAAAAGAAAAAGAGAAAATGCAAATTTTTTTTTTTTTTGTTTTGGCGTCTTCATTCGATGACATCAGCCATCGAAAATAACAATTCGAAATGATTTCGATTTTTGAAACGTCCGATTTCTTTATCCCGTGCGATGTCGTTCCGCTTCCGGGAGTCGTAAAAAAAAAAAAAAAAATCCTTTTGAAGCGTTCGTGAGTCCGAGCTCGTCTGTTCACGAAGCCGTGAAGAGACGGGCAACGAAGAGTTGATCAAATAAAGAAGAGGACTTTTTTTTTTTTCTTTCCTTTGAGATGGTCTTAACCCGATTAGTCACGCGGTACTTGTAGGCATGTCTTGAAAGGACAACAAGACGCAAGAAAAAGAAACGGACCACCCCTGTAGACTTTTGGGGATGGCAAGGACTTTTCGATCATTAGGTAATGGGCATGGTCGTTACGCAACGACGGCCAGCTCTTCTTCTTTATTTCTGTGTGTGGGTTCAAAAAGAAATATTATTTTGTGAGACTATTCTTCCGCGCTCATTTGCCCTTTTTTTTTTTAGTTTTTATTCTTTTGTTAACTTTGAATTGAAAAGAAAATCAATTCTACAATTGGTTCTCTTTTTTTTTTTTTTTTAACCGTGAAAACGAGATGCGGCTTATTGAAAAGACTTTAGTTATGCTTCTTCCCCCTCCCCATCTGTGTGTGTGTGTGTGTGTGGTCTCATCGGGAATCATCAGCATTTTGAAGGGGGGAGCGTGAAACGATCAATTATAACGCAGCACGATGACCCCGCGTCTGTTCAAAAAAGAACATCGGCACGTCGTCATCGCATTTTAAAAGAAAAAAAAATATTTTTCTTTTTTTTTGCTCTTGTTTTTTTTTTTTTTTTATTCACCCGCGTTGCGCTGTGTGTGTGTCGAACGGCGGATGTTTCTACAGCTGGAACGAGAGAGAGAGAGATGTGCAACAGAAGAAAAATAAATACAAAGTTAAAAATATTTAGATGCAGTGACGCATGCAAGCGAAACTCTGCGTTTTCAAAGCGACTTTGTTTCGTATTTTTTTCTTTCTGATTTGATAAAACAAAATTCTTTGGCTTTCTCTCGCTCGTTCATTTTTTTTTTTTTTGGTTGCCGCTATTTCTCACGTTTCGATTGGCAACGAAGAAATTTATTTCTTTTTAACAATCGGATGGAACATGGAGGTTGCGTTCCGTCATCCGCCGGAACAAAACGACATTGTTTGAGACAAGCCAACCTTTTTTTCTTTGCGTTCATTTGAAATATTTTGATGCACCATATCTTTAATTTATTTTTTTTTTTACAAAAGATGAACGTCTTTCCCGCCGTATTTTTCTTTTAAATGCAATTCTACCTTCATGACAATTCTGCGTTAAAGAGAATTGAAGAGATGGCGTTGAAAAAAAAAAAAAAATTTGAAATTAGAAATGCGGATGCCGCCCTTATTGAAAATAAAAGAAACAAACTTGATGGATTATCATATCATTTTTTTTTTTTTTTTTCAATTGGCAAGAAAGGCTTTTTCCGAGTATTCCCCGTTGTCAACGGCCAATTCTTCCGTACCTTTTGGCACATTCGTTCAAATGATAGCAATGCGCTCCCGTTTTTTTGTTTTTTATTTGAAATGCGTTTCGTCCGAAATTTTTTTTGTTGTTTCTTATTTTTGCACTGACAAACGGGAGCTAAACCGTATTGTAGTAATAAGCTGCCAGGGGTTGTCTTGGCAACCGTCAGTCTCTTTTTGACACCGTGAAAATGTTGGAACATCCATGGCCGTTACTAATTTGTTTTTCCTTCCCTTCCTCCCTTTTTTTTGTGTGTGTGTTAAACTGGAAACATGTCGGGAAAAATTCTGAGCGGTAGGTCGTGGCAACAGGGTCCGTGTTGACTGATGCCAACACCAATCATCACGTCCTATTCGTCAGATCTTTTTTTTTTTTTGTTTTCCTACCCAGTCCCCGAAGTTTGCATTTTAAACCTCTCCTCCATTCTCAGAATTTTCTTTCTCCATTGGACGATGAGCTAACGATCCCAACACGTTCGATATTTGTTGACTTGAAACGGGTGTTACATTCCTTTGATTTCTAACGTACAAGAAAAAAAAAAAATAGAATTTTTGAATATACCGCGTTGGGCCTGTCATCTTTAAATCAATAATTTTCATTTTTCCCACTAAAAAAAAAGAGCGGGAGGGGGGCCGATGGTAGGGGAAAAAGATGATCATGATAGATGTCTTCATCAACTTACCATCATCGCCGCGTTCCATTCTAAAAAAAAAAAAAAATCAGCCAGGGAATGTTGTTGATTTTTTGCTTTGCGTGATTATCGGGCCTCCTCGTTTCATTTGCCCTCCATCGGCGCAACAGTTGTGAACCTTTCTTTTTTCTTTTTAAATCTAATGTTTGCATTTGTATTTCTTTTTTTTTCTTCTTTTAAATCAAGCGTCGAGTGCTATACGAGCTCGGCCGTCATTCTGCTGGAACTGCGGACGTCAAGTCATTGCGTTGACAGCCAGACGCCACGTTTACTCTCTTTTCGTGAACCAATATTGAAAAACACGACGTGTGTGTATGTTGGGAGGGGTATTTATACACACACACACACACTGCGTACGTAGAACTAAATGCCAGTGTGTGTGAACGACGTTCTATTTTCAAACCGATGAACGAGGATTGGAATCTTTTTTCCCTCTTTTTTTTTTTTTTTTCGATGGTAATAAAATTCTTTTGAATTTTTTGTTTTCTTTTGGCGCCATAGCGTTCGGCTTACTGGGCCTCATTATTTTTTGTTATAGATTTGCATAGTCTGCGGTTGACGTCAAAATTGCCCGCCGGAATCTTTTTTTTTTTTTTCCTCTTTTCCCCGGCTTCATTTTCTTCTCTCTGTGTAATTTCTTCATTTGCATATATCTTTTTTTTTTTTTTTTCTTTAAGATATATATATATATTTTTTTTTTTGTTTTATTATTAATATTTTGAAAAAAAAAAAATATTTTACCCCGAAAACGGCTCGATGATGTCATTGGTTTTCTCTCACTTCGTCTGCCGGTTTATTCTTTTCCATAACGGGGAGCGTGAGAGAATCGTTTCTCTTTTTTCACATCATTCCCCCCAAAAAATATACGAAAAGGATTTTTTTTTAGGGGGGGGGGGGGGGGGGGGGGGGGGGGGGGGGGGGGGGGGGGGGGAGATTTGAACAGAAAAAAATGTCGTCACAAATGGGCGGATTTTTTTTTTTTGAAATTCTAAAGAAAACAAAATCATTTTTAACGCGATGATTCATCTTCAACATTATTTTTTTTCATATCACGCAAATCGTACTCAAAAAAAATAGGCAATTAAAGAACAACATTGGCAATCCATACCCGTTCGATGTATGAATCACTTCCTATCCTCTTCCCAATAACGCCCACCTTCCAAATATCATTTTTTTTTCTATCTTTTCTCTCCGCCAAAATTGATTGAAATGCGTGAAAATTATAGGCCTTTAACGTATGTTTTTTTTTTTTTTTTTTTTTTTGGAAACTTACCTCCGCCCGATATTTAAATTCACCATGACGTAAGATTTCGCTACTGCCGGTAGCAAGTTTTGTTTGAATTTTAGGCCCAATTAAACGCCCATCTCATGCGCATTTGCCAATTTTCTTATTATTTTTTTTTGGGGGGGGGGGAATAAAAATAGGAGGAGTTGTCGGGATAGGGGATCCTGTTGGCGATGACATCACGCGGGATGTACATTGAAAGTAAAAAAATTAAATACAAAATTTCCCTTTCTCTCTAAAAAACAAAAAAAATTATACACATAGGCGCTATCAATTTTTCATCCATCTGCACGTTTTCGGCCGCTCCAAATCAGCGCTAAATGAATTTAGAAAAAAAAACAAACATTTTGTTTCTTCTCACGTTTATCGTGAACGTTAACTCTGTATAAATAATAGCCAGCCAGGCCGTCGCCCGTGATATTTGGCGCCGTGTTTCACGGCCCAAAGATAGAATTTTTCTTTCTTTTTTTTTTTTTCGTTTTTATTTACCAACCAAAATCTGTTTCACTTCTCTGCCTCCTTTTTTTTTTGTTTTGCTATTCAATGTCCTCGCGAGGTACACACAGAAAAAAAAAAAAAAAGCTCCGCGCTCTGAATTTTCCCGGCGTATCACGCCGTCCGTGCCGCTTTTTCTTTTTTTTTTTTTGGCGCGTGGCTCGCGCGCGCGTGCGCGTGATGAACTCGGCTGACTTTGACTTACGATGTCGAAGGCTCTACGCACACACACACCCCATTAGCAACACTCGTGTGCCCGTTATCAAACGGATGGGCATCAACTGTGAACGTGAAATTCAAACAACAAAAAAAAAAAAAAAAAGGGCGCCAAAGAAACATAATATAAAAATCCCGTCTTTGGGGTCAGGGTGGTTACATCACGTCCGAATTTTTTTTTTTTTTTTTTTTTTTTTTACCTTCTCCTCCAACACTGTTCGAACTGCGTGTAGGTAGAGGCGCGTTCCTCTTTTTTTTTTATGCGCACGAAGAAGAAGAAGAAAAAAAAATAATTCTTGACTCTACCATTTTTGGGCCATAGATGTTTTGTTCTTTATCAGCCGCTATTCCTTTTATAGGAGTTCGAAAAAGCAAAAAGAAAAAAAAAAAAGAAGGGCTTTTATTTTTATTTTATTTATTTCGAGTACGCGCAACGGAGAGCCAGGCAGACAGTCGCGGCTCACCTGCGGTTTTTTTGATGGATCCCGCGCACTGATGTTGGGTCGAGATTTTTTTTTTTTTTTTTTTTTTTTTTTTCGCGTGGATGGTCTGAATCCGTTGTCAAATCAACACGAACCCCTCGAGAGAGAGAAGGTAACGAGACGTATAGGCTCTTTTTTTTTTTTTTTTGATGTGATATAGTATATATTAAAAGCCACGAGACAAGACACACACATAGACGCGGCCAAAAAGAAAGGAAAACACCTAAAAAAGGAACCAAAGGCGACGGCCAACAGAAATATTATATGGCGGCGGCGGCGGCGGGTGGCGCCGACGACGGCGGTGGGCAAACCGGTTTCACGAAAACAAAATATATATATATATTGGGTTCGGCCAATCACTAGATTTGATGTTTTCATGATGTACATGTACGTAAATTTATTTCTTTTCTTTTTTTTTTTTTTTTTTTTTTCTCCGATGGGAGAAGAGAATGAAAAAGAAATCTTAACACATTTATTACGTATTACAAGAAGAGTAGGGAAAAAAACAAAAAAACAAAACAAGGATGTTATTATATGATGATTATTATTTTAGGCAGACTGCCGGCGCTTGTTCGGGAAGGAAAACATTTTTTTTTTTTTTTTGTTTAAGAAAGAAAACGGGTTTCCTGAAATTTAAAATAAAAAAAAAATTGGCGCTCTCGGCGTAGCAACAGGGTTGCCATATCAGACGCGGAAGAGCAATTACGCAAAGGAAATTAAATGACTGGCGGCTGGGAGGGGGGGGGAGGGTTCAACGGAAGACTTTTTTTTTTTTTTTTCAATGCCATTGGCTTCGTTCATTTTTTTTTTTTCTTTTTGTCGGATGGCCATTAACAGACGCAATTCCAGTGAATCCATCAAGGTCACTAGGATTTGTAGTCGTGGTGTTCACAATAATGCCCAGGTAGACGTCCGACATATCGGTCATCGATAACTAAAAGGCGTGAGGTTAGGCAACGCTGGCCGATCCAAATTTCTCCACACATTACGAAAAAAAAAAAAAAAAAAAATCCTTTATTTATCTTTTTGAAGTTGATTTTTTTCCTTTTCTTTTTTTCAAGCGCTCGTTTGTTATTACGCGCCAGCGAACATTTGTTCGGACATATCAGCCAAACAGTTACGAGTGCAAGTGTCGAGCCAATCAGTGCATTAGAATCAGTACATCCATAACAGTCAGGGTGAAAACGACAACAAGAAGTTTCAAAAAGACGTGAGAGGGTCGTCGTAAACAATTGATTCTTTAGATATCAGAAAAAGAAAGAAAAAAAAAAAAAAGTACAAAACAAAAAGCAGCGTACAAGTCAAAATGGATGTACTCGCTTGCACGAAACATTTGTGTCCAAGCCACCGGTTTGATTCTGTCGTTTTCAAATGTCGCGCCAAACTGTCGCCTCTCTCTCTTGCGCAGTGAAAATGCAAATTTCTTTTTTTTTTTTTTTTTTTTTTCTTAACTTGCGCAAAAATGAATCCGTTTTGGAATTAAAAACCAAAAAAATTTGGATGTCAACACCGACACATTTCTTTTAACGAATTCCTCTGGTGATTGGCCATTTTTGAAAACCTCGACGGACGTTCGGATCTTGGGGACTCAACAGGTGCCCCCCCCCCCCCCACGCCGCCATTTTTTTTTTGTGCGGATGCGGTAGACAGCTCGGAATCGTCTTTTTTTTTTTCTTTTGATACATCATTTCATTTGAAACATCCCCAACTTTCTCCGGGGAATCATTTTAAAGCTTAGGGTTAACTACCCCAACGGACACAAGAGCCCCGTGCCTTATGACCGAACGTAATAGAAAAGAAGTGCGCGCTGCGCTGCTCAACTGCAAACAATTGTTTCCCCCCCCCCCCCCCACCCTCACATTTTCTTTTTCTTTTTTTTTTTTTTTTTGTTCCCCTTTCGCAGAATGATCCTTCGGAATTGCCGCCCATCGAAGAAGAGAGAAAAAGTCAAGGAAAAGAAAGTTTTTTTTTTTTTTTTGTACGACCACCTGCGCAGGACAAGAGTTTTTTTTTTTTTTGCCGAATCAATTGTTTCCGATCACTTGAAAAGCCGCACCCATTTAAAAAAAAAAAAAAGGTGACGATATTCTTTTTTTTTTTTTTTGAAAAAAAAAAATTCGCTTCCGTTTGTTGTTGGACATGTCCATTTTCAAGTTCAATGAACGAAGACGAGCTCGAATTTTTTTGTTGTTTTTCAAAACATTTTTCTTTTTCGCGCTCTTTTTTTTTTTTCGAGTCAGGGGGGGGGGGGAATTTTTTTTTTTTTCGTATCTTTTTTAAATTAGAAATGCAAAAACCAGTTGCGCTTTTTTTTTTATCGCCGTCCTCTTTCAATTTTCATTTCGTCATTTCATTTCTGATTTCGCAGAAAAACAAACGCGATAATGGCGCTTGCGTGTGTGCACGCGTATCGGGAGCGTTTTCACGTCAATGACGTTCACCTTTTCATTTGTTGGCCGGCGGCCAAAAAAAATTATGCTGTCGCCAAACGACAACGTTGTCGTACAATAAATTTTGATTCCCCCCCTTTCGCGTGTTGCATTTTGTGTTTGGCGTAAACTATCGATGCCACGCCTAAATTCCTTATTTAAAAACAAACAAACAAAAAAAAAAATCATTTCTATCACCTGGGTACGTTTTTGTTTTTTTATTCTTTTCCAAAGAAAACGTGTAGACACGCGAAGGATGTCCTTTTGCTTGACACGCTTGTCGCCATTCGTCGGACACGTCAATTCGAGAAGCCGTGAAAGATTCTCACGAAAACAACATTTTTTTTTTTTTGATTGACAATGAATGGAAACAAAAAAAAAAAAAAATTGAAGAAAATCGCTTATTTCAATTGGCAACGTTGCGCGCTATTTCGTACTTGATCAAAATCCCCTCTTAAAAAAAATGTGGAGACTAGGTCAAAATGAATGTGTAACTTTGCAATCTATTATATATATATACATGCGCATTTTCCAATATGTATTTATATTCGACGTCAACATAAGATAGCTCTAGCCATGCATATATAATCCTTGGATCATCCAAAAATGGGAGTGACAAGTCTAGCGCTGATAGCCTCATATATTATTTCTTACCTTATTGGTTGAAGGAGGGGGGGGGGCGCTCTGCGGCTATTATTTCAAAAAAAAAAATTCCCATTTATCCTGTGTCGTAAAAAAAAAAAAAAAACTTGGCGACTTTCGATTGCGCGATAATCCCATTTTTGCTCCCGTAAAAATTAAAAAAAAAATGTGTTTTTGTTGTTGTTGGCCGTTTCGTTAGAATTTTGTACGGTCGCCGCACATCGTCTCGTCGGGAGTTTGCTGCATCAACTGATGGATGGACGTGGGCTCCAAACGGGCGAATTAGAATGTACTCTTTTTGCCCTGCGTGTAACAGCCAATGGTTGTAGGCGTGTGATGAGTAAATGACGTCATACACGACGGCCATCGTCGTAATGGGAAATATTCCAAGAAGAACAACGGCTTTTTTTCTTTTTTTTTCTTATTGTAAATTAGAATATTAAAGGAGGCCTGTTTTTTATTTAAATCTTATATCTTTGTGGGATGATGATGGACGCGTCGCCTTCATTGAGATGTTGCGTTATTCTGTTGGCTGTAGGGGCGTCGTATTTTTGTTCTACGGTTTCGGACAATGTTCGGAAGATTGATGTCACACATGCCCACATACGGCCCCTGTAGGGTTGCACACAGTTTTTCAAGCTCCCTATTTCAAAGAGAGAAAGGGAATGCATTCTTTGATGTAGGGGGATGGCCACAACAATCTTTTTTTTTTTTTTCGATGACGCGTCCATTTGAATATTCAAATGCAATTTAACGTACACGCAGTCGTCACGTCAATGTGAATTTTTCCCGCGCCTTTCACCGTTTCAAAAAAAAATGAAATCGACGGGTTTTTATTCGGCTCGATATGATTGGAATGTTCGCTATTCAATTTGTACAAAATATTTCAAAAAAAAAAAAACGGTGTGACCAATTGACTATTAGAGCCTCCACCCTCCCCCTTCCCCTCTGGATGGTCTTTAAGCCGCTGGAGAATCAGGTGCTGGCGGCATGTCCAATTGCTGATGCGCCTTGAGAAATCAAAGGTTAACTACTAGTACAGCAGCCCGCACACTTCACACATCTTACAATCCCCCAACTTTTGAAAAGAAATTCCTTCCAAAAATGTTTTAGGGGAGCAGTTTTATTTTAAAAGTAGGTGTAAAAAAAATGTTTTCTCATGTCCCTTGACGTATCCCCCCTTTAAAAAAAAAAAAAAAATGATCTTTCAAACAAAAAAAGGGACTCCGGCTCTTTCTATCTAGGCCTATCATGTACGCATCATTCACCTTTCTCTTAGTTAAAGTTGGGGGGGGGGGAGCTCAATTGTACAAGGTCCTCTATATTTAGGAGTGTATACGTGTCGATAGCTTTATAAGCTCCTGTTTATTGTTCTGATTTTCTTTTTTTTTTGTCGGCATTTTTTTGAAGGAAATCATTTGTTTGTGAGGCCTTTTACACTTCTCCGAGGGTTGTAGGCCTATTAGAAGTCGGACATGTTTCTTTTTTTTTTTTTTTTAAATTTGTTCCGCCATTGCTTTTTCTCTTTACCCTCCCACCTTTTTTTTTTTTTTTTCTTTCTCTTGACCACCTTTGAGATTACACCTAATTTTAAAAGGTTTCAAATTTGAAAACGTGTTTTCTTTTTCGGATATGTTGATGGGACCGGGGATCTATTGATGATCGGGGCATTCCTTCCGGTGACATTTAAAGAAACACATTAAGATCAAACTCTCATTGAAAATGACAAGGGAATAAGAAAACCCAATGACCTGCTTCTTTGTTGCCGAACGGAAGCTCATTAATCACGTCTGCGCCTTCAATTAGCATGAGCCTGAATTTAAAAAAAAACAAAACAAAAAAACTAAGGCTCCAACAATATTCTATTGTCTGGCAACGTTGAACGATCCCAGCCTACGTGTGTAATTATGTTTCTCGATATCAACCCAAAGAAAAGTGTGCAACCTCGTCCAACTCAAAAAAATATTTTCAAAATGCCACCATAAAAAGAAAACAAATGTTTAAAAAAAAAAAAAATCAAGAGCTTGTTAACGATTTTTTTTTTTTTTAAGAAAAAGAAAACAAAATTTGTTGCCTACGGTGTAGGAGAATCCGGCGCCGGAATAATTTCCGCATTTATTTATTTATTTTTTTTGCAACGATTTATTGCGACCTTATTTGCTCTTTTCGATCGAATATTTATAAGATCCGGTTAGGTTGTTTTCTTCTCGTTTTTTTTTCGCTCAACATCGACGTCAGGTTAAATACATTTTTGGTTTTAATGATGGGCCCATTTCCACATTTGCCCGCCGGCCTTTCGAACCTCAGCTGAGCGACCGATATATACAACGAACGAAACTGCTTATTTTTAATGAAGTCCAAAGAAACAAATAGGAGGTGATGTCACGGACGAACGCGGATCGGACCCTCCCCTCCCCACTCCAAAAAAAAAAAAAAAAAAAAAAAATCGTTCATTTTAAACGGATGTGCGCAGCAAAGCATTAATTGGTCTTTCATTTAATTAGGTTCATTGCGCTCGGCCCCATTCCCCCTATTTTGCATACGTTCGTGCGTGTGTAATACATTCGAAATCCCGCGAAATTTCTTCTCCTTCACCGAAGGTTGGATCCATTCACGAAACATTTCCGTTCATTTCCCCCCCCCCCCATTCTTATTTATAAATATGAAAAAAAACATATTGATGAATTCATTTGCATAGATGTGATGCGTCTTTAAAAAAAAAAGAAAATCCTTTTCTTTTTCTTGTCTGCGTGTGTTCTGTCTGGTCTTATAAGGCTCGTCTGGTGTAGTGGTTCCAGCGATGCCATAATGACTCGGTTCCCCTGTTTTTTCCTCTTTTACCTTGAACTAACTAGGAAGCAAACGCTAATCAATGCAAATAAAAAGCCGATCTCACCAAAAGTCCTGAAAAAAAAAAAAAAATAAATTCAACGGCAAATCATTTTTTTTTTTTTTTTGGTTTAAATTTGATTTGATATTATGTCGATGGATTTCAGACAAGTTTGAGAAAACCTTGGGAGCGATGACGTGCGAGGCCCAGGATGTTCGGCGCCTCGTCGCAATCACAACTCACGACCTCGGTTTCGTGTAAAAAAACAAAACAAACGGGAACGCGGGTGTTTTTCATTTAAATTTTATTTATTTATTCTTTGATTTCATTCATCGCTGAACCGTATCGTCATTGACCCGAGTCCATCTTCTTGTATTTGCATGCGGAGCCAAACAAACGCGTGTGTGTGTGTGTGCGCCAAATGTAGTGCACACGAAGATGAAGGATGGCACTCGCAAATGACATAATGATTTGCATACGTCATTTTCTGCGAACTGTGCCTGGCCCGCAAAAATTTAAAAAAAAAATGAGCGGCAACGCTGCACGTACACACGATTTAAGTATATTACCTTTTTATTTATTTATTTATTTATTTCCTTAATATTTTAAATCGGAATTCTTTCTATCCACAACCGACATTGAAAAAAAAAAAGGAATGAGATTCCTTGTTAAGGTTTTTTCTTTTTTTTTTCTTTTTTGCTTTTGATTTATCGACGCTGCGATCTCCCCCCCCCCCTCCTCCTCAAGTCTATGAACGCGTGTGTGTGTGTGTGTGGCGTATTTTTATGGGTTGTTATGGCCGTTTTGTTCGGTAGACGCCAGCTTGTCGCTCTCGCATCAGAGCCACTATGGACAGACTCGAAAAATGTCTGGCCGCCCTTGTCCCGCGTGCGCGCAAAAAAAAAAAAAAAAAAAAAAAAAAATGGACGACGTTTATATAAGAGGAAAAAGAAAAAATAAAGAAATGTTAATAGTACCCATTATAAGTTAAAGCTTAAACATAAAAAAAAAAAATAGAAATGAACGTACCTTTTTTGAAAATATTTTTTAGGACTTTGAAGTTGATAGCCCCACCCTAGCGCAGTGTGTAACGAGGACAATATAAGGGGTCGGGAGTTAGATGAGATGAGCAGACATGAGAACCTTATTTTTTTTTTTTTTTTTTTTTGGACTGGGACAGCCAAAAAAGAAAATTCGACGGCGACACAGACGACAGGATAGCGCAGACATGACGCCTGTGTATATACAGACGCCCGGTGTAGGCGCCAAACGACTGACGGCGACAACGCAAATCCCGCGGCTTGTCCCCTCCCCGCTCGTAAAATAAACGCGGGATCAATTTCTTTTGTTTGTATTATTTTTTTTTTTTTTTTTTTTCGAAATCTTATATCTCGGGTTTTTTTTTTTTTTTTAAATTGAATTGAATTTGAAGAAATAAAGAAGGAATATTTGTTTTGTGGCGTCCTATATATATATATTTTTTTTGTTCGTTCGGATGTCGTTTTTATCAGGGAAAACGATGTTGTAGGTCACGAGAGGAAGGGTCCAAAAACTGGCGCCAAAAAAACATGAAATTTGAACTCGATTCAATTTATTTTTTATATTTTTTGAAATAAAAAAAAAAGACAATAAGAACTAATCTACGTGCCATCGCGTCTATCTCTCTCTCGTGTCTAACTTTAACACTAACACACAAAATAATATGTCAACTGATTATGCGACAACATGTTTCAAAAAACTGTCTCTATTCTCCCCCCCGTCCTGTCTGGAACTGTCCCTAATTTGCGTTTATCCCTTAAACGCGTGAAAAAGAAAGTCCACCTGCATTTTTGTTTTTTTTGTTTTCACCTCCCCCCTCCGCCTAATACCCGACATGATAAAAACAACATTGTCAGTTCGAAGGCTTATAGCGATACGCTCTTTTTTTTTTTATTATCCATGTTCGATTGATAGGATTTAAGGAACATACGATGTAGGCCGGACTGATAAAGCCGAGAACGCGTTGGCCGGTCACACATAGTCCGCATTTAATTCCTAGGATTATTGCCTTTAAAACTCTGCATAAATAGAATCATAAAAAATTACAAATCTTGTTTTGTTTTGTTTTTCTTTAGTGCAATGAAAGTTTGAAACGTGTCCCTCCATCTTTTGAAAGGATCTTTTGTCCAGTACACGGAATATATTTGAATAAAAAAGAACATTCGAAATCGATCGAGAGTTAAAACAAAAAGAAAAGGCCTATTTGATCCTCTTGTTGTTGGTACGTTTCAAGAGAAAAGAGGAGAAACTAACAAGCCGACGGGATCGATTCGCCATTAGGCTCAATGCGCTATACGTACCCCGGAGAAGTAAGAACCCAAATATTTGCATAATAGACGTATAGAAAACTCTTTTTTTTTTCTCTCTCTCTCTCTCTCTCTCTCTCTCTCTCTTTCGGTTTAACATTGAAAGTAAAATGAGACACGAATACATTACGAGTTGATCCAATTGCGATCCTTGGTCCCGTCTTCAAAATCCAATTTTTGTTTTCTTCTCTTCTTCTACAACCTACAAAGGCCAAATTGAATTCCCTTTTCTTTTTCAAAACAAAACAGAAATCAATACGAAAAAAAATAAAATAAAATGACAAAACAAATTTAAAATGAAATTATCCTTTTTTTTTTTTTCAAGAGACTCAACAACAAATCAAATGTGTGCCAAGGGCGTTTACATCGTCCGGTCTCACGATCCCGTTCGTGAAAATGTTCGTTTTGCCCCCCCCCCCCCCCCCCCCCCCCCCCCCCCCCGTGTATGTGCCACCGCTCCGGTCGTTTGCACATCTGGGACCCTGTTGGAAAAAAACAAAACAAAACAAATGTGAGTAGCATCATCATCGAAATGCGAAGGCGTCCGATAACAAAGAAAAAAAAAATCAAATCATTAAAACACCACAAACGGGGGCCCATCTTCTTTTTTTTTCTAGCGGTGCCCTCTATCTTTCGTGCTCGTTTTGCATGGCGCTAAAACGTGTGAGAGAACCAAAGTCCATCCGACACAACCGTGTTAAAGTTCATCGATCCGGCCAGTTTCAAATTGATGGACGGCCAACGTCTCGGACTTCAACATTTCAGCGTGGAAAGGCCTTTGCAATCACCTCCCCCCGCCCTTTGATTTACGTGTTCGCAACGTGCGGACTGCGTTCGAATCAACACCAAATTGGCGGGTAAAAAAAAAAAAAAAAAAAAAAAAATCAATACAAATTCAAAAACGAATTCGTTCGCTTTTCTCACCAAGGAATTCGATCCTTGGCGATACGAAGAAACCGAAAAATTTAAAAAAAAAAAGAAAAATAAATTTTGAGCAGAAATGAAAAGAAATGAGGTGAAATTCTTCGGCTCAGATTTCCTCCATTGTTTTCATTCGCTTTTTATTTTATTTTTCTATTTCCGACACACACACACACACACCTGGAGTGGTGAAGTCGTCAAGGGAAATGTGTTTTCGGTTCCACAAACGACATCAAAACAAAAAAAAAAAAAAAGAAAGAAGAATCGTCTCTTTTCTGCCTTCTCATTGGTCGTTGCAGACCACCTGCAAAACGTTAAGTGGGATGGGGGATGTCTTTGAAAAAAAAAAGGCTTTTCTTATAATTTTCCCCTCCCCCTTTTTTTTTTTTACTCTTTTACCGGTAGAACGTCCCGTGAGATGACATGATCCATAATGTGATCACATTTTTTTTTTTTTTTATTTTATCTCTCGTCATCTTGTTCAGGTGTGTGTGTGTGCGGTGAAACAGAGGTGTTGGGGTGTGGTGTGTGTCAAAGAAAAAAAAATAAAAGGTCAAAGAAAAAAGAAAACATGTCTACACACGATTTCATGCGGAGGCGGTGTTAGAAGAAGATTTGATTCGTTTGTCATTTGTTTTGTTTAAAAAGAAAACATGTAGCGCGAAATGTTCAAAAAGCGCGCCAAATTCAAAACAAAAAGAACTCACCTGCCTATTTTCAAATACAAAAATAATAATAATAATAAAAAGAATGACGTCATGGCTCAGCTTCGAAAACCCGATCGTTTGGCCCATCCTTTTCGTGAGTTTCGTGTGCCAAAAAAAAAAAAAAAACAACAAAAAAACACGAATTTTTTTTTTTTTAATACAGGGCGCCATCAATAGAAGACACACGGAGAGAGATTTCGGGGCCAGCAGCAGCAGCAACACACACAGACACACACACAGCTTTTTTTTTTTTTTTTTTTGATCTATCTAGTGTGTGTGTGTGTGTGTGTGTGGATGCCGGTGGGTGGTATCGGAGGAGCAGCCCTGTGTGTGCCAAACCAAAAAGGCAGGAGGTTTGGTAAGCAAGAGAGGGAGGCTAGAGGGAGGAGAAGAGGAGGGCGCTCCAACCACCACATCTGGCCGCTCGCCCGAGTCGAGGCGCAGTCGTGATTCAACTCTCGAACGCGCTACAAGTACCCCCGTTTTTTTTCATTCTATCCTCTGTCTGTTTCTCTCTCTCTCTTTTGTAAGTCCCCCCTCCTCCCATCTTTTTTTTTTTTAATTCCTTTGAAAATTAAGAAAAGAAAAAATTCAGTTTTCTCGAAAAAGACACACAATTGTTTTTTTCTGGGCAATTAACGCGGTTAATCGAAGGAAGAAACAAGTGCGTGATTGTGTGTTAGTGTGTGTGTGTGTGCGTTACTCGGAAAAAACAAACAAACAATTGATGGTGAAATCAAAGTGAATTTTAAAAAAAAAGTGCCGACAAAATTTTTGCTGCCGCCCTTCACCTGTGCACATTTGCATTGACGCCATTTTTAATTTTGTTTTTTTTTTCTCCTTGCTCGAAATCAAAAGGATTGATTTGAGAATCATCCTTGTGCGTCTGTGTCTCTACTGCTTCATTATCGGTAAGTTTTGAATAATTTTCTCGCTCTTTTTTTCTTTTAATCTCTAAAAACCACGTCCTTGAATTAGTCAAATTTATTCAAAGTTTAGAAAAATGTTTGTCTTTTGTTTTTTTCCCCCCAAATCGAGGAAATTATGTTAATCTTCAAATAGTGGAGGATAGGTGAGAAAAAAAACATTTGCACATTCAGAACAGCAAAAAAAAAAAAAAAAAAAAGAACCGGGGGCAGGGAGAGAATATTCTCTGCCCAGTTCGGAGGAGGAGGGGGCCACACACACACATCAAAAAAAAAAAAAAAGAAAGAGAGATCTACATCTCATGACCGATGCGGCTCACGTGCGATATACTTATAGACTTACACAGGGGCCTGTTATGAGAGAAAGAGAACCTTTTATTTTTCTCTCCCTGCCTCTTATTTTTGAAAAATTCTTGAAAGGAAGAGAAACACACAAAAAAAAAAAACCCGAAATCAAAAAAAAAAAAAGAAAAACAAATTTCGAAATGAAAAAAACATGTGTAAGGTGGCGCCTCGAGTCCTTATCGGGGATCCCAGGGACGTGCATCTCTTTTCAGATGACATGAAAATGTAACACAAACAAGAGTAAAACAATTTAAAAGAATTTGTTTTTTTTTTCTTTTGAAATCATTTAATCTTTGATCGGTATTTTATTTTATTTTTCAAACGTGTCGCTAAAAAAAAAAAAAAAAGTGGGACAATGTCCGCGTTATGTGCGTATGTCTCGAATGATTTTTGAATTGTTATTGCTGATTAAAAACAAAAACGGCAGTCAGCGCATCCCATTCGATTCACGTTTGTTTTCAATGGCTTTTTTTTTTTTCTAAATTGTTTTTCTTAATTGTTTTAGGAAAACGAAAAAACAAACTCTGAAGCGGAAAGCGTAAAATAATTCCATCATTCAACCGACCGGAAAGAAATGCGGTCTGAAGCGGCCGTGACAGACCTGCTATTTACTGGCTCGTTGTCATCGTTAAACTCGTCGGCCATTGACAACAGTTGATCCCGTCTCACTGTCCGTCTTTAATTTAAAAAAACGAAAACAAAAAAAACATTTTTTTTTTTTAAAGTGAAAGTGATTGAAAAATTGAATCGGCAAAAGTGCGACGTGTGATTGGTGAAAGTGAAAACGATTTTTGAAAATCTTTTTTTCGCGCCCTTTTGTTTTATTCAAATTTCACCTAGCGGTGAAAACGAAATCAGTTTGAAAAAAAAAAAAAAAAAAAGGCTGAGCTCGTCGTCCCACTCGAGGAAAAAAGAAAACGTGAATCACAATGGCGTCGCCGAGATACGTGCCCGTTGCATTATTGGCCGTCTTGATCATGTCGGCTGTTGCGCTGGCCCAGGCAACGGGTCCATCGAAGGGAAATCAGCGCAACAGCAAATTGAAACCGCCGCCCATCATCTCGGAGGAGACGTCCAACAAGAATCGCCGCACATCCGGTCAGTTTTGCCATTTCATTTTCGTGAATTTTAACAAACCCCGTTGATGAACGCACACCTGCGCAATAATAAGACGTCCGTTCTATTGTTACCTCTATTGATTTGAAGTTTCGTGGGCGAAGGGGGGGGGAGCACCGCCGCATGCAAATTTAGCTATTTGCACATTTCATTTGTTTGTTTGTTTGTTTGTTTTCAAACAAAAACAAATCGTTCGATATCTAAATCCCAAACTGTAGAAACGGACGAACGCAAACTGTAGACGCTCGGGTCGGGACGGGACTCACGATCCGGTGTGTGTGTAACGTCGGACCTAATATAGGCAAAACAAAAAAATAAACTCTATATGCATATAGACAACAACGAGCAGATTCCCCCCCGCAGCCATTACAGCTGTACAACAATCCGGTTTTTCGTGTGTGTGTGTGTGTGTGTGTGTGTGTGTAACTTGATGTTCTTTTTATTTTGAATCATACGGCAGCGATGCACGAAGAAAAAACTTTTTTTTTTTTTTTTTTTTTCGTTTGCTATTTTTACATCGTGCATGGGTTTCGGCAACCCGATGTTTGGTACGGCGGGTTGACATTTGTCTTTGGATGGATTTGCAAAACCATCGTGTCCCTTTTGCCCGAGTTGTAATTTGCTCTGCGATGCGATGTCATCATGGCGATGCCAACTGACACGAACGCTGCAATCTTTTGAACAAGTTAAAAACTGGCAACGTCTTGTTTGTTTTTTTTCGTGTCACATAATTCAACTGGATGTGAAAGAAAAGCAACTCGTTTTGCGAGAAGAAGGAAATCAAAAGGACAACTGGAACATCCGATCGATGGCCGAGATTTAAAACATTAACAATCGCCGCACTGAATTAAAAACGAATCAAAGTTCAATCAAGTTAGGACCGTTTCAATAACGGACTTTTTCTTTTCTTTTGTCGTGAAAATGGATCGCATCCATCACATTGTTTGTATTTACAGTTCCAACTGCCAATTGCGCGTTCGATGTTGTTTTTTTTTGTTTTGTTTTGACATTAACACGTCTGCCCCCCCCCCCCCTCCATAAAAAAAAAAAAGAAAATGTTTGTAATCGATTAGATGGGCAAAAAAAAAAAAAAACTTGACAGAAAGCAGCGGGCAGTCGGAGGGGATTTAGAGCTTTAGCCGCAATCATTCAATTTTTGGCGCTTCAAGTTCGGTGCGCTTTTAAATCATTTCAACGGTGATCGCGTTTTCTCTTTGTCTTATTCTCTTTTTTTTTTTTTTTTTGCAAATGATGGAACGTTTGAAAGAAAAAAAAAACAGTTGACGTGAGCGAAAAACAAAACATTGTTCACATATTTTCGGTTCTTATTTTGCATAAGGATTTGATATTTCGTTAGCAGATGTAACACACACAAAAAAACAAACGTTTTGACATCACCTGGATTCTTTCAAAATGAATTTCCATTGAAATTCAAAAAAAAAAAAAAGACTTTGATCTTTTTCAAAATATTCTTTGGTAGATCCGGATGATTAGGGGGGGGGCGGGTTTAAACTTCTTACGTTATTTGATTTTTTATTTTCTTATTGCGCCGAGTTTGTTTAACGTTGCGCAAAAGGAGCTCGTTTTCCATAATGGACTTGTTATTGACTTTGGCCCGTCTCAGGCTCAACTGTCTTCAACCCCCCCCCCCCCTTCGCCGAAACACAAGAACACACACACACACACACAAACGTTGAGGACTTATTGATTTCGTGAGTTTGGGAAGTGCACGCAGTCCGGCATCGTTGCCTCCCGTAAGAGAAAAAAATATATAAATGCGGTCCAGCAACACTGATGCATTTTTTTTTTCTTTCTTCTTCTCTTTTTTATTCCTATTCGAATGCATTCAATATGGCATTGAAGAGGAAGTGGGCCAGCAGCAGCTATACACAGAGAGAGAGAGAGAGAGAGAGAGAAGGGAGGGGAATGATAGGAGTGGGGGAAACCCACCGCACTGGAAAAAAGAAAAAGAAAAAAAAAAAAAATATGGAAGAAAGGAAAGGAGCGGGAGTTGTAACAGAAGAAACGGACGGGCTAACGGCCAGTGTCTTCAGCAGTAGCGCAGTGGCTCGTGATGGCCGCAGGCGGTACAGGCACCGTTTCACCCGTTTCGGGTCGCAATTTTTTTTCTTTCTGTTGTGTGTGTGTGTGTGTGTGTGTTGTATTTATTTCAATTTTTAACTGATGTAATTTTTTTTTAAATGCGTACGTTTCTACCGTCAGCTTCGATGTTTAGTGAGGAAAAAAATAAAAACAAAGGCAACTTTTGTTTTCACGCGGCCGTTCCACAATTGACGCGCCGACTGCCATTCTACGATGATGCGGACATATCTCGCACTTGAATATTTTTTTGAAGTGCAACACCCAGGGAGTGCAAGGGAAGAAAAAAAAAATTATTTTTTTTATTTTAATATTGGGAAGAGAAAATCGTGTGGAATCGGCCCCCGTGTGTGGCGCTCTGCCAATAAAACTAGACGCCAACAAGAACAACATCCCGCGGGGGGTCATAGCGAATGATCGCGTCATCATTCGCATCAAAAAAAATAAAAAAAAAATATATATATATTTTTTTTTTTTTAAAGAAAAGAAAGGAAGGGAATAATAATTCTGGTATCACGAAACACATGGAATATGTCTGGGATTTTTTTTTTTAAAGATGGAAATAAATCAATGCAATAATAACGTGCGATACTTTCTTTCAAACAAGCGCCAAATTCAAAAAAAGAAAAATGTTTGATTTTTATGGGAGGGCAGGAGCCAGTCAGCCGAGACATGTGGAAGAGATATAACAAGAAAGAAAAAAAAAAAAGAAAAAGAGGATGAATGAGACACTTGATTATGTCTGCCGTCTCATTTTTATACATTTTTTTTTTTTATTTATTTATTTCAAAACTTATCTCATTTGATAGCCTCACACAAAAAAAGCTGATCGCTCGCGCGCGTTTCTTTTCTTGGACGACGTCGGGGGGGTCATTAGACAACAGATGTTTGTGCCTCTCTCTCTCTCTCTTTCATGTCAATCGTCTTCTTTTTCAAAATGTAGACCTTCCGCTTTTTTTTTTTAAATGCGCACATTTTTTTTTTTTTTTTTCTGGAGGGACTGCGGAGGGAAATTCGAAATCATCATCATTTTTTTTTTTCTATAACAAGGATGAAATTTCGTTTGATTTTTTTTTTTTTTTTTTTTTCCCGTTTGTTTAGTTTGTGTGGGTTCAAGTGACGTCTCTCCAGTCCCGTTTGGACGCCAATATCTTTTCTCTCTCTCTCTCTCGCTCGCTCTTTTCCTATAAGGAAATATGTTAATAGCTTACACACACCAGGCGACACAGTGCTAGCAGCCCGTTGGGTCTTTTTTTTTTTTTTTTCTGTGTGTGTATCAATGTGGAAAGTGGGTAGAGACAGAGAAAAGAGGTTTCCTCTCTCTCTTTCTCTTCTTCTAACTGTTTAAGAATCAAAATTCTTCCGAGACAAGTTCAGCACCGTTTCGGACCAATGCCAAGAAAACGTTTCTTTTCTTTAAAAAGAAAAAAAAAAAAAAAGCCTTACATTGAAGAGTGCATACGAAAAGATGCTCTTTTATATATTTCATTTCATTTTTTTTTTTTTAAATAAATAAATAAATTCTTTTTTTTTTTTTTTTTTTTTTTTTACCTCCTGAAGGCCCTGTGTTCAAAAGCGGCCGGTCGGGTTATTGAGTGGCAAATAAAATAAAATGTTTTATTTTTTTTATTTCGTGGTTAGATCCACGAGTTTGTTAAAAGTACAATAGCCTGTGAAATGATTAAATTTGATTTTTTTTTTTTTTCTGTGTTATTCGCTTTTCATTCAAATTTTTTTTTTGAATTGCCCGCGCGTGCCGCAACCAATCATCACGACTCTTTTCAAACAATCAAAAAAAAAAGAAAGAAGGTGGGGAGGGATCGATGGCGAAAGCCCCGTCGGGATGCGTATGATGCGGGCCGCGTGAGTTCAATGGGTAGAGAGAGAGAGAGAGAGAGAAAAAAAAATAATTCACGCATACATTTTTGCTCGTTTATTTTGAATAATGTTCTTTCTTTTTTCTTTCGTGGACCCAACCCAAAGCCACTTGATTATCAACTTCAAGTGGCTTTTCTCAGGGTATCTAGTTATTCATTTTTTTTTTCTTTCTTTCTTTTACACACAGACACACACACACATAAGGGTCTGCCATAATTTAGTAAATATTTATTTATTTATCTACGGAACGGGACGATGGGGAGTGTGAGAGGCAAGGTGGCATCCGCGCAAACAGACCATTTGGCGAAGTCGGCGGGCCGGAAAAAAAAAACAAAACAAAAACAAAACAAAAAGATGAATGATGATGTTGGAATTAGCATTTTTTTAAATCATATATATATATATTTTTCTTTTTGCATCAAGATTAATTGGGCGGGTTTTAGTTTATTTCCTTGTTATTTTTCTTATTTTCACGGTCAATAGATTGCCACGCTTGGCGAAATTTTTTTTTTTTTTTTGGCCAGCAAAAAGAAAACAGTGAATTGCTGGAACAAAAGAATGGGACATGAGGCATGACGCAATGGGGCGCCGGCGACGTCGTTTGTTGCATTTTGATTGCTCTGAAAAATAAAAAGATATTTCGTCTGCTGAGTGTGTGTGTGTGTGTGTGTGTGGTCTGTGCCGTTGATGTTCTTTTTATCAATGGGTCATCTCTTTTCTTTTTTTTTTTTTTTTTTTACATTTGCAATGTCGCCATCTTTTTTTTTTTTTTTTCAAGTTGAAAAGCAAACAAGAAAAATTTCAGTTGAAATGCAAAGTTCTTCGTCGGATCTTTTCGTTTCAAACATTTCGATCGTAAAAGAAAAACGATGTGGGGGATTTTGCAAGAAAATGGACGAAATCGAATGCGCAAAAAAAAAAAAAAAATGAATTTTGAAATTTTTTTTTTTTAATTTTGGACATGACGTGAATAGGGAAGGAAACCCATGTAGGAACACTCGAGTTTTGCATAAAGCATTTTTTTTTTTTTCTTATACGACCACCTTCGTTAGGCGATTCTTTTGTCGAACGATTTTTATTTCGTTTGTTTGTTTTGTTTGTTTTTTAGACATCGGAATGGCGGCGCTGGAAATGTGAATTATTTTTTTTTTATTTAAAAGAAAAACATTTATTTATGTATTTTGGTCACGGGCTTTTGCGTTTGCATTCTCAAAAAATAACTCAATTTTCAATTAAAAAATCGTTTGCAGTTTCATTGATGATTTGCCAAAAATTTGAATGAAAATAGCGCGGGATTTATTTATTTATTTAATTTTTTTTTTTTTTTTTGAAATGGTTGTCGAAATGAATAATCCCTGAAGAAGACGAGAAGCCATTTTTGGCGGATTAAGAGGGAGGGGGGAGGGGAGGGGAAGGTGCGGGACACGCATCGACTCTGTTCCCGCATTTGAAAACGGTTGGCATTGAGGTGTCAGCAAATGGGACCCCCCCCTCCTTTTGGAAATAGGCGTCTGGGAGCGGGACGGATGGGCGCCAATGTTATAGACGGTGGGGGGATATAAGAAGAAGAAGAAGAAAAAAAATGTGCGTCCATCGTACGTTGCCCTCGTTCGTGTTTCTTAGCGCCTTCTGTCTGTTTTCGCTTGACTGTTTATTGAGGAGTGGGGCGACCTCTAGACCTGTTTTTTTTTTTTTTTTTTTTTTTTTTTGCTGGCCCTGTCCGTTCTTCCCGGCACCCGAGAAGAAACGCGAGGAGGAGGCGTTGATTATTGAAATGACAGTTGGCGGCCGTTAACAGTCGAACTGTTGTTATTTTTTTGTTTTGTTTTGTTTTTGTTTTCACCTTTTTTTTTTTTTTTAATTTTTTGAAAGCCACACCCTTTCACGCTGTCTGCAGCGCCACCTTCATTGGCGTCATTGTCGTTCTCACTTCCTTATCGAAACGATTTTGTTTTTGTTTTTCACACTCGATACCCCCTCCCCACCTTCCCCTTTTTCGTGTACCCCGTGCGGGAATAACGCACATGTCCATATAAAGGCGTTCGTATGCAAATTTTTTTTTTTTTTTTAGAAAAAAAAACAAAAACAAAACATTAAAACCCCGCCCTTCAAAAAAAATAAATAAATCTAAGATGCGTTTTGTGTGTGTATGTGACGTAATGCAAAATTTTATTTTTGGTGTCATTTATTTTTATTTTTTTTTTGCTCGATTGCTCTCGGTCGTACCTCACCTTCACCATTGGCTCGATATTCAACATTCCTGTTTTTCATATTTTTTTTTTTTTTTTGAAATGTGTTCTCGTAGACCCTTTGCTTGCGTACCTGGCGCTAAATTTAACTTAAATCCTTCACATCTCGATGGCGCCCCAACATTCAGACATTTAAAGACGAAGGGTGACGTTTCTCGGCCATTTTTTTTTTTTCGTATGATCGAAACTCTCTCTCTCTCTTTCCACATGAGAGCCCTTTTTTTTTTTCAAAACTAAAAATAGCGCAGCATCCATGACGTAATGGCGTTCAGTGTTCGGCTTGTTGCGCACACACACATAACCTCTACGAATACTAACATGTAGATAAAAAAAAAAAAAAAAAGGCGCATTTTTTTTTTCTTTCTTTATCCATTCACCTATTAGATGTTTTTCTTTTTTTTTTTTTTTTTCTATGCAGCTCATCAGCTATTCAAATAGTCTGGAACGCTTCTTCATTTCCTCCACACACACACACACACACACAAACATTTTCGTTTTGATTTATAGCGAGAGAGTTAGAAAGTCTCTGGTTTTTTTTTTTAAATGAAAATAATTAAAAAAAAAACGTCTTCATCAAAAGATGGGGGGAGGGGGGTTTCCTCAGAAAAAAAAAAGAAATTTTATTTATTTATTTATTTTTAATGTAATATTTGGATTTAGATATCGATTGGTCGAAATACAAAAATGGCTGACATTTTAGCTGTTCGCTCTCTCTCTCTCTGTTAGAGAAAATGCTGACTTCATTAGACTTGCAAATTAGCCGTTAGTCGATCGAAATAATTGTTAACTTTGAATTTCTTTTTTTTCATTTATTTTGCAGATTGCCACTTTGGCAAGAAGGTCTACGAGCTGGAGGAGAGGTGGAATCCGGATCTGGGCTCGCCGTTCGGCGTCATGTACTGCATCCGCTGCGAATGTATAGCGGTAAGTGAATTCTTCTTTTGTTTTTTTTTTTTTTTTTTTTCATATACACGATCGGCTATTCTCTTCTTTTTTTTTTCAACTCAAACTCTGACCATAAACAGAAAGAGAAAAGCAATGAGGGCATATATATATATATATATATATATATATATACAAGGTTTCAGCTAATGAGGCTCGGCCCGGGACTAGTCCCGGTCCACATGACAAATGACGTAGTCCCTCGTGAATCTCCGCTTGTTCTTTTTTGTTTTTGTTTTTTTAAATACGAACTTGACCGTTTTTTCTTGAGAAATTTAGAGGAAAAAAAGAAAACAAAAAACAAATGAGCTCCGGATTCTGTATCCTCGTGTGACAAAACTTTCATTCAACGTGACGGGGGACCCAAATCACATTGAAAAAAAAAAAAAAAGTTTAAATAAGAAACGTAGGAATAAGAAAAAAAAAAAGGGGGACACTCTACGTCCCTGCTGGAGTGGCTCCGTTTCATCATCATCACCTTTCCGTCTATCAGCATTTCTCTCTCTGCATATGGATGTTGTCTCGAATAGAATGGATGAGGGGCACACGCAGATAGATGGCCAGAAAAAAAAAAAAAAAAAGAAATGCATGACATTCCAGACGATCCTCCTCCTCCACCCCCCCCCCCTCTCAAGTCCCCAACTTTTTTTTTTTTTTTTTTTTTTTTTTTTGGAACATGGAATGTCCGTTTTTTTTTTTTTTCTGGCCGTCACAAGCTTCTTGTTTCTTGTGTCATCGGCTGGACACCCCATTAAAAGATTGTTCTTCCCTCCCTTCCCTCCCTTCACCCGTACAAAGACTCGCATTGTAAACACAAGTTGGAATGTCTTGGAAAAAAAAAATATATATATATATCGAAGGTGTTAACAGCGTTGCCAACACCTCCTGCTGGTAGGCAGACACGCACACCTTTTTTTTTTTTTTTTTTTTTTTTTTTTTAAGTGTGTGGAGGGAAAACATGAAACCCAACGGGTGGGGGAAGGGGGGTTCGCGTCTACACGTCGCCTTGATAGAAATCGAACACATTTTGTTGTTGTTAATCTTTGCCCCAAAAACGAATGAAGATGCCAAGGTAGATTTGATTTCCCTCCCCCCCCCCTTTCTCTATAAGGCACAGCAGCGCCACCGCTGCCCAATGGCATTCCGAACGTGTGAGTATCCCCTCCCCCCCCCGCACAACAAAACGATTGAGATATGATTTCGAATGGAACACTATCGTTAAATCAAAAAATAAAAGGCTATCGTGTAGTTCCCCCCCCCCGCTTTTTCTCCCTCCCTGTCCGCGTGTGAACGTGAAACCGTCGGGACTTGAAAATCGATGCCTTTACTTCCCCCGCCGGGATTTTTCTTTCTCCATTCAAACAAACAAACAAAAAAAAAAAAATGTTAACATTTCGGGGCTGTGAGTGATTGAGTGACTGTACAATAGCGTGACGTTGTTGTGAGACCTTAAAAAAAGAGAAACAAAAAAAAAAAAAAAGGACAAGAAAGAAAAAGAATTTAAAAGAAAAACGAGTTTTTTTTTATTATAAAAAAAAAAAAAAAAAAAAAAAAAAAAAGGACGATTTGATCGGATTACCGCAACGATGGCGAAGAGAATGGCGGGTTAGTCCGCAGCCGCTCGGACGATCGAAAACGAAGCAGGCGGGTTTAAAGTTCCCGCGGGAATGGCGCACGTGACGGATCCGATTCCGGAGATCGACGGCGCCATGGCCTCGCTGTTACTTGATTTGTTTTTTTTTTTTTTTTCCTTTTCCACTTCCTAAAAACGTTGAAAATTTAAATTTTGCCTTTTAATTAATTTGTGAAATTTAAATTTCATTTTTGCCGCTCTAATTTTGAAAAATTCTATTTTTTTTTCAGGTGCAAAAGAAACGAAGGATCGCCGGACGGACGCTGTGCCGCAACATTAAAAACGAATGCCCCAAACCGAATTGCGACGAGCCCGTTTTATTACCTGGACGCTGTTGCAAAGTTTGCCTGGAAGACGGCGCTATCGGTAAATCACGTTTTTTTTTTTTTTTTTTTTTTTTTTTTTTTATCTATTCATTATCGCTTACTAATTGGATAACTTAAGGAAGAACGTAAAGCTTTTTTTTTTTTTTTGTTCTACTCTTACAGACGTGATTTAACGCAACACGTAAGAACTTTTAGGGGAAGAGAGAGAGAGAGAGGGGGGGGGGAGAGGGTAGTGGGCGCGTGTCTGGGGCTCTTTGCTCGTACAAAAACATGGGAATGATACAAGTGAATGTAGAATAAGCCCGGGAAAAAGAAAAAAGGGGGACGACAGTCCCGCAGTTAATAGGCGCCATCTTTTATGAATTTAGTTATTTATTTATTTTATTTATTTTTATTTATTTTTTTTTTTCAATTTATTTATAAAACAAAAAATCTATTTATAGCCAAGGGAAAACAAAAACATCGTGGCCATTCAATGTGGGCGATCTGTTGAAACGCACACTCAAAAAAAAAAAAAAAATGCCTCGATATGAAACGTTAAATATGTTTTGCTTTTTTTCTATTTTTAAACACGATGTGCAAACGCGTATTGTGTATTCATTCCTCTCTCTCTCTCTCGGTGCGTACGAATGAGAAATAAAACCAAAAATGGCGGGGCCGGGCCTCCAGAAATAAAAATCTAAAAAAAAAAAAGAAAAAGAAAATATGAATAAAACAAAAATATATTTTAAAAGAGAGAGAGAGAGAGAGAGAGACGGGACACACACACACACACCCAGATGGTATCAGACGGGAGCGCGCGGGATTGGCGCCAATCCCTTACTCGGATGAGAGAGATCGAATGCGAACGGCTTCATCAATTGCTGTTGTTGTTGTTGTTGTTGTTGCCCTATGCGCTTTTTATTTTTATTTTTCGACGTTCACGCAAAAACAAAAAGAAAATGGCCACCCATCTTTCGTGTTTGGCTCGTTTGCGTTAGCCCCTCACCGCTCGTCCTTGTTTCAATGTCAATCACAATTTTTTTTTTTGGGTTTTTTTTTTTATTTTTATTTTTAATTGACGCTTTGAACCTTTTGAAAGTTTGACATAGTACGTATCGATATATAGAGACATGTTTTGCATATTTATTTATTCATTCATTTTTTTTTTGTTTTGTTTTTGTTTTTACGATGATGCAGGTTTGGGACCGTTGAAGGAGGACGTCTCTCGCATCGGATCCGACGACGACGACAAGCAAGCCAAAGGTATGTCTACTCTGAAAAAAAAGTCGTCCATTTTTCATTACATAGGGACTCCATCTTGTGTGTGTGTGTGTGTGTGTGTGTGTGCCTTTCTTTGGCTAGAAGACAACTGTAGACTGTCTGCCCTTTTTTTTTTTTTTTTTTTTTTTTACATATCCCCATTTATTTATTTTTTATTTCTTTTGATAATTTCTCGTTGGCGACAGGCGGCTGGCAGAAATGTTTTCAAAACCTTGAAAAAGAAATTGTTTTTTGTTTTTTTATATATATATTTTAGTTTTTGTTTGTTGACCCAACGGACTTTGAAAAAATGGATGCAAATATTTCTGCCCGTTGGCCAAGGAAAAGGGAAATGTTGAATTCCAAGGATTTCTGTCGTGATTGAAGGCGTCGCGGCGTCCCGCTATCGAAATTGGGTTTTTTGTTTTATCAATGAAATTAAAAGAAAAACGTGAAAGCGCAAGGGAGGCACAATCAGCAATGTCAGGTCAAAGATCCGATCATCATTTATTTTATATTTCCCAGAATCGATGGGGACATTTCAACATGGACGCTTGCAATCACGTCGTTTCTCATCAAATGGAATGTCGTTTTGTACCAAAAAAAAAAAAAAAAAAAAAAAACTATTCCCCCCCCCCCCCACCTCCTTATTTATTTGAAATTTTCGTTGCAAAACATCGTGAACCCACCCGTCCGATTTGTCTCTTTTTGTTTAACATCGAAAGAAGACGTGAAGCAATGCCATTCAGCTTTTTTTTTTTTTAATTTATTTTGATAACGCGTGTCTGTGTGGGTTTGGCTGTCGCGACGTCACGTACTGGCGCGACGTCGCCGCCTTGAACGGCTCCCTCCTCCCACACACGGCATTTTTTTTTTTTTAACAGAATTAAAAAACAAACAAAAACAAAATGGCCAACATGTGACAATTGAATGAACGATGAAACTCGATAGTGGGTTAAACCGAGGGTGGACGCTTTAAAAACCGTGAGAGGGGAACGTGAATCCTTTGAGTGAACGCGAGCGCAGCCGAGCGGCTGAAGCGCGTCCAACTTGTTGTTCAAACATTTTTTTTTTTTTTTTTTAAATTTTGCCGAATGTCTCTCCTGCACGCCCCCCCCCCTCCAAAAAAAAAAAAATTCATTCATTCATTTACATCCATTTTGAATGCTTATGCTAATGCATGTAATTGCCTCTCGGTCTTTAACGTTAGATAAGACCTACGCGAAATCCCCTCAACAAAAATTATTGAAAGGCAAACAAAAATTTGAAATTGGAAAAGAAGAAAAACCACAAATTGAAAAGAAAAAACAAACAAAACAGAACAAATTCCTTGCATAATTTGTACTTAATTCGACGTTTATACACACACACACACACAGACTAAGAGAGAGAGAGAGGATGATAAGTACCTTTCAATGTCTTTGCGCGGTAGAAAACGCAAATGTTCTCTCTTGTGTGTATGTCTGCCTTTGTTGTCCAGGCATTTCCAGTTAGACGTTGTTGTAGATACTCTTTCACGTCTGCCTTTTTTTTTTTTTTTATATATATATATATATTTCAAATGCGCGTACCTGCATGTGTAATACATGTAACCGTGTGTAACAAGAAGGTCCTTCTTTCGCAAACAAAAAAACACACACAACTTGTTTTTGTTTTTCAATGGCAAATTCAAGGCTCCCCTTCTAACCTGACGCCATCGAAAAGAAATCAGAAATTTAATTTCTATTTTTTGTGAAAATGTTTTCTTCTCTTTTTCTTTTTTTCAGATTTCGCGGCTTTATTGACGAAGAAGACGTCGTCGCAACCGACGGCCGCCAGTGGCGCTAGTCAGACGAAGAGCGGCTACCCGCTGGCCGACATGGCGACGGGAAGGTTCACCTTTCAGAAGAGGCACTTGTATTTCTCGCTCGTCTTGCCCGTCTCCGTCTCCGCCGCCGCTGCCGCAACGACCGGCCCGGAAGCGGACGCTGTTGGCCGACCGCCGCGCTATCTCCAATTCCTCAGCGAGGACGGCAACATTTTGGAAGAGCAGGAGCTCGCCACCAACGACTACTACAACGCCACCGGCAAGGTACTAACTTCGTTTTCCATCATCATCATCATCATCATCATTATTTATTTATTTATTTATTTATTTATTTATTTATTATTTTCTATGTGCGTTGCAATGAGGTACTGCGACGAGCATTTGTTTTTTTTTTTATTCTAACGTCTCTCGCCGTATGGAACTCCCCGTCTGCTTACGGAGGTGGGAGGCTGGGTTAAGAAAAAAAAACAAAAAAACAAAAGAAAAACACGTTGGGAATACAAGTTGACTTGAGCTTGACGGATTGTCGGGGAGAAAAAAAAACAAAAACAAAAACAAAAAAAAATGATGGAAACTCTCTGGGAAAATTACACAGTCTCGAGTGTCTGGAGCCTTCCGCAACTGCAAGCCCACCCCTCCTCCTCACTCTCCTGTCTCATCCGTCCATCGATCCATCAATAGGAAAAAAAAAAAAAAAAAAAAAAAAAACGAACAATAGCTTTTTTTTTTTTTTCTTTTCTTTTGTAGGGAAGCGTAGCGCGTTTTCATTCGGGAGTGGCCAATCACGAGATTTAGCTTGAAATAAGTTCGAATGGATTGTGTGTACGGATTGCGTGTGTCGCAATCGGCCGTTTTCCACTGTCAAATGTCCCCCGACAATCCGCTTACATTTCGAACCAAATGGGCGGGAAAAAAAAAACAAAAAAAAAACGTGTTTATTCAAAAAAAAAAAAAAAAAAAAAAAAGAAAAAAGAAAAAAGAAAAAAAACATAGATAGATATATAATTAAAGACAAGGTCAGAGCCAGGACGGGCCTTCCGGCCTCGTGTAGCCTTCTAAGAAAAAAAAAAAAAAAAAAAAAAGAAAAAAAAAAGAAGGAAAAATGAGAAAGCCAAAAGAGGCCAAAAAAAGAAATGTGAGATCAATGACGTAAATATCGAATGCCCTCTAGCGGAAATGAACCGTAGAACATCCGGCTTTGACTGTTTAAGAAGGACAATTTTTAAAAAATTCGGATTCAACTGCAATCATTTTTTTGCGTATTGTTTTTTTTTTTTTTTTTAATATTTAATTTTTGTTATTTAAAAAAAAAAAAAAAAAAAAAAAAAAAAAACGCAGATTTGCGGCGTGTGGCGCAAAGTGCCGCGAGTCTACAAGCAGCTCCTGCGCGAAGAGAAACTGTGGGTGGCTCTGATGGAGGACAAGGACGGCGAGGCCATCACGGGTCGAGTGGCCCGCTACAAAGCCCTGTCGACTGAACTCTTGAGCGCCGTCCTGACGCCTTCGGCCGGTGGCGCCAGCTGCCCCGGTTGCGGTGGCACGGCCGCCGTCTCCATGGCCAGCGCCTCCAACAGCATTCACGTCACCGTCGCCGTTTCCGGATTGTCCTCCAAAGGCGCCGACGTCGAGACCTTTGTCGTCCGACTCGAGACGCTCGAAACGGGCACCAATCCGTCTAGAGTCATCGAGGAGCTCGTCACCGTCCAAAAACCGCAAGAAGTACAACATTCTTTTTTCTTTTTCTCCCCCTCTAAAAAAAAAAAAAATGCTGGAACATTTCCAAATGGATGACGTCATATTTTACCCTTGCTCGCGTGACATTGCGTGAAAAAAAAAAAAGAAAAAAGAAAAGTGCCGTTGCTGGACTCGAACGCAAGATGGATAGACATTGTCTCATCACCAGCGCAGGCCCATAAATCTTAGCACTCAACGGGGGCCACCACTGCTGAGTTGCCACTCCCCCCTCTTCTCTTTCTCTTTTTGAACGAATTTCACCGCGGGAGGAACATCACAAAAAAAAAATTGTTTGTCCCGGACTAGTAAAAAAAAAAAAACATTTAAATTTAAATGTTTTGACTGAAAAAAAAAAAAAAGGCTTTTGAAATTGTTTCGTGAATTATTATTTGAAAATAAAAGAGAAGGGGGGGGGGGACCCACCAACAAGAAATAAAAAAAAAAAAAAAAAAAAAAAAAAGAGGGACACAGAACGCGCGCGCGCGCAGTGACCAAATTGGATCACGAACTGGCAGCCAGCCCGCCCGCCCAGTCGTCGCCGCTTTCGGTGCCCTTCCGCCGCCGCCGCCGCCGCCGCCGCTGGCCGTCGTTTGTTTTGTTTTGTTTTTTCTTTTTTTCTTTTTCGGAATGATGTACGGGCCACACAATCACCTTTTTTTTTTTAAACTCGGCTTCCATGGCAACGTTTTCTTTTCTCTCTGTCTTCAGTTTCGGATGTGAGATTCCTCCCCCCTCCCCCCCCTTTTTTTTTTTTCTTTTGACTATATAAAGTAAGTAGCGAACAGGCCACGTCTCTCTTTCTCTACGTTTCAAAACGAGAAAATTCGTGGCATTGTCTGCTGTCCGTCTTTTCTTCTTCTTCTTCTATTTGCCCGATGACATTTCTAAACTTTGGGCATCTCATTCTTTTCCCTGTTTTCTTGGGGCCGGGAAAAAGTACGTTAGCGTTCAAGAGTGAACACGGCCGTCTTTCTCCTCGTTTAGGCCGTCCTTTCTTTGTATTACTCTTATGATTTAATGAATAGCAATCAAAGTTGGAAAATGTTGCGCGTGGCGCCGTCCCTCTTTCAGCTTGTGCAACAAAGAAAAAGGAAAAAAAGCGAGGGACTGTTGTGAGCGCACTAGTGTAACTATCCATTTGGCTGCGTGTGATTTGATTCATTCAGCTAAAAAATCGTGAAAGAAAAAAGAAAAAGGAATGTTTTGCTTTAAAAAAGAAAAAAGATACGACGAGACTATTTCCAGTCGTCTATCGGAGGGCGCTGGCGATAACCATCACGAATCGACGAGTGATATACAACGCGTGATGGCGGGCCGGCCCCCTCCAACATATATATATATATATATAAGGCGTCCCGCCGCGTGCCATGGCTCCCGCGTGGCGGATGCCGCGCTCGTTCCGCTGTCGCAACCTTGGCCGTCCCCTTCCTCCCCTCTCAAAATATAACATTTTTTTTTTTTTTTTTTTTTTTTTTTTGGATGACCGGACCCATTCAAAATTGAAATTATTTTTTTATTTTTATTATTATTTTTTTTTTTTTTTTTGAATTTATCTCAAATATGACTCGTCTATATTTGGGTCTCCACTGATGGTCCAGTCCCAGTTAAGAGGCCGACACCTAATGTCGAACGGCCATATGTGTGTGTGACTTATCCCCCCCCCCCTCCTCCCTCGTTTAAGTCGTTGGCAAAACTGCGTCTTTGGCGACACTGGACGAAAATTTTTTTTTTTTTTTTTTTTTTTTTTTAAACACGAATAGATTCAATTGAATGCGCGTAGTTTTTTTTTTTTTCTTTTCCTTGGAAGAAAAATAAACAAACCAGGCCAGGCCGACCTCGAACAGTATATATATATATATATTTTTTTTTCTTTTTATACGTACAAGAGATTCCATTGATTCCGAGACGTTGATTGTGTCATGTATAATTCAAAGTTAAGTTGTTGTTTTGTTTTTTTTTTTTGTTTTTGGCCGGACACTTCTGGTTTAAAGCGGGAGGACTCGTTGTGTGTGTGTGTCTTTTCTTTTTCTTTTTCTTTTTTTTTTTTGAATCTGTCAGATGATGACGCAGTTTTATGTTTTGTTGTTTCTTTCTTTTCTTTGCTGTTTGACGAATCGAATCAAATTGAAAACAACAACGAGAGGCAAAACAACACGATACCAACGAATTTGAAAAAAAAAAAAAAAAAAATCGACTTAAAAAGGCAAAAAAGAAGACGGTCCGAGTCGCGACACAGGGCTTTTTTGGCAGACGGGCGCGACGTCCTGTCCGTCTCACTTCGTTTTTTTTTTTTTGGCTTCCTGGTCTCTTTTTATTTTATTTTTTTTTTTCCTCTTTGTCGTGAAGGATGACAAATTCTAGATTGCCTTATTCGTTTTTTTTATTTTTTATTTTGAAATTGTCTTCTTGATTTTTTGTTTTCCTTTCGCATTTTGATGACGGCCCGTTGTTGTTGTTTTTTTTTGTTTTTTTTTGAAACATTTTTGATTTTCGGATGGCGGGCCGGGAGAGAAGGGTCCCGATGAGTTGCGTTCGTGAAACGATGGCCAATGAGCAGACAAAAAAAAAAAACAAACAAAAAAAAAATCCTTGCGCTGTTGCCAATTCACATTTTTCATTTTGGCAAACGGTTGCAAATTTTTTAATTTAAAAAACAAAAAAAAAAAAGAAAGAGAATTCATTTCAAAACTTTGAGTCTGGCCCAAAGTGACGCATCCATTGCCCACGTGTCCCTTTATGATGTGCCATTTTTCCATCAAGATCTTAAAAAAAAAAAAAAATAAAAAAAATAAAATAAAATATCATTTTTGTTTAGGTGAATGTCGTTGAAGTGAGGACGGTGCTGGAAGCGCAAGAAATGAGGCTGCTGTTGCGCGGACACATCGTGCTGAGCGTGCACGCCAAACGGGCGCCCGACGTGCGGCTGAAGGGGCCGTTCGGGCCGCGCATCGCTTGCGATCTGTTCGATTCGCTCGTGACAGCGGCCGACGCCCTGGCGGCCGACGGTGGCGCGGCCAACGGCGAACTCACGACACCGGTGGCCGTCACGTCGAGCGGGACGGCCGCCGCCGCCGGCCTGGCCTGGATGTACGTCGGACGGACGGGCGCGCTCCATTACCGCATCAAATTGCGCGGACTGCAGTCGAAGGTGACGCGAGTCACGATCGAATCGAACGGCTCGAGCAAGACGAACAAGAAGGCCAGGGTGGTCGAAGACGTGACGGACATGTTGTCCAGCGTGGACAGCTGGGAAGCCGGAGGCGTCAGCTGGATCAACGGCACGGTGACGCGCATGGCCGCCAAGGATTTGGAGCTGCTCTACGAAGGCGAACTCTACATCAATGTGGCGACGGAGCAGTGGCCGACATCAGAGATCCGAGGGAAACTCGTGCCCCGTTTGGCCGGCGAATCGCATTTGGCCACGGAGAACGGCCCGGTTCTCCTCAATCCGGTTGGCAACGGGACGGGAACCAATCGAGCAGCTCTTGGCTGGGTCCACGTCGACAACGAATGCAACTTCCACTACGACGTTGCCGTCACCAGCTCGCTGCTGGGCACGAACGGCCGCAGGGATCAGGCGCACAGTCTGACCGTCCTGGAACTGGTGGACATTCCGCGCATCAGCATCGAACACCAGGCCGGCAATTCGCCCGGATCCGGAGGCATTATGCTGATGGACGGCAGCGAGCCGACCGGCTCGGCCGGCTCGGCCAGCAATTACGGCGAAGTGCCTTTCATGCCCAACATCCGCCTGCTGGAAGAGTTTTCCGGCTACCAAGTGGAGAACAGCGTTGCCGATTTGAACAAGCTCTCGCTGGCCCGCATGGACGCCGGCGTGGCCTACCTGAAGCTGACGGAAGCGCCCGTCACTGGAACGGGCTCGCCCGGCGCTCAATTTCAAGGCTGGCTGACGAACGTTCACGTTCCAGGCTCTTGCCTGCCCATCGGCATGGGCGGCCGATCGGTCGGGGGTAACTTGGGCGAGCAGTCGGTGCTAGGCGTCCAGGGCTACGTTTTCGACCGGGCGCAAGACGACAACAACGAAATCCCCATGGCAACGACCAGATGCTTCTACGAAGGAAAACTCTACGACGACGGAAGGCAATGGACGGCCGAACACGACCGATGCATGATGTGCTCCTGCCAGCGCGGACGAGTCGTCTGCGATCCCGTCGTCTGCCCGGCTCTCAGCTGCGCCGGCCCGTCGTCTGCCATCATCCACCCGCCGGGCGATTGCTGTCCCATGTGCGAGAGTGAGTCTTTCAATATTCAATTGATTTGATTTGATTTGATTGGATTGGATTTGATTTGATTTGATTTATTTAATTTACATTTGGATGTTTTTAAAGATGTGACGAAATCCGTAACGGAATCGTCGAGACGCGGATGCCATTTTGAAGGCGATCAGAAATTCCATCCGGCCGGAAGTCGTTGGCATCCTTACCTACCACCATTCGGTTTCAGCAAATGCGCCGTCTGCGTCTGTGACGTAAGTTCATTTTACTTTTTGTTTGATTTTTTTTTTAAATTTATTTTATGCAAATTTTTGTTCCAGTTTGCGGATGTTAATTTGCATTTATTTTTTTTTTTTTTTTATTTTTCAGCCGTTGACTTTGAAAGTGGAATGCACCAAGTTGACTTGCCCTCCGCTCAGCTGTCCGGAGAGCGAAGCCTATCGGCCCGATCCGATGGCCTGTTGCAAACAGTGTCCAGCGGCGCCGGCCACCACCACCCCATCGGCCGCGGCGCTCAGTCAGATGCTGGCCAACAAGGAGCTGCTGGGCGAGGAGGCGCAAGTTCGGGGAGAAGTGGATATCCTCTCTTCCGGCGGGTGCCGGTTCAAAGGCGACGTCTTCGAAAACGGCGAAGAATGGCATCCGCGCATTCAGCCATGGGGCGAGATGCGATGCATCAACTGCAACTGCAAGGTAAGGCCCGTATTCCAATAACGAAGCACTTGACGCAAAAAAAAAAAAAAAAAATGGCACTGAAAACAAACTAACATTTTGCACATGTTTTGGTTCTATTTTGTTTGTTTGTTGGGGATTGGATTTCATCCATTTCAGGATGGCAAAGTCAAGTGCAAACGGAAGAAGTGCGCCAAGACGCGATGCAACGGAGGACGCCCAGCGACATCTAGCGGTGGCGCAGGGAACGACGATTGTTGTCCTTCGTGTCCGGAAGATGGCACTGCCACGCCTTTTGCCGCTTCGTCCCCAACGACATCGGTCGTGGCCTCGTCGTCTGCCACCAAGAACAACGGCGACGCCGACGCCAAGAAAAAGAGGCAAAGGGAAGGAAGGGGCCGCGCCGGCGCTGGTCCGCACAACAACGGCCGGACGCACAGGCAAAATCACCAGCATCCACCACCGACGGCTTGACGAAAACCAACGGGCCGATTGGGCGAAAAAAATGAAGAGCGTAGCGCATTGCTTTTACAGATAGCCATCGAATCAACTTGTTTTTTTATTATTAGTGTTGTTTTTCTTGTTATTTCGTTACACAAGATGTGGTTTTGAAAGAAAAGCAAAAAAAAAAAAAAAAAAAAAAAAAAAGGAGGAAGAATGAAGCGGTTAGCGTTAGGACTTTAACCCTTTAAATATTTTAAAAACATTTTTTTTTCTGACTAGCTAAAAAAAAAAAAAATGCTAAAATTCCTCACATCCCTGCAAAAAAAACAACAACAACAAAGAAATCATTAAGACTTTAAGAGGCCCTTTTTTTTTTTCTTTTTTGAAATTATCACTAACTAATTTCTGTCCGCACGCTCTAATATTATTATTATAGTTTCTTTTATATGTATATATATATATTTAGTATATATATGTATACTATGCCCATGCACTTTAAAATTTTCACTTCCACCGGCGGCTAATTATATGTTTAAAGTCGTTAACATTTCCGCTTCGAACTTCGAATCCGGGATATATCGAACAGTCGACATTTTTTTTTTTTTTTTTGGGGGGGGGGGGGCTTTTCTTATCATATTTTTTTTTTTTTATTATTATTTCGATCGTTTATTTTTTTTTTCTTGCTTATGTTTTATGATCATGTTCATGGGAACGCTGTGCCAAACCGAACAAGATAAGCTACAACACGCGAAAAAGAAAAAAAAAAAGAAAAAATAATGAAAGATATCCTGAGAAAGGGACGAAAAATGTAAATAGCTGGAGATTTTTATTGCGAGTCCTAGAAAGAGAGAGAAAGACGAATCGAAGAGAAAGCGAAAAAGTCAAAAGATATGCAAACATTTGGGTTTTCGTTTGTTTTGTTATGTTTTTTTTTTCGTGAGATTGAAACGCGAAACGAATCCGTGAAACCCCCCCCCCCCCCCTGTTGCCTCCAATCTTCAGAAAATATTAACATACCACCACCGAATTACGAGGACGAAAATCATCTATCGAACAAAAAAAAAAAGAAAAAGAAATTCGAAGATAAAAAAAAAAAATGGAGAACTTAAGGGGGGGGGGTGAAATAATGAATTTTTTAAAAAAATTTCAAAAACATAAACAAGAGAAATCCTGGTTGTGTCCAGTCTGATGAGCTTATTGTACCTATTATATATTATCCATAATGAATTCTTTTTCTTTCTAATTTTTTTTTTTTTTTGGTTTAAAACAAAGTCTCACGCTCGCTATTATTATATTACTGTATCTTTTTATTCTTTACTTCCCCCCGTTTATTATTATTATTATTATGTACGTGTCTCCGCTTGGATTATCGACAAGTCCACCCCACCACCCTCCCCACCCGCTCCCGTTCATTTGTTTTCATCTGCGTTTCCCGTTTTTTTTTTTTTCATTTTCGATGCGATCTTGTACATATATGAATGTCCTTATTATTGTGCATGCCCATTCACTATTGGTCAACAATTTCGAAAACAAGTCTTAAAAACATCGACAAATTATGATCAATTTTTTTTAAATTATTATTATTTCAAATTGAAACTCTTTTCGAAAATCGTTAAAGTTGGGGGATCACGACGGAATTAAAAGAAAATTGTTTT
The DNA here is from genome assembly GCF_022539665.2 of Daphnia carinata. Lineage (NCBI taxonomy): Eukaryota > Metazoa > Arthropoda > Branchiopoda > Diplostraca > Daphniidae > Daphnia > Daphnia carinata. Next base: position 3,465,086 of record NC_081337.1, read on the forward strand.
TAAATATCGGAAACCATCCCCGCCATTACCACCATAGTCGAACGCCAATTCAAATTTCCCTCCCTTTTTTTCTTCTTTTTCTTATCAGTTTTTTTTTTTTTATTTTAAAGATTTCTAAAATTTGGGAATAGAAAACAAAAATAACAAGACAAAATTTTAACGAATGGCATAGTAAAAAAGAAATAATAATAATAATAATAACAATAATTCATTCATATTTTTTCTTTCGGGGGGCGACAGACGATGCATTCCGAGTTACAATCAAACAGCCAGAAAAGCCGTGCATTTTTTTTTTTTTTATTTTAATTTCATTTTTCCACAACCCCACTTTTTGGCCCTCCATCTAAACGTTACTCTCTGCCTCTTCTCTCTCTTTTGTCATTGTTGGTCGCATCCAACGAGATTTTTTTTCAAAACAAAACAAATGAAACGATACGCAATCCAGTCACCACAGTCCCGCACTCTTATATTATTATTCACCCAATCCCAAACCCAACCCCCCCCCACCTGACAGACGACTAACGTCATCTTACATGATCAGAGGCTATATATAATGTTTAAACGTTTTTTTTTATTGTGTGTATTTCATGAAATTTCTACCACCACACCATAACAGCAACAAGCGATGGCCCGCAGCCTTTCGCTATTTAAATAATCATTTTTTTTTTCAAATTTCATGTTGTTTTATTTTGTTTTATTTTTTAATTGCTGTCATCACGCTCCGGATTTATCTCTCTTGGCCCCTGCGCACATTTTTTTTTTTCAAATTATATTATTCCCCTTTATTATAACTAAAAACAAAATCTATACTCTTTAATTCGGTATAGTCAAATCGATCCTGCTGGTCTTTTGTGTGTGTGTGTGTGTGCGTGTTTTTGTTTTCGAAAAGAAAAGAAAGAAAAAAAAAAATATGCGATGCGCGCGTATTTTGAATTTGTTTTATTGCGCGGCACACACAAAACACATTTTTTTTCTTTATTATGGTAATGAAAGAAATTCAAAATGCCGAAAGCCGAAGAAGAACGAAAAAAAAAAAAAAAAACAGGCGCTGAATGGTTTTTAAATTTTCTTTTTTTTTTTTGCTATTCTAATGACGTGATGATTTTTATTTTTCCTTCTTTCTCTTTCTGTGTCTCTTTTCCTTTTTCTTTCACCGTTTGTTTTATAGCGATGTTGCGCCGACGTTCTTGTATATGATGTGTTTAGTGTGTACGCGGGCGGGACAGAACAAGGAGAATGTACAAAAAACATAAACGAAAACACACGACGACACATTTGATTGCTGATGGATATTAAATAGAAAACAAAAACAAAAACAACAAACAAAACAACACTCGTCACTTCATTTTTGCACGTTTGCTAATTTAGCGTCTAGATGTCACGTCGAACGCATCATCCTTTTCAAAAATCGTCTGCTAAAAAAAAACGTAATAGTTAAGTAAACTATTACTAATTTACGTGTCTATGGGCTTGCTGGTTTTAAGTATGGCCGGACGAAAATCGATGACGGGACGGGCGGATGGGAACGCCAACAGCTGAGTCCCTGTTTTTCTTTTAGGAGCCCCATCAGGCCGTAGAGGTTCTGTCTCTCTCTCTCTCTCTCTTTTTTATGCAGTTGCACGCAGCTGACTCACTTCTCACGCGACGACACAATTATTTAAAAAGAAAAACGAATGCAAAAAAAAAGCAAAACAAAAGATGGCCGCAAGACATCTCAGCTGATTTTCACCTGCATTTCGCATTAGCATTTGAAAATGTCAATCGAATTGAAAGCTCAAACGTCGAAATGAGCAAGAGACTGTTGAGGATATCGAGTCCTTTTTTTTTTTTTTTAAATTTCGAGTGGGGGGGTGGGGTTTGAATAGCCACGATAATCTTCGTGTGTGCGGATGCTGAATGTGTTGAAGAGGTACCGCAGAAATTCTATAGCGTCAATATAAATAGAGAGGGAACACCGAGTGGGGGGAGTTCGCTAGAGCAGCTGTTCCATTATATGTAAACTTAAATACGTCTATAAGTAAAAAAAAAAAAGAACGTGAACCTTTTTTTTTTTTTAGAACGCGGTCACCGTTTAACTTCGATTATTCGAAATAAGAAATCAACGAAATGAAATAGAACTTTAAACAAGTGGGGGAGAGAACATTTCAATAGAGAGATCCCCTTGAAGCTGTTTGTTTGAATGAAACTCCCCTCTGGCTGTCAATCACACACACACAAAAAAAAAAAATGAAATCTCCCTCTTTTGTCCGCCATCGAATTTCGAATTAGACGTGTTAGTAACCACTCCCTGCTTTAATTTATTTGCCGCTTATCGATGAGCTCAAACTTTCGATTGCAACGGACCTAACGAACCTCGCCGGCTCCTTTCCAATGTCGATGATAAAAACACAAATCAACGGGCGCTAACAAGTTTGGGCCGCTCCCTAGTTTTTTTGTTTTTTTTGCGCCGTTTTATTCTACACAAAAATATTTTTGGAGATAAGATAATGAGACAAGCGGCTTCACAACTCGTAAGAATTTTTTTTTTTTTATAACAAAAAAGAAAACGTTACGGGCCAAACTAAGATCCGCATTGATCCAATCCTGGATTTATTGCGGTTCAGTAGAGATGGATTCTTATTTTTTTTTTTATCTTTAATCTTAATTCATTTCCCCTCTCCCTTGCATACGAAAAAAAAAAAATTGAATATAATCATAGCACCATGTGAGATCAACATGCATTTATTTTTTGCCGACTTAGATTGATTTTTTTTTTTTTTTTAGATAGCAACTGCAGGCTGTGTTTACTGGCCTAGGCCAAAAAATGATTATCTTCCAAGCTCTACAACGTTGCCAAAGGGGTCGATGATTTGTTTTGTCGTTGCATCGTTTGTAATTTTTTTTTCCTTATGTGTATTTACAGGGCTACATTTGTTTTCAGACAGAGGGGTGACGTAGTGCAATTAATTGTTTGTCCTGACTGGTTAAACAAAAAAGAAAAGGGAAAGGGGGAGGGGGAAACAAAAAGGTGAACTATGTTTCACACCTGGACTGACAACACAAGAGAACAAATTATTTTTGTCACCCCTTCCTTTTCTTTTGCCCGCTGTGACTCACTGGGCACTGAGTTCCACGTCTCTAGAATAGAATGGACGATCAGCAAACATGGCCGCCAACACGAACGTGTTTGTTCCATCTGAATTTATATTGTCATATCCCATACACGTTTTCTTCTTTTGGGGACATTTTTTTGGTTTTAAATAGAGGAGGATGGGGTTAGAAATTTCGAATGATTCGTATAGACAAAAGATCCCCCTGCCCATTGTCACCCTTCAAGCCTAAGGGGAAGAAATGGAGCAGACGAAATTCGAAGGACGAACATCATGCTAGTATTGAAAGTGAATCCAATCAGTCAAGTTCGATCTCGAATCGGTTAAAACCAGTTGAACGGTTTACAAAGATTAGTGTCATTTGCAAGTATCTACAAGATCAATCTGATTACGCAACAACCCCAGAATTCAAAAGGTAATTCATTTTTTTTTCAAGTCCTTTTCAATAGTTAGGGTAGTTTAGTTTGAATGTTCCATCGGTAGGGAATGGGGAGGGGGGGGAGGCGATATCTTGATGATCGTAACAACTTGATCTTATCCGTATAGCCGCTAGTGGCGTTGCGAGCTGTTTCAATGTGAAGCTAATACAAATCGATGAATAGGCGATTGGTTACGCTTCATTCACGACTGTCCCTGCCGGGTGCTGGAACACACACGTGTTTTTTTTCCCCTTCCCAAAAATTGCAGCCACCACTTGGGGGTCTTTTCTGCCTTGTAATTTCTCCTTCAATAAGAATCTAAACAAAAAAGATCTCCCCTCCTCCAAAATATGATAATCAAAATGGCGACGGAACAGAGAGGTGAGATGATGTTGTTTCCTACATTGCTGATTTCATTCGTCACGGCGGTCCCCCTTTTTTTATTTTTACGTGTACCACCACAGCCATCGACGGGGTTCATCAAGGACCAGCACAAAAGAGTCATCTGCGTTTTTCTTTTTACGAGAGGGTGAGAGTGTATATATATTCTCACTTGACACGCCTATCAATGGCGGCGTTTGTCTTCGCCCATTAGATATGCAACGATGGCTGCTGTGTGCGTTACACACACGCACAAATTGCATAGACACTTCATATCCAGAGGGGCTTCGACGTGTGCTGTTTTGTTCCATTCTTTTGGATGGTTTGGAGAAAAAAAAAAAAAAAAAAAAGAACCAATCCATAGGTTCGATGACGTGCGTTGATTTCAAAGTGAGGATGAGATCATCATTACCTTTTTTTTTTTCTTCAAATGATTTCGTTTAAAGTTCTGACAAATGGAAGTTTCGCATTCTTTTCTTTAAAAATGAACTGTATAAAAAAAGAGAATGTTATTGCGGATTGAAAACAAGATGAAGTGGGGACTCTGGGAACATGTTTGAATAGTTTAGAAAATGGAAAGCCATTTTTCTTTTTTTTTTTTTAGACGGTTCAATTTGCATACCGTCATCTCTCGATTATATACACTGTTATGTATCACTTTGACCTTCGTTTAACTCTTTCGTTCATCAACAACAACTGACCTCTGGGGAAAAGCACGAAAGTGGTAACGCACGCCATCGTAATCGATTTTGAAATCTTCCATTTTAAATTTAAAAAAATTCAATTTAAGCGGAGGGTGCAACATTGCCGTTGAATGATTGGCCGATAGACGTCGACACGGGGCCATCACGAATGTCACGGTGATTGGTTGGCGTCGCGGCGCACGCTCTCTACTGTGTCACAACATTCACGCCCCACCAGCCCACCGTGTGTGTGTGTGTGCTCTACTTTGTGTGTCGGTCTCCAGCTTTCAAAGGTCCCGCCCCAAAAAATTCACCTCCTCCCCTCTATTGAATATGAGCTGGCGGGGGAGGTGGATAGTCGGGATACACTAAACGCGTGTGTGTGTGTATGTCCTTTTTTTTTTTTTGATAGATAATGTCATTTTTCCTGAACACAAATATGAGAGGAGGAGTAGAAGCAGTTCGGAACGACGTCCGGCATTTAAGGGCCTGTTTGCCCGGCACGTGCCAGTCACACTCCAGCCATTGACACCGTTAGTCGGTATAGATTTAAAATCCCACAACCGGAGACTTGCTCCCCTCCCCCTCCTTTCACTTAACCACCTACACACCCTAAGACGTTAGATCGGTTACAAACACAATCCGCGTGAAAAATGAATTCGCATTTCGATTTGGAATCGGTCAATCGACAGTTTTTGATTGAGTCGTCTGCGTCGCATTGCCTGGCCGATTTCGCCGCCGATTCTTCGACGTTCTACGACGAATCGTGCGGCACTCATTCGCCGTCGGACGATTCCGAATTGATGAGCGGCAGCGACGCCGAGTCTGTTTATTCATCTTCGCCGGAGCACCGGAGCAGCGACAGCGGGAACGGGGGTCACTCGTCGTCGGGCCGAGCGTCGAATTCTAACGGCGTCGGTAGCAGTAGCAGCCGCTCGTGGCGTCGCAAACGACGCTGCGGCCATCAACAGGTTCACCAGCGTCAAGCGGCCAATTTGCGTGAGCGTCGCCGCATGCAGTCGATCAACGACGCCTTTGAAGGCCTACGCACTCACATCCCGACGTTGCCCTACGAAAAACGGCTGTCCAAGGTGACGTTTGATTTGATTGCATTTTAATTTCTTTTTATGGGAAGAGGTTGCGCATTCCGCGTTGTTGCGTAACAGGCGCCGCTTTGGCGTCGCCTGATAAGCGCGCCGCAATCTTTGAACGATCGGGGGCTACGGTAAACGGGACGCGATCAGTTGGTCTGATCGTTTGGCGGTGACCTTGTTTGAAATGTATATATAAAGAAAAAACGAATCTTTTGTTTGACTCGTATGTCGTTTGTCGGGAGATAATACGGAAGCTATGCGGCCCTACGTTACCTTTTCGTGGCTTGATAATCTATCCCTGTTGGGTTTTTTTTTTCTGTTTGTGCCACTGGTTCTTCGCACTGATTGGGAGGAAAACATTTTTTTTTTTTTTTGAAGGGGCGGCTTCGGGCCTCCGTGTATAGTTTACCGACAATGATTGACCCTTGTCACGCGGTAGCTGCTGCAAACAGAAGGCTTCTTTAAACGTTTGACTTTGGCTTTTGAAATATGTTTTTTTTTTTTGTTTAGTTTTAAATCTCTATTTGGAAATGTGTGTAAGCATTTTTTCTTTGTCTGTGTTAGTTGTTAATTTTCGGCTTGTTTTGCATATACCTGTAAAGGTGGACACGCTGCGTTTGGCGATTGGCTACATCAGCTTTCTGGCCGAATTAGTGGCCAACGACCGACACCCGGCCGACGTCCTCCAGAACGCCGTACCTGAGCCACCCAAAAAGATCTTTATTAGCTCCACTAAAGGTAAGCCATTCATCCTCTTGTTTTTTCTCCTACCTTATTTTGCTTCCTGTCACGTCCCCCTGCTGTTCCCGACGTCAAACAGGTTATTTTTCGTTTTCTTTTTTTTTTTTTTTTTTTTTTTTTTTTACACGGAACACTCATTCATCTAGTCGCTGTGGAAAGTCGAGAGTAAATTTTGGGAATGCTAAACGGGCCATCGGTTTCATCGAATGAACTCAAATGCGTTAGGTTAAGTGGGGTAATCCAAGTTTCGTCAAAATGGATGCGCGTAGCGGTTATGATGCAGGTGTGTCTTATTCATGCGAGTCCTCGACAAGAAGAGCAGCTCTCAAAAACCCAATCAAAATGAATGTCCCCCCTTTTTTTTTTATTTATTTATTTTTTTTTTTTTGTGTGTGTGTGTGTGGGGTTACTATTGTCAACGATGGCCGTCCGTGGATGATGAAAAGAAACGTTGGGGGGGACTTTGACAAAATATGCACACACATACATACACAAAAAAACACAACAAAACGAGGGGAATGGAGAGCAAAGACTCCATTGAGAGAACAATAGATTTTTTTTTTTTTTGAAGCGGCCATCATCGTTTCCGGATGGTCATCCTCGAAATGCACGCGCACATAAATATATTAGCCTACGTGCTCGTCCCCGTCACTTGGTCTCTATCTCATCGTTCTCTAACGGGGAATTCGCTTAAACACCTGGCGGCTAAAAACTAAATCATTTTAAAACTGCCTTAGCGCACATTTTCTTTCTTTTTTTTTGGATTAATTTGCCATCTTTTTAAATCTAATTCTGACGGCGATTCGAAATGTCTTTTTTTTTTTATTTGTGCGGGTTAAAGCAGATGTGCAACATCATGGCGTAGCGTCTGTGGCGTCAGTCCATTCAATATCATGGTCTTCGGAGAAGGAAAATGCTAACGCTACGCATCCGGGTGGCGTCATGGTGGCCAAATTGTGGACGCCAGAAGATCCGCGTTCTCTCCGCTCTCATCAAGATAGCGCCGGACCGTTTGGCCAGGCCAACTGAATCAACCTTTTTTTTTTTTTTTCACAAAATCATAATAATATTCCTGTTGTTGTTTATTCACTACACGCTCCTTTTTCGTATACCTTTTTTTTTCGGCAAAACAATTCCATCACCCCTGTATAGCCGCCGGTTCTTTATTATTTGACGTTTCGTTTTTTTTTAAATTAAGTTGGCCCTGAGTTTGTGCAATTTCGGCAACACCTCTAGTCACACACGATCGAGTATCTTATACCCTTTTAAAAAAAAAGCTCCCCAAAGATATGAATCCGCATGTTAGAAGACAAAATTTGCTGTGCGTGTAAATATATATTTAGACCATTCAAGATGAAATGATTTATCGGATCTCATTTCAAAACGACCGTCCGATGTATTCGCTTAAGCATCACCGGAGAGGATTACGTGTGACGACGATGAATCTACTTTAGGGGGAGCAACTCACAAACCCCATTGGATGGTGCACAAGGATCGATCCTTTTTTTTCCGACGCAGAAGTGCCAGGTGTTGAGATTCTCACGGGCTCTTTGTCAATAGTTCTCGAGCCTCTTTCAGCTTGCTTTAAGCGCTTTATGTCTGGAGATATATATATATTTTTAATGTTTATTTCTTCTTCTTTGCAGAGAAACTTGGAACGTTCTAGACACGGTTCACGCTCACCTTCGTTTAAACTTTTCTTTTCCAAATTTTTTTTTTTATTCCAAGGTCTACATCTATTTATTAATGCATGTTTTTCTTTTAACTGGCAGATTTTTCCTTTTGCCGTGCGTTACCATGGCAAACTCACGATGTTCTGCATAAGGTAGACATCTATCGATAAAAATCCGAACTTGATGCAGAAAACGGAGAAGAAAGAATCGAAGGATCGATCGTTTTGATTGATCCGTCTGTTTTGGTTCGTCGTCGGTCGTGATCGATGCTTTTATTTCGTTAGACTTTTTTTTTCTTTCTCTTAAAAGCTTTTGAGTCGACTACCTAACACGTCTGTCCCCCCAGCTGGAGCCGAGATGTTCCATCACAAAGGCCCCTCTCGCAAAATCGAGATCAAGATGCAACGATCGATCTGTCCTTTCTCCTAATATTAATTGATTTTCGCGTGTTCTCGTCAACACGATGGTTCGTGACATCACATCATTTCGTTAATGAGCGGCCAGTCTCTGTTGTAGTGCAGCTCCCCCACTCCATAATGAAGGAATAACAGTTGACGAAGAATTTATTATTCTTGCATGATGACGACTGTGTTTCTTTTCATTATGAAGTTGACGAACGTGAGACGAGACGGCGCATGCCCCGCTCGACCAAAATAGGTTTTAGAGGATGGCATCAATCTGTTGACACAGCGAACTGGATTGCCGTTGCCACGGTAGCCGGCCCGAAAAGGACACGGGACAGACGGCCGTGCATCAATTACCCATTGCCCGCGTGTCTCTCGCTCTGCGTTATGCCGCAAAAACAGAGCTTTTCATTGTAAGAGACGGTAGCAGTTTTGCATTGTCCCGATTTCGTGTCGTGTCCGCACTTCATCATGTCCAGCCTCTTTGAGCGAATTAAAAGCGCCATTCCGAAAGACGGGCTGCAAATCGCATCCTACAAAGTCATCCGCCAGATCCAGGTAGTTTTGATTTGTTTTAAGCATTTGGCTATTTGCATTTTTGATGGCCATGATCTTTTAAATTGATATTCCTTAGGATTATGAGGAAAGAATTTATCCGCCCCAAATATGGGTCAGGACTCAGATGAAAAGCACTTCGAGAGAGGATTGCACTTATCCGATGTTTTGGAAACTGTTCAATTACATTTCGGGGCAAAACGAACGGCAAGAAAAAATCCCAATGACTGCGCCCGTCTCCGTGCTGATTGAGCCGGACGATCCGTCTGAAGTGGCTGATCATCCGCAAAGCACGTTCACGATGGCCTTTTACATTCCTGCACCGTTCGACGAGGATCCTCCGCAACCCGTCGACCCTAGCGTGTCGATTGAACATCGACCCGAAATCAGAGTTCTCGTCAGGTATATTTTTTGCAACCGCAATCCTTTTTTTCAATCGATTTGAAATCGATTTTTTTTTTGTTTGGGCATAGAACTTATGGGGGTTTCAGTAACGACCGCATAGACCAAGAAGAGCGTTGCCACCTGCTCGCCTCGCTAACTGCCGAGGACAAAGAAATGGTGCAAGACCAACTGAATCAACCGGGCGGAGGCGTTTATTATTGCGCTGGTTACGATCCGCCTCTGAAACTCTTTTTCCGACGCAACGAAATTTGGCTACCTATCCAAGGGCAATGCGATAGCTCCGACGGATCGACTCTTTCCCCCCTTAATTAAGCAATAGATTAATAAGTCTACGTCGACGATGGTCGTGACATTGAGCGAAAGCTGCAAAAAAATTAAACAATTTATTTAAATTTCCCTCCTCCGCTAACATGCCGTGTGTCCGTAACATTCTCTACGTGTTTACAATACAGTCTGCACAGTACACGACTCTCTGTTCTGCTCGATGCAAATCGAACGCAGTAACGAGATCTTGAGTTATCTTTGATCTTTGCCACATGCTCGTGAACTGTGGTAAGCAATAGCTTGCGTGTTTGCTTGTCTCCAATAACATGTATCGATCAAGATTCGTCGTATTGGTGTCAGTTGGGTTTGAGTCGTCCCAACTAGCTGGTATCGATACGATATCCTTGAGTACGCGACGATGGATTCAAAGTAAGTGGCGACCCTTCTTTTTGTTTTATTGGTAGACCCGCATGATTGAAGGTAAAACACTGATGTATTTTTACCACTATACAGACAGGCTGTTGTTCTGTTTTTTTCTCTCATCATTATCGAGTCCCTGGCTTTAAATCTTGAAGATTGCAACAAGCCAAATGCCGGCTTTCCAATTGTCTTCGATACCGTGTCACTTGGCGATTTCCACATGCGCACCTACGAGAAAGCGATGGCATCTTCAGCCTCCCGATTCTACTTCGCTCCGTTGGCTTTGCTGGAACATACGAGCGCCTCGAGTGGGCGTAATAATTTGACCGGTGAGAACCAGTTGGTGTTCCGCGTTGAGATGTGGAATGATGAGCTGCACTACATCGTGAAAGACCATTTGAGCAACATTACTGGTCTATCTATGGCGGAGAATAGAGTAAATATACTACCGTTTGAAAAGGTTTCTCTACGATGTCAACGATGCAGCCCGGCGCGTTCGGACAGCCGCTGGCGATCTTTTTCGCAAAGTCCCAAACACATGGAATTCCGAATGGTTTGTACGACATTGGAAGAGTGTCACAATCTTCGGGAGCAGATGATTCATCATCCCGAGCAGTTCTCTTCGCATTTGATGCTATTTTTCCGAATGGAGGGTAACAAAGACTCTATACGGCGTAAATCTGCGTCGGTCACCAGCGAACACATTTGGAACGGACCAATCATGTTGGATTTGAATAGAAGATTTTCTAATTCTTCTTTTGCCTTGGTGACTTCGCATGATCGTGGAAGGATCGTGTCGGAGACTTTGGAGAATGTCTTGGCTGACGTTGAGATTTCATTGGAGAGTGCCGAAGATTTGGCCATCGAGCCAGAGGATGAACTTCGTTTGAGAAAAATGATGGAGAATGTCCTGTTTGAAAATTACATAATCCCACTGGAGGATGATAGCGAATCTGCATGGAACTCCCTCTACTGGGATTATGAGAACGTTGGACTGGACGTGAGGCCCGACATTATGGCTAGAAAACTCAACAAGTTGTACCAAAACGTAGAAGAGAAAGATCGCAAATGGATTATTGAACAATTTAGCCATGGACCAGGTCTTTCGTCAACGAAAACAATACTCAGCGATGAAACTTCTCTTGCTTTAGCCAATATTTTTCAAACAATACCGACGCATATCGGTAGTAGACTTCTGAGCAGCCAACGGAATATTCAATGGGACGGACATAAATTTCTGCCCAAAGTGACGAAATTATTCAGGATTAACTTGGATAAGCTCAGACACAGTTTCAAGCCCGTGAGAAACGTTCCAGTCAAGTATTCAGTCATCGATTTGCGACTGGATCTGAACGTTCAACCGGCCATGTCACGGATTAATTTCGAGAGACAGCCTCAAATTCCTGAATTTCGTAATGTGTTTAAAATTTGTTTCTAAATTAAGTTTCCTATTAGCAAACAAACAGATTCTCTATTACAATCTAGGCACTGCTAGAAAAGGAAATGAAGAAATGCAAACTACAGTGAAACCAGATGAACGGCTGCTTACAAGTGACACAACCGGAAATGAATCGAGCCCTGGAGTGCTGCAAGGTAGGGCATTTTTATCACTAGTTGCTGCATCAGCTGATAGTAACTTGATGTTTGGTTCACTTGGCAACCGTTGCTATGCGGGCAAAGTGTGTAAATAAATGTTGGCTTACATAATTTTCAAATCGTGACATCGCTTATTGAGACAACGGTGTATGAAACTTTACAGCTATTGACTCATTTCCTGCCGCGTTTCGTGTCTAACTCTTGTTTTAACCTTGTCTGAGAAAGAAATTTAGTTTTGTCTGTCTTTTGCCATGGCACTGTCAGGTCTCTTTCAAACCATTCGTGGAGCCATTACCGGCGGAGGCATAGAGACTGCCCCGTACACTGTGATTAGACAAGAAAAGGTGCATCACGCTTTTTATTATATAACTGGACATACTTTTAATCTAACTTTGGTCAATTAAATGTCATTAACAGGAATATGAAGAGAGGCTTTATCCAGCTCAGAAATGGGTGAGAACCCAGATGAAGAACATATCTAAAGATGGTGCTTCTTCTGCCATGTTCTGGAAACTATTCAACTACATTTCAGGCCAGAATGCGAAGCAAACCAAAATTCCGATGACAGCTCCCGTGACTGTTTTTATTGAACCTGGATCTGGGCCCAATTGCGAAAGCACTTTCACTATGGCATTTTATGTGCCTTCTGGATTCCAGGAAGATACACCAGAGCCAACTGCAGATGATGTGTCCATTGAAGAACGTCCAGAATTCAAGGTTTTAGCCAGGTAACCAGCACATTTCTATTAGCTGGTAGCTTCCTTCTGAAAGTGTTCTTATTCTACATTTAGAGTATTTCAAGGCCCTACTGATGATACAGCTTTTGTGGAGCAGGCAGTTCATTTTGGGGAATTAATTCAGTCAAATAAGGAAACTGGGGTTGTTTTTGATACTTATTTCTTTGTGCAATATTATAATGGAAATCCTGGTTCCGCTGAGATCAATGAGATATGGTTCAAGAAATCCGACTAACTCAACTAATATTTTAGTGTGTATTACGATACTCCCTTTTTAAGTGTGTGATAAGACTAACGATGAAATTCTCTATTAGGACTTATGGAGGCTTTTCGAACGACCGCGTCACCAAACAAGAGCACATCAACCTTTTCACTTCCCTATCCGAGGACGACAAACAACTAGTAGATCAGTTTGCACCATATTATTACGCCGGTTACGATCCCCCATTCAAACTATTTTTCCGTCACAACGAAGTATGGATGAATAGCTTCAAACATCGCTTGCAAATAGATGCGGAACTCGAGCAGCAGGCTATCATACCGCCCAATTCTTGCAATGGAGTCAATCCACCAGAAAACTGAATTACAAGAGCCTTCGAAATTTGTTAAAATTTATCCTTTGCTTATGTTCCTTGACATAGGGAAAAATTATTTTCGGCCACAACCATTATATTTTTTTATTTGACTTATGGCCATTCTTGTGCCCATTATAGCCTTCCCACTTTTGTCAAAATCGGCCAAAAACGAAATCACTTGAAATTAATCAAAAATCACACTGCATAATCAGAATTGAGCGCCGATTCTGATTAAGTGATTTCTTCTCCCGTCAAACGAACTGTTTTTGAAATACACGGAAATAATGTGCAGTAGGCGCATCAGCTTTAGGTTATGGTTTTTTACGTTTGTTTGAAAAAATATAAGTCTGTTGGAAAAATAGAACTTAATTTTTACGCTTTTAATTTGATTCCCGATCGAAATGATGTATTTTAAGCTAACTTTTAAATTTACCCATATCCGAAAATAAGCCCAACAAAAATAAGCCCGACAATAAAAGCCCGGCCTTAAGTTTTTGACGTTTTATTGAAAAACTATAAGGCTCATTGAAAACTAAATCTTATTTTCCTGATTAGCATTTCATTCTGCATTGAAATCATTTATTTCAAACTATATTTAAAATTTGGCCAAAAATGAAAAAGTGGGAAGGCTATAGCCAGACTTGCCGTCCGATTATTTCTTGAGCGATTATCGGTAGCCGTCGATAGTCGCAAAAAAAATGATCGCCGATCATTCGTCTGTTGAAAAATTTTGAACGGCGATCAAATTTCTTAGCGCTTGTTTTTCCGATTATTTTTAGGCGCCATTTAGCAGTTATGGCAGTCCGTTTTAACCCCCCCCCCCAAAAAAAATCGCACTTTTTCCTTTTTACCTCCTCAGCCATCTAGCGTCGTCTACCTAACTACATAAATTCGTAATGATAGCAGCTAGTTAGGACGACGGCAGCTAGTATACACACACGGACAGCAGCAGGTAATGGTTATGAATAGACTTGACGGTAATTATTGATCAATTATGATTTATCGTGGTGTCATAATTAATTTTAATAGAATCTCAGTGATAAAATTAATTTTTAGAAATTATTTCTGTTGAAGAAGTTGTGCTTCAAGAGAAGTTTAATGAGCAAGTTGGTGAACCCGGTCAGGTACTTAAACTTTTTAAGTAAACATTCAAAACAAGTGTATAAGTTTAACATGTAATTATTTATTCTTTAGTCATTCAATCTACTGGGATTGTTATCGGCTTCGAACTTGGAGGAATCAAACAACTGATCAATTGTTTTACAGTAAGCTCAACAAACTTGCCAGTGTGACACATTTTCTTTCTTTTCATAGCTCAATGATTGTAGTGAATTTGAAAAGGATTCGCGTTGTGGCCGGTCATCCCAGATGTAAGAAAGGTTGGCAGCAAAGGTGTAAATTTTCATGATTCGACAATCACATTCCAAGTTGAGGTGGGGGTGTGTTTATTATTATATTTATCTTGACTTGACAATAAGTGAAATGATTGCCTAATTACGAATGACAGCTTGTCTGAAAGTTTACTTTAAACATAATACTTTCACATAAACGAAACAGCTAATATTTTCCTTGTTTGTTGTCACTTTGCTATTTGGTTGTCTAATTGGAATTTTAGTTCTGAAATTCAGGTTTGATGTTGCAGGTGTTACATTAATGGACTAGGTTCTTATTCACTAACATTTCAAGGACCACTTCTTAAAATTTACTTGTAAGTAAAAATGAAGCTTTTACATAATTATGTATTCTCTATGTACACTCTTTCCTATTCAATAGGAAAGGATTTTGTTCATTCTGGGAATGTATCAACGTTGGAAGCTCCAATGGGACGTATCGTGTGTTGTACATGATATATCAAGTATGTTATCATTTCCAGTTGTCTCTTCCGAAGCTTCTCTCAGAAGAATATGCTAAGCAATCAATTCACGAATCATATAAGGTATGAAATATATATATGAAACAAGAGTTTTTATGCTTAATGGAGTTTTACTATCTTACTATAGATTAATAATGAATTTTGATCTGAAAAGGTTCCTTGTTTGGGGCAACAAACTGAATGAAGTATTATGATTGGATACACTACATGGAATTTCCATACTTTATTCGCATTCTCATTTAAAACCGGTATTAAATATTTAAAAAATTAAAGTGCATATCTGGGCTCCCTTCCTTTCCGTAGCCCCGTTTCCCCTTGACTCGTAATAAGCCCGTAGGGGGTCATGCCCCTACTGTACGGTATATATAAAAATAACATATACCGAGGTTTGGAGGGCTCTGGCCGGAAAGGGGACGTGGGGGTCCGCTTAGTCCGATGATGTGTTCACGGAGGGCGAGGTGGCTACCCGCAAATCCGAATTAAAGGTTAATCGCTCCTGTAAAAATGTTCCAAATCTTCGGCTCTTCTTCCGGCTTCTCTCAGCCAACCACCGGGTAATCTCCCCGGTGGGTCAACAAGGCAGTGTCTCCCCCTGCCTGGGTTGACGGCAACTTTTGAAAGGGCAATTTTGCCTTTTTAAAGTTGCAAAAATAATTGTAATGTATATGCCATTATGGCAATCCGTTTTACATAAAAAAAAAAAAAAAAATGGCCGAAAAAAAAAATCGTATTTTTTTCTCTTTTTTCTACCCGTAGCCATCTATCAGTCGGTTTCGTTATTACAGGCATGTAAGCAATTTCAGTTAATTGTATCCCATTAGCAGTTAATTGAGTAGCGTGGCTGGAGAACAACGCGTGTCTGGAGGATCAATTGAAAAATGGATAAGATAATAAAACAAAAAAATGGTAAGTATAAACATTATTATATTGGTTTTCAATTATTAATTATTGTTTATTAGATCAAATTATGAAGCTGCGGGCCTAGTTATTGGAACAACACAAAATATTAGATAACAACAAAGCTAAGGATCGTAGGCCTAATACGTAATGATTCTATTTATTTGCTTTTATTCATTCGTGTTTTGTAGCTCAAATTTTTGAGTCTACAAGCTCAGCTAGGGGAAAAAAAAACAAATTGGAATGGAACTGTTCCCAAACAGTGAAGGAGGTTTTTCAAAACTCATCCCTAACTGAACATGAGGATGAATTGGCATTAGGTGAACACAGCCACGTACCTAAACTTTTCAAATAAGAATACAAAATAAGTATAGAATTTTAACAAACAATTATTTATTGTTTAGTTATTCAGTCTATTACCTGACAGTGTGTTAAAGTTAGATTCTGTTAGTGCTGCTCTAAAAGGATTGTTAGTAATAAGTCCATGCAGCGAAGGAAGTGTACAATTGTGGGACCGTATTTGGGCTGAAAATGGGTGTGGTATGGAAACCCAGAAATAGCACGAGTTCAACATAAAACAGGAATTAGGTACTTTTCGGTTTTTTGTCTATCGAAAAAGTATTTTTAATGTATTATTTTGCATTCACAGATTTTAACGGGGGATCAAATCAAGTCTGGAAGTGTTACAGGATGGAAGAGTGAGACTACAGATGAAAAAACACAGAGTGCATTACCGTAAGGTGTGAGGTAAATTAATAGAGTAATGCAAATTGCCTAATGAGAAGTACCATCTTGTGTTAATGAATCCAGTACAACAGCAATCCTTTATAGTTCTGTCACAGCTAGAAGCCTCAAATAATTCTGCTTCTCTGTCTAAAGAACAACTTGTCCTTTACGTTCAGAGTGTTGGGGAAACTGGGTACTTAAATGGCCCTAAAGATGTTTTAATTTTGCTGCTATTGCAGAGATGAACATCATACATGGACTCTTTAGGTATGAAAGGATTTTTCTTCAAATAATTTTGAATTTATGACGAAGAATTTCTCCTCCTTTTGCCAACCAGGTCTTATCTACCAAACAAAAATTTATCCAGTAGGAAAGGATTTTCATGTACTGGGAACACAACTATCAACAATGCAACATTCTACAGGTGCCAGTTTATCATTCAAGAGCCTTATACAATGAAGTTAATCTGCAATTTGTATGTCCTTTCCCAAGCTTCCACCAGAAGTTGAATCTATGAGTCATGTAAGTTCAATGATCAACAATTGATGTGTCTAATGGTGTTGTTTTTCTTTTCTCAATATAGGTTAATAGTAACATTGGATCTGAAAAGATTCTTAGTTGGGGCAAGACACTGAATAAATTGTATTGATTGGATGGATGACATGACATTGCTATACTTAATTCGGATTCCCCAGACGGTATTTGATATTAAAAAAATTGAAGTGCATATCTGGGCTCCCTTCTTTTCTGAAGCCCCGTTTCCCCTTGACTCATAATAAGCCCGTAGGGGGTCATGCCCCTACTGTACGGTATATATAAAAACAACATATACCGAGGTTTGGAGGGCTCTGGCCGGAAAGGGGACGTGGGGTGCTGCTTAGTCCGATGATGTGTTCACGGAGGGTGACGTGGCTGCCCACAAATCCGAACTAAAGGTTAATCGCTCCTGTAAAAATGTTCCAAATCTTCAGCTCTTCTTCCGGCTTCTCTTAGCCAATCACCGGGTAATCTCCCCGGTGGGTCAACAAGGCAGTGTCTCCCCCTGCCTGGGTTGACGGCAACTTTTGAAAGGGCGATTTTGCCTTTTTAAAGTTGCAAAAATTATTGTAATGTGCAGAGAATTGTCAATAAAATTTTTTTTTATAAAATATTTTTTGCAAAATTTTTTCTTTTATTGTCTATGTTCGCTGTGTTCACACATTACATTAGTCAACTTTTTTTTTATTTAGCTCGCTCAATTCACCTTTATTGTTTTTGCCTCCTGTGATGGAAAGCATTGTTTCCATTGGTTTATCGTTCATCTATAAGTATTCAATTATTATTTTTTACACTTTTTGAATTCTTCATCTTAGATTCAACGAACAACGTGTAGTACCAGCAATTTTTCTGAAGTAATTTTGTATTTGTATTTTGTTTTACTCGTATGGGAACCGATCCCCAGACTTTCAGCGTGCAACGCCGATGCTCTAACATTGAGCCACGAGATATATCTATTCATTGTATTATCGCATATCATATGTTTTCGTCTAGGATGTTAATGCAGTCTTTCACAACTATATGGTTATCTTTCTATTGCATTCATACGGTCAATAGCCCTGTGGTAGAGCCTTTAGCTGTGATACCTGTTACCCTGAGTTCAAACCTCAGTAGATGTTTAGAAATGAAGCATTAGCATTTCAATTGTAGTGTAAATGCATGTCCGCAAGTGACTAGAAAAAAACCAAATTGATATCATATGATTTATGGCTCATTGGTAGAGCATCGGCGCGGCCAAACAGCCTAGGTTCGATCCCTGGACAATAATTGAATGCTTGCTAAGTAAAAAAAATGTGTAAACACAGCGAACATAGACAATAAAAGAAACAAATTTTGCAGAAAATATTTTATAAAAAAATTTTTATTGACAATTCTCTGCACATTACAATTATTTTTGCAACTTTAAAAAGGCATAATAGCCCTTTCAAAAGTTGCCGTCAACCCAGGCAGGGGGAGACAATGCCTTGTTGACCCACCGGGGAGATTACCCGGTGATTGGCTAAGAGAAGCCGGAAGAAGAGCTGAAGATTTGGAACATTTTTACAGGAGCGATTAACCTTTAGTTCGGATTTGTGGGCAGCCACGTCACCCTCCGTGAACACATCATCGGACTAAGCAGCACCCCACGTCCCCTTTCCGGCCAGAGCCCTCCAAACCTCGGTATATGTTGTTTTTATATATACCGTACAGTAGGGGCATGACCCCCTACGGGCTTATTATGAGTCAAGGGGAAACGGGGCTTCAGAAAAGAAGGGAGCCCAGATATGCACTTCAATTTTTTTAATATCAAATACCGTCTGGGGAATCCGAATTAAGTATAGCAATGTCATGTCATCCATCCAATCAATACAATTTATTCAGTGTCTTGCCCCAACTAAGAATCTTTTCAGATCCAATGTTACTATTAACCTATATTGAGAAAAGAAAAACAACACCATTAGACACATCAATTGTTGATCATTGAACTTACATGACTCATAGATTCAACTTCTGGTGGAAGCTTGGGAAAGGACATACAAATTGCAGATTAACTTCATTGTATAAGGCTCTTGAATGATAAACTGGCACCTGTAGAATGTTGCATTGTTGATAGTTGTGTTCCCAGTACATGAAAATCCTTTCCTACTGGATAAATTTTTGTTTGGTAGATAAGACCTGGTTGGCAAAAAGGAGGAGAAATTCTTCGTCATAAATTCAAAATTATTTGAAGAAAAATCCTTTCATACCTAAAGAGTCCATGTATGATGTTCATCTCTGCAATAGCAGCAAAATTAAAACATCTTTAGGGCCATTTAAGTACCCAGTTTCCCCAACACTCTGAACGTAAAGGACAAGTTGTTCTTTAGACAGAGAAGCAGAATTATTTGAGGCTTCTAGCTGTGACAGAACTATAAAGGACTGCTGTTGTACTGGATTCATTAACACAAGATGGTACTTCTCATTAGGCAATTTGCATTACTCTATTAATTTACCTCACACCTTACGGTAATGCACTCTCAGTGTTTTTCAACTGTAGGCTCGCTCTTCTATCCTGTAACACTTCCAGACTTGACTTGATCCCCCACTAAAATTCTGTGAAGGCAAAATAATAGCATTAAAAATACTTTTTCGATAGACAAAAAACCGAAAAGTACCTAATTCATGTTTTATGTTGAACTCGTGCTATTTCTGGGTTTCCATACCACACCCATTTTCAGCCCAAATACGGTCCCACAATTGTACACTTCCTTCGCTGCATGGACTTATTACTAACAATCCTTTTAGTGCAGCACTAACAGAATCTAACTTTAACACACTGTCAGGTAATAGACTGAATAACTAAACAATAAATAATTGTTTGTTAAAATTCTATACTTATTTTGTATTCTTATTTGAAAAGTTTAGGTACGTAGCTGTGTTCACCTAATGCCAATTCATCCTCATGTTCAGTTAGGGATGAGTTTTGAAAAACCTCCTTCACTGTTTGGGAACAGTTCCGTTCCAATTTGTTTTTTTTCCCCTAGCTGAGCTTGTAGACTCAAAAATTTGAGCTACAAAACACAAATGAATAAAAGCAAATAAATAGAATCATTACGTATTAGGCCTACGATCCTTAGCTTTGTTGTTATCTAATATTTTGTGTTGTTCCAATAACTGGGCCCGCAGCTTCATAATTTGATCTAATAAACAATAATTAATAATTGAAAACCAATATAATAATGTTTATACTTACCATTTTGTTGTTTTATTATCTTATCCATTTTTCAATTGCTCCTCCAGCCACGCAGTTTTCTCCAGCCACGCTGTTCAATTAAATGCAAATGGCATACAATTAACTGAAATTGCATACATACTTGTAATAACGAAACCGACTGATAGATGGCTACGGGTGGAAAAAAGAGAAAAAAGTGTGATTTTTTTTTTTCCACCATTTTTTTTTTTTTTCATGTTAAACGGATTGCCATATTGTTTAACCTAAAAAAAATTGAAACAAGTGAACATTTCAAAAAACCGTCTGCTACTAAAGGGACACAGCTATGAGTAGACTTTCATATAGTCTCATCTACCGTTCATAGATGTCGCCAAATAATCGAAAAATAACGCGCTTAAAAATTAATTTTTTCCACTTTAATCGCCTATTGCGATTATTTTAAAATAATTTGATCGCCGATTAAGATTTTAATCGAAATCGCAATCACGATTAATTTTCAATCGCGATTACGGCAAGTCTAGCTATAGCCTTCTCACTTTTGTCAAGATCGGCCAAAAACAAAATCTCATGAAATTAATCAAAAATCATACTGCATAATCAGAAATGAACGCTGATTCTGACTAAGTGATTTATTTTACCGTCAAACTAACCGCTTTTGAAATATACGGAAATAATGTGCAGTAGGCGCATCAACTTTAGGCTATGTTATAGTTTTACGTTTGTTTGAAAAAGTATAAGTCTGTTGGAAAAATAAACTTAATTTTCCCGCTTTTCATTCAATTCCCGATCGGAATGATGTATTTTAAGCTAACTTTTAAATTTAGCCATACCCGAAAATAAGCCGAGAAAATAAGCCCGACAAAATAAGCCCGGCCTTGTGTTTTTGACATTTTATTAAAAAACTACAAGACACATTGAAAAACAAATCTGATTTTCGTGAACAGCATTTCATTCTGCATCGAAATAATACATTTTAAGTAAAATTTGAAATTTGGCCAAAAATGAAAAAGTGGGAAGGCTATAGCCTTCTCACTTTTGCTACCACGTTTCAATATGAAGGTTATTAGAAAGTTCAGTACAGATTGGGAGCCGAGGAAACTTACGACAGAATTTGAAGATGTAATTTTTGAAATTACGAGTTTACTGGTTTCGTGCTTTCCCAATAGTGTCCCTACCGAAGAATTCCTGTTCATACCCTTGCTGGTAATACTGCAACACTTCTTGAAAGGCCCTCCCTGAAATAGCATTGAATTCATTATATTTACTTTAAATCTATGATTGCCTGATTATCAGAACTAATTCAACGTAGTAATGTCCATCCAAAAACCCGTTAAGAATGCCAAAATTGTACTTTCTTCACTCATTTACTAATTCCATAACTCCGCATGTTCCCTTCAAGAGGTAGCCGTGTTGAGCTGCGCGTGCATTTTCTTTAGGATGTGTGTAAATCTGATTTTCATCTTCATAAACATAAGGAAAACGCAGGATCCAATAGCTACTTGGTGACAGTTGAATGGGCTCCGTAAATCCAGTGACAAATTCAGGGCATGGCGGTGGTGCCGGTCGAACTTTAGGGTCAACCGTAACATGTACAGCAGCTTTAGGTGTCACTACATGGAGGCGCATAAGCTGAGCTATCAAAGCTTTGCCACCGCGACTACAAAACGAAAATTTTTTTTTTAGAATGAATGTTTTAAATGCTACTGCTATCCCAAAGCGTGCTTACTTATAGGGGCACGGGCACGGTAGGTAAAGCGGAACATCATTCTGCGTAATAAGTTGGGCGGAATCTTTCACTAGTCCAGCACCTGTGGCTTTTAGGACTCGTCCAGGCGAGGAACTCATGAACCGATGCCCTCTTGGACACTCGTACTCGACTCCAATGAATATCTTTACAGTGAACTCATGTTGCCCTTGCTTTATACGTTTGCCTTTGCCAGAATACCTAAACAAAGAGCAAATGCAACAAAGTTATGCATAACCGATTCGGTTATAATAACAGTACTGGAACGTTTCATACCCTAGGTTATGTGCTCGCCTGCTTTCTAGTCCATTTGATTCGTTATGTTGTAAACGTACGGGAATGTCCCATGGCAAAAGGAATCCGGAACCAGCAAGAAATCCTGGTTGATCTGACAACCCTAAGAAACGAGCAATATCATTTGCATCAACTAGCAAAGCACAACACTCTAGAATCTATTTACCTGCATTGTGTGAATACAAGCTAGACGATCCTAGGCAAACAAGGCTCCAGGAGGAATAACGCGGCAAGATTCCCGTTGGTGAGTTCACGTGAAGCATGCACGGGAGATATTCGGTAGTTGAAAAGTCCCGCGTGGACACGGCAGGCAGTTCGTGAGTTCCCGCTATTTCCATAATATTGTCTTCATCAATGGCCTCTGTTGCTTCTCCTTTTCCTAAGGAAGTCTGGGATTCTTCATGGTCATCAGCAGCAACTTGGCTAAGGTGATCAACCGACAAGGCCGGAAACTCATTTTCGTCAGGTCCAAGACTTAAATCCTCAGTTCCCGTAATCAATTTTTCAACATCTCTCGCAAAGTGCATTGATTTTGAGGCTCCTTTCAAGTTGGCTGGTCTATAATTTACCAAGCGGAAAATGCAATTAAGAAATCATATCATGCACTTCTTTTAATTATACAGTTATACTTACTCGAAATGATCGCTGCTGGGTTTGAATATTGGAAATGTTACACGACGAAGCCGGCCACAACATTCCTCTTCAATCAGGCGGTAAAAGCCGTAATTAGCATATTCGACATCATACGGATCTTCTCTGTTTGCCTTTGTACAAAATTTATAAAATTGTGGAAACGGTAAAACTAAAATTGGCAAATACCTGGCGTCTTCCACACGAGCACGCAGATACATACCGTACACCGCTCATATGCGGAAGAACAGGCAGCTTGCTATCGCCGTTTTCCTCAGCGTGTACTCTATGAACAGGCTGAATGCAAGGATTACCAATGATGCTGGGAAATTCGCACATACGCCGTCCATTACGCCAAAACCGGTCACACTCAGTGTCCAAACGACCAAGAAATTTTTGCACGGCTGGACCTCTTCCATGACTAGACAGTAGCGCTTTAGCTTGCGTTTTCTGGTTTCAAGGTTCCAAAACACGAATAGAAAAATAGATCGTTTAAGTTTACTACTGCCATACCTTGTTCTCGTGATATTGCGAGCTATAATGAGAATGTAAGTTCTCTTGGTATGCTGCTAGAGCCAAAGGAAGAACTTTTAAACAACGAGCTTCGCTAAATTGTCCTTCAACATCCAAAATGGAATGCAATAACTGGAAACCCTATGGAATGGAAATCATCGAAACAGATAAAATGCATTGGGCCCTAGTTGTTGGATTCTTAAGCATACTTTTAAACCATTAGCTGAACTATTGGTGAAGAAGTCAAACAACTTAAAGGCGGCGTCAAACCACACTCTTGCCGGAGGAAGCTACACATGTAAATAAAAAGTATTATGAGATACATGTTTTTAATCAACGTAAAGATATTACCACAAAAATACTAGGGCCAACATGCCTTCCCACATTGTCAGAAAATCCTGTATCATTAGTGGAATTAGTAACAATCCCAGCATCAGAACTCATATCTCCGACGTACATACCTTCAGTTTGTGCTAAAGTTATATGTTGGCTAAGAAATTCACGGAAGTCATTTGGGCTTTCATTTCCGATTTCGAACGTATCATTTAGCAACTCCAATAGAAAAGTGAATCTGTCTTGCTGCCTTGGTTTGAAAAAGACAAATTCTTGATTGCTTGGAATTGCAAATAGGGAATTGGTGCTATTTGGCAAAAGTACGAGAAATTTGGTCGGTTAGTATAGTCGCGTATCCTAACGATCTATTAAAAATTACCAAACATTGGTTATCACGCGGCATTTTCTTAATAACCGATAAATTTGATCCTCCATTAAGTGTTGCAAGGATTTCAAATTTTCATCCAAAACTGGCGGTCTTTGTTCAAAGTAGAAAAGTACACGAGGAGAACAAAGTCTACCTAGCGTCAACCAATCCTAAGGAAATGGACGACCATGAAAACGGCATAAGGAAATAAATACCACGGCAAAAAATTATAACATTTTTTCATTACCTTAGGTAAACCAGGAACAGTTTTTAGCACTTCAGCAACACTACCCTGTAATTTTGTTCGAACACTGTCCAGTGTTTTAAATAGTTGGATGTAGTTCAAATCAAAACTAGAACTAGCATTTGTTACAACACATATATGGGAAACAAGAAAAAGAAATAAAAGATGTCTTGTAGAGGTATCTCTCAAGTTGGAGAAGTAGTGAAGAAATCCCTTCAACAACAAGAAAATTAAATTAGTTCTATTTTCAAACATTTTGTGAAAATATTACCTTCTCAAACAAAGTGTCATCATGTTTATCAAGCATTAATAAGGTGTTTGTATCATAGATATTAGAGCTATATAGAAACAAGACTTTTTTCTTTGAACAAAAGTATCCCTCTATTGAACTCTAAAAAAAAAATTATTAAACTTGTAATAATTTTACGTCATCCCTGTGCTATACCTCCTCGTCAATTTTACTGCTGTGAAAGATCGGGTGCTTAAAATAATCATTGATGCATGAAATCTTTGTGGGGAGTTGGTTTACCAGATTCGTTTTTCCTATGAAACTTACAACTGTAACATTTGGATCAACCGTTGGAAAAATCCTGAAATTGGAAAAAGGTATGAATGTAGCAAACGTGGACGATATGCGTTCCTTTGACTGTGTTTAGTACCTATCGTCTATTTTTTCTGGAAAGCGAAATTTGTTCCCGTAAAGCATGTTGATACTTCAAATATAATAAGTAAGGTTTGTTTTTCTTCGTTTGCTCACTGCGCACGTTTGGTTGACTTTTGACACAAAATCAAACGAATGGCACTAATAATACTAGAATGTCGTCTGCAGAGCGCAGACTATGCGCCACTGGCGCCCATAGCCGTAATGAACTGGCCCTCTATCAAACGACTCTGGCAACAATATAAAAGGAAGAAAATACATGAACGATTTTGTAGTTATGCTATCGTTCCATATTTGACGTTTGACAGCAATCGTTTTAGACACATTACTTTCGAATATTCAATTACAAAAGGTTAGTAAGCTTGATCGAGTGTTCCAATGTATACTTTGAAACTTGTGAGATACCGCAGGTACGATTAAGAGGTAGTGGTCCTCTACCCTAAATAACATGGAAGATAATGAGAAAAATACAGCGCGTTTAGGATGTTTGACATGCCCTTCAGTTATTCTCTTGCCTGGTGTTGGAACGCTTGTGAAAACTGAGGTAATGTTTAATATAAAGGTATTTCTGAGTTCTAATATTTTGAAATCTAAAATCTTTCAGTTCAAGTTGCCTCTGATTCACAAGCCAAGTAAAGATGAGGAAGACTGCACAGAGCTTGTCACCAAGTCTTGGATGGTACCAGACATGTTCCAGTTTGAAAATGTTGGCTTCTCTAAAACAGTTGGAAATTTCAAATACCTTGTATGTGCAGACTGTGAAGTAGGTCCAGTAGGATGGCATTGCATAGACAACAAAACGAGCTATATTGCTGATATGCGTGTAAAACATATGGAAAGTTGAATACATAAATTAGTTTATTAATTACATATTCATACAATTCAACATAGGAATGCTCTTTGACAGGGGAGAAGAAGGAACAAAGACAGGTACAAAGTTTAACATTATGAAATTTTCTCTTTTTTAACACAAGCATGTACAAGAAAAATATACCTTCAAAATATCTCCAAATTAGGTCTAACATAATTATAAATAAAAGCAACCGTGGCAACACTTACACTAAGAGCAACAACTTTGACAGTCTGTGATTTTAAAGTTATTAAACGAGGCCAAGGAGTCCAGCGCTGTACCGATGCTTTCTTCTGATTTCCTTGTAAAATCGCTTTCCGCTGTTCCATTCTCCTCTTGCGCTCCTCGTCCTCTTCTTTGATCCTGCGAATGCTACAAAAAAACTATGAAATTTAACAAAAATCTTGATAGGTTTCGATTTTTGCGCAATACTTTTCGGTGTGCATCTCTCTGATAGTTTTTTCCATGATATCTGGTGGATAAGTAATCATCAACTTCGCTGTTTCAGTCAAGAGAGTATCAAACGGCAAATTGTCGGGGATCTACAAAACGAAAACTTTATAGGATAATGGTCACCAATAACTAAATTAATCAAAGGTACATTGGAAAGCATTTGATGTAGGAGTGGCATTTCGCAAGGTGTCAAAAAAATATCGCTTGCCCTATGCAATACTACAACGGCAGACAGATACATCGATGTCCAGGGGTGTGAAAAAATGAAGGCGTCGAACAATCGGGTGACAGTTTCGTAATCGTTAAGAACATGGCCGAACCAAGTGATCGTCCAAGGAAGGCAGAAAATTGTCCCTAGCTCAGACCTTAAGTTAAATCAAATAATCATGTTAAATTACTTCACACAACGAAGATATAAAAGAAACGATTAGTTTTACTGATTTACAAGTATAAGATTGTTATTTTTTAAATACCTCATCAGATAGTTATATAAATCGCGATTTTCATTTCTTGACTAGTGCATACACCAAGTTTAGGATTTCCATTGTTGGTTCCATATCTGGTCCCATGAACATCTTGAAATGTGACTGTGAAAGATGGCATAGCACATTGTAACTCTTCTCTTCACCCAGTACAAGCAGGAGAGTGATGGCAATATCATGAAAACCCTACACAAGAATAAGAAATTCATGGTAACTTTCATCACCAATTTGCAAGTGTGCACTGTAAACCTGGTAGTAATGTAAACCTTCATTTGCTATTAGCACTCCTATAATCAATTCTGTGACTTTTATTTGGAGGTCAGCTTGAATAGATTCATTAATACCTGAAGGATATAATTTGTTTTATATTAATACTGACGGAAAAGCAGAACTCTTATCTGCTACCTGGAGGGAACCGTTTTAGTATTCGTTTAACATCCAACACAACTTGGTTGTAATAGTGATGATGCTTTATTTCTTCTGTGGAATTTCTTTCTAAGATGCCATCGCTTTGATCTACTAATGGCCATATATTATTCCGTAGAGTATCTATAAATCCCAGCATAGAGGTTTAGATGTCAATCTAATTAAACATGTTTAATACCATTCATGAGGCCTCCAGGTGAAAAACAGACTTCTTTGAAAGAAGTGATATCACAGCAATTTTCAAGTAACCTTTCGATTACTTTCTGTTTGTCGGTCTGACAAAAGGGTGCTGTATTGCAATCCATGAAATCGTTCAAATCGGCGAGGTCCAAATATTCTTCTGTGTCAGTGCTACTCGTGCTCTCTTTATCGTAGCTAAAGTCTTCGCCGCCATGACTTTGTTCCGGCACCACATTACTCATTTCTAAATACAGGCATTGACATTTGTTGATATTTATTTATTATGTTGTTGACAACAAGACTGATTTTCTACCCTTCAACTTCAACACTGCAATATACAAGAACTTTCTGGTTCCTCACATGATTGCTAGAGGACGTATAATTAATGTCTAAAATGGCCAGTAGATGGTTTCGCTTAGAACCATCTGGGGAGGGTAGTAAACAGCTAGAGAAGTGTGCCGGATTACCGCATTTTACGCGCTTTCGTCTGTAAATTCCTGCGGTTAATAACATGTAATTTGATTTTGATAGCACTTGTTAATGATATGAACTGCTCTACGTGGATTATATAGGAATACACGACAAGATCTATACCTTCATTCATAGGGATGACCAAAGTGAAAGTTAATTATATAATAGATTTCTACATTATGAGTGGTGAAAGCTTCCCATTTGAGTCACACACCACCTGTTCGCGGGTATTGGCAATCGTGGAAAGAAATCTCTCACCACAAACTGGGCTATGTCATTTCAATTAACTTACTTGAATTGAACTTACGTTCGGGTGGCTGTGTTTGTGTTTTGCTAAGAAAATATAAAACTGATTCCGCAACCTCGTTCTGCACATTATCCACTAACATTTAGGTTTCCTGCACGGAAAATCCCGCACTTTAAAAAATCCATGATTTCTTATAGTTGTTAAAAAATTTAAGTCATGAAAGTGGAATGGGAATAAACATGTGTAACCCATCCAATAAATAACGTGTAATCGTAGGCCTATAAAGGAAAGAATATTAAAAATTGCTGGCAAAAAGAACATTGGCAATAAATATGAATCAGTTTGGCTTTCCTAGAATGTTTCAACAACTTTGGGAGTTACTTTATACTTTACTTACCTATCAAGCTGACCCAGGTTTCAATGATGATTTGCTAGAAGTGCTCTTTGAAGATGATGGATCTCATTATGAAACCCAGAGAATCAGTGGCATGGTGACCAAACTTCATGAGAACCAGTCCTTAGCAATAATTAATCATGACATTTACATGGACTTGTCAATTCCTGTCCCAGGCGGAAAGAAGCTCCGCCTAAATGATTTTGTTGTGGCTATGGTGAAAAGGCGTAGTGAAGATGATGCGTGGAGAGTAGAAAGAGTTGAAATACTTGAAAGAACCAATGCATGGCAAAGCAAAAATGATACAGAAGATTTTGAAGAATCACCTGATATGCCATCCCAACAAAATCATGGTCATACTGATTCAAGCATAGAACACTGTCGGTTCAAAACAGTTGTTGGACAGGTCACAGGAGTTTCTACCAAACTGATTATTAACAATGGAGAATTTGAACTTTCTCAAGGTAGTGCCAATGGCATCAACTATGTTGTTGGAGATTGGCTGACAATGAAGATCCTCTTTGATCCTGAAGAACCAGACAAAAAAGTCATATGTACAGCTGCAGAACCTTTACGTAAATGGAAATTTGAAGGCAGAATCAATGTTTTTGAAGAAGAGAAAGGAATTATTGATAATGATATTTTCTTCAGTTTGGCAGTATGCATGAGCGGGTACATCACTATTGGTTGTGTGAACATCTTGTTCTTCAAATGAAATGTATGCTTATTCTAGGTACGACCCTCAACTGAAAGATTTCGTTCACGTTACCGCTATCGAAAGCAACGCAGGCGGTGCAGATTTCATGTGGCGCGCTATTTCAGTCATCCCTGCTTCCAACAGGGGACGTGGAACAAAAAATGTTAATTTGTCTTCAACCCGAATTAATCTCAAAGACGCACCTGAAATTTCTGTTGAGAAAGAAAAAAATTTTGGTATTGTACAAATAGGATCTGAAAATGAAATACGTATCGAAGTCACCAATATGGACTTGATGGAGCACACATTGTTAAATGCCAAATTCCTCAACTTGCGAAGCAATTTCGAGATACCCAATCAAATTTTCCCCGTCATCATACCTATCAATGGAAAAATCTTCGTTGAAATATTCTTCAAGTAAAAAACCAAATACTTCTAATTTGTACATGATCTAATTCTGCTTTTCTGAAGGGCTACCACTATGGGAAAAGTGGATGATGTCGTCGAATTTGACTTCGGGAAATTCGTTGTTGAACGAAGTTTAAGCGCAGAAGTACGAGGAGTAGAATCGCTTCCTGGTGAGAGTTCTGCGATACCGTTTCTTACACGCTTTAAGCAGCGTCAGCAGATCAGTCGTCGGCAAGTTATGGAGGATGAATCCCATCGTGACTCAAACTGGGTAATGAAAGGTGTTCGCCCTTTCAAACCACCGCCATTTACCACCCTAAGATTGGCTTCGTACCCAGTTCCTCGCTCTTTGTGGCAAACTATTCAACAGAAATTAGATTTAGTTGGAAGTAATCCATCGCTGGGTGATATGCTACAACCGAAAAACTATTGCACTAAGTTTCAGACACTCCTGCATTTGGAAGAAATTGAAACAACAGTCCGTTTGCGAGAGTACGACATTGATAGAGCTTCATTAAAACCTATGGGTCCTTACCTGGCTTTAGAAGTCGCAGGACTAGCAGAAAAAAGGCCATCACTTATTGCAGGTATAATTCATCTTTCTAGACTTTGAAGATGTTGTTGGTAATGTAGTAATTCTTTAGGCGATGGAGTCATGCTATCCAATCCATGGGGAGGAGGAGGTTTGAGTTACGAAGGGTTTGTTCACGCCACATTCAAGTCGGAAGCACTACTCCAGTTCCATCCAGATTTTCATCAAAAATATGACGGAGAGGATTATGCAGTACGCTTTTTGTTCAACAGAACAACAATGCGACGCTATCACACTGCCGTAGAAACGTCAGCAAAACATCCTGGATATAAAATTCTCTTTCCAAGCGATCCAGAAATTCGACCACCACAGTTCAACTTGAATTACCTATCGCAGAAGAAAACTTCTGTTGCGGATCGCCTGTTCCAAATGAAGTCGGAAGAAAACAGAATCAAGTGGATAAATCATCGTTTGAACTGTGAACAGCGTCGTGCCGTCCTCCGTATTTTAGAGGGAGTTCATCGCCCTATTCCGTACATCATTTACGGTCCTCCTGGTACAGGCAAAACGGTGACAGTAGTCGAAGCAATCTTACAGGTGTTCCTGTTGTGTCCACGCAGCCGAATCCTCGTTGCAACACCTTCAAATAGCTCGGCTGATCTAATTGCTCACAGACTGCATGAGAGCGGCCGAGTGGGCGTTGGAGAGATGGTTCGATTGAACGCCTTTAGCCGCAATACGGACATGATACCTGATTCCATACAAGCCTATTGCATGACGTGTGAAGACCTGCAGAAGGCCATTCGTCATCGTATTCTAGTCACCACTTGCACAACGTCTGGGAAGATGTACACAATGTGTCTTCAAGTTGGCCACTTCACACACCTCTTCATCGATGAAGCTGGGCAGGCCACGGAACCGGAAAGTTTAGTCTCCGTCGGCCTAATTCGCTGCGATTCTAATCCGGGCCAGATTGTCCTAGCGGGAGACCCTAAACAATTAGGACCAGTATTATTGAGTCAATATGCCTCTACCTACGGATTAAGCATTTCTTTGCTAGAAAGATTGTCGAATAATCCGCTTTATTCGCGTAACAAAGCCTACGCAGACAGTGGCTATTATAATCCCAATCTACTTACCAAATTAGTCCGTAATTATCGATCTCATCCATCGCTCTTGACTTTGCCTTCTTTTATGTTCTACGAAGATGAGCTTGTGTCTTGTGCGTCTGTCGAAACTGCGGAGAAAATGGCCAATTTTAGCTGGTTGCCGAAACCTGGAATTCCTTTACTTTTCCATGGCATCCGCGGTGAAAATTATCAAGAGGCTGACAGTCCTTCGTGGTGTAATCCGGCTGAAGTCTATCACGTTATTCGATACTTGCAGCTTCTTCTAAATGCCAAAGTGAACCCAGATAACGTTGGAGTTATCACCCCCTATCGGAAACAGGTGGAAAAAATCCGTGAGTTCATCAAGTCCAACGATTTGTTTCCTTTCAAAGTGGGCTCAGTTGAAGAGTTTCAAGGCCAGGAACGGGACGTCATTATTGTTAGCACAGTTCGTTCGCACGAATACTATCTTGAACAAGATGTAATCCAGCACTTGGGTTTTCTTCGTAGTCCCAAACGATTCAACGTCACTGTCACTCGTGCTAAATCTCTGTTAATCGTCATTGGAAATCCACATCTTCTCGTTCACGACGAATATTGGGGCCCATTCCTGAAACATTGTGCTCAAATTGGCGCCTACACAGGCTGTGATCTGCCAGATTTGTAAACATAAATTTTGCTACCTTTAATAAAAAGAAATTTTTTCGGTTAACGTTAAGGAAAAGTTGTTATTTCCTGTAATTTGTCAGGCTGAATTTTTTTTAAGGAAGGCATTTATTACTTATCGCAAAAAAAACTTATGATTGCAGCCACCTAAAATTACGAACCAAGGTAACGGAATGTTTCCATTCAACTGATTGACGAATTTCTTGTAGCTTTTAAAGTTAAACCGGTCATTGGGCCTTGAAGTTTCAAAGGAATTTCAATATTTGATCAGTACCTTACACCGTGAGCCACTAACAAAATGCCTAGAATAGCTTGAAACGGTACGTAACGTAACTTGCTACTACTGCAGTTACTGCTCCAATCATCAATGTCCATGGCACCTTTTAAATGTAAATTAATGAATATGAAAGAAGAAAAAAATTTTCAATTTCAACTGACCGTCAGCTTAACCTTGGGTTTGCCTTGTGAAGTTTTAGGAGCGGGAGTAGAATTAAGATTAAACATTTTTTTATACAGAGATTTCTCCTTTTGGACTTCTAGCTTCTGTTTTGCTTGCAAACGCATCAGATCTTGCTGAACGATTTTATTGGAGGGATCGAGATGCAGAGCCCTCTCTAACAGAGCTATTCCTTCGTTCATTTTACCCATGGCTGTTACAATCTACGATGAAAAGTTCAAATATTAAACGGGCTCATCATTTCCATTATTATGGGGGTTTTCATTTTCGACATACCTTCGATTTACGGTAAATGGCTTTGACGTTGTCCTTCTGGCATCGCAATACGTTGTCCACAGATTTCAGAGCTGCATCATAAGCTTCGATTTTCATTTGTGCTGCTGCCATGTTATTATAAACTTTAAGCCGATCATCCAAGATTTCTTGCAATTTATCTGGCGAATCCTGGAAACATAATAAAAAATTATGTCCAACTATTTGAGGATGATTTGCGAGAACACTAGTACCGTTTCTGTTTCGTTTTCCGTGTCTAGATAATCCAAAGCTCTTCGATAACACTGAATAGATGAAGTGAAGTCACCTCGACTATACCACCAATTACCCCGTTCACGTTTGGCATTTCTAGAGTAAAGGGATGCTCTAATAAGCTGTTAACACGGAAATGCGTAAGGTCGCCTACCCTATCCGGAGTCTTTCATCGATGTTGACCAATTCTAAATCCTCCTCCTTGGAAATTTCCAAAAGTTCGATAGTGTAGAGAATTGTTGCATCTGGCGGGATATCTTTTCCATTGCCGAGACTGCCATACGCAAATCGAGGTGCAACCTCTATTTGACTGATTTCTCCACAGTCCATTAGAGCGACGATTAGATCGATACCTTGGATAACCTAAATACAATATGCATGAGTTGGTGATTTTCTCCTGCATCTTATCTGGCCACCGCTACAATCTTACCTCCAAATCTCCAAGTTGGAATGAAAATTTATCTTTAACGTCAACAACTGTTCCATCTGCAAGTTCTCCAGATATTTTGATCGTGCAAATTTCACTAGTAACTGGTCTGGTGTTTGGTGTTCCCTTTTTTATGGTCTAAAACAGATGTGTATTATTAGCTTACTCTAAGTTTTAAGAGCAGTAGAAACAAAAAAATTAATGACATAGAACTCACCTTCTTTTTCAATTGGCCACTGCCAAGAACATCAGCCCAAGCACCTTCTATTATCGATTGCTCTTCACCACTAGTTCCATCCGCAGTCTCAAGAGTTTGTATCTTTTCTTCAGGCTCTTCGTGCATGCTTGGGTCCGGAACTTTTATTTTTTGGCTATCTTCATGATCTTCTGTCTTACCACCATCCTGATCTAAATACGTATAAACGACACGTCATTCCGACAAAAATCACAAGAATGTTTTAAGAAAAATCTACTCAGCAAAACTCTTTTATAAAAACTCAAATAAACCTTTAGTCTCTTCTTTAATAGATTCTTTGGTTTTTTCGATCGATTCTTCCATGATAAAATATAAACACTTTGACAGGGAAACCGAGTGTTCTAGAAGAGTATTTGATACCAGTTACCACAACGATCAGTTTCAATATTGACAGCGTAACAAGCAGACGACGCAAGATTGACCGCACACACGGATACGTACGTGCCATATTTTGAAATTGCGCATAGCTGACCAGTACTTAACTTTTAAATTTCAACGAATAAAAATTTTAGGAAATTGTAACAAAAACAAAAAGATTATCCTACATTCTCAAGAAATATTACTTCATACTACGTGGCATTGGCATCTTAGCATGAACGATGCAGCCTGCAGTACCGGCATCAGTCCGAGACGTCTGCATGACGTTTAGCGCCAAAAAATGACTTGTTGCCCACATGAGCCCTAAGCTAAGGTAGCGAATAAATAGCGACACAAATATTTATTGTGGTTCAGATAACGGCTAGTTGAGTTTGATTTCAAAGATATGTATTCAGCTCTCGTACGAATTCAATGAGGAACTTTCACTTTTTTCTATTCTTGTTTGTTCTTCACATCTCTAGCTGTTACCTTGTTTTTCGACGAGCAGCTGCAGTTTCGAAAACAAAGTAAAACTAAAACAAGTGGAGTTATCCCAACAAGAATCAAGAGTAGATATACATCGATCAGCGACCGCTGGTAAGGTGCCAATTCGCGCGATCCTAATCGCAAATGGTCAACTGATCCATTATGACGGATCACATACTCGGTCCAGAAAGCAGCTCTTTCTAGTGGCGTTTCCATCTGATCACGCAAAAGGCCAGACAGCCTTACGGCAGCATCTGAAAAGCTTCAATCAAAAAGTGTTATGTAAAAAAAAACAGTTAGAAGAAAGCTGCCATTTGTTCCTTTCTAAAATCACGTAAAAGATTAAATACCTTTTATTGAAGAGCAGATGCTGAATTGCGGTATTTAAAGTATTTTCGTTGATTTCCTTCCATTGTAACTGCAAGGCGTAACCATCATTGACAGCCCGTCGCAGGTTAAGAAACTGATCGATGCCAAAAGGTATTCCTAGCATGGGAACACCGTGATAAATGGCTTCTTGTAAACTGTTTAGACCACCGTGAGTAATGAAAGCACGACATCCAGGATGTCCTGTTTGCCAAAGAAAAATTATTTCCCATTATAACTCTTGCAAAGCAATTAAATCGTCGTTTTTTACCCAATAGATCTTGTTGTGGTAGCCAAGGAATGGCAAGAACATTGGCAGGCAAATCTGACCTGATTTTTCCTTTCCATTGCCAAATTACTCGTAAAGGCAAACGGGAAAAAATCCGAATGAACGATTGGAGAAGATATTCAGGCATATCTTCCATATTTTGAAGACTTCCGATGCTAAAAAGCAAGAAGCCGTCAGCCCCAGATACAAAATTTTCCAAGTTATTCGGCAATGGCTTGGGAGATCGACAGTGAATACCGCCCACTTCGATGACTTGAGGCGGTAAGGAACGAGGATAAGAAAAACTCGGATGACTGTTGGTAAGAACCACTGTCACGTTTCTAATTATTTCATCAAGTTCAGCATAACAAGGCATGCCCTTCTCTTTAACAATCGAAGGAATTATAGATCCTTCATACCATTGCTGAAACACCAGAATCATATTGGTAGCAAGAGTGTTGATGATTCTCTGCCAGAGATTCATCATATTAGTGTAAGGAGAAAAGACAAGTGGTACGTAACTAGTATGTTCATCATCTCCCAAAATAGTAGCCATTCCTGGGAATAACGTATTTGGGCTGAATACAATTAATGGAGCCTTAAAATGCCAAGCTAAAGGAGCACTTGACATGAGTAATACCTGAGAGGCAATAACTAGATCGAATGTATCTTTAGCAAGCATTTGTTGAACTTTTGGGTTATCGTAAAGTACATTCGTAACCTTGGGTGGATATTCTGATTGCGTGCGAAGCAGTTGGCTTGTCAAACCCCAATTACCCCAGTTCCAACTTGATGAAAGTAAACTGTCAAACACGTTCGGATAGTGCGACATGTTCAGGCATAATTGTTCTAGAACGATTTCTCGAACGTTATCCAGGTTCATAAAATCGGCCGTCATGTAATTAGTGATAACAGTAATATTATGTCCTCGAGTCACTAGTTCTTGCACCAAAGGCACGTACATGTTCTTGTGGCTTTTTGTGCCAAATGGGACCGATACGAGAATACTAGATCCTTCAATCGACGAGGCCACAGCCATCACAATTAAAAAGGAAATTGATGCTGATTTCACCACCATGTCTTTCAAAATAAGAACACTACTCGATCAAGTTTGACAAACTACTACTGCTCTTTGGCCTTGCAAAGAGTTTTTCGCGAAAAAAAAAACGACCAGCATTTATCTACTAGACCCCGGGCTATTCCAACTAATTTTTTTCAGAAAATATTGTACTCAATTTTCAGAACCATCTTTTTTAAATTTTTTGGAATCATCTGGTAAACAGTTCTACAGGGACCCTAAAATTTCCAGCGTTTCAAAATTCCCATTATTGATGCTTAAATGTTGCAATTCGATTCCTGTTCCATATGCAAGTCATTAACACTGGGGGTGGTTTAAAACTTTTTTTTTTTTAACACATTGTTCTTTACTATCTCTGACCTATTGTCACTTTATGTGTGCCATAAAATTACTTGTCCATCGAGAGAATACGAAATGTCCATAGAAGGTATGACACCGTACCATAAAAAGACAAGTTTTACTGGAAAGAAAAAGGGGGGTACGATGTTTGTGTTTTCCTTTCTGCTTATCCCATTGTGGCATTTTCGTTTTGTGGCAACATACCACACACGTTATCTTTCTCTCCTTTTTTAGACGTATACAGAACATACCGAGTATGCCGATCGCTTTTTCTTGTTTCATGAACGGTAAATCAGTACATTCACCCAGAGGGGCAACATGATCTACGTGCTCAAGTATAATACAATATCTGTTCTGTAAAGGGTTCTAAGAATTTACGCGGAACAAAAAGATTGAAAGGTTGACGCCTCACGTGAATGTGAAAGTGAAACTAACGGTATTTTAGAGGAACGGGTACAGCCAGAAATTTCGTTATTTGATTTTGTGCTATTGCAAAATCATTAGCATGAAGATGGCTCTTTGATACCTATAGTAACTCTTAAATATTATTAGCACGAAAAAAGAGAATGGACCATTTTAGAACTAAATTAGCAATAAAATCAATATACTTAAAAGGTAGGAATCGAAAGGGAGTCATAGACGAAATGTAAATTAGGGAGATAAAGATGCAAAATATTGACCGCATAACCAAACAATACGAGGGCGGATTTGTTTGTACAATGCATTCCCACGCCCTGAATCGTGAATATTAATATGCGATAAGGCCAAATTTTACACGCACCGCCAATTTTTTATACAAATCACGGCGATGGTAGTAACATTGATACGTCGAATAACTTTCGCGAGTCATACACGGAATGCCTTTTTTCGTGTGGGATGCTAATTGTTACGCCATTGAGATTATCTAAATATGGATGCTTGGGAAAGAAGAAAAATTGCCCAGCTCTAAAGGAAGAAAAAGTGGCCGCGTGAATTAGATTGCGAGGATAAGGGTTTTAGCGTAGTACGGGGCGGTGTTAACTCGGCCATGAAAGTGCCTTCAGCGGTGCATGTAACAAAAATCAGCATATTACCTTATAGATGGAAGACTGGTGACTATTTTCGGGTCCTATGTGAACAACACCTTTCTTTTCTTTGATGAATGGATAACGAAACGCACGGTGATCACAAATCTTTTCAAATTTTCTATCGTGACATTCACGTTGTCCATTTTTCAAGCATTGTGTTTTTCTTCAACTCTGTCTTTTAGTCAATAAAAGA
The DNA here is from genome assembly GCF_022539665.2 of Daphnia carinata. Lineage (NCBI taxonomy): Eukaryota > Metazoa > Arthropoda > Branchiopoda > Diplostraca > Daphniidae > Daphnia > Daphnia carinata. Next base: position 3,502,865 of record NC_081337.1, read on the forward strand.
CTTCAAGTCCAGACTTCCTTCTCACGAATTCACGACTGGTCACCCTTGACTTACATAATTTCCTTTGTAAAGAAAAGAATTCTTACGCTCAAAATTATTTTCCCATTATTGTTTGATGTAGAATGAATTGTGCAGCGGAACAAGTTTGGTAACCTGAAAATAAGAGTTCATTCATGCAAACGCGTTCCACTAGTGCTTCCATTTTTTCTCCTTTCCCTCAGCCGTCTGCTAAATTCGGTGCCGTCATTATGTTAATTCGTCGTTCTGTTTTCAGTCTGCTCTATTACTGCTGTCACGCTGTACATAACTGACTCCAGACGATAATGACCAAAGGGTTGCTCTACTTCGATGCGACCTCAATATTTGATTTACACAATCGTCCAGTAAATAACTGCCACAAGAGAGCAAATTATAAAAACCTCGAATCGCTTTGTTGGGCTAAAGTGCCATCAGAGCGATAAAAGTGTTCCTTTTTATCAGAAACCACGAATTTTCATTTTAAAAATATGTTTTCATGTAGGTTTAAATGTTTTATACCTTATTGAGGTTGCATAGTGATACATAGTTATTTATTCTTCTTAGTTTCTTTGCTCAGCTTACGTCGACAACATTTCCTGAGGCAGAAAAATGTCAAGACTAGCGGGAAAGTAGCTGCCAAGATCAAAACGAGGTAGACATCGATTAACGCTCGTTGATAAGATGCCAAATTGCGCGAAGCCATTTGCAGATGTTCGATCCCATTGTAACGCATTACGAATTCTGTCCAATAAACGGCCCTCTCAACAGGTGTGTGCATTTGATCGTGAAACAATTCGTGTTGTCTCCGCATGGCATCTGAATACCTGCAATAAAAAAAATACGGTTATAAAAAAAAAATGGCATAAAATTTTTTTAAATAATAATTTATGACTTCTTATTGTATAATAAATCAAGGATTGCAGTCGTCAGTGTTTCTTCATTAATTTCTGTCCATGATAGTTTGAGGGCGTAACCATCGTCGACGGCTCGCCTCACATTCAATTTCTGGTCAGTGCCGAAAGATAATCCTAGTACAGGGACATCGTGATAAATTGCCTCTTGTAAACTATTCAGGCCTCCGTGCGTGATAAAGAGCCGACAATTTTCATGTCCTAAATAAATTAAAAATATTTTTTTTATCAACATCAGTCGGAATTTCTTTAAGCTATCTACCGAGAAGGTCTTGTTGAGGTAACCACGGAATGGCTAAAACATTTGCTGGTAGATCTGTCCTTATTTTACCCTTCCATTGCCAGATAACACGTTGAGGTAAACGTGAGAAAGCGTGGATGAAAGATTGGATCAGATGTTCAGGCATTATTTCCATTGGAAGCATACTGCCCACGGCAAACAGAACGAAACCAAACGGATTGGATACAAATTCCTCTAGATCCTGTGAAAGTGGTTGAGCAGGTCTGCAATGCATTCCACCCACTTCAACAATTTGAGGTGGCATCGTACGAGCGTAATTGACAACGGGATGCGTATTGGTAAAAACCAACGAAATATTTTTCTCCAGTTCTTCTAACGGCGGAATATTCGGCATCACTCGCTCTTTGACGATTGAATGGATTGTGGAATGATGGCACTGATGAATAAAATAGCCAAACAGCTTCGTGGCAAGAGTATTGACTGTTCTCTGTAACAAGTTCATCTTGTTGGTGAATCTCGACAAGAAAAACGGGATGTGACTGGGCTCTTCTTCGCCACCCAAAGCCTCGATGACACCTGGAAATATGGCATTTGGGGTTAGCATGATAATAGGTGCTTTAAAATGCCAAGCTAACGGGTAACTGCCGGCGTTGAACGTGATGGAAATCATGACGAGGTCGAAATCATCCTCAGCCATTAATTGCTTGATTCGTTCGTCTTCGTACATTGTCTCCGTGATGATTCTCGGTTGGTTGTACATGCTTGCTATGCCAATAGACATAGATTTCAACATGAGTCTAGTCGAAAGTAAAGCGTCGAATGGGTTGGGATAAGGAGACATGTCGATAATTAATTTGTCCATGACGATTTGACGGACATTTTCTGTGTTTTCCAGTTCGGAACTCTTGTAATTCGTGATGACGGTGATGTGATGGCCTCGACGGGATAATTCTGTAACAAGTGGTACGTACATGTTGTGGTAGCTTTTAGTACCATAAGGAGAAGAAATGAGAATCCTAGATCCTTCCATTAAAGCAGGACATGCACAAACTGCGAATACGAAAATTAATTTGGCCAGCATTTTCTATCGTTCCACAAACTATGTGGGTCAGCCCTTGACTATAAATAATTTAGTCTGCAAGCAAGAATAAACTTAGAAAATATGACAGTAGGTCTAATACCTTATCGTGTGCGCGACGTGACTCTTCCTATACAGATAAGTATAATCAAATCAGATATACTCTATTTGAATTTTGTCAAGTCATGCACATAACTGTGTTACACTGTGCAAACACAAACGTTTTTTTCCCCATGTTATTGCTGCTTTTTTACAGCATCTGTTACTGCTGGCCGACGACGACAACACCTTCGGACGCAGAAAAACATTAGTAAAATGGGAGTAATGAAAATAAGAGCCATGACTAAATAGACATCGACTAGTGCTCTCTGATAGGGTGCTAAATCGATGGAGCCCAAACGCAAATGTTCGGTGCCATTATGACGCAGCACAAATTCAGTCCAAAATACGGCTCGTTCTAGAGGTGGTTGAATTTGATCGCGAAACATAGCGGATAATCTCTTCGCCGATTTCTTATACCTACCGTGATTAAAAAATTATAATTTTACAAAATGATATTGTTCGAAACAATTTGAATTACCTGGAATCGTGTAAAATGTCATGAATGGCCGTAGTTAACAATTCTTGCGTGATATCTTTCCATTCCAGTTTAAGAGCATAGCCTTCCTGAATAGCCCGTCCCATGTTATGACTTTGATCGGTACCGAATGGAAATCCCACGACTGGAATTCCGTGATAAACTGCCTCTTGCAAGCTGTTCAAGCCTCCGTGAGTTATAAATCCCCGGCAATTTCGGTGTCCTAAATATCAAAATTTAAATTTAATTATTTAGTCTTTGTTACAAAATTATATTGTTGCCTAATAAATCTTGCTGAGGTAGCCATGGGACGGCCTTAATATTTTGAGGTAAATCGGGTCGAACTTTGCCCTTCCATTGCCAGATCACTCTTTGAGGTAGACGAGTAAAAGCTTTGATGAAAGATTGAATGATCTCCTCAGGCATTTCTTCCATTCTAATGGCGCTGCCAATTCCAAATACGATGAATCCAGCTTCGGATGAAGAAACGAACGTTTCTAAATCTTCCGGAAGGGGTTTAGCTGGGCGACAATGAAGCCCACCCACTTCAATAACTTTCGGTGGAAGAGTTCTCGGATAGCTGAAACTCGGATGACTGTTGGTGAAGACTAACGAGAAATTCTTTTCAATTTCAATAAACGGTGGGCATTCCGGATTGATCTTCCGCTTGAAGATGCTGTGCACCGTGTCCAAGTGCCAGTCATGAACAAATGTTTGAAAAAATTTGGCAGTTAGGTAATTGATGGTACGTTCATAAAGGCTCATTTTGTCGGTGTAAGAGGTGAGCAAAAAAGGAACATAGCTGTGGTGTTCGTCATCGCCCAGCAATGCAGCCCGTCCTGGGAATAAAACATTGGGACTCATTGCGATTGTTGGAGCTTTGAAATGCCAACCGAATGGATAGCAAGTCAATCCGCAGGCTTCAGAGATCATAACCAGGTCGAAACTTTCACTGGCCATTAGCTGCTGGACGCGTGGGTCTCCATAAGTAGTTTCGGCATTCATCGATGGTTGCTTGATGAGCGTTTCGATGATTTTGACAGCCATGTCGATTTTTTTCCATGGGTCCGACATGACTGTAAACATATTGGGAAATTTCGAGACGTCTATCGCCAATTCTTCTATCCATATCTGCCGGACGTTGTCCAGCAGAGCCACTTCGCCGACTTCGTAATTAGAGATGATGGTTACATGATGTCCTCGTGCCACCAATTCTTTCGTTAATGGGACGTACACGTTTTGATGGCTCTTTGTGCCATGAGCAGCTGCAATAAGGATTCGGGATCCTTCGGCCACTGGAACCGCCACAACTATAAAAATTGCGAAAACAAATAAAAACAATTTCATTTTTTACTTTGAGCGTAAGAACGTAACGCCTTTCTCTGTTAGTTTTCAACAACTGTGATTTTTTTGCATATGGATTTTATCGATCTTAGCTACCTAACGTTATTTTTTATCTTTTTGTGTGAATGACACAGCTATATCAAAGAGATACGGTCATTAGTTACATTTTCTTATCTTCAGGGAAAGTTTTAAAATTAAAATGATTTTCGGCTGCTTATACCAGACGGTATGCAAGTAGTTCAAAATGCGATTCCTAGGTGGCGCTTGTTTTTACTGGAACAAAAAACATTGGAGTTTGTGCGAAGCGGTTATTCTTTAAACGAAGGCAAATGAAAATTTCTAAAGAGATTTCCGTAAAGAGAATGAGGTCCAACGAGATGGGGACAATCACACGGACACACGCACACGGTTTTTTTTTTATTCTTTTGTTTTTACGACCTTTTCCCGATTGAGAACAAGGACTTGTACGCGTGCATTGTTTTCCACTGCTGGTTTTTCACATGCTCAGAATATGGCTATGGGAAATCATCTGTCACTAAAGAGAGAGAGGGGAATCTGTTGTCAATGCGTTGGGTGAAATCGTGACCCAATCGTCTTTTGATAAAATAATTTTTTGCCACCCTTTTTTTCCGATTCTTTTACTTTGATTTATATAAGTTGTCCCTACAGTGATATGGTGTGGCAATCAATATCATTATGGATCAGGGTCGTTCACTACATCATCTCACTCCTTTCGTTTCTTTCGTTTAAATAAATGCAGAAAAAAAAGACAATTAGAATTCTCTTGTAAAAGCGAAGGGTTTGAAAAAAAAACACAACAAAAGACGCTGAGAGCCATATTCACTTGTCTAACGTACACTGACCCGAATTATTGAGAAAGAGAAATGATCATTTTCTCGTAGTGAGGACGATGAACCGTAATGATGTTCCCGAAATAAAACAGCAAAAAAAAAGGATATTTTCTGTAATTTTCGCCCCATTGTAACGAATGGCAGATGTAAAAAAAAACGGGGTTTTAGAAAGTGACGTGGTTTTTTTTTCATAACGTTTTTATACTTTCGCTCCATTGCGTGCGGAGAAAATTCCATCCGGGTTTTCTCCGGGTAAAAAAGAAAGTGAACAAACACGCATAACCGATGTATGTTTTTCAGAATAACCGGAAGAGTTCAGCGTCCTACCGCTTCGGGCACTGACGCACGTTGCTAAGGTGGTAAGATCTATGACCGACAAGAACAATTTCAATAGGTGAACAATGTTCTCTTGTTAGAAAAAAAAAACGATCATACGACAACGCACGAGTGTTGCACCACTTGTTCACGAGATGTGCTCGTGATTAAAACGACATCCTGAAGAATTTCTGAATAGCAACACACAGGTGTTTCACCTGACGACAAAGATTGCTGGTTATGAACTTTCCACCCCAAACAAACTGTTCCCTTGTACACCTTTGATCATTTCCTTACAGATAACGAAAAAGTACACATAGCAATTCAGGATTATAGACAAGGTACAATTTCAACTGGAGTTTGACCGCTAAATAGAGCGAAAGAAGTTTGATCAAGCCTCAACCACCGACCCCATTCACTTAATGAAACCAACAAGAATCGAATAGAAAGTTGCATCGATTCTCCTTCTATTCCAAACTGAATAGGCTTTTTTTTTCTCTGCTTTCAATAACGAATAAAAAAACACATTCACAGAAATTACGTTAGAAACAATAAAATACTACAATTGCTAATGAGAATATTTTTGTCGACAAAGAAACCGGTTAGAATTTAACAACCGGGCCTTAACTACTAAACAGTAGTACTCGAAATAGCTGAACGAAAAATTCTTAACAAATAACAAGGTCGAAGTGTATGAGGTTTCCCTGGTGTTTTTTTAACAATAATAATAAGCTGTTCACTACTAGAACGTTGGCAACATTTATGGTTACAGGATTTGTCTCTACAGATTTACAGTGACAGGACCCAGTGTGCAGGTCCTGCTCAAAGCAAAAGCGACCTTTCCATAAATGGAGCGAAACATACCTATAGGTTGAATCGATGAGAAGTTTTGACGTCACCCAATATAGGTCCATTTTTAACTCGATTTGCAGTCCGACAATACTATCCCATTAAGTATTCATCAGAAGAGGACACACGTAAGGTAATACTGACACCGTTTCACTTGGGTTACGGTGGCACTAGTGTGGTTTCAGTGACTCGCGTTAAGTAAGCTGTATCGTATGATGAGTCTGACGCAAGGTCTACTAACCGTCTTAAACAAGTCGTAAGATTTATAAAAATTGTTCTGGTACTTTTATAATTTAATTAATAATATGATGACGAAATCTGAAAAAAAAACTAAAATAAATATCGGGCAAGGTCGTCGGAGAAAATCTCGACGTTACAACGTTGATCGCTTTATTGGAAACAAAAGAAACTCTATAAAAATGGCGGAACCGCGTGCGTCAGTTTTTTCCCTCCCCTAAATTCACCACAAGGCCACATAAAAATGAAACAAATAATTACTAAATAGTGGGAAAATAATGGACAATTAGACTTTATGACATTTAAAACAAATGATTTAACTAAGGTCGATAACCTTGAAATTTTTCGAAATCTGGCGATGTCTCTCAGAAGGAAATGTCATCCTTGTTGCCAAGTGTCTATCGGCACAATGATGAAATGGTAATTAATCGGGACGATAGCATTCGGAAAGCTTCTCGAAAGTCCACATACATTTTACATCCTCCAATCACGTGGACGTTACATCCGTTTATTGCATCAGTTTTATCACCTGGAAAACGGAAGATCCGTAATCCCCAAAAAGAACAGCTAGAACTTTGCCCGGGCTTTTTTGTAAAAGAAAACTTGCTCTTTGTCCGATCACGCATTTTCGCCGTGGACAACCCCACTTCGGGTTTCATTGGGAAGGGTAATGGGTCACTGACAAAATTAGGTACATCAAGGAGTACATCGAAAGGAGAACAATGGCAGCCATTTTGATTCCTTAAATTTGGAGTCAGGGCAAGCATTCTTTGCTCAGTAAAACCTACTTGTCTCCACGTGGAAATTTTCATTTCGGGAGGGGGATCCCGCCTCATCAAATTAGATCAAAGGGAAATTACAGGTGAAAAGACGAGGAAAAAAAGAGAAAGCCATAAATGAACTTTAAATATCATTCGCTCGTTTAACCGCATACATAAATCATTAAAAATATGTCGACTTGGCTGTAAAACTGCGACGTACAACGTGTCATTTTGCTGCATCATTCTAGAAAGAAAAAAGTGCGAATGATGAAACGAGGCTATAGACAAAATGAAATAGCTCCGGGTAATACCCCCCCACCGTGCATCGACGTCAAGAGCTGAAGCGACTTAGCGGCAGGAGCTCCACCCCCTCATCGTCTCCCCTTGTGTTGGGAGATACACGTCACAAACTAGTGCCACTTCTCTGACGTCACGCAGTGTTCGTATAAAAACGAGCAGTGGTCTGACGGCGTGATTCAGTGTTTGCGCGGCAGATCACGCGGACGGACGAGACGGATCAACTGCTTTTGGCTGCGCTCTCTCTCCTCTCTTTTACATCCAATCGTTTTTGCAAAGTCATTTTTCAAGTTAAAGAGTTAAAACTTTTTTTTACTCGCTTCCCCCGACATCTTTGAAGAAAAAAATGGCTCCCAATCCAAACGAATGCGTGGTGGTCCTGCAGATGCAACAGTCTTCACCAACAGCCCAGGAATTGTCGGGTCAAATAATCAAAATTGTCACTAGCGACGTCGATTCAACATCGGACGAAGGTGAGCATTTCTACGATGCTTCTTCAGACATTGGCGGTACTGGTGGCAATGGCGGGAACGATGTTTCCGACGACAGCGCCCCAGAGAACAACAGCGGCAACAAGGCAGATTCTGGCATTGAAGATGTAACTTTCGAGATTCCCGATGCCGAGCTCGCGGCTCAAATCGTCGAGCAGGTCGAGTTCTACTTTTCCGACGCCCATATCCTCAAGGATGCTTTCCTTCTGAAGCACGCCAGACGCAATCGTGATGGATTCATCTCTCTCAAACTCATCACTAGCTTCAAAAAGGTAACAACGTTTTTACCACTTTCTTTATCCTTTCACTTATTTACATGCTGGCTCTCCCTAATGGTCTATAGTACGATTTAACTTCAAGACCTTGGCCCGTTTCCAAAACTGAATGAAATTGAACGGAAAAAAAAAAAAGAATTCCATTTTAAAACTTCTCGCTTGTTGTGTTTCTTTTTCTTTGGCGTTGACAGGTGAAGCACGTGACCAAGGATTGGCGAGTCGTCGCTCACGCTTGCCGGACCTTGTCCAAAGAGCTGGAAGTCAACGAGGCCGGCACTAAAGTGCGCCGCGTGGCACCTCTACCCGAAACGGACGAGACGAGCCCATCGCGCACCGTCGTCGCCATCGGCCTCAACGTCGACAAGGCCAGCATTGAAGGTGTAGCTGAAATCTTTAGCGGCGTCGTCCCACAGGGCGCCATTGGATTGATCCGAATCCTGCGACCAGGCAACACCATCCCGCCCGATGTCCGCCAATGCGCCAACCGCCATCCGGACATTTTGACTTCCATCTGCGCCGTCGTCGAGTTTGAACAAGCCGAAAGCGCCCGAGCGGCCCTTAAAGATGCTCCTGCACTCATGCCGGCAGGTGTCAAGTTGGTCGAATTAGCATCACGTCGCAATGGAAGCAACAGGACTTCGCCGACATCGTCTCGTCCCGTCACTCCGAGCTCGCTGCCGCCGTCGGAGAACAACACTCCAAACAATCGCCGCAAGCGTCGCGGCGGCCAGCAGAAAAACGTGGTTGCTGTCCAGGATTCTGATGCTGAGACTCCGAGGTCTCCATTCTTGCGTCGCCATCAAAATGATTCGACGTCGTCGACGCCGATCCATTCGCCCCAACAGCGTCGTCATCATATGCCGGCCCATTTGACGGGCAATAGCCGTGGCAACACGCGTCAAAACAGTCCAGATTTACATAATCAAGTAACACGTCCGAAATCCTGCAGCTATTCAGAACCCATGACGAGCACACCGGTTGGAACCGCCACCCCACCCGGGTCGCACAGCCCGTGGGTACGTCGTCGTCTCGGTTTGGTAGCTGGAGGTGGACAGGAATCCGGACGTTCCAGTCCTTTGGCTGACAATCGTCTCTCCGTTCCGGCCAACATTGTCCGCATGCCCAACGGACCGGATGGTACTCGAGGCTTCCACTTTACTAACAGCGTCACCGGTAAGCCGCGTTCAGCATCCGCCCCCGAAGTCCCGCTCATGGTCACCGTTTTCTAATTTAAAAATCAGAGAAAATGCCGGGGAAAAAAGTGGGAAACGGGATATTCTAATTTTTGTGAGCGAGGGAAAACTTATTATTTCTTGTAAATTTTTTTTGTGTGTGAATGTGCGTGGTACCACTTGATTTAAAAAAGTGGTACATGATTATGTAATAATTATTATCTGTCAAAGAGTTTAGTTTTTTTTTGTTTGCTACATAGGCAGCTTTTGAGTTCAATGCCTATCAAACATTTTGAGGAAGGTAAAATAAGGAAAATAATCTCTTTTTTTTGTTAATTATTATGTTATTTCTTCAAATTATTTTTTGGGGGGTCGGCTGTGATAAGGTTTTTGTGTGTGTTCATCATCATCGGGTATTGTCTCATGTCTCATCAAATTAATTATCTTTTTTTTTTGATCCACCAACTAGTCCCTCTTCCCTCTTATGTAACCATAATTCCCCAGTTCAATTCTTTAGACCCATTTGGAATTGATTCTTTCTCTCGAAACCCATTCCACATATTACTTTGAAATAATATCAAAAATTTTTCAACTTCCTCCCTCGTCGTACCTGTACATATAATTAATTAATACATCGCGATTTATTACTTCTAAATGTCATCCAAACACTGTCGGGAATTTTTAGTTGTTGTAATTTATGGGATTGAAGGAGGAAAAATCAAACAATACACTTGAATTTGTTGATAAATTTCGCGAAAAAGAGAAATCTTAATCCAAATGAGGGCAATCAACTACTTGTGAAATTTGATACTTCAGTAGTAGCCACTGTGCGTATGCTACTAAACATGTTCCGGCTTTCTCTACTACGTTCACAGCGATAATCGTGTCGGCGTGAGTGACGGCCGTGGCCTCCTTTCCTTTTTTGCTTGTTCAAAAAGAAATATTTTTTTTTTTTAAAAGGCAGCAAAAGAAAACATTGAAATATTTCCTCAATTTTCTTTTTTGTCTACGTTTGGTAAAAATCATTTCCCTTATTAAGAGAAATACGGATATCGAAACAAAGGTCGATTTCTTGTATTTTTCAAGTACTGAAATTGGCTAAATGCCAAACGATTTTTCCGGTTCGCCCGTTTTTCCGTGTCTTGACGCGTCGTCGTGACTCACGTTTTGCACAATACTTTCCCGGCAGTGATTACGACAAAAGGTACATAGTCTCTGTTTGAGGAACTATAATCAAAAGGTTCGAGAGTTACGCTCTAGATAAGAAAAGAACAAAGGGTACCCCTCTCAAACTAGGGTAATCAAACGGAGCTTTGAAACGATCGTCAATGTCTACCGGAAGCGGAAATATCGTGCAGAAACCCTTTGGAAAAAAACGAGGTCAAAATAAAAATCTTTAAACCCGTAGAAAGACACACCATCATCATATCCTGAGGGTATATTTACAATGTTTCACAACATCCGCGGGACCTTCGAATAACTCGGGACCTTGAAAAGAAACGTCCAAAACAATCCCATAAATGTTTAAACCATTTCCCGCGGTAAAGAAAAAAATGTGTACCACCACACACATCGATTTCTCGATAACGTGATGCAATGTCAAACGCATTTCCGGAGTTTGTCCTACCTCCCCTGATGTTGGCAAACGATTGCGATTGTTTGTTGAATATTTCCTTTTTTAAAAAAGTGAGAGATGTTATCTTTAAAACAAAATAACGTGGTCACGTCCACTTGCGCACGTACGCCGTTCTCCCATATGAACCTGTAACGCAAGATACTTTACTATCGTGTGTGGACTACATTAAAGAAAATAAATAAATAAACGTATGCGAGTCCAAAAGTTGTGAAAACAACAACAGCCGCACATCGATGTCAACAATGTATGAATACGAACTGTACACACAATCCCGTGACTTGTGTTTCCACGTTCCCGCACGCGACACGGCAACGCAGAGCAACGTGACACACACACACAGAAAAAAGAATAAAAAGGAGGTTGACGATCTTGGAAGAGTGACTTGGCGGGATGATAAAAATGGACTTTGGGGTCGCAGGAAAAAGCGAAAATAAACTGCTGACGTTGGCGTCGAGACGCCAATTTCATGTTTTTTTCCCGCGGAGTTTCACGTGACGCAACAATACCAAGTCAACAACAAAGTATCGCCTCCCCAAAAATGTAAAAAAATTTAATTTTATCGCATTACTCACACACGAAAAAATTGGACTCGATCGCCTTACTCATTGAATGAACCAATCACAATCAATGGCGTGATGGTTCAAACATCACTTAAAGAAAAAAGAATTTTTTTTAGGCTGTCTGGAACAGAGACAAGAAAACATCTCTGGGGCGGTCTCGCCGCTGTTGCAACGTGATAAAAAACTCCAACACGCATTTCTTACTGTCCCACTAGGAAGCGATAATGTGTTCCTTATTCCCATATCCTTATATGTGATGGAGAATAATCTAAAAATAAAGAAAAAAAATCCACATGTTGGATTCTTGGGTCACAACAAATCCTTGGGCAAGCGAGGCGTCATCAGTCGGCATGACCTCCAGACTGGTTAAACTTGCTTCTTATTCAATTACAGTAAGTGCGCATTTTCTTTTAATCTTTGTTTCTCTTTTCGCGAAAAACACGTCCTTCAAAAGACATAACCGTCTCCAGTTACATACAATCATCGCGCTATCTTATTGAATTTCCTTGTATTTTTTTTGTTTGTTATTATTTCCACGTCTTTCTCAGTTTAAAGATCGCATCGCCTCCAAGTTAATTGTTTTCTTTGTTGTGCGAAAAAGAATAATGAGAATCAAGATGATGGACAAAGAGATAAAGGAGAAAAAAATGCAGGCAATAGAATCGAATAATAAATCAAAAAAAAAATTGGAATAAGCGGTTTAAGACTACACTCCCCCAAATGCAATCGAACCCACAAATAGAGTCACGTGGATCGGCCATGCTGCTTTCCACTATTTAAGTAAAGCATGGGTTTTCTTATGTTCTATCTAGCGAAAAAAAATTGAGCTTGTACAGCGATGGAAAATGAGGGATGGACGCACAAACGCAAAATGAACGGAACCGATTTCTATACGCGTAAAAAAGAAAAAGAAAAGACATGCGCACCCAATTCGTTGACGTCATTGAAGATATTGTTTCCTTTGGCTCCTTTTGTTATTCCTGTTTGGCCAATGGAACTGCGCAGCGCAATAACAAACGCAATTGACGTTGTAAAGGACCGCTTGGGTTGCTCGCCACCTGCGCCTGCAAGTTGGCCACCAATTGAGGCATCACCTTGGGTGAGTGTTCCTTGATCATGGGATCTCGGAAATCCACGGCCATCACGGCTTCTTGAAGGTACCTGTCATGCAATATACATTTCTTTATCTCATCCTTCCTTTAAAAAAAAATTATCTGAAATTTAATTTACTCTAATTTCAATTCTGTAGATGTGCCAAGATCTGCTGAAAGCTGTTGGATTAAAGCCAACAAGATCTGTGGCGGAAAGACACATGGACTAACAGAAAAGAGTTTCTGCGCATCAACCCGAGCGCAAACAAACATCACCATGCTCAAGTCATTCATGTAGAGTGCCTAAATGAGATAAAAAAATTGCAAAATAAAATTGCAAAAAAAATAAATGATGCAATTTTACCCTTTGAAAAGCTTCGAATAATCGTCCCTCATGAATCATGTGTTTCAATTGGATTTGAAGTTCAGCTGGTGTTAGTTCTACAACTGCGGGTGTCACTGCGCGGGATTGGATTTGTGCCGCCTACATGAATGGGTAATGAGATTACAACGAAGATCGTAAGCATATGGAGGTGCATTACATGAACTGCCAACAAGGCTCCGTCTAAGGCCAATTTCTGATCCTTGATGGCAAGCTGCATTTCGGATTGGATCACAGGAGTTAAAAGCATTCGAACTTTTTCTGGAAATCTGAATAGAAACCAGAAATAAAAATCAGACTCTTGTGTGTTCCAGGAAAATTAATTAAGACTTACTCATGAGATATTTTCTTCAACTCTGTTTTTGTATCGGTTGATATGGACTGCCGGACTTGATCCAGGACGACGGCTATCTTATCCATGGTAGCGTTGAGTTGGGCGGTCGACTCTTTGTCCTGCAGCCTTCGATGTCGTTCCAGGTTGCTCTCGATATTGCGCACAACTGGGAAGGTAACGTTATTTGTTTTGAAATGACGCGTGATGCAAATCTTTTCTGAATAGTCATTTCTAATTGAATGCTCACATTCTGCAATGCCTTTGGAGAACGTCGTGTGCAACTGGGTGAAAAGGCTGTGGAACGAGCCCTCCAGCGAAGGAAGCAACTGAGATGCAATAGCCTCTTTGCATCCGCGATTCATGGCCGATACGGCTGCCGACGACGTCGCTTGGCTGTAGGCATCGACAATGGTTTTGTTTTGAGACAATTGCGTCAGTAATTGAAGGGTCGTGTTTTTCAGCACAGGTTCCAGTTTGTGCATCTCGGTCGCAATGACCGACTGCAATTCTTTGCGAATAAAATCGACACTCCTTTGTTCTAAAGTGTGCGCTTTGTTCTCAAATTCTGAACGGATGGTAGACTGGAGTTTGGACACCGACTAACAAATGGACCATTAAGCAAATTTTTATCCAGGAATTTAAAAAAAAGGGAAAAACAAATACCTGTTGAGTTTTGGACGGAGAATTAATTTCATCCAATTTTTTCAATTGCCTGTCGAAATAAACTGCAAGTGTAGACTCCATCTGGGAGATCCAGGGCGGCTGGACAGTTGCCGGTGATTGCATCCGCGTCATTTCGGATTTTAATTCAGCTATTTCGTTCTTCAATTGCTGCTGTTCGGCTCGCTGAGCGGATACTAATTGAACCAACTGATCGAGCGATTGCTGCATCATTTGCAATTGAGCAGAGCTTCCAGCATCCGTCTCACGTGCTGCTGGCTCTTTGGGCCGTTGCAATGGCTGAATGCCCAGCGGTGGAAGAACGGATGGCCATGTGGCTTGCGCTGTCGAAGCCTGGGGCTGTAATCATATTAAATTAAATCAAATTTTAAATCATCTGTAATATTATAAAAAGAAAGCGAAACTACTTCAACGACAAGAGCTTCTTTAAACAGTTCCAGCAAACTGCCGTTTAAATCCGCAGATACGGAAGAGGGAGTAGGAGGAGCGGCAACAGCGGAAGTGGGGTAAGTGCATAGCGGTTCCTGAACAGATGGTGCATTATGCTAGATTGAAGAAGAAGAGGTGCCCAAATAATTACAATGGCCGTAACCAAAAGTTCAAAAAGACGCCATACTTTATCCATTACGGGGGATGATCCTTTGCTATTGGCAGAGGCTGTACGCACCAAAGCCGGTGATAAAGCAATTGGATAGGCCGATAAGGCTTCCTGAAGGGCCGGGCCGGTAGGGACAGTGGCCGAAGAAGTATCAGGCGACTCAATGGAGCCTTCTGTCAGAGGTCTTGTGCCCAAGATTTCTTCAACTTCACGGCTGGGACTGCTACCCCCACTGGGGACACCATTCCGTTTTGGTGTAGTGGAGGAGGTGACCTCGGGTGTCGGTCGGCGTGGACTCGACAGCGCCAAAATTTCGTTGGGTGCAGGCGGTAAAGGACTCACTGTGACTGGTGATGTCACTAATGATTGCTTTTGCGAGTCCGTGTTTGTTTTGGCCGGCGAAACGAAGGCATCAGGAGTCAACAGGTTGATATGATTGGTGGTAGATGCTGCTGTTTTAACTACATTTACAGGTTCGTACTCTGACGTTGTGTTGATCGTGGAAAAAGAAGTTCCAATGCCTTCACCCAAAGGGACTGAGGTACCCAATTCGAAAACGGCTTTGCATTTTTGCAACGACTTGGGTTGCACGATTAACATCTTCACTACCACTTTACTAGCCTTTTCGTCTCCATCGAAATCTTCATCGCCCATGGGCTGAGAAGGTGGTCTCACGGAGGCCTCACGAATGGCAACGCTAATAGCCGAAAATGGTAGCAAGAGTTGAGTGATGCTGCTCACTTTAGAGACGATCGGTACTTCAGCTTTAAGTGATTCATCACCACCGTCATCAAACAATGTATGTTTTTCGTCTTGTTCCTGTTCTATATGCATCACGTAAAGGGCCTACGATAATGAGAAAATGTTTATTAAGAAATGACAAGTTATAATGGATGTACTCACTTTGCGGTGAATATCAGATATCACAAGGTAGGATGCTGACAAGTCCAGTGTCATTTTTTGGACAATGGGTGTGTTATCATCCGACTTAAAACGGATGGTCTGATGACATTTCCATAGCTCGCAAGACCATAGTTTGAATTCGGTATTGTTTTCGGCAGATGTAACGGCCCATTTCCACAATGGACACCTAAAAGCGAATACATAAAATCGAATCAAATGATAAAACGTGGAAGTCAACAGTTTGCTTACTCTCGTATGTTTGGATGGCTTAAATTATCCAAAAATATGATACCCGAGAGCCTTTTGCCTTCATGGGGTTGCCATTTGTGCAGACTTTTAGGGTCCTCTTTTTTCGTATTCACCTTTAAATAAGACAAAACATACGCAAGTTGAAAATAAAATAATATTAAATATTTTTACCAAAAAGAATCTGACATAGCCATCAAGGCTGGCGACTGCAAGCGCAGTTGAGTCTGGGGAAAATGCGATATCAACCACAGCATCATCAAAAGAAGTAATTTGGGTAGCTCCAGTTGTCACAGTGGGATAAGTGACTGTGCCATTGATGTGACCCAGATGCCATATTTCCACACGGCAGTCATGTGATGAGGCAAGCAACAATGCATGATCATCGGCATCATTTCGCCAACCGTCATTGGCTTCGTCTACACCGGAGTAACATTACGAAGCACATTTCATTACTGATCATTTTTAAATCATTCAAAGATTACTGACCAGGACTTTTGGGATTTTCTGGAACATATGGACACCAGACTACTCGATGACAATCACTGGGAGTTGAAACTCCATCAGGGTTAACTTGCAAAATTAATTGAGCAGTTGATCCAACAATTTCATGCACAAGCAGGTAACCACATTCATCCACAGCTGCCACAAGTATTCTCTTTTCATGGAAAGCAAATGAAAGATCTCTAACAAAACCACGAAAACCCTTCAATAGGATCCGATCAGTGCTACCATTTCTTATCACACGGACCATGCCAGCCGATTTACCAGGAACTAAACGAGAAAACAGAATTTTTTACGTACATACACAACCACAAAACTATTGAAAAATAACCTGTCAGGGCATATGCAAAATATTGACCCTTGAAGTGAGTGGCAACCAGGTTTCCCCAATGAAATGATTTATCCCAAGCCGAATCAACTATGTTTTTAACTTTGATCTGGGAGCTACCAGATCGGTGTCCTCCATTGACAGGGTAAATAACAACTTCTTCTGAAGAGTTTGTCGCAACACTTTGCCAATCCATCGCTTCTGAAAACATACTAGAAAATTTTTTTATTATGGAATGCAATCTTAATTAAGTATCCAATAAAATTTTAAGTCACACACATGGCAAGTTCCTCATCTTTGCTCCTTTGGCCGTTAAAATTACAGCTCATGGCGAATATTTAGGGGATATATAATCAACGAGAAAAAACAACCATGAACGTTAAAATACAAATGATTTCACAATCTTCGTATACGAAACTGAAACTTATAAGACAAACGTCCAATCGAGTTATTGGTTAGTTGCCGGTGTGTAACGTTTTAACCCTGATTCGGTCTGGAGTGGTATAGCCTGTTCAGAAAACAAAAGAAGATCGCAGAGCGGCTCAAGGAAAACATGTTGATAAACAAAACATTTTCATCTTGTTGAAAATTGGCGACTAAGTTACTCTTCTAAAATTTTAGGCTTAGCTTGCTATGCGAGTAATTGGTTTATACATACCCGTATTTTGTTCTTAAGAATCTTAAATCTTTTTCGGAATCAAATCATAGTCATTTCTAACACACCAACACAAAGTGTATTCTTGTTCTATTTTCACGGATTTTCCACCATCAATCAATTAAAGTATAAACTAAAAATAGGAGGGAAGCAAAACTTTAGTTTTTTTCAATGTAAAAAAAAAAACACCAGATTTGACTGATTGAAAACAATAAGAAAAGACAAAATCAAGTCTTTCGTGACTGTTTGGTCCAGATTTTAATCTGTAAGATTTCTTTTAAATCACAATTTTTTAATAAGAGAAGGAAATTATAAGTACTGAGTAGGTCTCTTGCACCATATAGAGGGCAATCAATGACAAAGGTAGGCTAGAGATTTATCCAAGTCCATGGCCAGAAATTTTTTATGCTTCATTAGGTGGTTCTGAAAACAAATGAATCCAATGAACACATTATTTGACAAAACCAAATCAAAATACTGGAGAAAAGGCATATAAAATATAACGACATACCTGTGCCGAAGTATCGGTCACCAAAATTACCAATGCCAGGTTTGACGAAAAATTTCTCATTTATCTCTGGGTCTACTGCTGAAGAAACAATTCGAACTTTTGGAAAAGCGTAGGCAATCGTATGTACACCTGTTCATAAAAAGTAATGCAATAGGAAACAACTCCATTGTAACTTATTCCTCTCTTATTTACCGGAGGCCGCCATCAGTAGGGAAGCGACTAGAATATTTTCCTCTGGGACGTCGTGATCAAGGAGTACTCGGATAGCCATCATGGCCGCAGCTCCCGTCGCCACGGTAGCGTCCATTAGTATGACTAGATAGTCTTTAATGTCACGAGGAAGACGAAGATAGTATAACTGATCAATCATAAAACTAGTTAGCTACGAATGTGTGTCAATCATTTTTATACTGTCACCTCAGGTTCCCCTGTTTCGATGTTGTTCTGAATAAGAATTTTCCCGATGCGGACGTCTTTGCAAACTTCTGAAAGTGCTTGTTCCATAGTTTCGCCGGCTCGCTTAAAATATAACGAATGCACGATGTTCTGGCATTTTATCAAGCATTACTTCTTGGAATTACCAAAACGGAGACTCCAACTATTTTATCCGTAGCTATGCGTTTCCCTTGATATAGCACTCCCTGTGGAGTTTCTACCACGGTGTCCTACATGAAGCAAAAAATTATTTATAAGAAAAGAACCGGAATACCAAAATAGCGGGAGTTTACCTTAAATGGCAATAAAGACAGAGCAAACTCAATGGTCAATCGAATAAGCCGGCGGGAATAGAAGATGAATTCATCACGTGGAGTGTCTTTATTACGAATGAATGTATGCAAGCCCTTGACTTGCGGAGTTAAGGGCAGAATGTGAAGAGAATTTGGCAGTGGTTGATCCACTTGGGCACTGGCCAGGATGGGCCTTAGCTTGAAACCTCTCTAAGAAAGAAGAATGCATCAGGGAAACAGAAAAAATTGTTTTCTATGAGTGATTAGTACACACCAACTGCAGTTGTGTCTGAACATGCTGCACAATAAGGCTTATTGCAACTTCATTATCACCACCTCGCGGTACGATAATGTCGGCGTGTGCCATCAAAGGTGCAATATAGTGCTCGAAAGACGGTTTGACAAATGAGCTATACTGTTTCAACACTCCTTCAAGTTCACGTCCTCGCTGAGAGATATCACGCCTTAACCGCCGTGCCAATCGAATATCCGAATCGGTATCAACAAATACTTTCATGTCCAGCAGCTATAACATAAAAGTTTTCATTTTAAAGGGTACTATCGTTGTCTATTAGTTTAAAAAAAATATTTACGGAACAAATTTCCTGGTTGTAAAACGTCAAAATGCCCTCAAATATAATCACATTAGCACCATACATGGTTTTCTATGGAATAATAAAGAAATATGTTAAAATGCGTACGATTAAATCGGCGAAAAATTAGAAGACATACCGTTTTGGTTTCTCGGCTGTGGGTAATGAAATTGTAGATTGGAACTTCAACGCTTTTAAAGTGTTTTAGACGATGCAAAGTTTTCCATAAGAGCTCGAAATCGAAAGAGTCTGGGTGATCGAAGTTGTATTCGTTTTTAGATGCTTGCTGGTGCTGCTTTTCTGTCAAAACCTTCGGAAAAAATAATAAGGTTATAGTAGTTTCTTACGATGAAAAGGCTTAAAAACGTTCACCTTGTAGAACGAGTCCATACTCAGTAAAGTTACCCAAGGATGTCCCAACGATTCGATTATTTTATTTGTCACGGTCGTTTTGCCCGAGGCGCTTCCACCGCAAATTCCTTTTAATCGCCCAAAAAAGTATTTATTTTGAATACCTTTTTTTGGCATTTTAGAAATAATGAGTCCTACCAATAACAAAAGGTTCAACATGTTGTCCAGAGAAATTATACCACGGAGGCCTGCCAGCAGTGTAAAATGTTTTTTGTTCCTTTGTCCTCAAAATAAAGTCCTACCACATTTTGTTATTGTATTGAATAATGTGGAGTATAAGTAATTATTTTTCGTACCTGGTTAGTTGTTGTTACAGCTGCTTTGGCAGCAGCGCTCTGTGATAAAGTTCTTTGTCTTCTAGATCTAGGAGATTTTGGTTGAGAGCCTTCAGAAGGAGGTCTAGGTGGAAATTGAGGTGACAGTGGTGCTTCACCTTCATTCCTTGGAGTGTCAGATTCAGTGATGTTATCCATGCCTGAATCGCTAAATGGCCATTCATCACCACCATCACTATCAGTAATAAAAATTCGTTGAAATCGTATTCAGGATATAACATAATATTTTGAATTCAGAAAATATGTATTGTAAAATTAATTCGATCTACTTCGGAATTATCACAAGGAGATCCATGAAGAGCTCCTGGCAATAGTATGTTCTAACTCTGTATACCTTTCTGAACTGGCAGAACTCGGAGGGTCGTAAAACCTCCCAGCCATCTCTTGGTCCGGCTTAAAAGTTCCCCAATCACTTAAGTAGGCGTTATAAAATCTTTTCAAATTTGTTTAAAAACTTCTCGAACTTGGACGAGACGGATCGATATTTGCACGCGCTTACCTCTTGAATATAAAAAAAAAGAGACTTACGTCGTCTGCTTTAAAATTAATTTGTAACCAATAGCAACTGGCTGTTTATCAATGTGAATTTTTACCTAGGTTTCACCATGTCTCAACCAACCTTGAGTAAGTAAAAGTTAAGGCATAAATATTAAACACAAGTTCGAAGGTCTATAGCAAAAATGGATGCACAAATTGTTTAACTATGTAAAGAATGTCTTCCGCAATTCTAACTCGTATCCGCTTCATCATTCCTGTTTTAACCCGCTTTTCAATTCCAAAGTATTTACGGGAACAATTGATTTTTTTATTTAATATTTCTAGTCACACGTGAATTGATTCGCAAACGAGCGGAGCATAACGAGGTAAGTTTCACTTAAATATTTTTACGTCAGTAAAAATTTTTCAACCCAGAACAATCATGCCGAAAGGGGGAAATATTTTCCCTGGAAGAAATTGCCCTACACCAGCAAAACATATGCAAAATCGAGCACATTGACTTCTGGTGTCCTTGTTTGAAAATACTCTACCTTCAAGCCAATGAAATTTCCAAAATAGGTAAGAAAAAAAAAAACCTTGAATAACTTGATGCAGAACTCATGCCGCCAAATGTGCTGCACCCTCGCAGAAAACGTACGACGCTTGAAGTGCTTGGAGTATCTCAATCTGGCGTTGAATAAAATTGAGATAGTGGAAAATCTGGAAGGATGCGAGTCGCTGGAGAAACTAGATCTAACACTCAACTGCATCCGAAAGCTAAGCAGTTTGACTTCTCTTACCAACAACTACGCCCTTCGCGAAATGTACGATAAAAGCAAGATCCACATATTTGGTTACTCTGTGCACTTTCTCGCAATTTCTAGGCAACAACTAAATTTAGTAAATATTTTATTTTTTGAATATTTAAAGATACCTGACCGGTAACCCCTGTGCTGCTTTCAAGTTTTATCGTTCATATGTCATTGGCATCTTGCCCCAATTGGAATGTTTAGACGGGGTGCCTGTTTTGCATACTGAACGGCTAGCGGCAAAAGCTGATTTCGATTACATAGAGTCAAAAATTTTGGAACAAGAATCTATAAGTAACAAGTGGAAATTGTAGACGTGGCTTTGCATGCTAAAGGCAGTTGTTACTTTCTTTCAGAAACTTACAACCCGCCAATGGAACGAGCCTCTGAAATACGCCGTCAGCTACGAGGTGAGAGAGATTGTTGCAATACAACAGTTTCTTCGTCTTCAAAACCGGAGATAAACCGACTCGTTTCTAAAGATGGTCGTGTTTTGAATTCTAATCAAGCGCAGGCCCGTTTTACATTAGTAGAAGAAGACAATGCTATGATTTTAACTGTAAAACTCCCAAAGTAAACAATGTTATCACCCTTCAAAATTACGGCAAAAACTTAGGTCTCTTTTGAACTAGATACATGGATACCTCTCTGATAGACGTGGACGTTCAACCTACCTTTGTTCGAGTCATGATCAAGGGCAAACTTTTACAGCTGGTTCTTCCGGCCGAGGTACACAGTGATAGGTCCGTGGCGCAGCGATCACTGGCTAGTGGAGATCTGGTCGTTACTATGCCAACGGTAAGTCCATATTTTCTCAACCTTGTTGAACGCCAAGAATAAATTAATCGATCGAAAACTTTGAGAACGGTCTTGCCAAATCTACTAAGGGAGAAAAAAGGACACTTGTTAACGTTCAATTTTCCACTAGGCTGACGGCGTTGTCAAACCAAGAGATTTGACAAGCGAAGCCAACAAGGTTCCCCCGTTAGAAAGGATTCCTTAAGGTAATAGAGAAGATTAGTTTACTTCATTTCATCTCTTCTTTTACACCCTTCATCATTCCCATTTTTAAAAGACTTGAATGTAACAAGTATGACTACTAATTTCGATTGCAGTAAAGGACGAAAATACGAGTTAGCAATCAAAATAATCTCCAAAACGTTATCGTTAGAAAAACTGTGGTAGATAGTAACGTGCAAGGGCAAGAACAGGGGCAGATGACGGGATTCCAGGGAACGGTCCTGAGGCTGCAGCAATGTCCAGATGCGAAAATGGAAGAGGCACAGCTCCATCGATGCCATGCTTTTAAATTAAATAAAGATTTCCAATCACTATATCAATAATAAATATCGAGATTCTTACCTTGTTTAATCCTGATGCCAGGATGATGAACGCAGCTGGGGCTTGATGGCCACGTGGAGTGCGGGATGACGGCAAGTTATTGCATTGCAAGACATCTTCATACTCGGATTTGCCTGCAACGAAAGAGTAGATCAAAGAAGTGCAAAACAGTAAACGAAAATATACGCTATTTACCTTTATGGAATGCATAGTCTTCTTTGCGAATAGTGGAGATCTCGAACATATCACCTAGAAGGTTTCCAGCTTCCTGTACCTTCTTGGATACTTCCTGGCGAGCCGCAGGCCCATTATCTAAAATGATGGAGTACGGTTCACCAACCGCCAAGTAAGCGTGTCCAGTGAGTGTAGCAATTGTCATTAGTTGAGGATTAACTGCATTCACTGCTTCTTCTTTCAACTGTGGAAGTTCAAAAAGAACGTCAAATAGGGTTTTAGAAAGATGGCACAGTTCATTTTTGGTACTTTGCATAGAACATCCGCCATAGCCATTCTTCCTTCCGCATCCGTGTTTCCAACACGAACGCGAACACCAGCACGCGAAGTGATAATCTCATCACTGACGTAGGCGTTTGATCCAACGCTATTGCGTACCATGGCTAACGCTCCAACAACTTCTACGTCAGTTGGTTTCAGCTCATCAACCACTTTTATGAATGCAGCGACAGCGGCTGAGCCGCACTTGTCTCGGTGCATGCCAGCCATGACACCTCCTGCCTTAATATCACAGCCACCGGTATCGTAGGTAACACCCTTACCAACCAAATAAATGGTTTTCGTAATCGGGCCAGACCCCTTGTAACGAAGATAGATGATTCGTCCAGCATGACGAGGAACATCTGAACAAAACACCGACTGTGAATCAAATCAATTTATTATCTAATATATAATTTATTTACCATTGGCGCAACGGTTAACAGCAGCAAATAATGGATATTCTTTCTCAATAGTTTTGAGATCAGAGATCACTTCTACACTAACTGAACTTCCATCAAACAGTTCCCGGATGTATTCTTCCACTAGAGGAGGAGCCATTCTTTCCGGGTCGGACCCACCAATATCCCTCCCAGCAATTCTAAAGGAATTTTTTATTTTAAAAATGGCAAACTAGAGAGGCCAGCCAACGGCTTAAAAAGAAAGTGGCTTATTTTTTTACCTTCCGTTCTCCAATGCCAATGCAAGTTTACGAACTGACTCGGCAGCTGGACAGTCCAGGCCAAGCATTTCAGCTTTATGGGCTTTTTCGGGACGACACTCCCGAACTTCCAAAGGCTTTACAGAAATTGGGTTTATCATACGATATTCGTTGGGATAATTCACATCGAGTACTGACCACGTATAATGCTTGAAGCGCTCCCAATACGCTGACTAGATTCCCATGCTTATACATGGGGTTGTTTGCAACGGGAAGCAGCGAAAGCAAAGGCCGTTTGATTCCAGCTGATAGTGCCCTTAAAGTCAAATGGAAAATGCCAAACTGGTGAATAAATCAAGGCAACACCTTGCTGAAAACATAAAACTAGATAGTTACCTTTTGATTCCTTTTTCAGCAGCTTCTCCATAGCTTCTGACATCACTGAAGTCTTTATTGAGAGCACCAAGTGGGGCATAAACTGTCCTACCAGAGGGATGGGAAGTTGCCACAATACCTCCCTCTTCTTCAAAGGCAGCATCAACCTTCAATGAGTGTTTAAGTGAAACGTACAAACCCATTAAGTTATGAATTACTGTATTACTTTGCTTTGGTTCAGCAAATGTTCAGCATGACTTGATGCATTGTTCAGAGAATCAGAAACCAAAACCACTCCATCAAAGCGAGAATCAGATTCTGCACCAGCCTTACAGGCTTCAATGGCACATGTCGCCCATCTATGAAAACAGCAATTATTCTATTTATTAATTCTGATTAATATAGTTTTACACCATTCTATTATGAAGGATGAAATATGAAATACCTTGCACCAGTTGTGGTAGCTGCCATCCTCAGAGACTGAACTGAAGAAAGCATATGCCAAGAATGAAGCTGAAAATACAGACAGGAGGTTTTAGAATGTTATATTTCATAAATGGTTTTTTCGTAGATTATGTTGCAAAGGGCAAAGTCCCTACCTTTATCTATGGCTGTCAATTTATCTGATCTCAATGACTCCCTAAGCTATAACCAATGCTCGACAAACAAGTTAAACAATTAGCGCCTCGTTCTCTTCCCTTGCCAGACTTGGCGTTAAACAAATGCACACGATAGCGAGCAGCCGGTTTGGTTCAGAGGGGCGGAATTCCAGTTCCCGACTGAGTTTCATGAATTTGCATTTTAAGAATCTCCGTTTTGATTCATGAATTTCGTCTGCTTCAAAAACGGCGGTGCCAGTTCCCGAACGCAAATCCATCGTTGGAACCAATTCAAAACGAATGAATAAAAAGTAAAACTGCAAAGGAAAAAACACTGAAAATTTGAAGATAACAGAGTTAAACGTCTGAGAAGCATAACTTTTTCTACTTCCCTATGACGGTTCTAATCACCTCAATCATGTGTAATGTGTCACCTGATTTTGGGTAAGATGCAGGAACTTATCAGGCGTGGTTAGTCGACTGTAGCTTCAACAAGGAAGTATTCTATTTCGTAAAACGAATACCCGACACGTATTGAAGAATATCGACAGAGACCATTCATTCATTGTATGTGATATGGGAATTCTCTATCCGAAAATATTGAAGAATGGCGCAAATGTAGGCCAAACTTTGTGCAAAATATCGCAAGTGAACAGTTAATGGCTGACAAAATAAACAGCAAAAAGGTTCCCCCTAAGTCGTCAAGATAATTATAAGAAGACAATCTAGTAACTACCAACGAATTGCTAATTATCCACTATGGCCTCTATTGGGCTCCGAAACTTAATTGCGATGATAAGAAGAGTGGATATCGTTTTGGATCTAGTAGAGAGAACCAAACAAAGTTCCTTTGCCGCTTCTTAACCCTTTTCGCGATAAAACTCTACATGAAGACGAAATATGGCGGAAGTCGATTCTTTATCGGTCGGGTTCCTAAAATATTAAGAAATATGAAGTAGCTCTCACAATAAAGTTTCATGAAAAACAGCTGACAAGGCAATGCTTGCTTTGCATATGGTTGTCGACAAGGTTGCTAAACTGGATAGGCATTCATTCGAAACGTCATCAAGTTCCAATTAATACGATCCTATCCGAGATAAGCATTTAAAGGAAAAGTTAATTAGCTTATATTGTCGATAGCGATAGAAAAGAATGGGTTGTTGGTTATTACGAAAAACGGCTCTGTATTTACAAGCTTCAGCGATAAGATTCAGCAAAAAAAAAGTGGAAATTTTGAATGAATTTGTGGTTAAGCGCAGCAGGTTACAGGGCCAACAGTAGGGAAAGGTCGCCTTTTCTTGTATCAATTTAATTTGGAACAACGAAGTCACCCATGCAGAAAGAAGAGGAAAAATTTTCGTGGCATGCCACGTATTGAAATAAATTCGGAGAAGAAGAAATTTTTTCACAGACCGTTAAAGAGTAGTTTGGTACAAGGCAAGATTATTGAAAATGGAAATCGGATTTTTGAGTCGAGCAATAAAGCCAACTGCCAAATTTGAACCTTTGTTACTTAGATTTTAATCAGGTGAAAGAAGACATGTTAGACGGATTTGAAGTTTCTTCACTCGGTCGCCAGCTTTCAATTGTATAATCTTTTGAACGTTTTGACGAAACAGGAGAAACAATATTTTTTTTCTTCTTTTCCTTGTTGATTACAAAAATGACCGGCCGAATCGCATGGAACTTCCACGTTGATCACATCCATGTTTAATTGGGCGCTTAATAATTGAAGAAGAATTTTGTGTTTATTAACTCTACTAACAGCACCGATTCGATTGGCGGTCATTGCGTCCCCCTTCTAATGGAACGCGATCTAACGCTTCAGTCTGCTCCCGTCCACAAGTTTTGGTCAGGATTGCTTGGGCCAGTTCATAAAAAGCACTCTCAATGTTGATGTTTGCTTTGGCTGATGTTTCCATAAACCTAATTCCATGTTCTCTGGCAATCTGAAATTATATTCCATAAAAAATTTGACAAAGATATCAAACATTTAGGTAATTTATTGTTACCATTTCTCCTTTTTCTTTACTGACTGCTCTTTTATCTTCCACATCACACTTATTTCCAAGAATCATTTTCTCTACATCTTCATTTGCATGCTGCAAACAAATGGTAATGAAAAAAAAACATTCTCTTGTTTTCATCTATCTTTGTTCCCTAGGAACAAAAGATGTTACTTCGTCTATATTTCTGAGCCATTTTGCAATATTGTCAAATGTTTTCACACTGGTGATGTCATATACAAGCATGATACCCATTGCTCCACGGTAATAAGAAGTTGTGATGGTGTGGAATCGTTCTTGGCCAGCAGTGTCCCTAAAATCAAAACATCTTAAATGCAAAAGACCTCTAAATAAAGTCATATAGCCATACCATATCTGGAGTTTTATTTTTTTTCCTTGAAGTTCAATAGTTTTAATTTTGAAATCAATACCTACAATTACGACAAGACCGACGGTTAATGCAATCATGTGAAAACATCTTTGACAGGGGTGCGGCTGGGAACTTGGAGGAGTCGATTGAAAAGTAAGCACTGACTTACCAATTGTAGAAATGAAAGTTGTGTTGAATGCATCGTCGGAAAATCTGAAAAGAATGCATGTCTTTCCGACACCCGAATCCCCGATGAGCAGTAACTTGAACAACAAATCATAGGATTTCTTTGCCATCTTCGATTTAGAAATTTACGATTTATTTTACTAACTCTATCCTCTCTGGGCGGCTGCACTAAGGACACTCAGACTCAAACATATGATTGATCCCAACCCTGTTAAACAGGAAGGCCCTGGCAATTAGGATGTTTAACAAGTGGCTCCAACGAAAATTTATAACTCGTAACTGCCTTTCGCGATAAGCGAATTCGTTTATGCTACCAATTTATTTGTTAAAAATAAGTTTCAATTAATGATTTATTTGTCGTTTTTATTCAACTATTCATACTTTTTAATATTTGTTTTCTATATGACAAATAATCACCGGGGTGTGGTGCTAGTTTAATACTACAAAAAGAAATTCTTATAGTTTTGTACGAATTAGCCACCTAGTGGTCTAATGAAAACGCTAATACATGCGCACAGGAAAATGTGTTGAGTGTCAGGCCTACATCAATGCAGCGAAGGCATCGTCTTGTGCAATCGTATAATCGTTTGGTTGTTTTGGAATTTTGGATGACGTATCGCGTATTCGTTGTAACAGTAATCCCATCGAATAGTTGAGTGGGTTAATGATCAATTGCGAAGTAAGTTTGATTCATCGAATTTGAGCTACTTCATATGGTGGCTTTGCTGGCACTAAGTGTTTCCTTAGTTGTATCATTGCGTCCGCAGTTACCTTTGCACGTCACTGGGCTTTCTAGAAGGGTCATGGATGTTAGTTTTATAGCAATATTAACTGGGCAACGACATGAGCCCATGCCCACGTAGTTATATCGACGTCTGTTTCTGTCTTGTATCACCTCTTACCTGTTACTGAACAATCAATCTTATCTTTAAAGACATTGAATGTCCTTATCGTGGTTTATATCTTCATGTTATCATTCAATATATTGCTAGGCTTTCTTGTGATTAATTTCATGCATTTTGCTTAGGGAAGGTTTTTTCTCCTTTATAAAACATGGCATCTCAACCCAACTACCCAACTTACCCTTCTCAGCCCGCTCCTGGACAACCAAGCTATGGCTGGTCTGTCCCTGTCGATCAAGGTGGTTAGTCATCCTCACTTATCATTCCGACATTGCTTGTGACTGTCTACCGATAAATTGTGATATCATGTTTGTTTTTTTGTTTCCTATTATGACAGATCCTCCACCCCCATACAATCAAAACCCACCTCTTCATAATCCACAACCACCCCCAAGTTCAGCTAATATGTACGGTGGCGCAGATTACGAATCTGGAGGACTCGGCGATGCCGCCTTTTCTTTTTCGGAAAAATCTGTCCGTATGGCCTTTGTGAGGTATGAATGAACCAATATTTATTAATAGTATTAATGTTATTCTTTATTTTTCCCACGTCCGTCTTGATCCTGTCACAGGAAGGTGTACGCGATCTTAATGGTTCAGCTAGCCATTACAGTGGGTTTCATCTCTCTTTTTGTGTACGAACCGAACGTCAAGTTATATTCTCGACAACATCCTGAAATGTGGTGGATAGCATTTACCATGACCTTTATCTTATTAATCGTTCTTGCCTGTTGCAACGATTTTCGACGACGCTGGCCTTTGAACATCATTTTATTGGGGCTTTTCACTGCGTGCGAAGGTTTCATGCTTGGAGCCGTATCGTCCCTCTATAGGGTACGTTGTTTTTCGTATACGAGTAAATTTTATTCGCCACCTGTTAAGTAATCTTTATCTTTACAGTCGGAAGATGTGCTAATTGCTGCCGGTATATGCACGGCCGTATGTCTTGCGTTGACTGTATTTGCCATGCAAACGAAATGGGATTTTACTGCTTGCGGAGGGATTCTTTTTGTCTGTGTCATCGTTTTGTTCATTTTTGGCATTGTTGCTATTTGCATCCCAGGAAAGGTTATCAACCTGGTTTACGCTTCGTTGGGGGCACTTCTTTTTAGTTGCTATCTAGTTTTCGATACCCAATTGATGTTGGGTGGCAAACACAAATACTCGATTTCTCCTGAAGAGTACATCTTCGCGGCACTAAATCTTTATCTGGACATTATTAACATCTTCTTATACATCTTAGCTATAGTTGGTGGCTCTCGTAACTAAACGATGAACCACGTCTCTTGATCTTTTTTCTCCCTATTATTATGGATTCTCTTGAGTCTGACTTTCTTTGTTCTAACTAGACTAGTTTACGTCTGCCTAATGTCCGAATAATCTTCTTAAACACTAGATGTTTGAGTAACTAACGTACTGGAAATTGGTGTTACTTTGCATCTCGTCAATGTTCGGTTATCGTTGCATGACCATTCCACGTCGATTGCTTTTCTTCTCATATTAAAATTATATCAATTGTTGTCGCCGGATCAATGGCGCAAGTTTCATAACAATAGTTTCTGTCCCCTATTAGTTTGATGTTAATAAGAGCCAACGTTCTTCAGGCGCGGGAATTTGAAATTCAGTTGGTTGCCATCACGAAATGCCAATTGCCATTGAAGGCATTGTATTTGGCGCTTTTTGTTTCGGGCTTATCTTCGTTACACCCGTTGTCTACTTTTTAAATATTGTGTTGAAATAAACAAGATAAATAAACTTGTTTTTATCGGGTTTCTAATGCCAGTCTAGATCAGACAATAGTGGGATTGGCATGGAAATCGTAATAGCAAAATGCAAACAAACCATTTCCATTAAAAGGTAAATATAAAGGTTACGACTGTTGCTTTTCTTCCATTCCACGGGACAGGATATCCTGTGTTTTGCAAAGTGTTCGATTATGATTAGTCATATTTCATAATTGTAATGTATACCTGATCCATGGTTTCAAAAAACGCCTCCTCGGCTGTCTGCAAATGTTGATCGACCGTGGATTCCATTGGGTGGGAAACTGACAAATTGATTTGAGTTCCCTGACCATCGATCGCTGCCATCATATCAATCGATGGTTCGATACCAGTTGCCTCATGACTTTCTCCGATGCTTGTGTTTTCTTTACTGTGCAGCGACTGCAGCGTCTCTTTCAAACTCGCAAACATTTTCTTTGAGGGAGATGTTGGTGATTGAGGTTGCTGAACCGCCAAAGAGCCTTGCGAAGCAGCCGCCACAGAAGCAATTGCCATATGAAAAACAATGGAAGCCTTCGCTCCCTGTTTACTCTTTCCATCTTTACTCCTCTGCTCCAAAGTCTTTTCTCGTCGTGTTTCTCTTTCCAGTAACTAAACGTTGATTTACTGAGTTAAAACATAAAGAAAAAATGTGGTAGCTCATTAAATTTACCGAGGTGAGTGCAGCTTTATCATTCCTAGTGACCGTTGATAAGTTCTCGCTTATTTGGATGACTGACAAGCGCCCATCTTTGCTACCGACAGCCATGATCTTTCCTTGTTCTTGGGTACTCAAACTAAGTAGCGGGGACTCACTGACCTGTTGAAAATGTGTTAAATTGGATTATTTTAAAGATATTAATGAAATGGTTCTTCTAACTTGTGAACACAAAGTAGGATTTATGCGTTGGGCTAAAATATCCCATAGATAAAGAGCACCGTCAGTTGCTGCAGTAAATATAACAGAGGGTCTCGTGTAACTCCATGCTCCGGCCAACAGCTGGACGTTCTGATTCCTGAAGCCGGAAAAAAAAACTGTGTTATTTACTTCGCTAAAAAAATAAATTTATAAAAATGAATGAACCTTAAAGTTAAAATAGGCGAATCACGAATATCCTCTGTCCAAATGTTGGTCGTCCAATCGCCAACTGTCAAAAAGATTTTGGGCAATTGCGGATGGCGATGAAGAGCGTGTACCGGACCCAAATGTGCTTCATATTGACACATAATTCGCTCTGCTGTTGTTCTTGCCCTTCTGTTACAATTCATCACAATACCTGGTAAGGAGGAACGTTTAATCATTCAGTTGGAACACGAAAAAAAGATCTAATTATAATACCTTGACGAGTGCCAACTAGAAACTTGTTCGGCATGGAAGGGTCGTACTCGAGACAACAAGCAGAAAGGGCGTTTTCGGGACGAGGGCTTGCGCTGGGATCGAGCACAAGTGCGTCAATTGGTGCATTAAGTTTCCGCATGTCCCACCAAAGCACCTGGTTTAAAATGTATATTTAAAAAAAAATTTATTCTTCGGCCGTTTCGGGGTTTAAGGTAATACTTGTCCATCTCCAGAAGCAGAAAAAAATTCTCCTCCGGCTTTAGAATTACTCCAGATTATTGATGTGACACTCTCCGAATGGCCGACATCGATCGGAACGCATTCAACTGGGCCCTGACTTTTACGAACATCCCATATTCCTACGGCGCCATAGATCGATCCACCGGCTAAAATGTGTTGGTCACGCGGATTAAAAGAAACTGAGCGAAGCTGACTCATACTGCGGAGTACAATTTCCGGTTGCACAGCTCTTTCTATCGACCCAATAAATGTACATCAATAACTATAGGAAGGTATTTCGTTTAAACTACGTTATGGGAGACACGTACCAATATTCCATATGTAGGAATCATTGTCTTTGTGATCAAAAAGATTTTTCCAAAATGGATCTGAATACGCAGCTGCCAATTTTGTTCCTCCATCTGGGCTCCAGCTAAGCCCAGTAACTGCTCGTCGTGTTGGTGATGGATCCTTTAGGAGGTGAAGTGTTCTGAGCGGATTCGGGTCTGGGGTTGGTCTGTTTTAAGAATAGAGATGGTTAATGAAAGGTAACGAGGTTCTATGATTTTTCAACACGACTAACACATCCGGAACGTCAGTAAAATAGTCTTCGTAGATGTTAAAGACGTTGTTTTGTTTAATGTAGTGTTCCATTTGCTATAAAAGAAAAAAAATTTAGTCTAGTTCGCAAATTATACTGCATGAGATTACGCATCAACCTGTCCAAGGTGGAGCACTGCATGTGAATAGGCTTCATCCTTCTCGATCTTCTTACGGTAACGGGCCGTTTGATCGGATTCCTGTGGATTAACATCACGGGGCCAACCACCTTCTTTGTGATGAATACCTCGATTCTCAGTAGAAGCGCTATCTGTGTTTATCTATAATTTTGATTAAGCAATACCATGTAACCATAATGTAAAAAAATTACTCACATGCAAGGCTGAAAGATCACAAGCTTGACACTGGACTCCAATTTCTTTGTTTTTAGCGATGGTGAAGGAAGCTGTTAGTTCCGAATTTGGGTAAATGTCGACGAATTGTGAAGGGTTTAAAACTGCATCAGAGAAATTGCATTTTCTCTTGCTTAATAGCTTGATATCACGACGCACAACGCAGGTGAGATCCATTTCAATTTAGAAACGGAATTATCGATCAAACATTATCTTGATTGGTCCCACCTCTAGATGGAGGCAATAGCATGTTGTCAAACGACTACCTGACGATTCTTCCACATTTTTCTACCTGAAGAATCTAAAAGCAAATCAGTCTTCGTTCCACGCTACCTGTAACGCGAGAAAAATGAATAAGCTCCTATTAGGGCGGTTTCCTGTCGAAAAAAGTGCCTTATTTGTCTGCGATATGCAAGAAAAATTTGCAAGCAGCATAAAATACTTTCCACAAATTGTAGCCAACAGCAAGAAACTTTTAGAGTCCGCCAAAATCATGGATATTCCAGTGGTTTACACTGAGCAATATCCAAAAGGTACCGTAGATCTTTTTTTAGCCGACACGATGACTGTTATTCATATTACGTCACACAAAATTGCATTTAAGGTTTAGGGCATACTGTGCCAGAACTAAATATTACCGAGTATTCTAAAGACAAATTTGAAAAACTCCAGTTCTCGATGATGACTCCTGAGTTAATGAACCACCTAAAGGGTGAACTGAAGCATGTAATGCTTAATCTTGAATTTTGCTTCTCCAGTATGACATATTGTGTTTTCTTGCCAGATAAACACTGTTGTTCTCTGTGGAATTGAGGCTCATGCTTGCATTCGTCACACAGCAATTGATTTGATTGATCAAGGCTTCAATGTTCATGTTGTTGTGGATGCCTGCTCTTCTCGTACCATGGTTGACAGGTATGAACTCTTTCTTTTACATTCGTTGCTTATGCTTATGCTTATGCAATGATTGTAATTCTCTCATTATTTTGACAGGAAATATGCTTTGAAAGCCATTGAACGAATGGGTGCAAACCTGATAACAACGGAAAGTGCAATTTTCGGTTATGCACCAGACGCAGGTCATCCAAAATTTCGAAAGCTTCGTGAATTACTTCAAGAGCCGTCAGCTGATACTGGGCTGTAAAGAATATGGCGGGAAAAATGCCAGTTTTACAATAATGTGGTGTAGTTCGCTTCGGCACGTTGTGGGCTCGATTCGGCAAGTAAAAAAGCACAGGGTCAGTAACTAATCAAGACAAATAAACATTTTTACTTCAAGAAACCAAAAGAAAGTGCTAGTTGTATTACACCTACGGAGAATAGTGCTCCAGGTGAACTCTCTCCAAGAGAAATAAACAAACGAAGAACTATTTGAAACTTTTTGAAATTTCTACGGGTCGTTTGGCGAGATGTTGTAGAACCAACAGAATCAAGCGTTGTAGATAGATGTGGGTCGCTAAAACAAAAGTCCATATTTTCGGTAATGTATTGATGCAATTTTTATTCTTCAAACACTTGTAGCTACATGCATTAATCAATATCTCTATTTGATCATTCTAACAACTATCAAGTACCAGGCTGTTTTTTTTTTCATTTTTAAAGGTTGATGAAGGTCACCTGGGAGCTTCCCGGCGTATCTGGATGATGCGGAATAGACGTATTGTCAGAATCAGCATAAGTCCAAATGACTAGCATAGGTCCAGGCTTATTTAGATGACAATGAAAACAAAGTTCATAAACAAACTCTTCATATATGGCTGTAAAGTCATGTTAACCTACCCTAATGACAGCGTCTTGCGAGTCGCCAGTGTCAATGCTGCGTCGATAGCGAATAATGGACCATGGTTCCTGATAAGTAGCACTCGTCAGAAAGACGTCGATATGGTCATCGAATTCTCCACCTCCTGGTTGGATTTCCGACAAAACACTCAAATCTATCCATCTGTCCTGTTTGTTTAAAACAAAAGAGTTCATTTTTCGTAATTTTTGTGTAAATCAGTAACGTAAATTTGGTGGCAGAAAGAACGAAAGGACATACTTCAATGTAGCCGATACCCAGTTCATCGTCATAGCCACCAATCATCAGGTCGCCTTGAGCACCTGGTCTACCGAAACCCAATCCATTTCCAAAAGAAACTCCCATCCAGCCGGTACAGTTAGTTTGGACTTCAATTTCTATTTCGGACGTTTCGTTGATGATTGTCCAGCGTAGAATCATTGGGCCGAGAGGATCCAATACTTGCTCGTTCTCCATAACAACGTCATTCTTGAAGCTTTTCGCTGGCACGGCAATACAGCAATAAGATGCCAGGAAAATGGCCATTACCGTAAGACTTAAGATGGATAATTTCATTTTCTCGTAGACCTGGTAAAAACGTAATTTGGAATTAGACAGGAGTAAGATATAATTATATATGAAGTTATACTTTAGAGTGCTGACTATTGGAGACAAGAAAGTGTTCTAATTAGATTCAACTATGAATCAAATTTGACTACTCTCGACTCCCAACGGCATTTATAGTTCTAGTTCCTTTGTGTCATAGCACTGATAGCAGGTCATAGTTATCATTCCATGGCAATGGTATAGTATTTTTTCATCGTCGAATTTGTCATGTTGATAAACATATGGTGTCACGCAGATTTATACGTGTGTGTTACGATTAGGCAATTGAAGACAATTTGTTATTTAGCATAGAGAACAACTGTCAAAACCAGTGCAAGGAGAAAGAGATTTGTTTTTAATCGACAGTGTTGGCTCCTTTGGAATTGTACTGGCCTCTGTTCTGGTCACGTGTTCATTAATACCGCCGATAAAACTCAGATTGCTTGTGATGTAAGAGAATGATTCATAATTTCATATCTGTGCCGTCCGCAAAGCAATTCATTAACCATATTTCTAGCACCATATGGTAAGAAGTTTACTACCGGCTGATGAATCATTTCTAACGACGCATAAATCTGGAAAGATAAAGTGATAGGTGTTTCTTATTTACACTCAGTCTGCGTTCGGACACACGACGTGTCATCGTTCGCTGTGAGAGCCCAAGTAATAAAATGTATATTGATTCAGACATGGTACAATGTGTTGGTTATTGGAAGCATTAGTCCGAAAATAAACGTTGATCCTGCCAGGGATCGAACCTGGAATCTCTTGATCCGTAGTCAAGCGCGTTATCCATTGCGCCACA
The DNA here is from genome assembly GCF_022539665.2 of Daphnia carinata. Lineage (NCBI taxonomy): Eukaryota > Metazoa > Arthropoda > Branchiopoda > Diplostraca > Daphniidae > Daphnia > Daphnia carinata. The sequence goes on from NC_081337.1 coordinate 3,538,458, forward strand.
GGACCACGTCTGAGAAAAATCAACATAAAATTAAGTGCCACAGAATCAACCGTAAGTATAATGTGATGGCTTTCTTAATGCTATGTAATATCGATTCAGTATAATAATTTCAAAATTTTTCTAGAATTCTCAGGTAAAGAAGGTAAAGCAGCCGATTTGACAAGCTGCCACAGGAGATAATTAATTTATTATACCCGTAATTTTATTGTCTTACAGATCGATTGCAAATGCCACCCGGTTTATTTTTGGCGTGAAGCCAATCCTGGACAGAACACTGGTACTTAAGTTAATGTCTCCAGTGGCGCAATTGGTTAGCGCATGGTACTTATATGACAGTGTCCAGTAAACGCTAAATGAAAAGATTGAATTAGTTAATGTCGATGAATGCCGAGGTCGCGAGTTCGAGCCTCGCCTGGAGAATATTTTTATGGATTGTTGTTACTAGCTGTTAATAAAATCCTCAGAAAAAAAGATCGTGCAAAAAAAAAAGTTACTTGTAAGATGACGTTGTAATCGATCCAATATAAATACTTATCGTCACAGCCGGTAGCTTTTCAGCGAAAACGAAAAATGCCGGAAGATATTGTTCTTTGATCGTGTACTCTTGAACTTGTTTTCTCAATCATTTAGAAATGTCCCAATTGGTTAGTTCATGTTTATTGAACGGATGAGTGAACTAGCATTTCCATAGAAACGATTTAATGAATATTCATTTTTAATCAAAATATGTAAATCTTAAACTATACAAGTATTTTGTTTGTCCCTAACTCAGGGCTGTGTTCATATAAGGAATTTCGTGTCAACAGATTCCGATAATCAATTGCTACAGTTTGTGCTGTTTTTTTTTTTAGTTAATTCGTACTTGATATTAAGTCTAGAAATTTAAATTTCTGTTGTCCATGACTCATCGTTTAGTTTGAAACTTCGATATGTAGATTCCCTATAGACTAAAGGAAAATATGTAGATTTTTCTATTGATTTTGAACCGCGAAAATGATTTTTTTGGACAAGGGGTCGCTTTCTGAAACTCCAAGGCCATTCACTTTCTTACCCATCCTCAGAATTTCTTACAAAACAACACGTGAATCATTTAAATAATGGCAACAGTGGTCGACGAAAATTTTAAACTTTATTTCATTTTCTTTCTTGATACTTATTCAACCCATCTCTTATATTCGATCCAAAAGTGTCACATAAAAAAGAAAAGTTAATTTTGAAAAAAAAAGACAGTTCGACGCATGGCTTTGCATGTGGAGGCGGCGTTGTCACACCTACGGATGGCGAGTGGGGTGGGCCAACGTGGGAGAAATATCAGACCCCCAGACCCCACAAGCCACAACGTCAGTGTCGCGTTGACTTCCGTTGAGTCGAGTTGGGCGCTCGATTTTACCCGAAGCGCCCGTACAGTTTATTCCAAACTTCGCGCCATTTTCCTTCATCCGTTGGCACGCGACATATTGGATTTCAGGAAGTGTCCATTTCTGATATCCAACACGAATAGAAACGTTACTCAGAAATTCAATCTCGTAGTGTTTGTCTTGTTAAGTAATCAGCGAACCAAAGGTAAAATGTCCGTTTGTTACCTCATGTAAAATTGATGTATGAACACATGGTCCCGTCTTTTTCATTTTCAATGTCGCATATAAGAACGGCTATTGGTACTCATCCTCGTCATTAGTCGAAGACTAGAAATGCAATTGGCGCTATCCGTTTAAACGCAGGGAAATCGATTGAAGCTATTCAATAGGGAAAAGGTCTAATGGTCGCTTTGATTTCTTGATTGGTTTTCAACATGGGCACTTGTTGAGTTTCACATTTGTTGGTCGATACTTTAGCTAGTCTTTTCTATTCTCTTTTTCAGGGTTTTAAAATGTAGCTTTCATTCCCTTTTTTGCGTTTCTGCGATAGGTGGGAAATGTTAATAACATTCTCGCGATAACGAATGAAAATGTGATGACAGCATCGTAAATTTTAGTTTCTTTATCCCTTTACGTACAGCATAGTGAAGTGTAATAAACAATCAGAACGATGATAGCTAAGGCTGCCACGTATTTCAGAGTCAAAGGGTAGGACTGACGCATCAGTTCTTAGTCTGTTCGGTTAGCAATTATTTCTGATTGTCCTTGAGTTATCATAACTATGCAGTAAAGGTGTTCCAATTTAATAGTTCCGGCTCAACCTTTGCGTACGTCTTCTAATTTTTGTTTATCCATCTGCACCAATTGTGTGGCGTCGGGATTTTGTGTTCGTTCAAAAAAAAATGAGGTGGTATCCTGTTCGTCATAATTGTTGGGGGGAGAGGATACTTAAACAAAGAGGCAATTACTTAAATCGATACCTACCTGTTTTCAAAGTAAAATCTTCGTATTGGATTTGGGTAGCTCATTTTTCTGGGGTCAGTCACGCAGCCGATTAGAAATCGTCCAGAAACTTCGTTAAAACTCCTATTTCCCTCTGATAATTTTTTTTTTTACATATTCAAAACAGATCGGACTCGTTGATGGCGAGGTTTGACAGGGCCTTTGAAGTTCTTAACGTCAATCAATTTCAGCCAATGGGAAGGCTATCTCCCACAGTGTTTATTTTCTTTCTCCTTATTTTTCTGTACACGTTTTCTCTTTATTTTGGCAGAGAAGTTGAGTACATTTCAAACTGGGGGAAAAGCGCGGGTGGTCTTGGGTGTTGTTATATTGCAGTTTGCCTTTCTAGCGTTGCATAACAGGGCGTCGGCTGCATTGTTTGTGTAGGCATATTATTGTCTTCCATTGTGGACGAAGCTGACGGCGGCGTGAACTTGATTGCTTTTACTGACAAAGCCTTTTCCCACCGGCAAAATGGAGCGTAACAATAGACCAGTATACCAATTGGCAATTCAAATGGCTGTATCATTCCCCACCCGTCTTTTCGTGTGCACCTTTGGTTTCGCTCCAGGACATGGAGCCGTTCCAAAAGTCATTGGATTTTCATTTAACTGCAATGGATGAGGGGCTAGCAATAAGGTAGTTTACGCTACACCTGAGCCGGCCTTCATAATTTCATTAGTAATTGAGCCACCAGCCCATTTGATGTATAGCGGAGTGTTTTGGAAATTTTAGTTTCATGGCGTGAGACTAATGCGACTAGAGATCGTCAGGATGTTAAATGTAGACCCCCCTCCCGCCTTTCTCGTTAACATAATTATTCAGACTTTTTAAAAACGTAACACGGCTATTTGCATTTCATGTACTGCCATATTGGCACGATCACGTAATTCGCAAACAGCAATGAACGTTTCGAAACTGGGAATTGAAAAGGGTCGAGACAAAATGGGGCATTTACCTAACACTTTTAAACTTTCTATCCCCTACAAGAACATGCATTACATCGGTTTTCTTACCATCTCCGAAATATTTATAACATTGATAAAGTGACCGCTTGTGGCCGATTGCTCACGGCGTATTTTTGTGACACGAGCAGAATGTATATATATTTTTTAAAAGGACAATCGTTTAAATTTTTACACACCGTGTGGCTGTAGTGACGGGTATTTTATAGCCGTAGCACTTGTTTGGCAATAGAGTTAGCGGGTGGCATGACAGCTGGCGTTTCTGTTTAGTCCCATGTACTCGTATATTTTCGCAGAACATGCATCTTGGTTCATCTCGGCAATAAATTATGTAGTATTGTATAGTTTGACGCTAGTTCCACTTCGTTTTGTATCAGTAATCTACAGCCGTATGTATTGTTTACGTCAGTTAAGCAGACGTCTATAGCACCCGACTCGGGCGCAACTCAAACTTCCAATTGTAGAAAGTTGTGCATTTTTACTGCAGTTCTTCTTTTGTTTATTTTTCCGAGCCTCGCGTGTTTTTTTTTTAGTAGGCCAGCCATCTATTCATCGATATCTTTTGGTCACAGCCCCGTGGATGATTCAATCGTTCGCATCAACTGTTGGATTGATGGCGTTGCAACATTTTTTTTCTTGCGTGTCAGCAAATGTATCCATTATGGATAACGATAAAATAACTCGGTAGTAGGCTCTCCATCGTTCCTGTTCACCCGAGCAGCTTCATCAATCTTTCGTACATTGTCCCTATTTTTTTTTTTTTTTTTTTTTTTTGCGAGAATGCGTATTTCCTACAATGGGAGGTGTAGGCTACTACCCTGAGAAAAGGACTTCTCGTTTCATTGTTCTCACATTTGAATCAAGTCACGCTCTGTACAGATATAAATGTAAAGCTACACGACTTTTTTTTTAGCTGGAATTATATATTTCTTTTCATTATTTAGATGTTTCTTTCACTGCCTGAACCATCCGTAGCAAGTGATCCAGCAGAGGAATTGTAAAAGAAAACTGTCGACCTAATAAGAGTGCTGGGTCCGTTGCTCGACGTCCACTACACCGTCTATTGTACAGACCTCTTGAATGCTTCCCGTTGCTACCAATTCATCGATCTGCCGGATACAGCCAACGCTGGATAATTGGTTAGCCACATTCGTCTGCATGTTTAAAGATATAAGAAATAAAATCTTGTTTCCATTTGTTAGCCTATTGCAATTGGAGTGACCAACAAGGTAACCTGGGACATTTCAACGCCTCGTTCCAGCATTTTTTTTTTTTGCCGTTGCCGTGGCAACGGTTGAGTGAGATACAAAAGGAGGTACACCATGACAAGCAAACGGTTCAGAAAAGAAAAAAAGGGGCCTAGACGGAGACAAGGAAAAGCTGACAAGTTTTTTTTTTTATTTCTTTTTTTCAGATGAATATCCCCATGGCGACGAGAGTTGGTACGAGCGACAGAACTCGATGTAACGCCGTTTTGTCTGAAGACGTCGCAAGCCGTGACGTCTTCGAATGGTGGCACTACTCCCGCGGGATTAGCCGTACAAGAATGGCAAAGCCAAGCCGCAGACGCCATCAGCAAGAAGCTGAAACGAGAGCTGGAAGTTTAAACGCGATCCCGCCGGCAAAGCCACGACATGTTCTTCACGTCGTCCTTCTACTCTTGACGCTTGTGGCATGTCGACCGTGTTACGGTCACGATCCTGAGTTTTTTGACATGGACAATGAAGATGGTAAGTTTTCTGGAAATGAAAGAGGCGTGTGTCTCTAAAGCTAAACTAATTTAAACGTGCCTTTCCAGCCCTTGAATCAAACAAGAGTCACTTTCAATTATTCGCGCTCTTTTTTTTTTTTTTTTCAAATTTTCCCGCTCTTTCTTTAAACGTTTCTACCTCTCCAGGGTTCTCTTGAAATAGGATAACTTAGACAAATTAAATTTTTTTTTTTATCAAGGAAAATTTCGTTAGCCCATAAGAAATGCTAATGTTTTTCACTTAAGGCAATACGGGCGAAATTTTCTTCTTACGTCATGTCTTTTTCTAGAAAATCTGCGTGAATAATCCCGAAATCGATTAGAACTGACGTCCCATGCAAACTTTATTGCTCGCAATTTTCACGCGAAAACCGTCATTAAATTCTATCCATTTAAAATCTTGAATCCTCAACCACGATGACGTTTTGTTTTCACAGAAACATGTTCAACTTGCTAATACGTCACGTTTAACGGAATTTTCGTCGTAAAAATACGCGATGTTGACAAAGTCATGGCCCTTCTTTGAAGTCTTGACTTTAACTTAATACTTTCCTAACAATGGGCACGCAGCGCTCGTCATGTACGAGTTGCCTTGCCGCTTGGCTGCATTCACGTCAAACTCTATTACCTTACACAACTCGCATAGCGTACAGACGTGCAGCGCTGATAAGAAACTCAACTCTTGTGTGTGTGTGTGTTGTATATACATTTCGCTGATCAAGTCTTTTCCAATCATGCTGCGCCTTTGTTAACGCGAAATCACTAACTTTGGCCCGACATAACGTGCACATGTGTTTAAAAAAAAAAAAAAACAAGGAACCCAAGACAGCGTTCAACCTCCAGGTAAGAGGAGAACTATACCGATGGATGAGCAAAAAATCCAATCATGAGCACGCACGTCTTTGCATGAGCATCTAACCAATTTCTGTTGTTTTTTTTTTCAAAATTGACGTTGGCTTTTTATCTTTATCTTAAAAAAAAAACAAAAAAAAAAAAACAAAGATCCCATTCAACAATATGCAACTGGAAGTGGGGTCGATCTATCGACCTTTCCATCGAGTGTTGCCACTTCATTCTGCTTGTTTACCTGTAAACAGTGGGAAGGTGTTGTTCAATTGGGTGGGAGTCATTTGGGCGTTTTTTTTAAGTTTTTTTTTTAAGGTAATCCAAATGAGTCTCAGCGTGAACGCTGACAAGAAAGAATGATGAAAAAGATTACGAGATTATAGTTTGGGTGGTCTTTCTTGATGCACGTCATAAACAAAATTTGGGTGTAGAAAATGATGAATGCCTTTATTTGTTTTGCCTTTTTTTTTTTTTTTTTTTTTTCCATTGATGTTGATGAACGTAACTCGTTACCTCCTAGTTCGTTCTTTTATGAACAAACAACATCAACTAAATTAATTTTTTTTTTCTATGCAGGGCCTTTGGTGCACGTCGTCAGCGTCGTCAAGGGGAAAACGAGTTTACCTTGCGACATTACATCAGCCGACGAGGACGACCAGGCCAGTTTGGTTCTCTTTTACAAAGACGGCGCTAGTCAGTCTATTTACACGTAAGTTTCTAATCTTTAAAAAAAAAAACAATCACTTTCTCCATTTTTGTTTGGCACGTTTTTTTTTTATGTATATATATATATATATAAAGATCAATGTTTGACAATGTAATTATGATGCTGGGCAGATGGTTTTTGGGCACCCGTTTCACTTACGAGCGGCTCTGTTTATTTGGCTGTTATTTTTTTCTAACGATCGTAGGGCTGCCTTGTTTGTGTGTAATTGGACCGGTTGTTATTTATCCTTCGTCTGAGCTCTTCCTCTCTATAATGCGTTTAGAGTTTGCCCCGGTCTACCCGCGTTCTGCACGATAGTCGTTCAGCGTAACAGGAGAAATAGGGTAGAAATCGCTGCCGTTGGCATCGTTGCGTGTCTTATAGCCAACAGAGCGATTAAAAAAAAAAAAAAAAAAAAAAGAGGGGGAAGGGGAGAAGCCAAAGACAACTTGCGAGTTAAAGAAGTGGTTAGTTGAAAACACGCGGGGACTTTTAACGATGTGGGATTTGTTTTTTGTTTTTTTTTCTTGAACGTTGGCAATGGCATTTTTGCAAGGGGCTTTCTGTGTCCCCTCTGTAGAGGATATCAATTGCATTTGAAACTATCGTTAGAACACTTTCGGGGATTAATGGAAAGGGATGACTTGTGCGCACTTTCTTAAATAGCTTTTTAATCAGTTGAAAAGTCCTTTTCTCTTTTTCTCGGGTATTCGTCGTAGACTTTTGAAAGAAATGGACTGTTGTGTTTTCGACAAAGAAATGTTTTGTATAGGGTCGCGCAGGTCCGATTATTGTTACCTTGATGCACCCTGTTATATTCTAGAAGAATGCTGTTAAAGCAGCTCTTTTCTAGGCAACAAAAATGGAGACAATGTCCGCGCCATAGGGTTCAACAATATTTCTAAATCTAAATTTTATTTCTATCGGCAATTTCTCTTGACCAATGCGGACGTATCGTACATTGAAATGTGCAGATTTCTGCAGACACAATTGGCGAATAAGAGACCGAATGTTGTGGTCGGTATTGTAGGGAAGTCGACGTGAAACAAGGGGCCGAGTATAAATCGATGAAAATTCCGACTATTGAGTTATCTTTTTACAATCCTCTTGATGCGAATGGAACACGGGAGGAATGTTCAAGTGGACTCTTACACTACGACAAAAGCCTTTGCCCGTCTATAATTTAAAAATCCTTTCGTCTATTTGCCACTTGGATCGGAAAGTGGAGTCGATTCAACTGCCTAGCAATGCAACTCTTCATTTTCCCTAGGTTGAATGTAGCATTGACGGTCACGTATATATCGTTTCTTTTTTTAACTTGTATCGTGATTTGTCGTTTGCTTTTAACAGCACGAAATGTTGTCCTACCCCTTGCAGCTATTGCGTGACTCAGCTTTTGACGACTTACTTTCTATCGGATTTTCTGTGACCCTTTTCCATGCGTTACAGTGATAGGAAAATTCATTTTCAAATTGTTTTTTTTTTTTTTTTTTTTTTTTTTTTGCGTTTAAGTAATTCATGAATTACATTTGCAGGTACGACGCTCGAGATAAATACGCCAGCCGGCCTCGGCATTGGTCCGACGAAAACGTGCTGGGCAAACGAGCTTTTTTCAGCAAACTGCAAAGCAATAGATCGTCTTCCGGACGACTGATGATCGACAACGTCCGCGAAACGGACGCCGGACTCTACCGATGCCGCGTGGATTTCAAACGGTCGCCGACTCGCAACAGCCGCGTCAATCTCACCGTCGTCGGTAAGTGATTGTGTTTTTTCTAATCATTTGCTCTTATTCCTCGGGCTTTTTGGTGTGTCCATTCATCTTGCGATTCGTTCGGCGGTTGTTTTTTTTTGTTTGTTTTTTTCTGACAATCCGTCAGATAAACGCGCACGTCGATTGCGGATGAACGCGTTTACGGATCACTAAGTTCAGTTTTGAAGAAGAAAAGGGTTTCGCGCTTCTCTTTCACGCCGACTGTTTATTTATTTATTTTTTATCTTTTCTGCGGTCAAATGCGCTTTTGTTTGCGCTAAAGAAGATGGATCGATTAAAGGCATCATTCCAGGCTGTATTGTCCAGGCTTTTTTTTTTTTTGTGCGAGATAATGTTCCGTGAAGGACAATGCCGTCCGCATTTATTCGCGTCAAAGTAAAAGATGAAATTCGACCGGTAAATGTAATCGAAACAAACGGGATTGCCAAAATAATGTCCTCTTAAAGTGTTTCCACTGGAACGTTGAATTAGTTATAGTTTTGCGTGATGCCTTTGATTTGCCCATCGTTGATGAGCTTCCAACAAGGAATTCGTGATTAAGGTTTGCGTTACCGCTAGATGCCGTGCGAAGCTTAATGACTGCGCGATTCATTTTCCCCTGGACAAAAGGACCGTTCGTGTAATTGTATTGATCAAATATTGGTATCCGCATCGACTCAGCAGATAATACTCGATGCTGTCAATAGCGAGATGTGGGAAGAGAAAAAAAAAAGAAAAAAAAAAGGGTGTGCGTGAGCGAATCTTGCATCCGAAAGCAGCGGCCAGGAGAATGAAAGATGATAAAAGAAGAGCTCGGACAATAAAAAAAAAAAAAAAAAAAAAAAAAAAAAAGAAGACAGAGCGTATAGTTATCGAGACAAGAAGAAGAAAAAAAAAAGCCTGGAGAAAAGTGGGGTCTGCTGGACAACAATGGTTCTCGTTATCTGCCGTCTGCTGACCTTATTGATTGTTCAATGCATTTAACTAAGACCCGTGTTAGAAAAAAAAAAAAAAAGAGGCGATGTCTATTGGTTGAATCAACTGCTATAATCATCGCGTCTCGCGCAATATTTTTGGACTTGCATTCAAAGCGGCTGACCGAGTGTTTTGACGAGTAAATCATAAAAGGCCAAGGGTATTTTCGTACGTCGAATTGCATGTAAGTAGCTTATCAATGTACAATTCGATTTCCCTATTGTTACATCGTCTTTTGCTATGTACGTACTGTTTAGTGTATCGGAAAAGTTTTATAGACTCTCGGGATGCCAACGGCATTTCATACAAAGTCTCGCATTATTCCTTTTCTCTGCCTATCTCTTAAAGTTTATCAAGACAGAACTTCATCGAGGATTTTTCTTCTTTTGCCCACTCGGATTTATTGTTTTTGTTTCTTTAATATAGTGCCACCGAAGCAGATGAAGATCACAAACGAAAAGGGTGTGGATGTTGGTGATCTAATCGGCCCATTCGACGAAGGAGCGACGTTAATCTTGGTCTGCATTGTCACCGGAGGTAAAGTTCAATAGCGGGGACTGATCTCTTATCTTGCATTATTTTTAGCTAGTAACAGTCGCGAATAGAAACTTTCCCCTTCAACGAGTTAAAGCTGAGAGGCGCATGTAAAAAAAAAATCCATCGAGTTTGGAAACAGTACTTTGGGTATTCGATCTAATCTCGTGAAGCTATTGGCTGTTTTATTCACGCGGCTATTCCCACTATCGCTTGCTTTCGTTTACAGCCCATTAGGATAGCCTTTAGTCTAGTCGTTTTACTGTAACATAAATTCAGTCACGCACGCCAACTCTTTTTTTTCCGGGAGAGACGAGTCGAAGCCCGAAAAGTTGGAACGAGACGGGCAGAAAATCGAATGGGCAAAGATTTTCCGTCTGTGTCCAACATAACTTTCGTTAACGATCGCGACATTTAGATGCTTGACAGTAAGATCTTTTCACGTTTTTTGAAATTCACTTTGATTTGTGTTTGAGCTATAGGTAATCCGATGCCGGAGGTAACGTGGTGGCAAGAAGAGAGGATGATCGATCGTCACGTCGAAGTGCGCCAATATTCGGAGAACGGCGTGGCCAGCAATGTGCTTCAGCTTGAACGGCTAGGACGGTCTGATTTGCGTACAAAGTTGTCGTGTCACGCGTCCAACAGTCTACTGGCGCAGCCTCCGCTGACCAGATCCGTTGAAATCGAACTAAATCGTGAGTACCAAAAAACAAACAAAAAAAATACTTTCTACATAATACGCAATGCCGCTAAAGGGGAAGGAAAGAAAAAGAAGATAGGACAAAGAGTTTTCGGGATAAAACGACAGATACTTATCGTGTGAGAGGCTCTCTTTGTTTTTATAACTCGCGTTCAATCGTTTCAAGTCGCAGAGATCAGGAAAGAAATAGCGGCTTTGAATGACGTCTCGAGTCTTTGCAAACACGATTTCGTGGCATGTCCTTCAATAGCTCAAAATGGGGGGGGGAGGGAAAGCCCCAGGGCAAACTACTTTGTACTGGAACTCTTTTTGCTCTTGTTATAGTTTTGCCTCTGAAACAAACCTCTTTTTTTTTTTTTTTACGACAATATTGTCATAACTTTAAAAAAAAAAAAAAAAAAAAAAAAAAAAGGGCTGAAATGTTTCATATGTAGTTTATGTGGCACTTGGCTCTGCATTTCTCTTGTGTTCCAATAGGGCCACAGCTCTGGAAGATCAAACATTTTGTACTCGATAACCTCCCCCCCCACCTTTTCCGAGGGGGGGGGGGCTGTTGATCCATTACTTGATAAATACCCTCGTATGTCGTTGCGCACTGGTCGTGAAACGCTGATGAACAAAAAATCCAAGAAGATTAGGAATTAAAAGATATTTAATCATCCGATACGCTATTGAGAATTAACTTTTAACCTTTTTTTTTTTGGTTCATGTTGCGTCAAGACTGCGGGAAACGTGGATCCATTAACCGTGCGGACAAACGTCCAGGGTCTCGTGTTGGCCCTTATCAATTCACATGAGGATGAGGCCGTTAGGGGAAAATGGATGTAGGCAGTTTTTTGTGTCTTGTTTTTACCCAGACGAAATTCCCAGTTTGATTATCTTCAAGATCTTTTCCCCGTGTCAGTTAGCGATTGAGCGTGAAGATTAACAGAATTGGTTCTCTGGCTGGAGTCTGCGGGATTTGCTGATAGGCTCGTAATTTGCGCCCGCTTAACATGGACAATAGAACCAGTCCCATTGTTTTCTTCAGTTTCGAATGAATCGCTTGTTTTTCATTTTCTTTTTTTTTTTTTTTTTTTTTTGCTGTTTCTCATTTTCTAGCGAATCGTTCCAGAATCCATAGATTCTTTTTCGGACTAGACTGTTTATTTTTTAATCCCTTAAGAGTAAATAATGCAATTGAATCCGTGAAAAGCCCGTAAACGCAATCGTAATGATCCGGTTCGGCTATAGACGTCAACGCCCACAATGTCATAAACAGTTACGTTTTTGGTGCGCACTAAACTTATTAGAACAGTGTACAATAGGGACTAGAGCAGAGTCAACAACTCTATAGAACATTATATCCCTCGTTCGGGAAAGTTGGTCTTTGTACGAAAGGGCAAGGGTTGCTCCCCCCCCCCCTCCAAAAAAAAAAAAAGAAAATCGACATTTGATAGCTTTTGTGATGAGCAGGGCTTTTCATAACAGTCTGTGTGCTGGTATAGACGGATCATTGACGAAAATCCTAGCCGAGGAGAAATGATTGGCGAGAAAATAACAATAACATTAGTAATAACAAAGAACGAACAGCTGCTGCCAAAAGATTGAAGGGCGTGAGGGATATCTAAAGAAATTGTTCAGTTAGGAATTGCGGAAATCGAATCGAACGTAATTCAATGAGATTGTTTTTTTTTTTTTTTTTTTTTTTTTAACCCTGAATCGTTGAAAGCTATTGCGATGTCTACCCCTCAACTTTGCTGTTTGATTTCTAATTAGACATCGAATCTCGATTTAATTGCTCATGTTTCAATTTTCGTTTTGCTTTGCCCTAAAAGTAACTTGTTTCCGAGCCTCTTAGGGAGATGGGAAAGTTCACACGGTTCGTTGCTCTCATTAGCTTTTCGTAGTGGTTCGTTCCCCGATCAAAGTACTTAAAAATCATCACGTTAAAACAAACAAAGAAATGCAGAGCTGGGATTTTAAAAGAAAAACAGTTTTTTTATGCAACACTGAAATGAAGTCATCAGCTTCACGTTTTCCCATCAATTCCATCGCGGGAGATATTCGAAAACGCAAATTGGCAGACACACACACACTCCCGTGATTTCTTCATTTGAATTTTGATTGATTTTCACCTACTAATCACACTTTCCTACCGTCGAAATCTTGGAGAACCCTCCCTTTGAACAAGTTTATCATCGGGGGGGGGGGGGGGGGGGGATTTAAAGAGAAAAATTTGTTTTCTTTATGGGACGTTTCACGCAATCAAGGGAAGCGCGTCAACTCTCTCGCATAAACTTTACGCGCAGGTTCTGAAAAAAAAAAAAGGATGACATTTTAAAAGGCAAAAGTTGTGCAGCATTTCGTGTGATCAATCAACGCAAACAATGCGACATGTTGGATTTGATCCGTTGGCTCGTTCCCCCTAATCAAATTCACGACGACACCCGAAAACATTTGCATGTTTCGAGCTTCACATTTCCCCGTGTTTTTAAAGATTCGATTTTTCTCCAAATATCGAGTGTTATTCCACGTGTCCTTTTTTATTGACATAGGTCGCTCTCGTAGTGAGATGGAATCGAAACAAAAGAACACCTTTAAATCGTTTGAATATGCGCTGCTTGTTTGCCAAATTTCATTTAATTTTTTTTTTTTTTTTTTTAATTGAGTTGGATTTTCCAAGTCCACACATTTTTCATATTTTACCTTTGGCCGTACGCAAATGGTACGGCCGAAGGATGGAGCGAGGCAAGTGCGTGGCCCGTTCGAGTGGAAACCGATTTTGCCGCATTAAAAAGTCGTAAAAGATTACGATGTTAGCGCGTGCGGTTGTTTTTTTTTTTTTTGGGGGGGGGGGGGATGGAACGAAAAATTCGAAGATAAAAACTTAAATGCAATGTTTTCTTTATTTTTTTAATTTATGGATGTTGCCAGCTTATCGTAAAGTAAAGAGCCAGCAAAGGTTCGTTCAAATAGCAAATCATTTTTCACGCCGGCACATCCCCCCCCCCAAAAAAAAAGAGAAAGAAAGCAGAAAACGATTTGATTCCCCAAAGTTTCATGTTTTAACGTCAATCCTAATTCTTTTTAACGCGCATCGATTTTCGGCTTGCGCAAGTACGACTTGAAACTGTTTTGCAAAACGAAAGGAGTTTCAGTTGACAAACAATTAAGGGTCCTCCTTGCGATTTGTTACAACACAATGCGCAGCTTAACCATAAGGGCCTCCTGCTGCTTAATGTTCTTGGAAGTCGAAATTACTGCGACATGGCAACACGAAAATAATCAGCATTTGGGTGGGATGGGGATGGGTTTCCTGCGTCTGTACGTGTAAACGTTTGTGTAAATTTCATGTCAGCTGACGCGCTTGATTGGCCCAGCCGACAAATCGTGCGAAAGTGGTGGGATAATTCAATTAAAACAAAAAGATGGCGTTTGTAAATGCTGGAGGGTATTTTAACTGCAGTGGCTTTACGATCGTCTTTGATGCGTATCACAAACCACACGAATCGATATATCGATTTGATTGTACGCTATTTCTTTCGGTTCTCCTTTCATTTCGGTAGGAGCCATTGCGTTCGTCCAACTACGGCCACGGCTCGCCTTCCGGTGGCCGGACGAAGCTGAAAATTACCTTTCGCAAAATGACGATGAGAATTAATAGCCGTCATTTAATTTATTGTGAATGGATGGGAATTCGTAGCGTTTCAAACCACGTCAACTTCTAACAGTTCGTCAATGATCGTGTCGTGTTCTTTCGATTGTAGTTGAAATTCTGTTGGTCCGTCGGTGCGCGCCATCCCATTCCCGACTTCCGTTGTAAAACTCAAGTGCTCGCGTTCTTTCGTCACAACCTATCGCAGGCCAATGCGAAACGTGCGTCATGCTAACTGCAATCGAGCATTTAATATCGTTCAAGTTGTCCACAAAACTTTGACGTTAGCAGGGCAACGTTAACTTGCGTCTTCCTTCATGCATTTAGTCTTAAAAAACAAAACTTTTATTTCGCCTACGACTTTTTTTTTGACGTAATAAGATCTTGAAACATTTTAAACATTTCAAACATTTCCTAATATTTTACGTAAAATGTCCTCCGCGCCACAGGGAAAGCGATGGAGCCTCTTTTAATTCTTTGGGCGTTGTCTCTATTTTTTTTCCCTGTCTGCTGATTCGACAGCGTCTGTCACCGGTGACCTACAGTTTCATTACAAAGTTTTTTTTTTTTTTTTCAATTAGACACCGGATACGTTTAGGAAGTAAAACTGGAACGTGAAATCACATGTTTTGTATTTTGTTCGTTTTGATAAGATATGCAAAGGCAGATTTAACATTTCGTTCGAAACGTCTTCCGATATTGATTGAAATGTTGACGTTTTTTTTTTTTTTTTTTTTTTTTGCTTCTCATTTTTGTTATGGCTTCGAGCATTTGACGATATCGATCAGCGAGTCTCATTTTATACACGAAATTACGTGTCGCTAAACAGGAAAAGAGAAATGTTGAAATGAACACGCGTTCAATCACGACGTGAAAAATTTGAATGAATTTCATCTTGCTCTTTTCGTTGGTTTACGGTAGGCCAGAAAACCGTACAAGGTATCGAATTACCACTAAAACATTTTTTTTTTTTATCAGCTCGTTCCGAAGAACAAAAAATTTTAAAATCTAACATGAAAGAATCCAATATTAAAATTGTTTAATTCTGCGGGACGGGAGCCAACCAAAATGTAGGCAAAACACAAATCTAGTTACCGAATCATAGGGTAGCAGTAGGCTATTAAAGAAATTTACGCGACGTGATTGGTGGTCGGCGATATGATGTAGAAACGCTTTGCTCTTTCAGACAACGGCTGACTCGTAGTTGCATTCGAGCGTGTGCAATATGCGTGTCGGTCGTTTATACCTTTGTTTTATGTTTAGACATACATTTAACCCATCTCGATCGTAGTTACGGCGCAAAGCTTTCGATGCTTTCATTTTCTTTTGGATCCTATTTCCATCGCGATATTCTTTTGCTGTTACATTGTTCGCCTCGAAATGAAGCAATGTTTTATTTCAAATAAGCTCGAAAGGAGAATTTGAATAATGTAAACAGCCTACTAAATCGATTGCTGCAAATAGGGGCACAGACGTCATGCGAAACGCGTTGTTGTTGTTGTTGCTGCCATTTTGTCATTTCATTTATGGCCGCACGTCGTTTGCCTGTCGCCCTTTGACTCTCGTCCGACTCCATCGTAATATGATATTTCAAGACACGGCGTGAAAGGATGAAAAGAAGTCCCTACACAATTTGAATGGACATTTTCATAAAGTACACGTTCGCACACGATGTTGGAATGTATATATATATAAAAGAAAAAGGGGGGGGGGAGGGATTTTTGCTTATCTGTTTGAAACGAAGCGACGCACAATTTCTATGTTAGGCAGCCAACAAAAAAAGAAAAAAAGGAAAGGAGGTACGTGCCTTTCCAAGAAAAAAAAAAAATAAATAAATACTGGGATCATGGGGCCTCTCTTTGTAGAATTATTGAAACTTGATAGTTCCACGTAATTGGATAAAAAATTTTTTTTTTTTTTCCCGGACAAAATGGGGAGGTAAAAAAAAAAAAATGTTGTCCCACTTTTATTTGTTTGCATCTTTGTGAACTATATACATATATATCCGCGTTGCTATCATGACGGGGTACAATAGGACCGCTCAACAACATTTCATTGATCATACAATGCACTTGTGATTCGCTTGACCCAATTGCTATATTTACCGCAAAAAAAAAAAAAAAAAAAAAGAGTTGTCCAGCGCGTTTGGAGAACTTTGACACGAGCCGTTTCAAAGACGCACGCGATTCCTGGATGATTAGTTACATGTTTAACAATAAAAAAAAAGAAAAGAAAAAAAGAGTGGATTCGGATTCGTTGGATATTCTTAAAAGATTTTCAAAGTTTTCTTGTAGTTTTTTGTTCACTATTGGTTTTTTGAACGGTAAACGTAAGTCCTGGTGTTGGGCCGTTTGATTTCTTCCGGAATCGCGAGCAATCGGGTGCGTATCAAAAAGACATTGTTGACAGCTGTGCTAAAGGAAAAGAAAAGAAACTTTGAGGAAATGCAAGCGCATGTAACGATGCGCAGTACAACCGAATCAGTTTTTTTTTTTTTAAATCAATGGCGTGAGGGGGTAAACTAAATGGAGCTCCCCCCCCCCCCCCCCCCCCCAAAGAAATCGAAATCAATAGTGTGGTCTGTTAATTAGAGATTTCGACTTTGAAGGGTGCAGCCTTAATATCGTTTTCATGCAAACACGACACATTGTTATCAAAGACTTTGCGATTTTCTTTTTCATTCCGTGCCAATTATGCGAAGATTGGCATTTTCAATTTAACGAGCACGTGATCAATTTGGATATTGTATCGCATACGATGTCCTCTAATACTTTTGTCATACCAATTTTATGATTGAAAAAGGCGCGCTGTTACTTGTCACCAAAAAACTTAACTTTTTTAAGTTTTTTTTTTTTTTTTTTGGTGTCGTTTTGGAACATGAACGTCTGTGTTAAAGATAACGCCGAATTCTAATATTTATTTATTTATTTTTAAATTCAGTTAAACCGCTGGACGTCCGTATTTTGAGCAGTCGCCAACCGCTGTCATCCGGCAAAAAGTAATGATATCCCTACGTAAATTAATGCAATAGAATTTAACTTGAAATCCATTGAATAAGTAAACTTCAACGTATCCATTTATTTTTTTTTTTTTTTGCTACAACAACAAAGTATTAATGATTTTCGTTGTCGTCATTTCACCAGGTACGAATTGACCTGTCAGACGACTGGATCGCGCCCGTCGCCCAAGGTGACGTGGTGGAAAGACGGCCATCTGCTACGACACTCTCAAGAAACGGTAATGACGCCATTTTATCCTGTCTACTCTGTTAGCGATCGGTCCGTTCAAAAAAAAAAAAGAAAAAAAAATAGTAGGGAAGGGGGGGGAGCTCGTATTAAAATAGGACGGTGCCGATCGATCGGCCTCAGAAATCGATATAACTTCTCCAGTAAAGTTCCGTTGCACAAATCAGTCATTAGACGCATTGAGCGTGTTCTTAGCGATTCACGCGCGCATTTGGGTTGAACGGAATAAAACGCGAGCGGACTGGTGTCCCGAAGTTACGGCCGCGTGCGTTTCAATTGCATTTTTTTTTTGGAAATGCGATGCACAATGTGTACGGCCTTTTTGCCGTGAAAACATGGATTCGAACTATTTTCGTAGCTGATTGTGATCGGCCGTTCATCTTTTTGGCGATTCGAAAACGAGCGCAAACGATTGAACGTCACGCACGTTAGCTATTGATAAAGAGCCGCTTCTTTGATTGCTTGCGGGTTATGGCCTGTTTTTATAATGTTGATCTCTCTAAACGATGAGCTGTTCTCGGGAGAACTGATGAGCGAATAATGGCCACTAAGACGGTGCGTAGGATTACGCGTGAAACGCGTGCCCAAACTCGGGGAAAAGGTTAATAGCTTCGTTAGCTCAAAGTAGGTTAACGGATAAGCAATTGCGTTTTTTTTTTTTTTTTTTTTTTAAGTAAGTGCCGAACCCGGGGAACTTTTCAATCCCTTTGCTAATGGATGTTTAGCTCTCGTACGAACTCGTAAGCTAATCAAATCAATTGACGCTGTTAAGACTTTACGGAACTCGTAAGCTAATCAATTGACACGCTGTTTTAAGATTTTAAAAGCCATCGGTCACAACAGAACATAGGCTTATCGCAAACAATATGTTTTGAAAACAAAAGAGAGCTGTTCTTTTTAATCCCATTTTGTTTTTATGTTCGTGCACTGTGCTGTGATATAACACGCGTCTAATGCCTAACATGTTTTGTTTTTTTTGTTGTGCTTCTCTTTTGGAACTGTTTTTTTTTTTTTTTGTTTAGCAATATGACGGCGGCAATGTTACGCTAAGCCAATTAGCAGTTCAACTGACCCCTGAGGATGATGGCAAAAAACTCGTTTGTCGGGCGGAAAATCCCGTCCTGGGCGCGGCCTCGGCGATTGAAGACACTTGGCTTTTCGACGTCTACTGTGAGTGATACAATTTTTTGTTTTGTTTTATTTCTTGTTCAAAAGAACGAAAAAAAAAAAAAAAGCTGGGGGGTTTGTGTTGCACGTAAAATAATCAACGAAGCCGTAAAAAGAAAAAAGATCAAACGCAATTCGCACGAAGGAAAATAAAAAAACAGGGAGGTGTAAATAAAATGTGGCGGTTAGGGAAACTACAAAGGACGTTTGATTTTGGTTGAAACCCGACGCAAAGGATATGAAAATAAGAAAGAAAGAAAAAAATAATAAAAATAAAGGTCGTTGAATCTCTGAAAGTTTAGCGTGAGCAAGCCGCGGCCTTCTTTTCAGAATCCCATTCAAACACAAACGTCCAATTAAAAAGAGAATTGCATTGGATATGTGGCGAATACGTACCACTCAATTGGGAAAACGTCAACGCCAGATACTAAGATTTTTTTCTGGGTCTACTTTTTTTTTTTTTTTTTTTTCAACCAGCGATTTGTGGTGGTGGTGGTGGTGGGGGGGGGGACCATTGCCTATCTTATATCTCCCACCCACCGTTTAACGTTTAAAAATTTGCTCGCCAGCGTTCCTCGCCGGGGGTTGGGAAGCGCTTTGTGAGTTGGCCACACTTTGCGTGGCGCTTTGCATAGTGGCTCGGATGCACACGGTCTTGATTTCGTCTAGCGATCAATAGAACAATGGACGGGTTGTTCTTTATGGTGTACGCAACTACGTTCATCAATGGCCAGCTGATGTGTAAACGAACTTTAAGGCGAAACAAGAAAAAGAATGATAGAACGTAAGAAACCATCGTAAGCTCATTGACTTTGTGGGAGCACACAAAGAAAAATGGATAATGCGGAACGCAGTTTGAAGCCCTTTCGTCGCCTACTGCCTAACGCCATTATGTAGGTGGTGATTGGTCCCTGTCACGTGGCCTAGTACAGTCCCTATTAGAAATGTCTCGTTTTTGTGTGTTCGCAACATTTCGTCCCACGCTCACAGAATTCAGTTATCCGCGTAGGCCCGCATTGGACGGCAAAAGCAAAAAAGCAATGGCTAAATATTAAACAAAAAGAAGAAGACATTCCTCAGAATGGATTGACAGGTAACTAAGGAATGCTTGGGCCTGGCCGGAAATTGGATTTTATTTCTCTGCCCGTGCGTCGAGCTGTGAAATTCAAACATTTTCTATCTAAAATAACGACGCCATTCTATATATTAAAAAAAAAACAATAATAATAATGAAAGAGGGAGTTTTTAATGTATTCGATTCGCGATTGTAATTTACATTAAGAAAATAGTAAACAGTCAGACTGTGAATGCAGCGAGTTGCGGAAAAGCGCATTGATGGGCGACGTGCGTGTTCGTGAACGATACGCACGCAAGCCGTCTCTCTCGCGTTATTTGGACGCATTGAGACACACACGTTGGCGGAACGAGAGAAAACCGAGGACATACTCATAAATTAATTCGGGCAAAAGTACACGGTCCAGCGGTCCGTGCCAGAGTGTCGAGACAATGGAAGCTCTACCCCCTCACCCCCCCCCCACCCCTTTTGTTTTTATCTCTCTAGAGTCACTATCTCGCAAAACAAACACGGCAAAGTCTGCGCCAGAAATTGCACGTTGAAATTGTTTAGAATTTGCTGCGTTTGTTGTAACTATTTTTCATTGTTTCTTCGTCTCTCGCAAGCAAACACACACACGAGCTGTATTTTTTTTTATTATTATTTTATTTTAGGGATGTACCAGGCACGACTGGGGATTTATTTCAATTAGATTAGCTATTAGCGGTTGTTGTTGTCTGTTTGCTCGGCCATCTGTTTAACATGGCAATAGTTTGCGTTTCAGTCGGTACGTCTACGTGCGGAAGGATGATAAGAAATTGATGGAAGCCGTGGCCGAATTTGATCGATATCTACGATTTTTTTTTTTTTTAACCCGTTTTTCTTGTTTTGTTTTTGTTTTATTTCGTGTTTCTCTTAGCAGATGTCTGTTTTCCCCTGAATTTACGCCATCGATTTTTTTTTTAATTCGCAGATGTCCCTCGCGTTCGATTGGAACTGGGACGGAACCTGGAAGGCGATCACATCCGCGAAGGGATCGACGTCTACTTCGACTGTCACGTCACGGCCCGGCCATCAGCATTTCGTCTTGTTTGGCGACATCAGGTCCGTCTCCTTTTTTTTTTTTTTTTCTTTTTCTTTTTCTTTTCTTACATGAAACAGACGTAGCGAATGCTTGATTACGTTATCAGACATTCGACAAATTTCATTACTGCCATCATCATCGTACCTCGTAGCGATTTTATTTTAAAAACGAAGTTATTGCGCAGAATTTATTCGCGTAATAATAACGTTTTTGTCTTTTAGAGCGTTTCAATAGCTCCATGTTTATTGTCGATGATGTTTTGCTTCCTTTGGCAAAGGGGGAGGGGGGTCTTATTGTCACATTGTTTTCGTTATTAGCGTCTAGTCTTCTTAACGATATGACGTAAAAGCAAATTTGGGGGGAAGGGGGATTGTAATTGGAGTTTGTTGCGTCCCCGTGATATCAACGTGTCTTTAATAGCAATGTTTCTCATTTGTTTTGTTTTTTCTCTTACTCTCGTTATTCGCATTCTCGCTCAGTCAAAAGTTCTACATCACAACGTCAGCGCGGGCGTAATTATCAGCGAAACAAGTCTGGTGTTGCAACGAGTTTCGAGGAGTGCCACCGGTCGTTACACGTGTCACGCAAGCAACGCTGAAGGCGAGGGATCCAGCGCACCCTTCCACTTGAACGTTGCACGTAAGTCGCGTTTCTTTTTTTTTTTTTTTTTTTTTTGTGTTTTGTTCGTTTAAAATTATCCGTCCCCCCCCCCAACTCTCTTTCACGCAAAACTGGACCCCGCCCCCATTCGTCATCAAACTGGCAGCTTGTTGGGTATAACTAGCATTTCAGTGGCAAATGTCAGGGTTACCTTATTTATACAAGGTCAACGTAGATGATGTTGTGATTAAGACATTGAAACAATTTAAACATTTAATTTCGAATATTGAACACGACAGGGAAGGCAAAAATATTTAAAAATCGATCAGGCAAATTAATTTGTTTAAATTAAATTTGTGTTTCAATATGTCGACGATATCAATTTCTTATGCGCTCATTTTTTATTTAACTATAAACGATGCGATTCTTTTGTTTAAAAAATAATAATAATAATAATTCAGACCTGATATCGAAGGGCTTCTCCAATCCAATATCGTCCGTCTGTGTTCCGGATGAACGATTGTTCAATTCCACAGTATCCCCAAAGATTTTGATCGTTTCGATTTCAATGTGAATCAAAGATTATATTTTCTCTAGACTTTCTAGGAAGTTTATAGGACCGTCATTCTTAACCGAGAGCATTTTTCTTTGAATTATTATTATTATTATTTTTTTGATCCAGTCTTATTTGATTTACCCAAGGACGAAGATGTGCCATCATAAAAGAGAGAGGGAACACTCTTCTAGGAAATTTATTAAAAGAACAAATTGTTTTTTTTTTTAAAGAGAAAAAGGAAATCTCCGTTTGCAGCTTTTGATAGCTTTTCTTTTTATGATTGAATCGTTTTTAAGTCCCTTGAATTCGACATTCGTGCGATTCGAACGGCTAATTGGACGTTGCAGTTTCGTCAAGTTCTCTGCTCGTGTCTTACAGCGATATTTCCCCTTCGTTTTTCTTTTTTTTTTTTTAAATCTGATCTTTCTCCTTTAATGCAAAGAATTGGCAATTTAAATTTCAAAAAACGAAGGGCAAATCGTCGTGGGATTCGTAGTGAGCTAAAGAATTTTTTAATTATTAAATGTACTGCAATTGGTTCAAGGTTAATGACAATTTTTCCTTTTGCTTAAATGATTCGCTTTTCATCTACAAAACAAAAAAAAGAGAGAAGAAGAATAGTAGCAAACAGAAAATGGGACATTGCATCTTTCCAGTCGAGTCACGCTCGTATTACGGGGTTTATTTGTATGTAGGACTCTATCGGTCTATGTGCACTCAAGTCAGGTCCCTCATGTCGTGCTTGACAATCGTTTGCTTCGCGTCCTGTTTTCCGGCTCGGCAGCTTCTCTTTGCTGCGCGAGCCCTGGCAAAACTAATCTTCGTTGCCTCAATTGGGTCGCTTCTATAACTCTTTACTCTTCTAATATCTCCGAGAGAAAGCGAAAGAGAGAGAGAGAGAGGAATATACGTTAACGTTCTCTCTGCAGGCCATTTCCGTTAGTTACCCATCCGATAAGGCAAAATGTGTTGCTTTGTTTGTTTGTTTGTTTTTTTTTTGCTCAAAGCCAAACAAACACAGCAAAAATAAAATATTACGGCAGCTTTAAAAAAAAAAAAAAACGATATAGTTCTCGTGATTTACACAGATTTCATCATTAAAAACGCCAAAACATTTGGCGTTAAACCGGAAGCATGGTATTTACCTAAGAAATAACGAAGGATGCGTTCGTTTGTGTTTTGCCGACAGGTTGATGTAGGTTCACTGTGTGCTAACAAACCCTCTCGACTTTAGCGATATTGATTCGTGGTTGTATAGCATCTACACCCGCCCATGGCAACATGTATATAATGTATTGCAATCTTTTTGCAGACAAACCCGTGTGTCGGCCGGAGCAAAAGAATTCCTACGGTGGTGCCAAAGGTCTGACAAGTGAAGTGGAATGTCATGTCGATGCCAAACCGGCCACGACGGCATTTCGTTGGGCCTTCAACGGCTCCGGTGAACTGTTGAACTTGACGTCAGCGCAGCACAGCATTAGAGAAGGGTCCGTCTCCGTCTTGCGCTACACGCCACGCAATCACCTGGATTTCGGGACGCTCCTCTGCTGGGCCACCAATCCACTGGGCGTCCAATCGCAGCCGTGTGTTTATCACTTTTACACAGCCGGTAAAGATTTTTTTCTTTTGTTTTTTAATGTCTTCAACTCTGAATGATTTATATAACTGATTTACATTTTCAATTGATTGTGCATCTCGTTACGCACGATGATTGAGAGGCAAAGGTAAAAGTGGTACGGCCAAAAAAGAAATGCGTGTTTGCGTGTGCAAGTCAGCGAAATTGGGTTGATTAACATCTTCAGGGCTGATCGATGTGCTCGCTACACTGAAATAAGCTCGAGTAGCTTACGGTTTTTGATGCTAAATCGAAATCGATTGAAGACTTGTGCAAGAGCTCACGTTAGCGTGTCGTATCGTCGGCACAAACACAAACGGACACTTCTCCCACCACCAACTCCATCTATCTTTTTAGATTGGATGTTATTCGACCTTGTTTCATTATTGGATCTCTTTTACACTACCACAAAAAAAAAAAAAATAAATAAAAATGTCGATATTTTACATAGAAATAATTAGAAATCCTTTAATGGAAAAAATCAATGTCGCTTTTATTGGAACACTCTTTAAATTAAACGCAATTTCAAATGAAAATTTACGTTCGTTTTTTTTTTTTTTTTGCGTGCAGGTGTTCCCGATCCGCCGAAGAATTGCTCCATCGCTAATCAGACTTTGTCGTCGTTCGAGATCGATTGCAACGAGGGATACGACGGTGGTATACCGCAACATTTCAAAATGCACGTCTTCGACATCAAAACGCGGGCGTTGCTGGCCAACTTGACGTCGTCATCGCCCAGATTCGCCCTCCACCTGGGTTCGGCCTCCTCGTCCATACCCCAGTATTCAATGCTGGGCAATGGCGGGACGGGCGAGACTCCAAAGACGCACAGCTGGAAGGCTTCTTCGAATAATACCAGTAACGTTATCACGACCGATTACGGGATCCTTAACAACAAGACGGTGAGGCGCCATAATGGCACTGTCGGTGGAGTGGCCTTTATTCCACCGGTGGGGACGCTCCTCGAGGTGACGGCCGTTAACGCGCACGGCGTTAGCGAATCCGTGCTGATTGAAGCGACCCAGCAAGCTGTGGTAGCCTTGCTTCCGGCCGGAATGCAGTCTGGAAGTTTCTCCAATTTGAGGATCACGTCGACGCTGGGAATTTCCATCGGTGTCGTTGTGATCGCAGTTTGCGCGATTTTTATCCTCGTAGTGGCACTGCGCTTACGTAAGCGTAAGAAAACGCCCGTCCGCCATAATCTTGCGGTCGTTACGGGCGACGATAAAGATCGGGACATTCACAGCTATAACGGCAATGATGAATACCTCGAACTGGGCGCCAAAGATCCCGATATCATCAGCAAGGACGCTCAAGGTACCCCTAATATGCAAATGTGGAAAATTCAGAACTCGACCTAATAGACTTTTAATTGGCTTTTTCAGGATTAACAATCGTTTCTCGTCTAACGCACAATCCGCTAGAATTGATGGTCAATAGCCAGACGTCATCCATCTAGCGCTTTGTTGTACCATACCATTTGCGATAGAACAGTCCAGGTTCTTCCGTCGTTTTGATCAGCTCAGGTATCTACCTCACTCGTCTCGTTAATTGTGGTTAATTTATTTGATTATTTTTATTTTTATTTCTTTTTATTTCGCAAAGGAAAAAAGTGGTGCCGTGTTAAAACATTTTTATTGCGTTGCAAATTGATGTCTATCGTGTAGCACAATATCACTGTGCTAGCGCAAATGATACGCTTCCGAGTGGATGGGGGGGGGGGGGGGGGGACAAAACGATGCAAGCGTGTCCATTCCCACATTGATAGCGTAATTGTTTGGCCCATATATCCCAAGCCTTAACGCGGGCCGGAGAGCAAACACCTCAATTGCTCGATATGCCCGAGGGTATAGCGTCAATGGTGTTGGCAACGTGTACGTTGATCTCATCGAGTTGATCAAACAAAAAAAAAAAAAAAATTCCAATAAATAAATTCAATAAAAGATTCGACAATGGGATGGAAAATTGAGACAAGGACACGACATCGAATGACCACCGTTGACAGTCTGAGAAGGTGATCTTAGTATTTGTCTTTCCTTATCTTTAGTTTACGACACTATAATGTTGTGTTTTAAATTTATCTAGAAAGTATGGCGAGCATCTCATCAACATTTACAGATTAAAACGAGAGCATTGTACAGGATTGATTTTGTTGGTTTTGTTTATTATCAAAAAGCAGGCTATCCTATTTTAAAGGCTTGAAAGCCTCATTTAGCCAATTTTCAATAAATGAAATGTCGAAACGAATCGATACAGGCCACAATAAAACAGTCGGATAAGTTTAAATAAATTTTTTAATATTAGCTTTATCTTCTAATCATTTACTTCAATATTTCCTAGCCATTTTTTTTCATAGTATACCAAGTTCGGAAATAACCACAACGAAATTTGTTTCTCCTGCTGCCAATGAAAGAAGCGAAATGTCTTCGTTCGTTCTGCTTCGTCAGCCGACTAACCGTTCTGCTTGCGGACCGCTGCAGGAGTACCCCACTTAACTTTCCTCCATTAAACAATAAGGTACCAAAACAGTTGCGGTATTTGCTTAAGGTGTGTAAGCACAATTTGAAGTGTTTAGTTAATTGTGCAAAACGCAGCTAAATGATGCGTCGGATTGCGGTGGGACAGTACATAGTTTATCGCAAAGTGCATGTGTGCCGCAGTGTATTTAAAAGCACTAACGAAGTACTTTGTACGTCTCTCATCGAGTAGTGCAACATGCCCATATCAGCAACGAGTGATGCATTGTATTTTGTAACGCAATGAAAGCTTAAAATTGGCTTTTTCTTTAATCTGTACGGGTGTACATAGCAAAGTATTTTGAAATCTTCTGGATGGGAATTTATCAATTCTAAGTAGGACTACAATCTTCACGAGGAAACAGGCATTGCTGGCCTATGACTCGCCCTCTCTTTGTGTCAATAAAGCAATGAGTGTGAGATAATGAGTGGCTAGATAATATAGGAGGAATAACACGTAAGGGATGGCTAATAAAATTCCTTAGTCCGATGTTTCCTGTCCACCGTGCAAGGTGAGCAGAAAACAATCGGAAATTTAAAAAAAAACGTCGTTCAAACGGTTTGAAAACCCAAGTTCTGGCAGACGTTTTAAACAATGTCAAATCAACAAACGGAGGGCTCGTTCGAAAACCCTTGCCCGCGAAATTATCAAGTAAATACTAAACAAATAATAAATTTGTGTTTTTGTAAATTCTTTTACCATTTAAAATTCTCTCCTTTAGCTGGAACTGTACCAATATGCGAGTCGTGAAAATACTGTCGTGTACCTTCCGACGGGCTCGGGCAAGACAATGATCGCTGTACTGCTCATACGAGACATGGCACCTCAAGTTAAAAAGTAAGCTTATCTTTCAATCGTATCATGATAATTTCCCCATAGATAACCTCTTTTTTTTTTTAGGCCGTTGACAGAAGGCGGACGTCGTATTATTTTTCTTGTACCGACGGTCATTTTAGCTAAGCAGCAAGCCAGCTATATCCGCCGTCATACGTGCCTGGAAATTGGCGAATATTATGGGGAACTGGGCGTCGATCTATGGAGAGGAGATCGGTTTGGAACATAAACTTTAGCAGATAATGTGTCACGTTTAAAAACTTAATGAATCCGCAGGTGGACAAAAGAGTTGGATAAAAACAACGTTTTGGTTATGACGGCTCAGCTTTTCGTCAACGCAGTACATCATGGCTTCATTAGAATTGACAGTATCGCTCTGTTGGTATTTGACGAGTGCCATAGAGCTGTGAAAGACTCGCCCATGAAGCAAGCGTTAACCGTAGTGAATGAAACCTGGGAGAGCAACGGAGCAAAACCAGCACCGCGCATATTGGGTCTGACTGCCGCCCTTTTTTTGGAAAAATGCAAGCCAAGGACTGTGTCAAAAATCATCAGGTAATCATACAATTTTAACATTAAATTTTGGTAACTAGCGTTTTTGTAAGGTTGGGCTCTTTTCTGAAATTTTTAGACAGCTAAAAACTAACATGAAAGCTTGCATTCGTACGGCGGATCCACACAAGATTGAAGGGTAACTGTGGAAATCTCTTTAGAATTAATGTTTAACTATGACGTGAATTTCATCCATCGTGTTAGATACTCGACAAAACCGATAGAAATCATCTGTGAATATTCATTGACAAATGCGGAGCAATCCAAGACAGACTGGCTTTTATCAGAAATTCACAAATTGTTGGACGGTTGCGTCGTGCAGTTGCATAAAGACTTGAACAAAAATGCAGCATGTCCAGAAGAACTGATTAATATCATACGAGAAATCAAAGTTCTGACTACAATTTTTGGTAACTTGATTATTTAAAGAACACTTAAATTTTTTCTTTTATTTAAAATCTATTTGCTTTATAGGTCCATACGGTACTAATCACACAGTATCAATTTTTACCAAAGAAATCAAACGGCTAGGATTTCAATCAGTTAAAGTCATGCAAAAAGGATTCTTTCAGTTAGTGCTCAATGTGTTAGAGAAAATTGGGTAATATTTAGGCTATCTTCACTTTATTTGTGGTTTATTGCACGTGTGATAATTCATTTCAGAAACGTATGCGACCAAGCTTTCGGTTCGCTTAGCCTACTCGACCGGCTCCGTCTTTTCACAACCCCGCATGTTACGCGCTTGCTGGATATTTTGCGCCGCTTCGGCCCTCAACCATCTGGCCAGTTAGTACATTTCAACAAAAAAAATTTCAATGTGGACATCCTCGTTTTAACGCTTTCATCGTAACTAGGTACATCCCGCTATGCAGCATTGTATTTGTCGATCGCCGGTCTTCTGCCAACGTTTTGTATCACATACTTCGAGTGTGCCATTTAATAATCAGTTTTTTTTTTTGTTTTTTTTTAACTATTCGTTAATCTTGATACGTTATTTACCTTTACAGGCTGCGAGTAAATGCGATCCGGAGCTTTCCTACTTAACACCACTGTTTACGATGGGCCAGGCTTCAGGAAAGCCCAAAGGCAAAATGAAGGAAGCCAATCACCTGAATCAAAGCCAAACTCAAATCATCCGGGGATTCCGAGATGGCAGCTGTAACCTTCTGGTGGCTACCTCCGTACTTGAGGAGGGCGTTGACGTTCGAGCTTGTAATCTGGTGGTTCGCTTTGATGGTATATCTTTCTAAATTTAAAAGAATAACGCAATCGTTTGAACCTAAGGAAAATCAATAATAAATGCAGGAATTAAAACGTATTGCGATTACGTTCAATCCAAGGGCAGAGCTCGATCGCCGAAGGCATTTTACATAATGATGGTACCGGAAAACAACTTGGATGATTTTTTAGACACGTTGTCTGGTTTCCACTCTATCGAGCAATCATTGCATAACCCGTCCTCCCTCACACTGTCCAGCGTGACGGAGGATGAACCAGTCGACCGACAAATTGAAGAATACTGGCAGACCAGAATACCTTATTACTGTCCAGTGCCCAATGGACCCCGGATTACTCTTTTAAGTTCTATTGGATTAATAAATTGGTACGCCCCAAAACATTTCTAACGGACGCCTGAAATGTAAATGTATTCATTTATTCATTTAATTAGGTATTGCGCTTCTTTGCCGTCAGGAGGATCTCCGACAGCACTCCTTCCATATTGGACAATGCTTGAGATTGGTCTTCATAACTGGAGGGAATTGGACGTGAAATATGTTGATCATCTACGTGGGACGTCAAGCAAATTTCCTCTTTACCAGTGCCGCATATTGTTGCCACTGAATGCGCCGTTGAGAGAAGAATTAATTAGCAAAGTCATGCCTTCAAAACGTTTGGCCAGACAAGAAGTAGCTCTTCAGGCTTGCATCCGTCTTCACAAACTTGGCGAATTAGATGACCAGCACCTGTTGCCTCTGAGTAAAAGTATCCCCATCGCGGAGGAAGACGATGACATCCATGTCAATTGCGACTCAAATAATCCGCAAGAAAATGATTTCTATCCTAGAGGAATTGCTAGCCTCTTTGATCAAAAACTTGTGCCTCCTTACTACCTTTACTTGATCACGTACGAACTGGTGGATAGTTCGGATGCTGTTAGGCAAGAAGATGTTTTCAATCCAAACTTTGCAGAACGACGTTTAGGATTTCTGACGAGTCAAAGGCTACCGCCAATCAATCCGTTCGGACTGTTCTCTCCTGCGGGCCAGTTTAATGTCGGATTTAAAGAAATTGATAACCACCAACAGTTGAGCGACGTTGATGTTGAATTATGCCATCGATTTCAACAGTTCATCTTCGAAAGAATCCTCGAATTGACGGAAGATGAACAGTACAATCGCGAAACATGTAGCTACCTGGTGGTTCCAATGAATTCAGCAGACAATCAAATAGATCTGGATTTCATACGTTACCAATTGGACTCCTCAGCCCCTGACTGGCAATGCCATTTACCAGGGGATAAAAATTTTCATCAAGTTTATCACGATGCAGTCGTTATTCCTCAGCATGACAAAGCGAAAGAAAAATCGTCTTATTACTACGTCAATACCATTTGCCGCAACCTAACGCCATTATCACCTTTCCCTAAGCAAGCCTTTTCTACTTACTTTGACTATTACCGTGATCGCTATGGCACCCAGATAACGAATCTCCAGCAATCGCTTCTAGAGGTCACCAAGGAATCGTTAAAATCATTGAATTTCCTGACGCCTAAGTACAGTTACTTTCAACATCATTACCCGTCTGCTAATCACTAAAAACAACGTGTCATTGCATTATTTTATCAGGTACGTGAACCGCAAAGGAGCTTCGGAAAATGACGCGAAACTAAAAAGAATCATCCATTTTATTCCGGAATTATGCCACGTCCACCGCTTCCCTGCGTCCATGTGGAGGCAAACTGTTTGGATACCTTCGATATTTTATCGACTTAACTCGTTACTATTGGCTGATGAATTGAGGATAGAAATCCAGAACGAAACGGGCCTTGGGCATGAATTGCCGTTTTTACATTCAGGTGCGACTGCTGTTTTTTTTTAATGTATTCCCTGAAATTGTAATGTTCACTTTTACGTTTTCCAGGTTGGGAACCTCTTGAAATCAGGACAAACTCGTTAGATGACGTGGTGAAAAACATTGGCAATGATTTTGGCACGAAGATCCCATTAGTCAGGGAAGCTGCGTTTGGAAAGCAAAACGGTTTCAGCCTAGACCATTCGACACCGTAACAATTTCTAAAGCATATTACTATGATCCCTTAAATGAGGCTTAAATCCGATGCTTTGAATTGTTTCAGGTCAGACGCTATAGAAGATGAAATCGATTTGAAACATTCCTTGTGGAACGTGGATTTGTTCCTTTCGGAGAGAAATACTAATTCTATGAAGGCCGAAAAATTTAAGCCTAACAGTAATCATCATGTGAATGATGAAGATCCATTTACACCCACTGTAAAGGTACAAGATGTCCACTTCGATGACGTCTTTACAAAGACTTCAACTGGTCCGTCTCCTGGCGAACTGTTACAAGCACTTACCACGTACAAAAGAGAATTTCCAGTATTATTTGACTTATATTATGTAACTGATATTTAATTTTTTTTCAGATCGGTAGCTAATGCCGGTTTTAATTTGGAACGTTTGGAAGTCATCGGTGACTCTATTTTGAAATTAGCAACCAGCATTCGCATCTACTGCGAATCCCCTAGCAATTTCCATGAGGGAAAAATGACCCTTTTACGCATCAACCAAGTGTGTAATGCAAATTTATTCAAATTGGGGAAAAGCAAATCCATTCCCCGGTTTATGGTTGCCACTAAATTTTTACCAAAAGAAAATTGGCTCTCTCCCTGCTATTTTCCCAACAACATTGACAGCGATATGGTAAGTAAAACATTTTACTAGAATTTTATTTTAATCTAATTGAAGTATATTAAAGAATGGTTTCGATACCTAGGAAAGCTTGGTGAAACCTAACGGTAAATTATGGCAGAGAATTAGGAAGAAAACTATAGCGGATTCGGTGGAAGCATTGTTCGGTCTTTACCTTGCACATCACGGAATAAAAGGAGCCCTAAAGGTCATGCGGTGGATGGGGGTCAATGTTCCAGATCCCGGCGAAGGCTCCTTTTCCTTCGGTGGTTCTCCACCACATCCTTTGTTAGCTGACTTTCCCCAGGCTGAAAACCATCTTGAAGACCATCTTGCGGGTTTCGATGCTCTGGAACGCAGCATTAACTACACTTTCCGCAACCGTTTTTATCTACTTCAAGCCTTTAGCCATGCGTCATACCATAACAATCGGATGACCAGTTGCTATCAGCGTCTTGAATTTCTAGGCGATGCCGTCTTTGGTATTCTTTTTTTTAATCTCTTTAATTATTTATTTAATGTCATCGTAACCTACTGCATTTCGTAGACTATCTGATTACTAAATACCTGTACGAGACACGTCTGTTTCAACTCACGCCCGGTGCACTTAGCGACATGAGATCGGCGTTAGTAAATAATGTCACTTTCGCCGTCTTGGCCGTACGCAATGGATTCCATCGGTTTTTAAAGCATATGGTCCCCAACATGCATCAGTCGATCGACGGTTTCGTTCAACAGCAGGAAATGTGTGACCATGCCATCCCTGACGAGGTTTCTTCAATTTTGAAGACTCGATTACGATTAATTTTAGATTAAAGCTATTTTTTGTTTTTCAAAAATTTAGTTTACCCTGGTAGGGACAGCAGACGATCCAATGGCCGAAGACACTGAAGTGCCCAAAGTGTTGGGTGACATTTTTGAATCGTTAGTCGGCGCCGTCTTTCTCGATTCAGACATGTCTTTGGATGTGGTTTGGCGAATTTTTTATCCGTTTATCCGTGACGAAATTGGTCAGTAGTTTTTCCCATTCGCACCTTGTTCCAAGTTATATAATTTGTTTATTTTTCACCGAAATTGTGCAGAGGCTTGCACTCGAACAGTTCCGAAATCTCCCATCAGGAAACTTCACGAAAAATATCCCGGCAAAGTGGAATTCAAGTAATAAAAAACAAAATTTTCGTTGTCTTTTATTACAATGGACGCAAAGATTGAATGGTTCTATTATCGCTTTTGATTATAGGAGCCTCGAAAAACTACCAGACGGTCGTGTTTGTGTAGGAGTGGAAATTATGAACAATGGCCAATTGTATAAAGCGGTGGGTAGAAATACTCGTATTGCTAAAAACACTGTTGCCAAGTATGCCATCAGTCTGCTTGAAAACTGATTACGACTTCGTCTGCACAAAGCCTCAATGTGGAGATTGTGCACGAATTTCACTCGTTACGTTGGCCCAGAATTCTATTTTCGGTACCAATTTGTTACCCCTACCAGTGACCTCAAGTGTATGTTAGACATCCAATAGGTATGTAACTAAAATAAAGTTAATTAATACAATAACAACAGTAACAAAAAACAAAAACAAGCAAAATGGAGACGTTTTGCTTGTGCTAGTCGCGCTTGCACCAACATCGATAAAACATACTGAGGGAGGCAAACTGGATTATTCCAGTTCTGTTGTGAGACGAAAGCTGTAGAACAAAAGATTTCCGGTCAAACCAGTTCGAAGTCGTAAAACGTGAATTTCATTGCTTTTCTCGTCGGGTACACTCAATACGTTCCCTAATTCCAATCGTAGACTTTGAGTACACATGCATCCGTGGTTACATGTAATCACGGAAAACATGCTTGATCGGCCGGGCATGTCGTAATCAGCTATTTTACACGTAATACTGTACCTGAAGTACTCGTAACCATCACAAACTACCCCGGATACTGTCCAGACAGTTCAAGATTATGTCTGTGAGCATTAACGGAGGTGTGGTCTTATCGTGTCTGGCTACTCGAAAGACTTGCGGTAGCAACGCGAATTTGCTGCTTTTTGCTCATTGTATGCTTGACATGGCAAAAGAAATTGGTATTGTGAAATTGCACGGCAAGCCAACAGCTACCTACCAGTTCAGCTCGAGAACTTAGAGGAAATTTTTGCAATCGAAAAGAAGAGTCTTTATCGAACAAATTTGGACGTATGTTTAAGGACAATTTAAATCAATTTTAATGTGTTTTCCTTTTGGTTGGCTGCCAGCAATTGTTGTACCTGAAACAACAGCTGTTGGAGAGGAGGAGGTTTAAAACGTTAATCAGTAGCCGAAGTTTCTTTTTAATGTTCAACTACCGAGGCGTCGAAAGTAATTGGACGCTACGCCTGTGGTTGGACTCCGAGAATAAAACTTGTTAAGGTCACAGGAACGAGGGCGGCACGTAGCATCAGGAAGGCGGAGGTATAATTTTCATTTATTTTTGAAAAATTACTGTTAAAATCATTTTCGAAGACATTAAATGTTGCTTATGTAACTGGCGGTCTGCAACCTTGACTCAGTGTATTGGTGGTAACTACCTTCCGACTTTGGTCACGTAGGCAATGACTAGCTGGGTCGTTCGATTACGCCATCGTCGATTAAACTGTTCCAGTTGGCTGTACTCAGATTACGTGGCGTGATTTCTCGGTTTCATTTTTTTTTCTATTCTATTTCTTTTTGTCTTACTGAGACCGGCAAAAATGCAGTTATTCCTTTTGCCACCGCAACTACTCGTGCCTCTCGTTTTGAAATGTACGTCTATTTCCAAACAAATTTTTTTTATTGCTTTAAATTCCAGACGAAAGCGGCCAATAGGCATGGAGGACAAACTTTTCACCCAGGACAGAAAACGAGCCATGGATTTTTTTATCGCCATAAAAACGTTTTTTGGGAACGTCATCCACCTGACACGTCACACAAAGCCACGCCAAAATTTCCTACAATGAGGACAACTGCAAGGCAGACGAAATCGGAAAGCAGCCGGAAGTCTAAGTGACCCTTCAGGTATTCTTATCGACAGGTACTTGTCAATTATATTTAAGTCATTGATTGTTAAGCAAATGATTTCTTATTAAAAATATGTCAATTTTATGTATGAAACTCATTCGAGAAAATCACAAAGTTTTCCAGAATTCTTTATTTTCTCGCATGCAACTCTGTTAGTTATGATTAACGTTTAAACGTATTACGTTATTCCGTAAAGAAATTGGTAGATTCTTAACGATTACAAAAGATTTTCGTTAAAACTTCCATTGGCAAGTGACACCGAAATTCTTTCATTACAAGCAAGATATTTTGCATAACAATTAAAATCTTTAAAATTCAATTCAACCATTTGTTCGTGATTTTAACTAAGAATAATTTCTTTTGTGTCTTGTCTCTAATTGTCCAGGTCAACTCTTCACCATATCACGTGAACCTTAGCATGGCAATTTTAATAGGAGGACGATCTTCCGGGCTATAATCTTTGCGTAAATAAAACTTCTATTCAAAACAAATACCAGTTAAAACTGATTTTTTCTTTTATGGATTTGCGCAGAGATTAAGAAAAACAATTTTTGTCGCTTGAATTTTTCACACAGCATAAAGCAGCCGCAAACTTCATTCATTGCATTCAGTTCCAATTGCTGGGTGAAAAATTCGTACTTGGACACCCCAACCGCATTCGCGGCGGGACAGTGTCACCTTCCCAGACAAAACACTGCTTGGAAAGCGGAAAGAACCTACCTCACAGAATAAAAACCAGAACGCTAAAAAAAAAAATTTTACGTGTGGGACGAACAAACTAGAAATAACCAGTTTACACCAGAAATCGGGAAGGAAGCCTCAACGACAGGATAAGTAATGCATTAAAAAAAATTATTATTATTTACTTGTTTGCTACATTTTGGTTTTTGCCCGACAAACCTGCGTGGGACCGAGGCAATCTATTGTCCCAGCGATTCATTTAACGATGGGACGTAGCACGATTAAAGCTAAATACCAGTCAACATCATTTGATATCGGATTAAGAGGTTTAACAAGCTGTGATTTATTAACTATTTCAACTTTAAAGTCACGCCAGCTGTTCGTATAAATTATGAGTGCGGTTACATCGTCTCGTAAATAACAACGCCCGCCGAATGAAAAAGGGAGGCGTATTTCATATGCTCGCACATACTGATTATCATAGATTTTTGGGTTCGCATTTTTGATTTTCCATTTCGCTTTGTTAATGGAAACCGATTTCCTGACTATGCAGTATCCAAAAAATGGGGGGTCATTGAGCACAAAATGATTGTTGGAGTCGATTTGCTTAGCAGTTATTATTTTTTTTCCTGTTGAACCTTCTTTTTCATTTCTCAAAATAATGACGCTTTATTTTTCCTTTTTTTTTCAAATTTACTTTTCGTTTCACGCTTGATGCCGCCCGCATCCGCCCAGCTGCTGCTGTTTTACTTCAACTACGTTCTATGTTTGAGATTCGGTTGTGTTATGGTGTATTAAAGCGTTTTCCACGACATCACTCTGATGTGTCGGACGGAGAAAAATGCAGTGAGAAACTTAAGGAGGACTCTATCGAACATAAAGGTATGTAATGTTTATCTTCCTTTTTGATGTCACGTCGCGATTACCAACGCCTTCCGCACCGTGCGGGAGATTGGACTCGCTGACACTGCTTAAGAGGGGTGATAGGCTGTAACTGATGCGTAGTTATGGTCTGTTGGTATTCGAGGAGTTAGGAACATCTCTCGATAATCATTCGATGTGTTTTAGCCAATATTCAATTATTTTATTATTTTTCCTCTTTATGTTTTAACGAATCTTCGCCTTGTCTATTGCACGGATGTCTGGTTTTTATAGCCGATCGCGGACTTGGCCTCCCCCCGTCGGTGAAACAAACATCCACGTGTGAAAAAAAAATTGGAATTTAACAGTGCAAAAATGATGACAAAGTCCAGTAATTT
Source organism: Daphnia carinata (assembly GCF_022539665.2). Classification (NCBI taxonomy): domain Eukaryota; kingdom Metazoa; phylum Arthropoda; class Branchiopoda; order Diplostraca; family Daphniidae; genus Daphnia; species Daphnia carinata. The sequence goes on from NC_081337.1 coordinate 3,574,804, forward strand.
CGCACGCGAACGTTTGACAACACCTTTTGGCGTGGCTAAATTCTTTTGCCGAACAGTGACAGTCGCATCGAACATGACTCGCACCACTTAAAAATTGAAAGTTCCCATCGGGTACACGACATTGGCTTCTTCACTAAAGCTACAACACATTTGCGGAAAAAGGATTGTTTCAAATTGTTTTTATTCAGTTCGTTTACTATTTCTCACGCTTCTATTATTCTATAGCTTTTGCGTCGTCTGGAAATTCCTTCTTTTGGGGTAAACGTCTGGACATTAGACTCGCGGATATTTTGTCAATACCATTGCGCGCGTTAACTGTTGTCGTCACCATCACGCTGTTTGTGTCGAATTTCGTTCCATTTGTATAGTCAGCAGCCTTGCCAATTCGTGGTGGTCTTCCTCTTTTTGTTTTGTTATCCCACGATTTGCGTTATCCTACAGCCTTGACTCTGCACTTAATATCAGTTTGAAAGCTTATAAACGTGAAAGGAGACGACACCTAAGCGAAAGCAGATATTTCTCTATTGGGAAAGGGCCGTCGTGATGGGAGGACGTTCATTTTTCTTTATTCATTCGCCGCCGACGATGCTTTGCGTTCATAGGACATCCGAGGAATCTACGTTTGAACGGATGAGGTTTTAGAGAACGTGCGAGAGCGGCATTTAATCCACGCCTTATTCTTTGTTCCCCCCTCTCACCGTAATCCTGCTGCGTGACACTATAACCACTAGCTTACCTTTTCGGCTAGAGGAGGAGGACGAACAGAAAGAAGAAGGGGGGGGGGGGGGGGGAGAGGAATGATAAAAATAAATACCGAAAATGAAGAAGAGGGTCCGTAGCCCAAGTCAAACGGTCCAAACACAAAGCACTAGATATAACGCGCTTTTGGCCTACGTGGCTTTCAAACGCACACCAGAGCGCTACCGAGTGACTTGCAATAAAATCGTCCCATCTTCTGCCCTCTTTTCGCAGACTACCACCTGCAATTCGACGTGAGCCTAGTCGCAAGTTGAGCGCTGAGAAAATTAAGGAATCAACCACACCTTCTTAAATAACGGTAATTACAGAGTACACCATTATGTGATTCAATTGTGATAACAAAATGTATTTGATTTGCCCATGTTTAGCACTAGTTGGAATAATTCATATTGTTAACAACACCTTTTAATTCGATTCATGGTGAAAAGAGCCGGATATTGATTCCTCGAAAAATGTTTTGTTATTTCTGATCGTCCTCGCAATTTTTAAGCGTTTTGGTCTCCAATTGTTTTAGGATTATTTCTAAATTTAAAAGTAAATGCCAATTTTAAATTTTACGGGGCGTTTCCCCTTTTGATTGCTCTTGGAGGAAACAATCTGGCGACCGTAGTACGAAAAGCGCTATGCTCCACGTGTAAAAGATACGCTGGTAGACTTTCGGATAACAATATGTAGATCGTTGACTTTATCACAAGAGCAGCAATGCGATGGATGATGCACGTGTAAGATCAAATTCGCTAGCATTTTTTCAATTGCCATCTGGTACTAGTTGCGCCATTTTCTTTTTTTTAATTCCTTTGTTTCTGTTACACTGTATGTGTGTGTTCCCACACAACAATAAAAAGCGTCCCTCTCGAAGAAGAAGACCCACCAAATCCCGCAGCTATTGTCGTAGAAAAAGAAAGTGAGAATGGGCAACAACAAAAAAAAAACGAGGAAAGAAATGCCTGGAGGAAGATCCGTGTTTGTTCATTCGTGTCTGTTTAAAATACTACAAGTTATAGCCTAAGATAAAGTAATTTCTAAGGGCCCGATTCAAATTTTAATCTGTAATTTTTATTTGATTTTTTTTTTTGTAGATCAATTTATATCGTGAGCTGGGTGAAACGAAATGATTGTTTGAAGATGGTGCTTCCTTCTAAATCTATGAGAAAAATCATGATCAATGCAATCTTTTTCTGTCTTGGCTTGTGGACCCGATTTGGCAGCAGCCAAGCCAATCCTAGCATCACCTCCTTCAATTTCAATGCAAGCAGAACCGAACCTTTGAACTCGATCACTTTTGAAGAGGCCTCTAAATTAGCGATCAAATCCTGTGCTAACATTGACAGCATATTTCACTTGATCGATCCGAAATGGCCGGACCAGCGGAGAAACACCGGCCGCAAACTGATCGTTCCACAAGTCTACAGCCAATCTAATTATCTCATCTCTTCCGGCAAGTAGCAAATTGCAGAATCCTAGACATGCCAATCGAACAACATATAACTAATCACCTCTATTGTCATTTTCGTTTTCATTTGTCTTTCTCTAAACAGAGCTATCTACCATCGATCCGATGGTGCCGTTAACCATTGGCTTCTTAAGCTCTTATCTAAGCAGTAAGATGACGCTTGGTGCCATTCCGTTAGCCGTTGAAGCAGTCAACAAGGATCCTAATCTGCTGCCTGGACGTAAACTTAAATTCGTTGCCGCCGACATTGGCAATCCAGGTCTGGAATAATGACATAATATTTCAAATAATTCAACGACGTCCAAGGCAATGTTTTGCATTCCTGTACATAGTAGGGAATGATGGATTAACGGCATTGGCCATTCGACGGATGACTGAGATGAGAGACAATAATTTAACCATCGCTTTCATTGGACCTGATGGACATCACTGCGCAGACGAAGCTCTGGTAGCAGCAGCTTGGAACCTGCCCATCATCACGCATGTGTGTATATATACGCATAAAAAACACTTTCTTCTTTTCTATTTGAATTTGATCGTTTGCGTATACGACTTAAAATATGTTAGCCAAGTGTAACTGATTGTAGATTCAGACCAGCAAAAAGGTTCTATTCTTATCGACGTTTTAAATTTGAATCTTTACAGAAATGTTCGGAAAAGAGGGTATCGGACATGCCGCAGACATACTTCACATTCTCCCGTACAATTCCGCCCGCATCCAAAATATCGAAACCAGTAATAGCTTTGTTGCAGAATTTTGGCTGGAACAGGATTCTTATCATCGTCGGGAAGAAGAACGAATGGATCCAGATAAAAGACGCCGTCCAGGTATTTGTTCTTTGATATATGAATGCCGCGCAGTAGAAAATAGTTTCATTGGCTGTTATCAGGTCTCCGCTCGGGACAAAAGGATTGAAGTTATCGACGTAATTTACCTAGACGACCATTCGCCGACCCAAATGGACGCCATAAAAACAATTGCTGAAAGTACTTTTCTACGTACGAGGAGTAAGTTTCCCTACTAACGATTTCTCTATAGCAGGTCTATAAAGAGATATTGTATTTTTTTTTTGCAGTTTATCTTTTTATCGGCCAGGACATTGCCCTCATTCATTTCGTCAAAGCCCTCCACGGGCTAGGAGTACTGGCAACTGGTGATTACATGATCATTTCAATCGATGATTCCGCGTTCGATCCTGAAACAAATGCCCAAAACACCAATCGCAGTAAGGCATTCATCGTAGCCAGTTTTATGACACAACGATAAAAAGGGATTTATTCTTTGTGTTCTAAAGATCGTCTCAATTCGTACTTGACATCCGTCAAAACACAAGATGAAATTCAGGCTTTTCGTTCGGTCTTGAAAGTAACATCATCCCATCCACGCAATCCTAATGCCAGGCAAGTCCATCATGAATTGCAATGTTTCAACGAAACTTAACATTAGGCTTTGATTATCACAGGAAAATGTTAGCCAAAATGAAAGAATATTCTTCTCGGCCACCTTTTTGCGTGCCTAATCGTCCAACGATTTTCGACGATATCGAAGTACCGATTGACGCTTATCACGCCTACGACGCCGTCCTGCTCTACGCCCAGGCCTTGACGGAATCTCTGGGCGATGGCTACGACCCTCGTAACGGGACTAACATCGTGGAACGCATCCGTAGCCGTGTGTACCATTCGGTCCTTGGATATGACGTTAGTATGAACGTACTTTTCCAACTGCAATCCGATTTCACATCCCCGATTTTCTTTTGTTTCGGTAATTTTTTTTTAGGTGTTCATCGATTCCAACGGTGATGCAGAAGGTAATTACACGGTTTTTTCCATGCTCCCTTTTCAAAGGAAACGGTTCGCTGGACCGACATCGTACGATGTCTCAAATTACGTTATGCAACCTGTTGGGTATTTCCAGTACAACACTGGCAGCAGTTCTCCTAAAGATTTCCCGGTGAGTTTCGTATTTTTTCACATTCATTTTAGTTTATTGGGATTTTTTTTTTTTGTTGTTCTCATACAAGCTCATTCATAAAACGCAACCGCAAGTTTCTTAATAGTTTGTGTTTATGGCCGTCGGCGACTAGGTCTTTCTATATTTTAACTCGAGCCGTCCAATCGATTGGATTGGATTTGGTCCACCCGTTCCGGAATCGCCTTGCGGTTTCACCAGGGAAATGTGCGTTCGACTTGCAACGCCAGACTGGAGAAGCGTTGTTTGTACAGTTTCCGGTGTTGTTTTTATTGTAACAATTGGCTTGGCCTCTAGGTGAGATTTTTTTTTTTCTTTATTCCACGTATGTTTCCAGGTTTTTCTTCACTATTGTTTCTTGCCGTTTTTCATTTCTTTTGGGGTTACATTTTTAACAGACATTACTGTTATGCGCACAAATTGGCCTGCCTACTCTGGAAGGTGGACACTCGCGAAATCATCATTACTGCGTCCCCAGCCGATATCACTGACATGCCGGACCATTATGTCGCTAGGAGCCTGACTGGCCATCATCACGGGCGGAATACCAATAATAGCCCTGGTGAAGATAAGGGATCGCCGGGCAAAGATGATTCCTCCACCATTGACCAGGGCATGAAACGTTTCTACACTAGAACAGGTAGCTACAAAGGCAATGTTGTGGCCATCAAGACCATCCACGCGAAAAGCTTGAGTTTCACGAACAACATCCGGAAGGAATTGAAACAAATGAGCGCACTTCGTCATGAGAACGTCGCCTCATTTATGGGTGTATCCGTTGAAAATGGAAGCATCTCAATCCTGACAGCTTACTGTGCTCGGGGAAGTTTGGAGGACATTCTCAAGTACCTCGATTTCAAGCTGGATACATTTTTCATCGCCTCCCTCGTCACTGATTTAATTAAGGTATTATTTTTTGGAACGATACCTGCGTCAAAACATAAAATGTAACAACTCCTTCCCATTGCACAGGGAATGATATTCCTTCACGAAAGCGAAATTGTATCACATGGCAACCTGAAATCTTCCAACTGTTTAGTCGACTCGCGTTGGGTTTTGCAAATCACCGATTTTGGTCTACATGAAATCAAAGGTAAAGAAACTGAATGTTGCTAAAAGCATTGTAATAAATCTAATTGATTTCCAATTTTAAGCTACCAGTAACGAAGCTCAAAAGAAAGCTAAATGCGCTAAACGGCTATTGTGGAAAGCGCCGGAATTGTTTCGTAACCCGAATCCTCCTCCACGGGGCACTCAGAAAGGCGATGTTTATTCCTTCGGCATCATTCTTTATGAAATCTTTGGTCGTAAAGGACCTTGGGGTGACCTGTTGGATACCATGTCACCTACAGGTAAATAAAAAAACGATCAAACATAAGTGTAACATAGAAGAAATGGTGTCAAATGCTGATGGAATTGTTTGAACTCGACAGATATCGTCGAAAGACTTACCCATCCAGAACGGTTCTCTTACAAATTTTTCCGTCCGCCCGTTTCCTTGTTGAATTGCAAGGAGTACATCATTCGCTGTATGCAGGACTGTTGGCACGAAACGCCAGAAATGCGCCCCAATTTCAAATCCATCCGTAGCCGCCTGAAGGAAATGGAAGCTGGATTGTAAACATAGAAACGAAACTAACACGAAAATTAACGATTAATCACAACATTTCAATGCTTTTTTTTCCAGGAAGCCCAACATTTTCGATAACATTATGATCATGATGGAAAAGTACACCTACAATTTGGAAGGTCTAGTCCAGGAACGGACGGATCAGCTGGTGGAAGAGAAGAAGAAAACGGAAGCTCTTTTACACAGAGTCTTACCAAAGTAACGCCTAGTACTCGATTCTATTTTTACTCAGAATTAATAAAACTTGGGTTCTTGTTTACGAATTGAGTAGGTCGGTGGTCGAGTCGCTCAAACGAGGAGAACCTGTTAAAGCGGAAAGTTTCGATTCAGTGACCATCTATTTCAGCGACATTGTCGGCTTCACATCGTTGTCCGCCGTGAGCACGCCGCTACAAGTGGTCGGTCTTCTCAACGAGCTTTACACCTTGTTCGACTCGATATTGGAAAACTATGATGCATACAAAGTGGAGACTATTGGCGATGCTTACATGGTGGCCAGTGGGCTGCCCATTCGTAACCGGGACTATCACGCGGCCGAAATCGCTTCATTGGCCCTTCATTTACTCTCCGAAATACGCAATTTTCGCATTCGTCATAGACCTGGAGAAACGCTGAAGTTACGCATCGGTATTCATTCCGGCCCGTGCGTCGCTGGAGTAGTCGGTTTGAAAATGCCGCGTTATTGCCTTTTCGGCGATACGGTGAACACCGCATCTAGGATGGAATCAACTGGACAAGCTCTTCGCATTCACATATCGGCAGCCACTAAAGAACTCTTGGATCGGTTGGGCGGCTTCGTCATTGAAGAGCGTGGATTAACTTCTATTCGGGTTAGCAATTTTTAACGCGAAATTTTAACCGAGTAGTAGAATTAAAGTTATTCTTTTAACAACACATAGGGTAAAGGTGAAATGATGACTTACTGGCTAGCTGGGGAGGAGTCGTGGCGTGCTGGACGTCGTCGTCCTAGCACACTTAAAAGAGAAATCGCAGCAACTGCACAACCAACTGATGCCGATCAGCAGATTGGACTACAGTGCCCTACCATGTTAGGTGACGTACCTTGCGTATCAAAGATAGACCACTCAGACAGCTCAATAATAAATATCCGACAGAAAATCAACAATGACGTTCATATTAGTGTTGATTCAGGCACTAACAATAGCTTCAGTAATCTATGGTTAGGGTGATATTTTAATTCTGAAATCAATTATCCATAAATATTGGTCGCCTTATGCACACAAAAGAAGTCGTTGGATCGTGCGAAATTAACGTAGAAATTAGCCTTGTCTCCGTATTTTGCTGGCCTTCCACTTGCCACTTCTAGTTTGTTCCTCTTCAAAAATATAAACTCTTTTTTAAGTTTAAGCAGGTTACTATAGACAGGACATAATCACAATTCTTGCCTCCGAGTCCCATTGGGAGCTTACTATTAAGCGTTCATCGTACAACTGAGTTTCTTAAGTTTGAAATTGCATTTTTGAATGATCAATATGTCATAATGTCAGTTAACCATTCCATTCACAATTTGTTCGTTTGAATGGTTAAGTTTTTGAATGAAGAAAGTTTAAATGTTCTAGTCAAAACTCAAGAGAACACGCTTTTATGAGTTGGTTGTCCTTTAACCATGTCACACATTATGCTACTCTGTATGGTTATTCCATTTCATTAATCTACCGAAAATCTGTGATTGTTTGTCGTATGCCTATGTGTTCTGCATCATCCTTTTTCACCACTCGTGTCGGTGGTAGCTTCCCAGATTTTTTTGGCAGAGAAAAAAGGTATGTGAAAGGTTTCAACGATTCTGTTCATCCTAAGAAAACTTAAAAGAATATTTATGAAAGATAAATAAGAAAATGAAAGTTTAATGACAATGTTTCTCAGTTTCCATTAAGCGCCAAGTTTTTTAACTTTTACATGTTGTTTTTTTTTCAGTCGAATTAAATACATTTAAATGAATAACCTTTTACAAAGTCGTCTTAATTTAAAAAAGAATCACGAAAATAATGACCAGTTACAAACTTTTCAAGTAGCGCTAACAGAACCCATGGTTTTGTTTTAAAAACCGACTGTTGACCAAGAAAACGAATTCTCTTTTCGTTATTAATATTAAATTTTAATTAAAACGTGTGATTCTCATAGAATCAGCAGAGATGTCATATTTTGCAGATTTAAAAGAAAAAACGGTTTAAACGGAAGAAAAAGCGGCTGTAACGCAAAAATTTGTCCCGTCATTTTTCCCAAATTACTTCAAAAACTATAAGCCTAGTCTAAAAACAAATTTGATTTTCGTTTTTTCATTCCATTTTAAATCTAGTTCATGTAGTTTTATGTATGTTTGCGAAAAAAAATAAAAATCCTAAAAAGTCGGGTTATTATTTTATCGGGCTTATTTTTCAGTCAGATTTTACACGAAAAAATGCATTTATTTCGAAAACTATAAACCCTACATAAAAATAAATTTGGTTTTCGTGATTCTCGTTTAATTTTGAATGGAAATCATGTATTTTAAACTATATTTAAAATTTGGCCAAAAATGAAAAAGTGGGAAGGCTATAGCCTTCTGTCAAAATCGGCCAAAAACAAAATCTCTTGAAATTAATAAAAAATCACACTGTATGATCAAAATTGATTCATCATCATTAAGCCCCTCTGGCAATTTAGTTTTAGGCGCAGGGGGTATTGCGCGCTTGCTGGCCGTTTATTATAGTAGGCCATGATTCGCAGTTAGTTCAATAGCGTGGATGGAGAATAACGCGTGGCTGGAGGAACAATTGAAAAATGGATAGGATACAACAAAAGGATGATAAGTATAAACATTATTATATTGCTTTCAATTATTAATTATTGTTTATTAGATCCAATTATGAAGCTGCAGGTCCAATTATTGGAACAACACAAAATATTAGATAACAGCAAAGCTAAGGATGGTAAGGCCTAATATGTAATGATTCTATTTATTTGCTTTTATTCATTTGTGTTTTGTAGCTCAAATTTTGAGTCTACAAGCTCAGCTAGGGGAAAAGAACAAATTGGAACGGAACAGTTTCCAAACAGTGAAGGAGGTTTTTCAAAACTCATCCCTAACTGAACGTGAGGATGAGTTGGCATTAGGCGAACACAGCCAGGTACCTAAACTTTTCAAATAAGAATTCAAAATAAGTATAGAATTAAAAAAAAAAAAATTATTTATTGTTTAGTTATTCAGTCTACCACCTGACAGTGTGTTAAAGTTAAATTCTGTTAGTGCTGCACTAAAAGAATTGTTAGTAATAAGTCCATGCAGCGAAGGAAGTGAACAATTGTGGGACCGTATTTGGGCTGAAAATGGGTGTGGTACGGAAACCCAGAAATAGCACAAGTTCAACATAAAACATGAATTAGTTACTTTTCGGTTTTTTGTCTATCGAAAAAGTATTTTTAATGCTATTATTTTGCATTCACAGAATTTTAGTGGGGGATCAAGTCAAGTCTGGAAGTGTTACAGGATGGAAGAATGAGCCTACAGTTGAAAAACACTGAAAGTGCATTACCATTAAGGTATGAGGTAAAGTAATAGAGTATGCAAATTGTCTAATGAGAAGTACCATCTTGTGTGAATGAATCCTGTGTAACAGCAATCCTTTATAGTTCTGTCAGCCTCAAATAATTCTGCTTCTCTTGCTAAAGAACAACTTGTCCTTTACGTTCAGAGTGTTGGTGAAGCTGGGTACTTAAATGGCCCTAAAAGATGTTTCATTTCGTTGGCATTGCAGCAATGAACATCATACATGGACTTTTTAGGTATGAAAGGAATTTTCTTGAAAATTTTTTGAATTTATGACAAAGCATTTCTCCTGCTTTTTGCCAACCATGTCTAATCTAAAAAAAAAATTTTATCCAATAGGAAAGGATTTTCAGCATACTCTGAACACAACTATCAACAATGCAACATTCTAGGGGTGCTATTTTACCATTCAAGAGCCTTATACAATGATTTTCATCTGCAATTTGTATGGCCTTTCCCAAGCTTCTGCCAGAAGTTGAATCTATAAGTCATGTAAGTCACATGAGCAACAATTGAGATGCTTAATGGTGTTTTTCTTTTCTCAGCATAGGTTAATAGTAACATTGGATCTGAAAAGATTCTTGGTTGGGGCAAGACAATGAATAAATTGTATTGATTGGATGGATGACATGACATTGCTATACTTAATTCGGATTCCCCAGACGGTATTTGATATTAAAAAAATTGAAGTGCATATCTGGGCTCCCTTCTTTTCTGAAGCCCCGTTTCCCCTTGACTCATAATAAGCCCGTAGGGGGTCATGCCCCTACTGTACGGTATATATAAAAACAACATATACCGAGGTTTGGAGGGCTCTGGCCGGAAAGGGGACGTGGGGTGCCGCTTAGTCCGATGATGTGTTCACGGAGGGTGACGTGGCTGCCCACAAATCCGAACTAAAGGTTAATCGCTCCTGTAAAAATGTTCCAAATCTTCAGCTCTTCTTCCGGCTTCTCTTAGCCAATCACCGGGTAATCTCCCCGGTGGGTCAACAAGGCAGTGTCTCCCCCTGCCTGGGTTGACGGCAACTTTTGAAAGGGCTATTGTGCCTTTTTAAAGTTGCAAAAATAATTGTAATGTGCAGAGAATTGTCAATAAAATGTTTTTTATAAAATATTTTTTGCAAAATTTGTTTCTTTCATTGTCTGTGTTAGCTGTGTTCACACATTACATTTCTCAACTTTTTTTTTTATTGCTTTGCTTTTATTTGTTTTTGTCACTTTTGATGGTAAGCATTGTTTCCATGGGTTTATCGTTTATTTGTAAGCATTCTATTATTATTCAGGGAACGAACCCTGGATGTTCGGTACACCGCACCTATGCTCTACCAATGAGCCATGAATCGTATGACGTTAAGTTGGCTTTTTTCTAGTCACTTGTGGACTTGCATTTACACTTAGAATAAAACTGAAATGCAATTCTGCAATATTCTCTTCTACATTTATTTATATCATTTTTACACATCTATAGAGGTTTGAACCCAGGGTATCAGGTATCGTAGCTAAAGGCTCTACCACAGAGCTATGAACCTTAGACACTAATAGAAAGATAAACATATAGTTGTGAAAGACTGCATAAACATCCTAGACGATAACAAATGATATGCGATAATAAAATAATTAGATATGTCTCGTGGCTCAATGTTAGAGCATCGGCGTTGCATGCTGAATGTCTTGGGATCGGTTCCCATACGAGTAAAACAATACAAAATTATTTCAAAAATATTCAGATATTACACGTTGTTCCTTGAATCTAAGTTGAAGAATACAAAGAGTGTAATAAATAATAATTGAATACTTAAAGATAAACGATAAACCCATGGAAACAATGCTTACCATCAAAAGTGACAAAAACAAATAAAAGCAAAGCAATAAAAAAAAAAGTTGAGAAATGTAATGTGTGAACACAGCTAACACAGACAATAAAAGAAACAAATTTTGCAAAAAATATTTTATAAAAAACATTTTATTGACAATTCTCTGCACATTACAATTATTTTTGCAACTTTAAAAAGGCACAATAGCCCTTTCAAAAGTTGCCGTCAACCCAGGCAGGGGGAGACACTGCCTTGTTGACCCACCGGGGAGATTACCCGGTGATTGGCTAAGAGAAGCCGGAAGAAGAGCTGAAGATTTGGAACATTTTTACAGGAGCGATTAACCTTTAGTTCGGATTTGTGGGCAGCCACGTCACCCTCCGTGAACACATCATCGGACTAAGCGGCACCCCACGTCCCCTTTCCGGCCAGAGCCCTCCAAACCTCGGTATATGTTGTTTTTATATATACCGTACAGTAGGGGCATGACCCCCTACGGGCTTATTATGAGTCAAGGGGAAACGGGGCTTCAGAAAAGAAGGGAGCCCAGATATGCACTTCAATTTTTTTAATATCAAATACCGTCTGGGGAATCCGAATTAAGTATAGCAATGTCATGTCATCCATCCAATCAATACAATTTATTCATTGTCTTGCCCCAACCAAGAATCTTTTCAGATCCAATGTTACTATTAACCTATGCTGAGAAAAGAAAAACACCATTAAGCATCTCAATTGTTGCTCATGTGACTTACATGACTTATAGATTCAACTTCTGGCAGAAGCTTGGGAAAGGCCATACAAATTGCAGATGAAAATCATTGTATAAGGCTCTTGAATGGTAAAATAGCACCCCTAGAATGTTGCATTGTTGATAGTTGTGTTCAGAGTATGCTGAAAATCCTTTCCTATTGGATAAAATTTTTTTTTAGATTAGACATGGTTGGCAAAAAGCAGGAGAAATGCTTTGTCATAAATTCAAAAAATTTTCAAGAAAATTCCTTTCATACCTAAAAAGTCCATGTATGATGTTCATTGCTGCAATGCCAACGAAATGAAACATCTTTTAGGGCCATTTAAGTACCCAGCTTCACCAACACTCTGAACGTAAAGGACAAGTTGTTCTTTAGCAAGAGAAGCAGAATTATTTGAGGCTGACAGAACTATAAAGGATTGCTGTTACACAGGATTCATTCACACAAGATGGTACTTCTCATTAGACAATTTGTATACTCTATTACTTTACCTCATACCTTAATGGTAATGCACTTTCAGCGTTTTTCAACTGTAGGCTCATTCTTCCATCCTGTAACACTTCCAGACTTGACTTGATCCCCCACTAAAATTCTGTGAATGCAAAATAATAGCATTAAAAATACTTTTTCGATAGACAAAAAAACGAAAAGTAACTAATTCATGTTTTATGTTGAACTTGTGCTATTTCTGGGTTTCCGTACCACACCCATTTTCAGCCCAAATACGGTCCCACAATTGTTCACTTCCTTCGCTGCATGGACTTATTACTAACAATTCTTTTAGTGCAGCACTAACAGAATTTAACTTTAACACACTGTCAGGTGGTAGACTGAATAACTAAACAATAAATAATTTTTTTTTTAATTCTATACTTATTTTGAATTCTTATTTGAAAAGTTTAGGTACCTGGCTGTGTTCGCCTAATGCCAACTCATCCTCACGTTCAGTTAGGGATGAGTTTTGAAAAACCTCCTTCACTGTTTGGAAACTGTTCCGTTCCAATTTGTTCTTTTCCCCTAGCTGAGCTTGTAGACTCAAAATTTGAGCTACAAAACACAAATGAATAAAAGCAAATAAATAGAATCATTACATATTAGGCCTTACCATCCTTAGCTTTGCTGTTATCTAATATTTTGTGTTGTTCCAATAATTGGACCTGCAGCTTCATAATTGGATCTAATAAACAATAATTAATAATTGAAAACCAATATAATAATGTTTATACTTATCATCCTTTTGTTGTATTATTCTATCCATTTTTCAATTGTTCCTCCAGCCACGCGTTATTCTCCATCCACGCTACTGAACTAACTGCTAATGGAATCCAATGGACTGAAATTGCCTACGCCAGTAATAACGAGTCTGAGCGGTAGATGGCTACGTGTCGGAAAAAAGAAAAAAGTGTGATTTTTTTTTTTTCTTGGCGAAATTTTTTTTTTTTGTGTAAAACGGATTGCCAGACTTGCCGTCCGATTATTTCTTGAGCGATTATCGGTAGCCGTCGATAATCGCAAAAAAATGATCGGCGATCATTCGTCTGTTGAAAAAATTTGATCGGCGATTAAATTTCTTAGCGATTGTTTTTCCGATTATTTTTGACCGCCATCTAGCAGTAAGAAAATAACTTGCCATTGTTTAAATTGAAAAAATTGAAACAAGTGAAAATTAAAAAAAAAGCGTCTGCTACAAAAATGACAAAGCTATGAGTAGACTTTCATATAGTCTCATCTACCGTTCATAGATGTCACTAAATAATCGAAAAATAATCGCGATTAAAAATAAATTTTTTTCCACTTTAATCGCCGATTTCGATTATTTTAAAATAATTTGTTCGCCGATTAAAATTTTAATCGAAATCGCAATCGCGATTAATTTTCAATCGCGATTACGGCAGGTCTGCGGATTGCCATAAAGGACATCTTCCGGAATTGTTTAAACACAGTTGTATTGCCCAGGTAGCAGACGAATGTTTTCATTGCAACGAACACGCTCATTTTTGCCAAAATCGGCAAAAAAGGGAAATCTTCCGAAAATGAATGAAACCACCTGTTCTAATGCAAAATTTAATGCCGATTTCGAAAAATACATTTTTTTTCTTGTTAAACTATTTGTTTGGGAAATAAACGGAAGAAAACGGGGTTGTTACGCAAAAAATTGTCATTTCATTTTTCCCATTTATTCCCTAAAGCCCAATCTAAAAACAGTCTTGATTTGGACAAAACTCACAGTAGAACCAAAGTTAACACTGATTCCAAAAAAAGCCTTCATTTTTCTTTTTCTTATATCAGCATTTTTTTAGTGGAGAAAAGTGCCTGTAGCTGTAATAGATTTATTTACCCATTTTTTTTCCAATATTTAAAAAACTTTTCCGACCTTCGAGCTGTCAATTGTTTTTCTTCCTTAAGAAACTAAATGAAAATTTTCAAACACACGTCACACATTATTTATTGAACCGATTATACATATATAAATTTGGTTATCGTCAAAAAATTGTTCAAGTAACAGTATGAAGTATGATGTACAACTTTAGTGCGTGTCTTCAATTCGGGATTCAGCAGAAAATCTAGCATCCTCAGTTAGGAAAACAACAAGCTATTTTACGCCTAGTTGAGTAGTCAAAAATTTGGAAATAGGAAAACTTGACGTACGTATACGCACAGTTTATATTAAGGTACCAGTATGGAACGAGAGGCGTCGGATAAAGCGCCTTTAAGGGTTATTAACTGAAGGCAGGATCACGTTTCCACAATTACACCATTCGATCAGTTTAAGCGCACCGATGAAATTTCGTTATCGCTGTGAATCGCCAACACAGAGAAAACATCCACAAAAAACACAAAACAAACAAGGGCCGTGACGAATACATGGATAATGTTTACAGTGAAATAAGTAACACCCATAGTAGCATATTGTTTCGGTTTTTGTATGAGCGTACACCTCCTGAAGGAAATCCTATTCCAAATCGTTGGCAAATGAATGTTGGTACCTTCTGAAAACCAAGAATATAAATTGCTAATACTTAGATGAAAATATTTGGGCCTGCTAGAAAGCTTTGATATTGTAAGGGTAGAACCAAATATAAAATTCAAATGAGATTTATTCTTACCTATCCTCAAAGGTCCAAGTTTTTTTTGTAAACGTGAAAAAATTTACTAGCGGTGATTGTTGATCAAACGTTCATAATCCTAACTAATAGAAAAAAAAAGAAAAACAAATAACTGTTTCGAAAATGTCCTAAACGTTCCCAGTTAGATGTTGAAATTTCATCAAAACCAAGCTTGCAGCCATCGGATGACACACATTAGATATACGAAAGGTTATGTCTAAATTATGCAATTATGCACGCAACATTTGTTCTCCAATATCGCGAATACAATGTAAAATCAACTTACATAAATACCAGTATCCGTTGTGAGCAAACATCTCCATAAAAAGTAGTGACTGCCAATGACCACTAGCTATCAACCCGCCTGCTGATGGCTAACAAACCGAGTTTCTGCATTTATTCACTTTGCTGGGCAGGTAAAGTTCGAGTTGTTCTCGCATGTCCAAATTGCCTTCAACTATAAGCCAGGAAATAAAATGTCAGGAATACATTATTATGTAACATTTTTACATACGTTTACCCTAGCTCAAACGTTTAAAATTAAAAATTACCGCTAATGTTGCTCGGTCCGAAATTGCTCAGATGAATGACCGAACTGGGGGTGAAGGCAGTAACCATCGTCACATCACTGAACGCAGAATCACGTTTGTTCTGACTGCGTTCTTGAAAGCTGCTATACAACCTACGAAACAAAACAGATTTTCATTTGCCGTATCAATCGGCTCTGTTCAATGGAAGCAGATTTGTTTACCTGGTGCTCTCGGACGTAGCTCGAAATCCATCCATAGCATTGCGTTTGTTACTTAACACTGCGCCACACCTATTAGCTCGGCTATTGTGACTTTGGGAATGATCAAGCCAACGACTAGTGGTTCTCCATCTGTTCCAGTGGTGTCTCAACGAGTTGCGTACTTCCGTATTGAGAAAGCAGAAGAACAAAGTGACCAGGAATCCCTGAATCAGAGAACACATTAATAGAATTACTGCTATAATTTACAAGAACATTTGTACAGAAGTAACAATTTAATATATGCAAAATAAGATTTCAATGATTCGAAAAACCTATGAACGAACCTAATTGATAAATCCTACGAACAAAATCAGAAGAAATATAAAACCTACTAAATTGCATTCAAGTCCGCTAGCTTCTGTGAAGCTGAAACTTACAGTCGTACCAATTTACCCTGGACTTCCGGCTGACCTGTCTCAAAGCATTGCAGTTGACGGAGAATAACCGAGTAATAAAACCTACGGGTCATACAGAAGGGGCAAAGCAGAGACTTGGTGAACTAATAAAAAAAAGGGGGGGGGGGGGGTTGAAGAGTTGCCAGAATTACAGAGACCGGCAAGAGAACATTTGTTGAAAGAGTGGACTGCTTCAAACAACCTGGCGTCGATGCCAAACTACTATCCGGTTTCTTCCGCCCAATCCATTCCGTTGCTGTAGTACATTTCCAGTTGGGCTACTGTATATTTATGATGGGGCAACAATGACTCAGACGCAGGGCCCATCACAAGCCATCTCTACCTTGTTCCATTCAGTTCCAAATGCCCAACAAAGGAGAGTATGTCTGCGATGGAGCAAACAGAAAACGACATAACACAACGTCGATTCCTTACATTTTTCTCCAGGAAAAAGCTTACACGAAATATACGATAATGATGACAGCGCAGGGGGAAGATGCCGCTCGAGGACCTTGTAAAGATGGTTATTGGCTACGTCAGCCTCTATAGCAAAAGGCAGCCTTCTACTATCTCTCTTTTGTGCAGAGCAGAGCTCTAAATTTCAAAGCTAATTGTCTTCGAAGTTTCTGTTCGACTTCACACCGTACAGCTGCCGACTGAATAGCGCCACATAGAGCCTTCCTTTGCATATTAGTGATGACAAAAGGGATTTGTAAATTAAAACTCCACCTAACAGATGTTACGCATATCTGTCATTCAAATTCTGGGAGCTTGATGCAACGTACGCTGCGACACATACGATTTGTTATGCCGAACCGATTAATACCTGAGAAAAGTGAGGGAATTAAACAAAAAATATGTCGTTTCGAACCTGAGTGGAAAGAAGAACAGCTCGAATGTGTGAGAAGTAAATGGCGATGAGACCCTCTGTAGGTCCGGCGATGACCAGCACGTAGGTGAGCCCGAGAAGAGGAATCAGCACCAAAAGAGCTTTGCTACCTTTGCGGTACTGTTGCGTTTCGGCTGAATTAGCTGAGCGCAGTTTCGTTATCAGAACCTGGAAACATTGCCAATAGTACAGCAATAAAGAAGAAAAGAGAAAAGGCCTCATTAAATAAGTATTGATCACCGTTTTAAGAGAACAAAAAAAAAAAAGATAAATCCATCGTTCGCAGTATCCAACATCCATCATTCTCCCATCTGTATTTAACTTAAAAACATGAATTTCTTGTTGAAAGAGCAAGAGATAAATGATGGAAAAGCAAGATCGTATTGTACTAGACGTTCCGACTATGCATCTGAACTTGACTGGCAGCTTCCTTCATAGATTTTTGCAAGCAAAGCTACTCGATCCTTCTGACGCTCTTACAGTCGTGCCCCTAGCGAGAAAACGGACCATCATCATTGATCACCTTTCATTCACGCGTGCGAGTTCTGTGCGCAGAGAGGTCCACTTTCATCTGGGTGCGATCAAAACCTAGTGATTGATGTTGTTTTTCCATCAGCCGATTACACTGCCCGTTTCTCACATGTTTGTTTGCAAAATGTATTGCTTCTACTCGAGTATCAAGAAAAGCGTGGGTGCGTGAGCGTGAACTTGGTTTAAACGATAATGTTAAATGCTGATGGTAAGCAGCCTTCAATAAATTAACTTAGTTCAACGGCACTGTGTACCCAAGAACTTCTCCGATGTGTGATCAATTTTAGGCAGGTCTATTTGTCGAAAACGGATATCAATTGCCATCAAATCTAACCAATAGGACGTGAAATATGTCGGAAAACACTTGCAGTCCGCTTTATTTTCCTTAAAGTTTTAGATCATATTTTGTTGGGGTAAATCTGATTATCAAGAAAAAATTTACGACTATGTCAAGTAGGTTGGATTGGGAAAAAGAGAAACTTAAAAGTTATGATGAATGGCCAATGTTAATCATGTGTTGGAACTTTCCGATATGAAAGGCTAACCAGAAATGGTAAAAGAAGACCAAAAGTATAGCAGCGAAAGGCTGGATGCAAAAGATCTGCAGGCGACGTGAAAATGCAACACATGCGTAGGTGTATGGTCAAAATATTGTTTGTAGGTATTCAATGTGTTATTAATGAGAAGCGTGACCCCTCAAAAAAAAAATTTAGAGTAGCAGAAGTTGTATGCACTGTTTTATCCACAGTTTCGTGGATACTTGGTGTTGAAAGCTGATTTTGTCATGAAAAACGAGCTAAAAATGTGACTCACCCACATGATCTTGACGAGAAAGAGAATGTTGACGAAGAGGACAATGATAGCCGGACTCATATATATCCAGTCTGTCGAGTTGGACACCATCCACGGACAGTTGGCCAGGAATGACTCCAGGTCCAGCTTCTGCTGTAAAATGAACAGAAGCACACGATCAACGACGTCAACATTCACAAGAAAATCAACTAGTCAAATTGGCAATCGAATCCGCCCTAAAGAACATCAAAGTAACAGGCCTTCGTCGTCTGTAATTGTTGAGCGTTACTTCAAGTTCGTGCATGTAAACAGATCCTTTCTACGTTAGTTCGTTTGCTCCAATGGATGTGAGACAAACGTAAAATGCAATCAAATGTTGACGCACCTTTTTGACAAGTACGTAACGTTTTGCTTACGATTAAAGAATTGAAAGATAAAAGTTGAAGAGACTTACGTGGCCTTCTGTCGACGTGTAAGTGAACCAGTTGGCTTTAACGACAGCCCACACGATGACCACCGGTAGCGGAATCCCTGCCAAACGATCACCAGAATACAAAAAAAGACCATTTTAAACAAAACCATTTTCTCTGCACGCGAATGATACGTTTGATATCGATTTAGTACAACGTTTAACGTTACGCAGCCGTCAGGTAAGAGACCCACATTGTTTAGCAAATTGCGCACTTCGTGAGAAGGAAATGTTGGGCTCCAATAAGGAAATGCTCGAAGAAAAAGAAAACAATAAATTCAATAAATATCTTACCCCAACCAATAAGCGCGTAGATGCGTAATCGTATCTTGTCGGCAGAGAACGTTTCCACGACGAGCATGTAGAGGTAAAAACCTATTGTGGCAGGATCGAGACATAAACAGTTTTGCGAAAATCTTTTCTCTCGTTTCTGTGAGAAAACGAGACTGGCACAGGAATGTCATCATGTCCAATGAAACATTTGGTGAAGAAAAGGTTGGAGGGCTGACAAAAAATGCGTTGCCACGCATTTCGGAGAACGGGAATAGAAATTATGTACTGCATTTTCTTTCTTTTCCTATTAGTTTGGGTTGCCATTTCCCCAAAGTTTGTTCCAACGTTCTAGCAATAAATTCTTAGAAATACAGTAGCCCGTTCGCGGAGGAAGAGCTCAGAACTTGTTTATACATCTTCTCCGAACAAAGATCCATAGAGCGCAATAGTCCCGCGAAATAAACGACACAGGAATACCATCGCACAATGTCCCTAAAACGCTCCAGATCTTACGAATATTGTTTGCTAGAGACGGAAAGAAGGGAGAAAGAAAAGACCCGACATTCATCGGGACAACATTGAACGTAGGCACGTACACCAGCCAGGTTACTAAGGGCTGTCCTAATGTCTGTAGCGTCGGCGTGCGATCGATGCTAAATGCGACACCAAATCCACATCGTCATATTCCCCGATCTATTCCACATGTCACCCACTTCTTTTTTTTTAATATAAGCTTTTCACGTTGAGAGTTTGAGAAAGCGTGAAAGCCCTCGTCTTTAGGTCGGAAATGAAGTAAAGGAAATTGAATTTGGACGCCCCGCCGACGATTGGGATTTTTTTTTTTTGCAAAGTCTTCCGATTCTGAATAGGATTAAAAAAAAACATGGTTTACCTTCGACAAACATCCAAAAAAAGTTGGTCAGGTGGAAGTAGTGAAGAAAAATGACTATGATACACGATCCTTTATTGGTCTCGCCACGGTACAACTGCAACCATAGAATTAATGTGATAAACATCAAACTGGTATGACAGAAAAACGTACCTGCAGAGTAGCCGTGACGATCCAGAGGAGGTCGGCCATGATGTACGTGATGAGCAAGTGCGTGTGGATTGTGTTGCGCAGGCAGCGGAGGTCCCTGTGCAATCATAGATGTTGTTAAGAAAAATACGTATTGTATTTGTGCACGGCATAATCTGATCCAACAACCCTCCGTGATTTTCCAATTCGTCATGAAAAATGCTTTGTAAAACAGTTGCGTGACTGCATGTAAAATTGATAGAACTAGATCGTTCACGAGAGACCATCATGCGATTGAATCAAACTGTTCGTTTTTGTCAGGATGACATTGTCAGACTGTTTCCCAACTCTTTCACAAACATGTAGAATTAAAGGATGTTATAGCAAGTTGTCATATACATCTGAGGCGCATGTGATGGAATTCTCACGCTTGCCCTTTCCCTGTTGCATGACATCGTTAATCGGAAAATTATTAAACGTTTGTCGCGCACGCAAATGATCTAAATACTGCGTCACTCTGAAGGACTAGAAAGAGAAAGACTTAAGACACGCTCGATTGAAATTATGGAAGTTCTTTTTAAATAAACAAGCTTGGAAATAGAAGAAGACGGTCATCAGTTTTCCTAATGAAGCGAAAGAAGGCCAACCTCTTTTACGTCCTACACCCAAAAAAAGAATGAACTGGAGACATTTCTCTCTTTCATTACGTCTTCCAATCAGTTTGATAAATTGTTCCGTGATGTTGCAGCCCATTTGGAAAGGCGGTACGATGTAAATCAGTGTTGAATGACCAGATTTGCACGTGTAATTTGATCAAAACATTAACCCCCCCCCCAAAAAAAAAAAAAAACACAATTTTAAAAAGATAAAAGATAATCTATTGAGCCAAACGTAAAGCTCTGTTGATTTTCTACCATGATTTGTTTAACATTCACGTCAAAAAGAGCTTAATGATTTAAAAACCTATAAAGAACGTTTAATGGTGCAAAGAGCCGGAAAAGACTTGAAAATAATGGGGAATAAAACTACGTCGTTAAGAGCAATTGGCCACTGAAGTATTCAGCAAAATTCCATAACCTCTGACACTAATAGGTAAGACGATGGAAATCTATAGGTTTACACAGTCACATTAATAACGAGGTGGAATCGATCCGCCAGCACGTTCCGCACTCGTATCAAAAAAGCAAATGGCATTCGGATGAATAAGAAGCCAAACGAAGAATAACGCTAATCATTTTACAATGATTGCCGTGCTGAATCAGTCGTCTAGCCAAAAGATATTGACGGGCGCGACAACTACTTGTATTTCTGTACAGCACGTCCTTTAGTTTCATCCATGTCAGGCACGTTCCTATATACTCCCCCCCATCCATACCACTAGTTTAGCTGTTTCCCTTCTCTTGTTAACGGCTGCGATATGGTATACATAGTAATGTTTCCCACCGCAATCGAGAAAAATGTTATAATAAATTCTTTAATAAAAAAAAAAAGGACAAGCCGATGATGTCAACATCTTTGGTTCCTGCGCGCAAAACCATTAAAGAGGAAACAATAAATGGGTTGCACGGAGCAAGAAGAGAAACTATACCATATTGACGGGGGGTATAACGTTAGAATACATAAATATTACTGTTGAGGTAGCAATATTCTAAAGAAGACAAACGGATGAAAGTCGTTTTTTTTTTATTTATAGTCGATGGGCAACACGGAACGACACGGTCATCATTTCTCGGCCGTTTACTTTCGACGTACGTGCTGTTTTCTCTTTGGGTTTGTCTTCCATCACGGTCTTCTTTCAATGTTTGAAAAAAAAAGAATTCGAAACTCATTCCATTAGCCAATTTTTTTTTAAAGAAAAGCTACCGTCTCAAATTTCAATCCTTTCTTTCATTAAATGATATTGCCAAACAACCGAGAGGAAAATTATGGAAAGCAGTCAGAGTAGATAAACAAGAACACATCAGCACCTTTTACGGTTAACAAGCCAAACAATTTGTCAGCGGCAAAGCAAGTAATATCGGATAACTCGGACGAATAAAAGAAGAAGACGAGTGGCAGAAAGAAAAACGCTGGATCTCCATCACAGTCAGAAAAGGGTTTGTAAAACACAAATAGATTCATGCTTGAATTCCCGTAGCTAAAATAATCACGACGAAGGCAATTCTTTGGAAGGACTGTTTTTAGTGGCTACTCGTTTTACAGTCAGCAGCAAAACATGCCACATGCCACCGCCAACCTTATTCGGCAAATCTGATTTGCCCTTTTCTATTAATTAAAGCGCGAGCTAACTTCCCGACTGTCAAAGAAACGATCAACCTTGATGCATTCCCAATTTATCCCCAACATATTCCCGGACACGGAATCATATCCGACCCACGCCATTTCACCTGGCTTTGGAAACAGAACCTTTGTCGAATCAAATCACGCTGTTTGTACAGTAGGACAAAGCGTTTCTGCAGAACCTTTGCCCAGCAGCATAACGCATCCTTTGTAAGTTTGCCCCAACGTTAGCCTACCTAGACGCCAATTATTACAAATGTTGCAGGGAAAAGGTCAATTTTCTCGCTGGTTTCCACAACAACGCAAAAGGTGTGAAACCGGAAAAGGGCAGAAGCGAAAAAAATGTAAGAAAAAACACAAACCAAAAACGGTTGTAAATGTAAACAAGATTTTTTTTCCTTTCTAAATGGACAAAAGAACCTGGTTCTCGGCACGTGTCTGCTGAAGGCGGAATCGAATTTCCGTACGGATCGCATTACACGTCCATTGACGTCAACCCAGCATCCAATTTTAATTCAAAAAAATAATCCAAAAAGGAGAACCACACACACAATAAACAGCAGAGGTGCCGTACTATAGAAAAAAAAGGGCTACCTAAATGGATATCGAATAACAAATCAACAACTAACTTGTTGTGAATAAAGATCCAGATGGCGAGAGTGAGGGCCACGATGGAGACGGTGTAGCCGGTAAAGTAGATGGTGGTCGTGTCCTCGCTGATGCCGACGCCGTACTCGGGAGTTGCACCTCCGAAATCGGTCGACAACGGCACACACGAACGGTAGTTGCTATAATTTGCCCACATTCCGTTCGGCTGGCAGACTCTCGTCGCATTATCTGAATGAGCAAATCAACATCAATTAATATCGAATCATATAAAATTAAATGGAAGTTGAAGATGGAAAGTTTTATGTACTAATTGTCAGTTATCACATTCAAGAAGAGATGCCTCACTTTTCTATAATTGTGTAAGACTTGTGAGTTCTATAACTAAAGTTCTGTTTTAAATTTCCATATGCTGAAGTACATTTGAATTACGAGATGGGGAAACTCGCTACCAATCGAAGGGGAAAGAGAATGGCGTTTTTTTATGAGTTCTCCTCAGTCAAGTTGACTAATTAATTCTTTTTTTTTCTTTAGCAACTCAATCATCCACAGAACGGAATTTCCCTATGAAGCAGAGAGAGCAATTGAATCCGACCTCATAAGCAAGCCAAAGAAAAAAACGCTTAATAAACTACATGGATTGTTCGAATACCCTACGATCAATAAATGAACGCCCAATATCGAAGATTACCGGAATTCCAAAACATGAAATCATTCAAAACAAATGAAATCTTTTAAAATCTTAAGCTAAACTTAATTGGAGGCTAGATTTTCTTTAAGATATTGCATCCCCTCCCCCCCCCCCCCAAGTTAGTTTTTTATTTTCTGAAAAAGCTCTGAGCTGTTTCACGTGCGATCTTTTAAAGATCCTTTGTTGCTGCGTGGGGGAAATTTGATTCCCTGCGTTTCTCCACTCACCTTGCGCCTTGTTCCCCGCTTCCATACCTTTACCAAAGTTGAAACTTGAAACTAAAGTCACCTAATCCTTTTTTGCTGCCTACGTGATCGGGACGCAATTACCATGAGCTCTTCACGTCATGTGATTTGATGCTTATTCAGCCTGCATTTATAATGGATTGCCCTAAAAAGACAATGTAGCAAGTTCATTCCCTAAGAATAGCGAATGGCTTTCGGAAATTAAATTAAGCTCTACAATTTCGCAGCAAAGGTTCGTAGCTTCTACATGTCCCTGTAAACGACATCGAAATAGAAAAGCGTCACGTAAGCAAAATAGGGCCAAAACGACAAGTGGGATAGTAAAGAATTTAAAAATCAAGCAAAACTATTTTTAAAGAACATTGTGCATGTCCTAGGAATATAAACTAAAAGAGGGTCAGGGATGCAAATTTGTTGAAACGCATGGGCCATGAAATAGGTCTCAAATTATGTAGGCTAGTTATTACTGTGACAGAGAATGTCAAAAAATTATTTTAAAAGCAAATGTTTTTTTAAAAATAAATTCCATCATGTAAATTCAACGTGTCCTGCTGATGGCGAACGCACTCGAAAGTTATGGAAGTTTGCGAATTGAAAGTGCGTCGCCAGCTGTTTTTAGTTACTGTCGTGCCACTCGTGTTAGGCCAATCAAAGGAATTATGAATCACGAGGGGAAATCAAATAAGGGAACGCTTTAACTCTACCATCCCAATGGCGAGTACCTGAACGCAGTCACTCGGAAATGGCAATAAAAAATTACATGCAAAGGTAACGATGGCGAGCTTTAAAAGGGTACAAGAAATTCTCTTTTCGTTAACTTGTGTCATCCATTGATACATCAGAAATGGTGTAAAAAGTTGTGGTCATCGTTTCAAAGATGACGTCAACATGTAACGACGTGTGAGGGTCTCAAGCAAAGATGACAAGTCCACGCAAATAAATTTCAGTTTCATTTTGCATCTTTAGAGAGAACTCTCATGTCAAGGATAAATTAATTCAATGTAGAAACTATGCCAAAAAAAGGTTAACGATCAAATTAATAGAAAAACCTACTGCCACTCGTAGCATTTTCAGTTATAAACGCTAACTACGTCATAATCGTCTCGAGATCGTGACTTCTGGATCAGTGAGGCCAATGGATTTCCAGACACCCTGTGATCAAATAACTAAGGTTGTTTTCGTTCCTTTTGTTTTCTTTTTTCGGGTTTCGGTTGCTAACTAGTTGCGACGGACGCTTTAAAGTACTTGCGAAGAACGGAGGGGTTAACAAGTCCATCTTTCTGCGTGACTGATTTTTAGGGGGAAATGTCAGCTGCTGGATTTGATCTCAAGAAACATGACATAGTGTTACGTAAAAACAAAAGAATAGCTGCAGTTATCACAAAATTCAAAAGAAGTTCAGTCCACATCCCCATCAAGTCCATCTTTTCGTGTTACTATGAGTTGCCATAATCCTAAGCTCTGATTCACTTATGTAATAAATAATTCAGTGACATGTCACTACCTCGCAATCTTTCTCCCGTTATTTTTCACGAACAACTGAACCCATTCGAAAGCGGACTCTAGTTACATCTCCTCCTCTTTCTTAACTGACTATTTAATGCTAATTCAGACATTAACGGCCTGAAAGAAAGCGACAAAAAGAAAGAAATAGTATTAAAAGACATTGTGGGTACTTACGGGCCGTGTCGTATTTGATGCCGTTGAGTTCGTCGACGCAAGGGAGGACGGACGTCGAGCCGGCCAGCGTCGTCGGCCAACAACTGACACCATCCCACGTACTGTTGCAAAAGGCGGAGACAGTTTCGAAGCCTTCCGGCGGATAAGGTTGGCGCAAGAAATTAAACAAACAGTCCAATTCGTTCTCGTTGGTGATGTTGAGGGCCATTAGCTCTTCCAAGCCCACAATGTCGTCCAGCATCATTTTATCGGACCCATATGCGGCTTCGTCCGCCATGTCCGCCAACTGCTCCGACCAAACGTTTTCAGAAGCCATTGGAATAACTAGTCGATTTCAATCTCTTCTAGTCCCGGCCCTCGTCTAATAAATTAGAATCGAATCGATGTTCAGCGATCACAGGAATATCGGCGTCGATCTGATTATCCGATGTGGCGTGCAGTTTTGGAATTCCATCCGCAAAAATCTGGAAAACGCAGATGCTGGCAAACATGTGCCATTTTCTTCTAAATTTTGCACGTCTTCGTACACGATGGAAAATAATTTGCCTTCCAGCCACACCTAGAAAAATTAATAGATTCAATTTTCATTAGATATCTAACATATTAAATGGCATATAAATCTTAAATAATTTTTTTAATTTTCGCTACGACTTTCCCTGTCAATTTTTAGAGTCAAAAATGGAAGATAAAAACAAACAACTTTCCCATGTTACGATGTTCAGTTCGCGTCCTATTGACAGCGGAACAAAGGGGCTACAGATAAGAGATCATTACCTTTTCCATTTCTTTGTTTGCCGTTTTCTTTTTTTGCAAGATAAAAACAGGCAACACGGTAGACTATTCCGATAGTCGAACCGAAATAGATGGAGCAGAAAATAGCTTTGGCACAAACATAAATATTCCTGTTTACTATATACACCGGAGGGACAAATATTCACGCAGCGGTTTGGCTGTACATCAAATATCCCTCACCTATAACGGTCTTCTTATCGCTTTCCTCGCAGTCGTGTAACGTCATTTTACAAGTTGAGAAACAGGAAGGAGTGAGAGAGAATTAAGTGGTGGCCAACTGGCGGCAGCGACCGAAATAAACAAATTTATATAGCTTTTTAAATGTTCCTATTTTGAAAATTGTTGATGTAAACGACAGATGCAAATCAGTTGCATTGGCTCTAGATGGAAAAACGTTTCAAGGCTATGACGTTTTCAATGCCAAGTAATCTATATATGCACAATTCCGAGGAACCATTGTGAGTCACTTCGACCGTTCGCCGTTTAAAGGAGTGAGTTAAAAGAAAACAATGAGACGATATAGAAACATAAATGCGATACGCACGGTAGGCAAATTAAATTGAGAAGCTGCATCTAAGAATGTAAAGCGAACTGGTTATGATTGATCAGATAAACACGTATATATATTGGTAATGCAATAAACAAAAGATGGTCGTCTTCCAAAAATGCGAGGGAAGAAACCGGAAGAGCGATATAGCAAAACAAGTTCAAATGAGCTCCACGTGTCCTCTGGCAGAGCTGCCGGAAATCGATTAACTCGGCTGCCATCGACGACTCTGTCAGTGACCGAACGGCGTTAACGTGCAATGACGGAGCACTTCCTACTTGCATTTGTTTTTCCCACTTCCTTCCTCTATTGTCGTTCGAGCCTGTATTTATTGTATTGCATTTACCGCTAAAGCCACTAAGGATCCTTAGCTACACTGTTGGCAATCATATCATCTATTGACATCAATAACGGCCAAACCCAATCGTTTAGTTGAATCAGCTTATTAGAATGGAATAAACAAAAGAAAGATGGTTAGCTATATCAAAGACAATGAAAGAAAGTAACGACGCAAACAAAGCCAGAGTGACACAACAATCATGTCAAACGGCTAAAGGAAATCGCGCTCTGCGACCGGATGGCGGTTGAACGAGTTTTCCCCGATTTTTTCGTTCTTAAGATAATCGGGTAAAGATAAAAGATGTATCGCTATCAGAAATTTGAAAACGAAAAGTTGCGACAAAAAAAACGTGGTTGTTTTGGCCTGTGCAAGAGTTAGTGCCATCTTGTTTTGTATGCATATGTTATGTGTCTGACCATCGACCAAAAAAATGCCATGAACTTGTTCATCCCTTTCTCAGCAACCACACGTTCGAGTTCGGACCTTTTAAAAGCTTGCGCGTGCACAACTTGAACTTCCTTTTTTCCTCGCGAGATTTGTCTTGATGCTCTCAAACTATTCTCAGTTTCATACTTGAAAATGTATCAACAGACAACTTAAAAGAGCAGTGAATCGTGAATCGTATCCACACCTACTGCACAGCTTTTATACTTGGCCATTAGTCGTTTAGAAAGAATTATCTCGTAACTGGAAATTGTTTATGGACTGCTTTTGCCTCTCAGCTTTGTTACACCAGGTTAAAAAGAAGATGGGACAAAATAAGAGAGACCCGAGCACATACTTGACAAGTCGCAGAGCACAAGCAAGCATTTCTTTTTTTATCGTTAGATATTTTATAATGAGCGTAGGCATCCACTCCGGATATCGGTAAGGTCGTATCTAAGAGGTAGGATAGACCCAAGGAACGGTACGCGCAAGCTAACTACAAGAATTTGCTCGTTATTTGGTAAATGATTATTTTTAGTTCCCCATTATCACCTGTAATAAATCTTTTTTCTATTTCTTTCTTTAAAAAAAGATTTATTGATTACGCTTGTGTTTGTTAATTTCATCTTCAGGCATAATGGGCAAATACTTATCCGTTCGAATGCTTGCTGTTCTGTTAATTAATACGTAAGAACTATGGGAATGAGAGGATTCGACGGTCATCAAAGTCCAAAAATCAACAAGAACGTCATTAACGTAACTGCAATGTAGCATTAATAATTCACTCCTCTGGCCGTAATAGTAAATTATACAA
The DNA here is from genome assembly GCF_022539665.2 of Daphnia carinata. Taxonomy (NCBI): domain Eukaryota; kingdom Metazoa; phylum Arthropoda; class Branchiopoda; order Diplostraca; family Daphniidae; genus Daphnia; species Daphnia carinata. The sequence continues at coordinate 3,603,421 of NC_081337.1, forward strand.
CACAAATTAAATATGCCTAATTAGTTTAATTTCAAATTTAATATTAACTACGTCGTAAGCTATTTATATTCATCTACTCGTACAGCATGTCTGAACAACTTATTGAATCTAATGAGGTACGATGATTTTGAATCGATGTGATAAAACAAAAGGCATAAAAAAACGGTTTGCCAATCTACTCAACCCAATGCAATAGCACGTTCTTTCTACATCAAAGATTCCGTGGAGTCAATCCCGTCACAAATCAAGACTACAGTTCAATCCTGCTACAGTCTACAAGGAAACTGGAAACCAATTAAGACAAGATCTAATCTCGGCTTCCGGCAGTCAAACCAGAAATTGCAATCTATTGTCCCTCACTGGCCCGTGCATCCCTACTCAGTTCATCCACTTTCTAAACAACCTTAAATTGTATTCCTTAAAAATACTCGTCAAAGGGTACTCACCTAAGATACAAGAAGGATTCACGCTCGACACTAGCACGTCCACAAGGATTGTCTGTCAAAGATCTTGCTGTCCGTTCAACTCAGTTTTTCTAGCCCACTACTTGAAAAAATTGTTCAATTTCTTTCCTACGACTAGAGGAAAGAATTGAAAAAACGTGTTCAATCACACAATAGAATGAGGATCTGAAAAAACGCGGGAACACCAAACGAGGTCTACGTCTAACTGAGAATGTGCAACTGTGCCAGACGAAATTTCGATGGTGAGTCGCTGACTGAGGCGTCCACACAACTGACAAGTTCAGACATGACCGGCTACAGTGTCGCGCTCTTTCTGGCGAGCGTGCGCTCTCCCTCTAGCGTCTCCCTCTGTCGGCGTAGTTGAAGGATCCATCTTTCAATTTTACTAACATTTTTGTTTTTAACAAATTTTTTTTAAACCTTTTTCTTCTCAGTTATTATCGACACCTCATTTTATTTCCTTTTCTTTATTTTTTACTTAATGCCACCATTTTATTTGCTGGCAATCAAAGGCAAATTGCGTAGAGAAAAAGAATTCGCAATTTTTTTTTTCTTCATGGGACACACACAATTTCTGGACGGAATCTTGGCCTTCGTCCCATCGCATTCATAGGGGCATTCTTATTTTCTTATTGCCTTGGTCCATACCTTTTTGTGTTCATTTTGATGTCGTCTGCACAGCCAAAAAAACCCAACTAGGATTTAGTTTTGGCCTACACAAAAGCTGTAATCACGAAGAGAATATAAAGGACACCAAATGGCCGAATGAATTTCGAAGGATTTATTGCGTTTGTTGTTTCTTTCGGATACATCCTATACGCAGATAATGGCCAGATTTGTGAGGACGTTGTTTTTTATATGTCCCCGTTGTTACGGTAGCAAATTGACGTCCCGACGGATAATAAAGTTCTCCCACTCCTAAGCCTTGTACAGTCAATTTCAGTTCAGTGGGCAAAAACCACAGCCAGATATATTTTTTTTATCGAAATTTTTTTGATAAACTTCGTGGACAAAGCGTGAAATCGATGGCAATAGAATTCTAGTAGAAAAAACTTGCGGGATCGGCACAAAGTCGTAGCCTACAGGCCAACAAATCAATTGAAAAGAAATTCGCAAAAAAAAAGTCCATTCAGAACATCCAGACGTTAAGTTGAAATGTCTAGACATCCTCCCTTCTTTTTTTCCCGAACTTTTCACATATATTCCGCCCTGGAAATGGTATACGTAAGAAAGCAAATCCTTCTTGGCGACACGAGTCTCTTCTTTCAGTTTATACGTCTATCTGCCATTATCCATTGCAGTTCTTTGTAGAATGACAAAGAAGGACGACTCCTTTTCCGATTCACGATGGATGTTATAGACCGTCCTCTTGTATATAATAGCCTGGTCCAGCTCTGCTTTATAGTGTAAGTCGAAGGCCTGTGGAATTTCCTGTGGAGATTGACAGCCGTCGTTGCAAGCAATCGAAAAAAAGCTGCACTCTATTTCCGTCCTAATAAGCGAAAATCGATGACAACTCTTCAGCTGACGTATGGTGACGTAACGTATATGTCATTTCACCTTTGTTCCGCATCGACCAAAATGATGGATGGTGGCGTCTAACCTTGTAATGAGAGAAGGTCTCTTAACGCTGAAGGGCATCCACGTGACGGAGCAAAACAAAGGTGATGGGTACGAATCTTGGACTTGGTAGTCTAAGTTTCATTCTGAAAACGTATTCGATGACGAAAACAAAAGACGATCGTTTTAAAAAAACTTGAACAGATTTATTTAGTAGGCTATTCTTGAATTTGCTCATTTCTCGTTGTCGAATCATTTCTAATTACGCTAATAGATTCGTTTTTTTTTACATTTGAATCTTATTCTTCTATTATTCAGTTGTCATTTTTTTAAAATACTGATCGCTGGTAATTGACATCCTGATACATTATGATGAGTTGCATGGTCGATTAACATGCCAACTCATTATAGTCGCATTTGCAGTCGTTTTCATCCTAATAACGCACAAGTTGACAACAAAACATTAAGCTTTTAATGCTAGAGATGTAAGGAATACTAACGAATAACTTGGTAAATAAGACAGCATTGTACCGCATACATTCTGAAAGATGAAAAGACGAGACATAGCGTGAAATAAGTCCATCTAGATCTTCTCAGCGAAAAGACCAGACAACAATGTTATGCAATAATAAAAGAGGGTAACGTCTTGTGAATTAGATCCATATGTTACAAACATGACAAAGAACGTTCAGGTTGCTAAGATTTGCCCTTTGTCGCATTTGAATCATTTGTAAATGTTTTAGTTTGTTTATTTGCAGTTTGCCTGCTTACGTACGCAACGTTAGCAGCCTCCCAGTCTGGTAATGATTTACGTTCCCACCAAGCCTTCACATTTTGCTCTGATAAAAATAAAACCGAAATCAGCAACTTCTTTAGTCACGCCGACAAATCAGGTCCTTTGTTATCTAACTCTTCGTTAGAAAAATCAATAGATAAGTAAACTCCCGACCCTTCACCATTGAATGCCATCTCACCACTAGAACTGCATGAATGATTCAAATTGAAAGAGAAAGTTATATTCAAGTTAGTTTGAGGTTATCCTTTACAGATAGGACATCAGCATTAAAGACAATCAAATTTAACCGTGCAATTTAAAGTTTTTAAAGTGTATAACAAATAAACGTTTAAGAAAGGACACAAGCCTTGGACGTCACGCTCTGGACAGTACCTGTTTTATTCGTTTGAGTTACTTTGGCCCACGAAGCCGCTACAGTTGCGGCTGCTTTGAGGGTTATATGTGATCCACCTCCTTCTCGTTCATTTTTCCTTGCTTTCTTATTAGCATCTTGTCCGTCGCGATCGTGACGATTACTCGATTCACCACTAATCGCTGATGGGATGCGCGTTTGTCGAGTACGTGAGGGCAACGACGCAAGGAATTGAAACGATCCAGGAACGGTTGGATCTGCGATGGCAAGGACGGACAGACAACCATCCAGCGTGCCGATCACGACACAACGGCCATCCGTTGTTGTTTCTATAGCTGTTAACTCAGCTGCCAATCGATAATTGGCCAACATTTGTCCATCAAGGACTCTGAAAACGCGTAAGGTCTTATGTCCACTATGGTAATAGAGAACATATTGATCTGTGGCGTTAAAACTTGTCACGTTGGTGAATACACCTTCCGCTGAACGAGAAATCAATTGCGAAACAGTCGAACTTGATCGCAATTCAATCTGAAAATGTAAAAATTCAAATGAGGAGGGAAATGAACAAAACTTAAACTATTATTTTACCAATTCAAGTCCGCCTCGCGAAGGAGCGTAAAGCCCTAGGCGTCCGTCTTTGGTAACTTGGCCACTCCATCGACGGATAGTGCGGATATGTTTCTTGGTACGAACATCGAATACGACCCCTTGAAATCAATTCAATTTTCGATATCAAATCAAGTGTAGTAATTTATCCGGGCGTACCTTTATCTTGATCCATAAGAGCGACTTGAGTAGCTTTGCCCGGAACTGGGATCAACTGACCAGCTTGATCTTTCTTAGCACCTTGATAACGTGGAATGAACTTGTGGATAAGAACGCCCGTCTGGGATTGGAAGACGTAGAGATAATCGCGATTCTTCTCGTGCCCCAGCATAACCAACATAAGGCCATCGTTAGTCAGAACCGCCGGACGGAATGTGCGCATCGGAATTTCCACTTCGTACAAAGCTACTCCGTTAGGGCAATCCCTGTTTGCAAAACAATTTAAATTATGGAAATCAAAACAATAATTGTAAAATAATACCTGACTACTACAACAGCTTTTCCTTCGTTAGGTGGTCCTAAACGAGACGCTGTTAAGAATCTCGTATCTTCATCCATTAGCATAATCTGTTTGATGGACGGTTGTTCAGCTCTGAAGAATGCGCGACGATTGGGCCATTCCCAAATGATGATGCTGCCAGACTCGGCAGCGAGAATATGTCTAAGCCCATAGAAAATGTAACAAATTAATTTATTTTAATGAAGAACAATTGCCTACCTGCCATCTTTCGTGATTAGCGCGTGCGTGACGATAGCTCCCAGGGCGTTGTACGCTAATTTGTCCATCAGTTTGCCTGTTAAAATGTGCCACACACCAACACAGCCACGTGTCACCGTCACAGCCACTCCAGTTGTTTGGCACAAACTGAACGGTTTTTTTATTAAATTAACTTGATCGTTGAAAACGTACAAATGTATACCTAATGGAATCTATTTGCAGTTCGTGACGGTCAATGACGTGGACCTGTTCAAACACGTTGTTCAAATTCCAGACTTTGACGCTTCGGTCGATCGAAGACGTAATGACCTACAAAATGAAACATTGAACATGATTTCTAATTTAATTAATTAATGGGTTACCGAATTCCATTGACCAGTTGTATACGGAACGATGGCCAATATTCTTCCAAAGTGGGCGTCCAATACTTTGACCAGTTGCCCACTGGGAATTTTCCAAACGTAAAGATTCTTCCTATTGGATTACGTTAAAAACATGACGTTAACGCAAAGTTAAAAATTTCAATTAATAGCTCAAACCTAACGCCGGCCACGGCGAATTCATCGTTCTTGCTCAAGATGATGCTGTTGGACTGTAATAGGCTGACGGAAATATTGCGGACTCCAGTGGGCAGCTTTAAATCTATTCGTTTGGCGTTCGGTGTCGTTTTTTCAAAATCAGCAGCGGCCCAGATGCAGAAACCCAACGCCGTTGTGCCCAGCACATGATTCTCAGTTTCGCTTAAACTCAACTGGAGAAGAAAGTCATCGCCATCGAGGACGTTGCCCTTGGTCCATTCGCGTTGGCCCGGTTCCAATCCGGTTGGAACATCGCAGTTACGACCTTTCCTATTATTTCCGGCCACTTGGTCCCCTACTTTAAAATTTAAAAAAGGAAAAGTTTGGTATAAAGATCGATTTAATCCATAACTTTGTTACCATTGAGTTTGAAGACGGAAACGCTTGAACTATTCAGATCGGCACAGGCGTAAACGATATCACGCTTCCGGTTCATTACCATAGCACTATGAAGTTCAAGAGGGCTCGTCCGACGACCATCGTTCACAGTTTGCATTATCAAACGCTTATCATCCAAATCACCCGTCCAAAAGGTGACGTGATAATTTCCATGCGACTCAAAATCCATTGCGAGTAACTGGAATTGCGGATCTTTGTATCTCTCACGGCGGATCTCCACAGCAACGCCTTGCATAGTCAGCAAAACCCACTGACTTTGCCCGTACAAAACGCAATGAGTATCGAGCAAACAAGCGCCTCTAACAGTCTCATCTTCTTGAAGTGGATTGTTAATTACGATCTGCTCGCTAGTTAACAAGTTCAATAAGATGGTCTATAATGAGAAACAAACTTTATAATTGGCAGTTAACTTTTTATCAATTAAAATATTCAAAATACCTGACTGTTGTTTGTCCAGGCAGCGGCAAAGCGATCGTCTGGACTGAGTATCAGACCCTGATAATGATAAAATTACTTAATTGAGGCAATGGAAAATTGTAAGTAATATAGCAGCGAATACCTGGAACACACCTTCGATGCCTGGATTGACAGCCCGAGTTAAATCTGAAGTCGATAAATCCCAAATGAGAAATTTGTTGGAGACGGAAACAACGAAGCGGGCATCGGATGTCAGGCACACACCAAACACGGCAAATTGATGTCCTTCCAATGAATACTTAAAACATTCAAATTTTAATTAGAATAAATCCTTGAACTACAGAATTGATGTTGTACCTTTAAAGGTCCTCCAGGTGTGTGAAGGCAGTGGGCTGTGGGCATTAGGGCGCAATGATTGATTCCTTCTTTATCGCACTGTTCCAGAAGCCGACGGACATTCAAATTGGCTCCAGCTTCAGGCAGCAAACGTCCGATGAGTTGCGAGGCCAGCTAAAACAAAAAATGCACGTACACATTTCTCAGTGGGAATCAGTTAAGTTCTAAAAATTGAACTAGGTTCAGGAAAAATTCACCAGGTCAGGGTATTGCGTTAAAATGGCTCCTCCAAGACGCAGAGCATCGGCTACAAGCATCAATTCCCTTTAATGACCAATGTTTACATTATTAAATGCATCAAACTTCCATAGTTGGTTTATCTAGTTTTTAGGGGCCATCAAGTTTCATTAATAACACGTGGATTTGACCATAGACGGCATCCGAAAATTAAGGAATTATTTTAAAAATAGGGTTTAAATTTCAGGTAAGGAAAAGCTTTAAAATTATAAGAATAAAACAAACGTCAAGTACAGCATAGAGTTTATAAATTTTTACCTCGTAGTTAGGCGGACAGTCTCTCTGATGATTTTTGTGTGTGCGTGGAACACGATTGTGCAAAGTGAGGATGTTTTTGTTTAATTATTACTTTTTCAAGTTTTAAAAATTCAAATGAAATTGGATTATTTGTTTAGTGTAACACACATTCAGTTTCCCAATGCTAACTACGTTTTAGAATTGGTTAGTTTATATAAACATTTTGTTAGTTAAGACCTATAATCTATTTAAACGATGTAGTGATGCACGTGATGGTTTTATAGGTTTTTTAAAGCGAAAACATGCAAAACTTGAGTCAAACCTGGATATGTCACGATCCTCCAAATTATTGCACGTATCTTCAAAATCGGAAAGGACGGCCTGTAGTGGACAGGACGATAATTTGGCATGGAGCCACTGGTAATGAAACAAGACATTATGGAAAAGATCGTCTAGACGCCTAGCACGAACTAAATGGTACGGTAACTCTCCGAACTAGAAAAAGAGCCAAACATAAATCATCGAAATTATTTTTGCATACTGCAAAGATGCTTAATTTACCTTGCGCAAATTGTAGCGAGACACTTTGCCGTCTTTACCAACAAACACCAGCGGTTGAAGTGGCACTTTACGATCAGCTTCTCCTTCTTTTTCCGTTAAATTGAATCTTTCAAAGAAACACTTGTTAAGTAAACAACTTCAAGCGTAGATAAGGCAGCAATTTACCGCATTCGCTGAATTTCGGTATATTTGAAAGGCTTAGGATTGCCGCCACCCCACGTGCCCATGAAATATTCAGCAATAGAAGAGTGAAAATAATTTGCCAAGTTCTGATTCTTGAAATAACGTTCCTTTGCTGCCTCTTTAAATTGTCTGAAAACGATAAGAATATCTTCGAATTAATAGACGTAATTAATTTGAATGATGATGTACAGATACGTAAAGCCTCAGGTGTTCCCATTAAAAGGTAGCCAAAACACTGGAGCTCCGGAGGATTGAACTCCGGGCCTTTCACATGCAAAGCGAACGCTCTACCACTGAGCTAGAACCCCACATACTACCTTCTAGTACCGGAAAATTGACATCAAAGTACCTGTGGTACCAATTGAGTACTGAGACCCCATCGGCCTCTCGTTCAGATAAATAATTGGGCAGATCGTTACGAATACGCGTCCAGAGTAATGGTGGGATTCTTCGCACAGGTGGCATGTGATACTGGTATACGTCGTCAAGGACACGATCATCCAGTGAAAGTAAATCTTCTAATTCCGTTTCAGAGAGTCCACTCTTTGATGCTGTGATATAGGCTAACGCATGGAACACGAGAATCCGTCCATGCTATAACAATCGATAACGATTAAATGCTGTCAGTTCAATTGTTTGGGGGTATCGTAGTTACCTGAATTTCGATTCGTTCAAACAACATCATAATGCTGTCCATAACATTAGAGGCCAGGTGTGTTTCCTGCGCACGTGAATACGATTTCCATCTGCATATCTCCGCAAAGACCAATTTAACAAAAATCGGCAAAGAACAGCGAGCAATAGCGTTCGATACGACTCGCCATTGATAATTTGTCAGATCTCGATGACTGTTTCTCATCCAGTGTCTGAAATAAAATTATTTTAATTTCAAAATGAACGATCGCCAACTATAATTAATTTTACCGTATGACTTGCGATGCCAACTCTTCACCCAGAGCCAAAACGTGAATGAAATTGTTATCGTCGTCAATCATTCGACGTAGAGTCTGATAGTCTTTTGAAATGTCCGGATTTTCAGGCTCGTAGACGCAAGAAACTACAATTTTGCAGTGGGGAGGTAACCGCGTAGGAAGCCAAGCCATTTTATTAGCATCCTGAGCTCCACCTGCATTTAGCAAATACATTACATTCAACAATGTATGCAACGTTAGGCGTAATCATGTTTTTGGAATTACGTTACCGATTTGATCTACAGAGTCCAGGAAAACTAGAAGAGGTTGTTCCCTAGTAGCTAAAGCCAACAGTTGTTTGAAATACGCTGTCAATGGCACCAAATCATCCGGAATGGCATCAAAAGGAACCATGTAGTTATAAGAAATCTGACACGAAAAAGAATGTTAGTTAAAAAACAGCAAGCTGTAAATTGAACGTTAATTACTTGCTGACAAAGAGAAATCAACATTGGCGTGATAGCACTGGAATCAGGTGTTGTTCCAAGATAGCGCATAATCAGGACGGGCTTGATCGGCTTATTAATTTTGTTCACTGTCGGACTTGCTGGATCTGGATCTATATGTTCTTGTATAGGAGTACTAAGAGCAATGGAACCTCTGTGACTACTTCGACCTATTAAATTAAATAGCAATTATTTTTGAATAAAGTAATGTTTTAAAAAGAAAGAAATTACCGTCAGTTACGGTCGACACTGGACTAAAAACGCCACTGGAACTTTGACGACGGCTGCTATTGCTACTGGCTAAATCTTCTGATTCTTGTCGTGATAAAGTAGCACTCGTTCGGCTACTCCTCCGGCTTTGCGTTCCAGGAGTTGTACCTTGTAATGGGCTCGTTCTTCCGGAATCCGTACAAGACACTACTTCTTCCTTCCAGGTGGTACCAATATCGTTGTGACTATCAGCTTTACTGCTCTCGCTACGATCTGTATCTCCACCTCTTCTATTAGCCTGGCCTTCCCCTTGTCCATTAATATGACTTCCACGTCGTCGAGTATCAGGAGGGGGGTTAGATCCACCATCGGTTCCACCATTTCCATCTACCATCAAAGGACATTGAATATAAATTTTTAATCAATGCCTATTGGTTAGCAAATGCTTACTTTCAATTGATTCACTTAACCAGGTGACAATCAAACTAGCCGATTTGGCCAGTAATGATGTTTTGCCACAACCGCCGGCTCCAAAAAGAGTCAGAGGTTGAATGGAAGGGCCCAAGATGTAACGGCGAACTTTTTCCAAATCATTCTCGCGTCCATAAAACACTTTCACGGAATTATTGCACGCGTGAAGATGTTGGAGAATTTCCGTGACAATCTGGCCTTGAGGACTAGAATCTTCTTTTCGCATAGCTCTGTCAACCAATCGGGCAATATTTCGGTAAAAATGCGAAATGAAATTTTGCAAATATTCGTCGTGGGTGTCATTTCCCAAGCCATCACGACCGATCCATTCAACGGTATATCTATTAACAAACGAAAATATTCAAAATTTTAAATCATTTGAATTGTAGATCTCGTAAGTGTACCTCATTAGATTGGATGGCTCGATTTTGGCAGGTAACCTTTCGTCGCGCAGGTTGGCTAACAATCGGACGGCTTCTGCATCCAACGCTCTGTTAGCAATGTCAATAAATAGACCTGCTCTCCTCAAATTTTGAAGATTAATGTTGTTTATGTAGCGAACGTAAGCCAAAACGTGATTCTTGGTATTACGCACTTTCAACAATCCATTAATAACCTCTCTTTCCGTGACTAGCGATTTCGAAGGGAAAATTAATTTTGTATAGTTCGTTATAAACGTCACTTAACTAGAGCTCACCTGACATCAGGTAATTGTGCATCGAGTCGAAATCGAGTTGGCCTTGAGCGTAAAGCGTAGTAGCTGCTTTTCGCAGCAATTTCTGCATCCTATCCAGAGTATCCCACCATTTGGCCTGATCTTCTTGTTGCAATTTCGGTACCCTCTACAATTTAACAATAATTGTCGTAAGGACAGAATATCTTAAACAGAACCAACATACGATCGGGCTAGTTGGAGAGAACACACAAAAAATCACTTACTTTATTGTTAAAGTTGACTAGAATGGACGAAATGGGCTGAAGAATGCAAATGGGCGGGACGGCATTAGAGTCTTTTTTATACCAGGTGTCGAGCAAAATGACTTCTTGACCCATAGTTAAAAGAATTTCGCGAAATTGGGCCAACTCCGAAGCTAAAATATATGTCGGAATGGGGCGATAGCCGTATTTTTGACCAAGGAAAACCTAGATAAATCACACGAGAGTGAACGATCTGTAAAAAACAAACAACTTTGAATAATCGAATACATTACCACAAAGTTGGGGCCCATGGATAATCGTTGACAATTGTCAATTTCTTTCATGCAAAGCTCTGTGGTCATGTGATCGTCGGTAGCTTCGTCTCGAACACCCCATCTCATGTCGACGACCTGAAACGTACGATCAAGTGGGGGTAACCTCTAGCACACATTCGATGATTGGGGTAAGATTCACTTGACATTAACTTTCGTACTTGAAACTCCAATCCGTGTTTTTCTCGGCAGTACTCTTTTAATTTGGGGTAAACGGTGGCCATCAACGTGTTTCTTTCCATCGAAGTGTCTGCCCATGCGCGGGAAAAAATGAAAAGAAAAGAGAATGGGTAAGAAAAAGGCCACATGGAAGAGGTGGGGAAGGCTTTCTTTTTTCTTTCCCTCCTTTTTTTTGTTACCTGTGAAGGTCGAACTTGTAAAGATACGAACAATTTTAGAACTGACTGGGGGCAGAGTGCCCAGAGAACCAGCGAAGATTTTGTCAACCGTTTGATCATCCATGGTGTTGACAGGTTGAACTCAAGTTGGTTAATACTGCGATTCGGTAGGTATCTGCAAGTTCATATACAAAAACTTAGTCAGTGACGATGGTATACTGTTGTCCGAGTAACCCTGACTACACAACCAACGAGGAATGCAGCATTGCACCTGTCTTTATCGACCAAACAATGTTTATATTCAACGATGTCTTAAAAACGCCATGACTGGGAAAAATGGTTATTAACAATGAAGGATACTGAAAAAGTAGAACATATACGAAAAATATAACTTTAAAAATTATGATACACAATGAAGAAAGTGGGCCAGGTCTTAAAAAGAAACTATAAAAGATAAGGCCATTAATCATTTGCGTCGTTTTAAGTTCAACAATACTAAATGAAAGAATATTGGGCAATTACGTAATTGTTTCGCTGGCAAACGAGAGAAGCAACATAGCAGTCACACGCGAAGAAACACTATGACACGCGTGCATGTGGCAACTACCAGCAACTTAATTTTCCTTCACTGTTTCTTTTACAACACATTTTATTACTTTTACTTGATTTTTAAAAATCTTAAGTACATATTTGGAACGGAAATCATCACGTGCCACGGATTACTCCAGTATACCTATGTTGTACTAGCCAGTTAGTAAGTTGGACGATGTTTTTATTTATAATGTTTCACACGCACGAATGTGCAACTTCGTAAGCTACTTGCATTTTGGTGGATTTCACTTGTCTAATAATAAAGTTTGATTGACCCAATAAATGTAATACATTTAGGATTTGTGTACATAAAATCATGGCTGCCTGCAGCAACAACTTTCAAATACGATACCTATGAGAGTATTGATATGGGGATATAGCTCAGTGGTAGAGCGCTCGCTTCGCATGTGAGAGGCCTCGGGTTCGATCCCCGATATCTCCAGAACCTTTTTCATGTCTGAAAAAATATATGGACGTGCCCACCGTTTTTTCTGCATGCGTTCGTTTAACATTCTTTACAAGATGACTATACACCTTGCCTAACCAGCAAAGCGGCAGGCGAAGGTCAGACTACTTTTTAGTTTTCGTAATAAAAAAAGTAATGTGTGAAACCTTTTGCCAGTGATCATTTGACTAAATTTTGATAGATAAAATATCACGAAAAAAATCACCAAATGTCTTTTTATTGCCGTCATAGCTTAATTTGTGTGTATGTATGTCGAAAAAAACTATCGCATCATGACCAAAAAGCAATAAGATTCGGAGAGTAATAGGTTAAAAAAACAGGATTCGGTTTACCAATGAAGGGCTTATTTACAGATAATTAAGCTATTTGTTGACCTCTTGAAGTTCCCGCTGTACCATTTTGCGGTACTCGTCGAAGCCGCCCTCGATAGATCGTACTGATCCATTTGCGCATACCCACAATTCTTTGCAGACCATTCGAATCAGTCGTTCGTCGTGAGAAACTAGAACGACGCCACCCTAGAAAAAGCAATCGTACGATACAGATAACCACCTTTAGAAAAAGATAGAAATCAAACTCACCTGATATTTCCCCAATGCCTTTCCAAGGGCTTCGATCGTTTCAATATCCAAGTGATTGGTCGGTTCGTCGAGAATGAGGAAGTTGGGTCGTGCAGTTCCCAACACTGCAAAGGCCACGCGAGATTTCTGACCTCCAGATAAGCTAGCAATGTTCTGAAGCGCCAGATCACCGGAGACACCAAAGCTACCAAGAAGACGTCGATATTCTTCGATGGGTTTGCCTGAATGAACGAAGACAATTAACGTCACAAATAAATACAATTGTCAAAGGGATGTCGTCACTCACCAGGAAATTTGGTTTGAAGCAGCTCGACAGGACATAATGACAAATCAAGTTGATCAACGTGATGCTGGCTAAAATAACCTATGCGTAAGTGTCTGCTATTATGTCGCAATCCGGATGAAGGATTCAATTCTCCGGTAAGAATCTTCAAGAGAGTAGTTTTGCCAGCACCATTTTCACCAACCTTAAGAACAAAAGAAGGTTTATACTAGGATATTAAAACTAGAAGAAAGGCGTTTCTAAACTTACAATGCAAATCCTAGAATCGGAACCAGCAGACAGATTGACGCGGTTTAGAATAGTCTTCCCGGGAGTATACCTATTTGTAAATTCATCCCACGTGATAAGTTATTAGAGTTTATATCTTCACAGAACAAGCCTCACGCACTAACGACTTTGAGCTTGTAATCGATGTTATAAAATAATTAATTGAGCATACCAGAAAGACATTTCGTCCAACTGAATGGCGGGGGGGGCGATAGGTTCGACTTCAGGGAACCTGAGAATTACTTCAACCTCTTTTTCGACGGGTTTTAATTCAGGCCTGGAAGCAGAAAAATGGGTTATCATCAAGAAAACATAAGGGCAAAACTTGCAGTTTGGCCGCAATTGTTATGAACTTACAATTTCTCCAACATTTTGATTTTACTCTGAACTAACGAAGCTCTTTTGGCGTTATAACGGAATTTATCGATAAACTCTTGGACATGCTCCCTCAATTGTTGCTGGGCTTCGTATTCTCTCTGTTGATTTTTGAATTTCTCGGTTCTCGACCGAACAAAGTTTTCGTAGTTACCTCTGTAAAACAATGAGACAAATGGATAACTTGTTCTGTTTTACATGCCACTGCTCGAAGCATGAGAAACAATGAATCAAAAGCAAGAGAACAGAACATAAGCAAATGGATTGTTACCTGTAGGTTTCTAAGCATTGTGAATGTAGATAAATTATGTCAGTAGGAACGGAATCCAAGAAATTTCGGTCGTGAGATACCACAAGCAGAGTAGAAGGCCACGTTTGTAGATAATCTTCCAACCAAATGATGGCTTTCATATCCAACATGTTTGTAGGTTCATCGAGAAGTAGCAAATCGGGTCTAAAGCGAGAGAAAAGATTAAAAATATTATCAATGAAAATTCCACATTATGATCTTACTTTGAGAAAAGGGCTCTCGCCAAAGCCAATCGCATTCTCCAACCACCAGAAAACTGTCTAGTCGGCCGTAACTGACCCTCAGGAGAGAAACCTAAACCGGCCAAAATTTGACCGGCTCGAGCTGGTGCCTTGTCCGCATCGATAGCTTGTAGTTCGGCGTAGATTTGAGACAGTCTTGCGCTCATTTCAGGTTCCGCACTCGGACCGTTCATTTTTTCACCTAGCTCTTTTTCCTCCTTCAATAAAGCTTCTCTTTTAAAGTCGCATTCCAACACACTCTGGATGGCTGGCGTGTCATCGCCGACGACTTCCTGCTCAACGTGCAATATGCTAATATGTGATGGGATCCGTAGTTGCCCTCTGTGAAATATCAAAACAGATGAAAAACAAGAAAAATTAGCAAGATAAAGGAAAAATTAATAATTTTCTTGCGTTTCCTCACGATGAAATCATTCGAAGTAACGTAGTTTTCCCAAGTCCATTTCGCCCAACAAAACCGTAACGCCGGCCATGGGCCAGGGAAAGATCACTGCCTTGCAAAAGCAATCTGCAAGAGCGGAGAACACTGATAAACTATGATCCAACAAAAAATAATGCTTTTGCCATACTTGTCTCCATAGGCAATATCAAAATTTTCAATACGAATATCTTTACAGTTGTTAGTGCCTTTGGCTTCCATTCTGGTTTCCTTTTTCGTCAAAACTTGTGATGCTGTGGCATTTGAAGCTGCATTAGAATTCTTCTCTTTTTTTATCTGCTGCTTTTGTTGTAGCTTGGCTTCAGCTTTTTCCAGCTTCTTAGTGTCCACTTTCTATACAAGGATAATTTGGTTTAGTGCAGATTAATGAAAATATGCTCAAGACCACCAACCATTTCTTCTCCCTTGGGTTTGTTCCATATACTTGCAGCTGGAGCCTCTACGTCATTATCCCTCATGAATGAGGCCGCATCACTCAACATGACAGGGTTGTTAAGAAGTTTTCTTTCACCTCCATTGTTACTAGAATGTATGCCATTCTGTTGGCCATCGATCAAGCCAGGTTTCAAAACCGTCAGGAGCCGTTGGCATAGTTTTCTAATTCAAACAGTCTAAATTAAGGGCAATGCCACAATGTACATTTGAATGACTGTAAAAGAGTGCTAGGGTACCTGATCTCATCCTCCCCTTTGTGGGCAGCAACCTCATGAAGGACTTCGCCTATTGCTTCATAAACTTCATTTGAGTTCTGGAAATCATCGCCGACATCAAGTACGCCTGTTCAATAAGCAAGACAAACAGTATATACAATTAGTACTTATTCATAGAGCACATGGCTCACCGCATTCGGATTAATAATCCGAATGAGACAATCTTGAGAGCGCACAACGATACGAAAAAACAAACACTAGGCTTAGCATAACAATCACCTTCGATGTATTCATAGATGCTATCGTCAATTTGAGAAAATTCAGATCTCAGAATATCGCTGACTGAACTTTTCGCCGACATGTTATATTATTTACTCAAGAAAAGGAAAGAAACAATATTTAGTAATCGATTATTTGGCGTATTGTATCGACTTAACGGTAACAATCGATCGACAGAGGAAACAACTCCAGAAGACCTGTTTCTAAAGCAGCAGCTGAAAATTTCGTCGAAAAGCGCTTAGCTGTATATTCAGCATTTTTCTTTTGATTCATGCGGACTTAGTACACAATAATATGAGTGCAATAGACCACGACAGATGATAAAACAGAGAACACAGAGGGATATACTGTAACCCCTTGACTGATAATTGGGAGATCATGGATGACGACACATCATCTATACGATATGATTAGTTGGCAAGGGGTGTAGTACTTTTTTAACATAATAAATACAACATCAATGATAAAAACAATCAGCGGAAAGATAATTTATAGAACATTTTACAAAACCATTTCACTGATCGACTTTGATAATCGTTCACGTTGAACTCGTGTTTTAATCTTGCTACCAAATTTCACATTTATTCAAAGGGTTCATCGGAGTGCCGGACTGGCATTGAAATACAGAGGAAAATTCAGGCATATTGGACACAGGTCCTATCACTCGATAACGGGCCGGAGAATGAGGATCGTTCAATATCTGCAGATGCAGGGCCTCTTTCGTGCTTGATGAGCACCATACCTATAACCACATTTAAAGTACTTTAGCGATAGTTTAACATGTTAATAGTAAAGTAACTCTAACCTGAGCGAAAGCGAGAAAGAAAAGTTGATTTCGTGTCAAGTTCAGCCCAGGCAGGACGAGATCATCGTTGGTGTTGGCAGCCCAGTTATCAAAAGCATGATAAGCTGCTTTCAATCCACCATTATCAGCTATGTTTTCCCCTTTAAAAATAACGATTCAACACCAAATTATTTACCACTTATTCCATTTACTAATCGAAGCACATCCAACATACCTAATGTCTGTTTGCCGTTAAGGGGTTGACCGTTGATTGTGTAGGAAGAATATTGCTGGACTAGACATTCAGTGCGTTTTTGGAAACGTTCGATGGTAGCGTTGTTCCACCAAGGGGCCAAGTCTCCATCACGATCGAATTCTCGGCCTTGGTCATCGAACGCGTGCGTTAATTCGTGTCCCATAACGACGCCCATAGCGCCGAAATTGAGCGCATAAGGGAATGAGTTGTCAAAGAACGGTTGCTGAAGGATACCGGCTGGGAAGACAATCTGATTCTTATTGGGAGTGTAGTAAGCGTTGACCGTCGATGGTGTCATCCCCCACCTGTATCGATTAAAACAAAAATTTAAATATATAATGCATTCTGGTAATATCATTAGCTAATAAAATTACAGAGTTTTGTTGACGGGTTCGTTGAGTTTGATCAAGTTTTGGCGCAACGAAAACTGATTGGAGCGGACGTTGTTCAGGAAATATTCGTTTGATTCGATTTTCAAGTCGCCGTAGAGTTCGTCTAGCTCTTGGGGATTCAAAATAAACTTGGGGTAACCTGTAAATCAGTAAAGCCAATTCAGTTCGGTCATCCATTGAAGCCGGTGAAGTTTTGTTGAATTACGTACCTATCATATCGGTGATGGCATCGGCCTTCAGTCTGGCAGCTTGTCGAGTTTCGTCGTCCATCCAGTCGAGATTGTCAAAATTATTTTTAAAAGCTTCCTTGACGGAGGCAATCATGGATTCAGCCAGAGGTTTAGACTCGCCGTGAAAATTTTGTCTTACAAACATGGCACCGACAGCAAAGCCAAGAACACTGTTGGTATCTGTGACGCAAGAGCGCCACGTCTCCTCGTTACCATCAGAGCCCATCAACAACTTTCGTAAAATTTTGCCAGCGTCTCTGAATGCTTTTGGTAAATAGGATAAATAAGAGCGGACGACATGCCACCCCATGTAGTTATGGAGCATCCTAATCAGGAAGATGTAATTCCAGTTTTGATATGATTCTTAATAAATTATTTATGAAATAATTCC
This sequence comes from Daphnia carinata, assembly GCF_022539665.2. NCBI lineage: Eukaryota > Metazoa > Arthropoda > Branchiopoda > Diplostraca > Daphniidae > Daphnia > Daphnia carinata. The sequence continues at coordinate 3,621,150 of NC_081337.1, forward strand.
ACCTTTTTCCTTTGTCCGTGACGACCAGGTCTTCGATTACTGCAGACAAATTATGCAGAAAGTCTGGCGAGAAGACGACCTAATTCAATCAATTTGTTTTTAGCTAATCTAATTAGTTTAGAAATGAATAATAATACCACAGGATGCGACGGTGTTATTGAAATGTTGACTTGCGAAAAGGCCGACTGAAAGTAGGCGTTCCAATCCAGCTGATTGGAATAAAAAAGAAATAGGTTTTCATGAATTTTTAAATCGGAGTAGTAGAGAATAACAAGTGACTAACGAATGGTGCTAGATTTTGCAGATCAGCAACAGTAAGAGCGTGATAGAGTTTCTCTTCGTCTCGTCTTTCGGCCGAAGAGACGGTTATTTGTGCGATACGGGTCTCCAATTCGATCACGTCCTTCATCTCTGTACGAATTTGTTGTGGATCTACCGCGCTGCTCAACAATACGCCCACCTAATGCAACGCGATATAACTTCAAATGGTTACACTGCAAACATCACAACATCCCCCTACGGTAAGCAAAAAGGGACCCTCCTACAATTTGCGTTTGTTAAAAGAAATAGAAACCTTTGTCATGTAGTCCAGATAGGCGACCAGGATTTCGTCGTTCTCCGTCTTGTTGAGATAATAGTCTCGGTTGGGCAGGGTCAATCCACTCTGATCCATCTGTTGTTAATGCAATGAGTCAGCTTTATATAGGATTCAAAATGGCCCATCATCTGTGTGTAACACTTGAATAATGTGACGAGATGAATTCTTGTCGTCTTCAGCCACAGCCCATGTGAAGAAACCGCCCATGTTCATGACGTTGTGGGCTGTTTGAAGGGCTTCTTGAAACACCCAGCGCTTCTCGGCTTCTGGAGATCGCGGCTCAATTGCCGACCATCCTCCGATTTGGGTCAATAATTCTAGGATGGGTTTGCTACCTAACGCTTCCATTGTTTCGTTAACGTCCAGGCACGATTGATAATAGCGCTGGGCTCTTTTCTCCGCTTCACTTACTAACGATTCTGCTGGTTGTTCTATGCATTAAAAAAAAAGGATTAAATAAGAAAGGTGATAATAAAAAAAAAATCTGGATTATGAAGAAAATGCTTACCGAGGATTGTTTTCATGACGATCTGATTGTCCTGCCATAGACGATCGAACGTACCCCAAATGGGTTTGCCGGCCGGAATGGGGTTCATGCGAATCCAGCGACCACACGCGTATTGGAAGAAATCCTGGCACGGATCGACCGTCGTATCCATGGCCGACATCATCAATGCCGAAGCGCTCACGCAAGCGGCGCTCGTGCATAAGCCGCACCTATCGTCTATACCCCATTTCAATCATATCACCATAAAAAAGACGATTATACGTTGGTTGCAAGGCCTCCATTCAACGTCATGACAGCCACTCAAGGATAATAGAACGAAAAATGTTTTAGTAACCGATTTCTTATGACAACCATTTGCATAGTCTACCATGCTATATGTAGTACTTCTTACTATTTATTACTTTTCGTTCTATACTTATCGAAATAAATTTTTCTTTTACAGCCACATATGTCTCAAGAGAAATCAATTCGATGGACCAGTAAAAAGCACGTTATTCTCTACATTCAATGAATTTGTTGTAGACTTTGCCAAAAATGATGTAACTCCCTTTTTTCCGGTCTTGTACTGCTTTACTATCTTATGAATATAAAAGCAGCATTTAAAAAAAAAAAATCTAATTTCATGCCATTTCTCCATTAAGAATGAAACGGAGCAAATAGCGCCTTTTACCTATTATGACTTGGCAATAGCATTATTGGCAATATTTTTCTTGTCTCGGTCTGGAACCGTTCCCAGGGCATTGATTAACGAATGACGCACTCGGTTGAAAAAAGTATGACTGATATGATTTGACGTGGAACGAAAGAAATTGATGATACGAACCTAAAGGGTTGCTGGTTCCGCTTCGATGGCTAATGTGCAGTAAACGAAGGTCCTGTTTAGATTTCAGGTTGACGTATGCTGAGAGCAGAACAGGTAAGATGAGTGCCATCATCGTGATCAATCCACAAGTCACCAGCAACAGGCTCCGCTCCAGGGAAGTGTGCGATTTCCAGCCATTCCTAATCCTCGCCCAACCGGATAAGACACCCGATCCGGTACCTCCACCTTCCGCTACCGGAAACTAAAATAAAACATTTTCATTTGCTCATTTCCTATAAAAAATTTTTTTGTGCGTGCGAGAATACAGCTATCTTTCCGCAAAGCTAAAAAAGATCAAAATGGCATGAAAAGGAATGTCTTCCACGGAAGGATTGAACCTCGCAACACGATTTCCATGAGGATAAATATTTTTAGTTTTTGGGGTTTCGGTAAGGCCGTCGGCCCGAGGGGTTCCCGCAGCCGCAAAGTAATGGCGTAGTAAAAATATATATTCAAAGAGTTAAGAAATAGGAAGGACATGCAGCAGAGAAAATAATGCGCACTGATTATATTTAGAAATTCTGTGTTGGCAGGCAAAATTTCTAGAGATAGGAAAATATCTGATGATCCTATTGAATCGCGAAGCTTATTTGCCGTGCGCTTAATGGCTTTGATGGGGCTTTCAACTAAGGAGGTGAATATTTTAAAAGGCTAGGCCGAAGATATCAATTTAGTTTTTTGGCGTAATAACTATTTTCAGTTTGCATTTTTTTTTTTTCTTACCGTGCGGATGTGGACCGTTGGGCTGATAAAGTTGGCGCTCTCAGCTGCCGGGACGGACGCCGTCAAGATGGAGCTGTCATCTTCCTCCACGCCGCCGTGGTCGTAACAAGTCATCTGTCAAATAGAATACGAGAAGCAAAAAAAAAAAAATATATATATTTATAAATCAGAAAAGAAAAAAATTGCCTTTCTGTTGGGTAAACAGGAAAATGTCTTTCGTTTTGCCCTTTCTGAATTTTCTAGGAAACGGACGAAAAACAATCTCAAGAGAGTTTTTTTTTACGTTCATTGGGGATTTACAAGTATTGGTTCTCGTATCTTTTTTCGGTTGAAAGAGGGGTGAGATAGTCGGGGTCTTTCGTCTGTTTTCTACTACAGCAATCGATTTAGTCGGGTACTCCCGGTCGGGAAGACGAGCCCAGAGACATAACAGAAGCGAAACAATAACAGGCCAGAAACTCTTGCATCAAGTGGAGCTACTACAGAAAGATGCATGTCTAGAAAATTGTTTGTGTACCTGAACGTAGCTGTTCATCGTCTCGCAGACTGTCGGATTTTTTCTTAATGCTGCAAATACAACAGGTCGATCTTGGCAGCACGCAGACGTTGACGTTAAATCAAACTGTCAGTCACAGAAAAGTAGAATGGGAATGTCTTATTTGCACGTGAACCTTATCCAGGTGGGACTCATTCCCATGACCGAGGAAAGGCCTCCAAAAGAAAAAGGTCGGAATGAAAATGTTAGGCAAAAACTAAACAAAATTTTTTAACGCAACGCAAAATGAAAACAAATGTTAAAAACACATCAGAGGTCGACGAGCTTTTCGGGAGGACTAAAACGTGAAGCCATCCGGACGCAGGGCCATTTGGGTACGATATCTCGCTGCAGCGGACGGAACACACCCAGGCGCAAGCGCAGCTAGTCACCCGTTTTCTCCCCTACCGTTGACCGTCCCGCACGCAGCACCAGTAATGGATAGAGCAGCTTCTTCCCGTCGTTGTGCGGGTTCTACAAACAACGATCAATAATAATACCCCAGGTTGCTTTGTGCAGCCTTTCCGTCACGACGAGCGCACCCAGCGCTGACACTTGTGGCGTTTGGTTTAATAACTATTCATGAGCTATATGAAAGTAGATCCAAATATGACAAGTGGATGTAAAATTTCTTCTAACACAGCTAGCACTGAAGGCAAACAATGCTTTCTCAAGTGTAATTAGACACGTTCGTTTTGTTTTTGCCATATGGTATCGGATGACTAACAACTCCATTGGCCACGGCTCTATCAGCAACGATGATATTTGATCTAACTGACAGATAAGGTCAAAGAATATATACGCCCTATATATAACGGAAACGAAACACAACAATGGTTGGAAGAATAACAATATGTTTTTACTGATGAAAAATATTCCTCACTTCAGATATGATGAAAATTGTAACATTGATCAAAATGAGTTTCTCCTTCTCAAGTTTCAACAACTGCTTGAGCTAGATCATTAACAACTACTGATAAGTCATTTTCCAAGTTGACCAGCTGTCCAGTGTTGGCCGTCTTGGTGGCAATTAGGTTGATAGTCAGGGGTTGTTTATTCATTTGGATGACCTAGTGGAGAGAGAAAAAAACTGTAACTAATATTTATGTTTTGTTTTCCCATAATTTTACCTGATAATTTGAATAGATTGAAATTATCTTGTTATTTTTCCCCACACCGAGCTTTCCAGCTTGATCTGTAGCCCTGTAGAAAAATAAACAGCACTTTTTAAAAGTAAAGTGGCAATGGCACACTAGAGAAAAGACGTTACATGGCTGAAAATGTTGAAAGGTAACTTGGCCTTAGGGCCATGTCTGGTGCAGAATCAAGTGCCACTAGTCCGATAAGTAATATATTAAATTTAAGTAAATAGAAAACATGAATATTTATATACCTTTGACTAGAGGGACACCATCTCGATCCGTTATAACAATAGCCAGGAGGCCATCCACTCTATAAAAAAATTTATTATTACACAGTTATTAAAAGTAATTTATAACTAATCCTCTGGAATAGTTTTCATTGAATGATAGAAATTAACTTACCGCTGTAAAAGACAAGCCACATATTTTCGTAATTCCTAACGAAATAAAAGAAATTGCAATCAACAAATTTAATCCCATCACACATAAACGTATGAAAACTTAGCAGGCATAATTACACGCCCACAGATATTACCTCCATTAGCTAAAGATATGATTTTAGGACCACAACATAAACAGTACAACAGCAGCAAAAGTGGTCGGCAAGTGTCATAAGTAATCAAGTCATTGCTAGCAAAACGCCATCTTTTGGGAACATCTATCGGTAAGATCGATCTAAAGATATGTTTCTTTTTTTCTTTGTTGGGCGCGAAAATTATTCGTATCAAAATAGACTCACTAACGTAAAAGTTAGTGGGTTTAATCTTTGATGCTCTTATTTACTTAACTTGTCTTTTTCGAAGCTCTCACCGAACTAAGCTTTTAAGTCAATTGGCATTTATGTGCATTTCTTTACGGAAAGGAAAATCTGGACTTACATGAAGAAACCGAACATGAAGATCAGGATACTGGTGGCAGCTGACACAGCTTACAAAATCACCATCGTAAATTACACTAGGATTGGTACTGACGTAAACAAAAAAAAAAACGATGCACCAGTTTGACGCCGAATTCACTATGAGCTGTCCTGCCGATAAGCCGGAACTGCTCCTCTTTCTCCAACGTCTTTGTTCTCTGACTCTGATTCGTTTTTTTTTCCTGAAATCATGCAGCAAGAGCATACAATAAAAAAAAAACAATTTCAAAACGTTTGCGCTATTTCGCAATAAGGGCAAAGATTGCGGAGAAGCATGTTAAAGACTTTGTTCGATTGAAAAGGTAACAAAGATATGTTCAGGTTGAGCAACACCGATAGACTGAAGACAACCCAAAAAATTACATGCTGGTGATACCACGTGCCAATAATTTTATACGCCATCTAGCGAATTGTAGTCCAAGATCTTAATTGAAACAAAACAACACGGGTGTGTTTCAACCGTCAAACCCTGCCTACAAGTTTCTCTGCTCTTTGCTTTGAGCTTTCACTTAACTTTCACGGGAAGTTGATAAGCTGTCTTTCCCAAATCTCATTTAGTTTTTCATCGCGTAGCAGCGAACTGTTGTGATATGTTTTGATTCTTTGAATTATTTATCAGTATATTTAAAATGGAAACAATCCCTCTTTCTCCAACCAACAGAAAATCAAGGTTTAATTGTTGTGCAGGTCAACAAAATGATGGATTAAGGGTTATAGTATTTTGCTTTGGAGTACTTTGCATTTGTGTCACAATTGCCTTAGTAATCAGCATCTACCTTGGTGATCCTGAGGTATGTCTTTTATTACAACATTTTAAAATATTAGTTTGCTATGTGCTTACATGAATATTTTTCTGTAACTTGTATGCAGATAATGCCCAGAGGGGCAGTCGCTACAGATAGCCAACAGTGCTCTCAGATTGGTGTTGATACCTTGCAGATAGGTGGTAACGCAATTGATGCAGCAGTTGCAAGTATGTTCTGCATGTGTGTTGTTAATCCTCATATTACTTCGCTTGGAGGGTAAGTTCAAATATCTTCAACAATAATGTTTAGTTATGTGCCCCAATGTAATAGTTGCAACATTAATTGATAGTGGTGGAGCTCTGATAATATTGAACCATCTAACTACAAAACCACCCATAGTCATCAACTTTCAAGACGCAGCTCCCGGAGTAATCAATGTATCCTCCATCGTCGATGGCCAAGGAGCCGCTGCTGTGGGAATCCCGGGGTTGATAAGTGGCTTGTGGGAAAGCCATAAAAAATATGGCAAACTGAAATGGGCAGATCTCTTACTTCCGTCCATCCAGTTAAGTAATCTTGGAATGAACGTATCATCTCAGCTGGCTGGAGCAGTACAAGGAATTCCGAATGAATCTGCATTACGCCGATCGCAGCTCTTCTTTCCCAATAATATACCCTTGGCAGAAGGCCAAATAATCCGCCAACCCGCCTTGGCCAAACTTTTAGATTCTCTTGCCCAAAGCGAAAATGGTGCCGAAGGTAATTCCTAATTCTATGACCTCACGGATTGCAAAAAAGTATTAGACATTTTTCCTTTTTTGTTAGAATTTTACAAAGGAAAATCAGGTATGAAATTAGTGAATTTCATGACAAAAGCGGGTGCCGATTGGACCATGGAGGAGTTGGGAAAATATCGAGCAAGAGAGGAACCAGCAATTACAGGAGTTTATGGAAAAACAACTCTGTACACTAGTTCCGCCCCAACTTCTGGCCCCCAGCTCATTTCACTTCTTAATATCCTGTCCGGCTTTGGATTCTCCCCTAAAGATTATTTTACCCTGGGATATACACACGACATGATCGAATCTATGAGGATGACACAGAACCAAGTTTCAAAATTAGGTATTCGTTCAATCGAAAATACTGCGACGCGTCTGTCCTACTTACATTTTTCATTTCTACCATAAAAGGCGATCCAGTGTTTGGCAATGCCGTTGCGTCGATTGTAGCTAAAATGACTAATCTGACATTAGCCAACGAAGTGAGAAAGCAAATTCATCCGAATGTTATGCTTCCTGATAGCGATGTACCTTTAATGCCGGAACCCGCTGCTTCAGTCGTGTCCGTCATGGATAACGAAGAGATATACGTTGCTATTGTCAGGTATTTCCTTAATTTTCCCTTTCCATCAGCAGGTGTTTATGCAAATCTAACCTTCCTTTATTTTTCCTTGGTTTGCCTTCCACATCCAGCGGTTTGAATTCAGTTTTCGGTGCCCACCTCGTGACCCCTGATGGTTACGTGCTGAATAATGCAATGGCCGGTTTCTACAATGATCCTTCTCTGCCTGATAATTTAGGTGATAAAGCAGGTCAGCGTCCGTTGCAAGGTCTTTTACCTGTGATTGCAACCGAAACGGGTGGCCGTTGCGGAACGCGTTTCGTCAGCGGCTCAGCTGATGCCACGCTGCTTGCTCAAGTCATCGTGAATATCCTTCAGTTTAATCAGTCGGCTGCTGACGCCATCCGCTCGCCTAGAATTCACGCAAAACCGCAGAATACTGCCCTTGACTTAGAAGGTAAATCCATTTATCACGTTCAAAGCCACCCTTTTCAACTTGATACATATTAAAAGATGTGCCGCAAGCAAAACTGCCAGATACGTTGGTCGATTCGCTTACCAAGATGGGCCATACAATTTTATTACGTCCTCCACCCTATCCGTCCGTTAACGTGGTGCTCAAGAATGGTGATGCCTTGTCTTCGCAATCAGATGCCCGCGGTGGCGGCTACGCCGTGAAATACGGCCCTTAAAAGAATCTCCTTTTTCGCTCTCTGTGACAGTTTCCAATTATTATGGAACAACGCATCGCACGAATAACTGCCTGGTAAGATCTTAAAACCCCCTCCCCAAAAAAACGATCTATGCACAACTTGTTTCTTTGTTAAACCTTCGTTTTTAGTAATCCGTTTTCAAGCTCGCAATAACTAATGCCTTTTGTTTTATAGTTTTTTTTTCCAAGTCTTCCCGTTTTTTATTACCCATTTGATGTGGCCACATAGGCAATAAAGAAAATATTCGGTTTCCTTTTTGGAAGACAAACTAACGAAGACGAGCAACACGAAAAGACATTTCTTTTCTCTTTTTTTTACTGGTGTGGCTCTCTGGTGTCATTGCTTCCCACCCCGTCTCCGATTGCAGGGCCGTGAATGGTAAATCACGCGACAAGTGTGTGTGGCAGAAGAAAAGAAGTCGGGACAAAAAAAAACTGACGAAGAAGAGAGGGTGACTCCAGCCAGTCTCCCGCGAAATGCAAATGCGACGCCGCGCATCGCACACAGCAGCTAGTAGCAGACGAGCACCCCCATACCAACGCAGCTGTTGCGTGTCATTTAACCCTGTTGTGTGCGCGTCGAGCCCCGTCTTCACCACCCCCTGCGCCGTCGTTGTCTTTGTTTCCAATTTTTCTTTAACTGTTTCAAACAAGAAAAGAAAAAAGACAAAAAAAAAATGTAAATGGCAAGTGCGATCGCCATAGGCCGAAGGTCCCATGTTAGAAGACCTAACGTTCTTATAAGAGAGCCATAGGATTTAACATTTGACCCCAGCACCTCGACACGAAAGGCGTTCACCCTCTTCGTCGTCAGACCAATAGATCACTGCCAAAGTGAGGAGAGAAAAGGGAACAAGTCGAACAAGAACAGAAAGAAAACAGCAGCGCCTGTCAACGTGTGATGGTAAAGAGAAAAAAAAGAAATAAGGGATGCAGTCGCAAAGTGTACTCGGTTCATCATAAGATTACACTCGGTTTGTTTTTGTGGGTTAAGTTGACCAAAAAGAGGTAGTAGACACACTCTGGCAGACATAAGAGAGCCTTTGACTGAGAGCTTCTCAGTTTGCTGACTTGCTGCTCAAATTAAACAAAATGTCTGGAAATAAGAATCGAAAAAAAAGGGGGGAACACCCCCCCCACTTCTCTCGTTAAAAGGCCACAAATTGTTGCAAAGCAGATTAGGTTACAATTTGACGCGCGAATTGCTCCTTCATTAATCATCATCAACGATCCTTTTCATACAAAACTCAGTCTACAACGACTTAACAATTCGATTCGTGCTGCATCAAAATGTGGTGGCATCAGTAATCTTTAAAAGTATAGCCCGTGTGTTGAAGAGTTGAGTATAAACAATCGCGCGGCATGCAGACGACGTACGCGCGGCCTATGAAATTGCGTCAGACGAACATCAACGAGTCGCGTGGGGTCGTCATCATCACCCCCTCACTTGTTCTGTTGTTACAATGACAGGTCCAAGCGGCCCCAAAAGAAATGGGGAGCAAAACCGCAGCTTGAGCCTGACGATATATTATATTCTTGCCTCTGTGCACAAGTTCATAAACATCTAGAAAAAGAGAAAAAAAGAAGAAAACATTTTGGAAACCTAATCGTCTCTATGTAGTCAAATAGTTATGTACGTTTAAAGTGAAAAAAAACGAAACACAAGAATTACCCCCAACGGCTTGTCACTACGTGCACGTGCATCATCTCTTAGTCCCGCCGTTGCAGACGACGTATGAATGCTTGACGTGCGTTTAGCGAGACTTGTGTCTTTAGTTTGAAAAAAATTCTCATTCAAACTCATTTGAATCGATTATTTAACTCAAGTTTTAAATTTTTGTTTAAGTAAAAACATTGGTTTTTCTGAATATTTCCACCGAATCACCGTCCCATCTGCTCTCAATCGACTGGAGCCATCCTCCGACTTTTGGCGAATTTGGACATGAGTTCACTAATTAGTTGAGCGTTTGCAAACGCGTTTGCCCACCCTTCCCCTATTTTTTTTTTATTTAACAGAAAAAGATGCCGTACTGGAATGTGATGGATGGGTCGGCCCTCTTGAATATCTCCTGAGCACCCTTGATTCTCAACTGACACATGTGGCTACGTAAAAATGCAGTTTTTACAATGTTCTTTTCATTTTTCGTTTACTTCGTTTCTTTTTAAGAAGAAGAGCAAAGTTACGAGAAACACAGGCGGAATGAGGGGGAACCAGGAGCCTGGACTACTGGATGGCTACTGGAATGTTGTTACTCTCATTTGATAACTGATGGCTGACAATGTAATCCCCCTACAGCGCATGGTATTTTTCATTTCTTTTTCGTCAGCGGGACTTGTGTGTGACGAAGACGTTTGACCTTTCGCGCATTTGTTTTCAGTCAACATTTCTTTCGAGGGTGACCGTTTCAACTGTGGGAAAAAAAGACCTGCAGTTGTGACACCGGTTGCTCCAAGTAACACCATTTCATAGTTTAAAACAAATTACGTACAGAATTCATCAATTGAAGGCGCCATCTTGTTTTGACAAGTCTAAACTTGCCCGGTGAAACTTCTCGATGAATATTTTATATTTTAATGATCTTTGTTTTTTTGGACAAAATTTGCATTGTCCAGAGGGACGTCTAAATCCTGAAAAAAATGAGAACAAAATGATCACCCATCCTCCTAGTTTTCTTTGTCCTTGGATTTTATCTGCACGCGTAGCTTTTTAGAGTTATGGTAATAAAAATCGAAAAAAAAAAAACAAGATCATGTCGTTTCTTTTTTATGCAAAATATTTTTGCTACCCTATCCCTATCTCATTATGTCAAAAACGAACAAGGTCAGTGTCAGCTGTTTTTCTTTTGTTTCAGTGCAGTCAGAGTTTCATTCGTGCACAGAACGGTTCCTGCTTCATCTTCCGTACCCAGGACGCTATGGACCAAGCAGGTGACGCAAATCAGAATCAAGAGTGTTTTCAATCATCCCAACAGTAAGTATTAGTTTTTTTTTACCTTTTGATTTTGATTTTTTATGAAAAGTGCAAATTTTAAAAGCAAAGAACATGGAGGATAAGAAATCCAAAATGGCTGAATTTTGACAATTTTTATGTTACCATCCATCCTCTACCCTTAAGGGTTTTATGCAGTAAAAGTCAGAATGTTTTTGTTGTATTGATAAAAGTTTTGAAAATTCTCCTCCCAAGTTTGCGAAGCTATCATTGAATCTTTGTTTCTTAGCGTAACGTGCCAATGTTTAACAATTTTGCGTATCTTAGTTAACACATGGGGTTCGAAATAATGCGTAATGCTGGCTCTCGCTGTATTGCGGACTATCTGTAAGTGTCCATGTCCTGTAGAATTATTTATTTACCCATCGAGCCTTAACACAAATCCAGTGCGGTTAGTTAAATATTTTTACCAGTTCATTTTAGTTTACTATCATCAGTTCTTTGCGGTCTTGTTTAGATTTCCGTTTTTTAATTTCTTGAATTTTCGGGAGCTTTGCGGCAATGTTAACAAGCGGTCTCATTTTCGTTCAGCATCTGCACGGATCCTTGACTTTGTCCCCCCCCCCCCAAAAAAAAAAAAATTTTTTCTAAAAGAACATAAAAATTCAAGAAATATTTTTCATTTTCTTACTGGAAGATGAACGAGCGGCTGGTGTCAAATATCAACTTTGGCTTTCTTACTTAACGATTTCAGCTACCACTGCGCATCACCATCATCTCTCCAATAACGATCCGGCGCGTATTTTGAGCTAGAAAGCGTTCTCCATTTTTTTTTTCTACTAAGAGAGATCATATGATACAATTATTGGAGGATATCTGAAGAAAGGAGAGAACTAAAAAAGAATATCACATAATGACGTAATGTGTATGCTAGTCGCATTACGGGCTTTTCTTCTCCCTATGGCCCTTATGGTGTACGAGGGGGATCATCAATATTGGCGTCCAGAGTGTCAACATGTTCACCCTCCCCTTGCTATCATTATACCCAACTGAGAGAGAATAGCGTTGACCAAATTTCAATAACATTTCACTGTTGTGTGCACTCGACAATATTTCTTCAACTGTCACATGATTGAAAAGGAACGTTTTCAATTGAATAACATCACGTTTGATGTTGAACTTGGGGGAGATTTGACCACGTATTAGGTTTCTAACATCATCGATCAAGCACAACTCGCAGACTGTTTTTGACCGTCAAGAAAAAAGGAGGCGTAGGGTTCATTGGGGCCATCTTTGGTATGTTAATTGGACACTAGGATTGTGTGTGCAAGTCAACGTGCAACATGAGGACCTTTCCCTTTTTTTTGCTTATAAAAAGATGCTCTTGTAGCCACGGCTACTTAAAGTGGTCATAACTTTTGTTCTTTTAACACTCGTATATATTTATACTCCTTCTTTTCGATATATTTCCGAGTTTTAAAAAGAAAAATCTCTTAGTGTGTGAGGAACGCATCATACGTAGTTGGCATGTGACTTGTCTGTACACCGGCAAAGTATTAAAACAAGAAAATGAAAAAGTCATCCATTATCTCGGTCCTGGCGTGTAACGAGACACTCTGCTGCTGCTGCTCCAGCTCCTGCAGCCTCATCTCTCGGTCGTCTCCGACCGGCTCATATATACAACAGTGTGCGTGTGTGTGTGTGTGTATAGAATAATATACACACAACCCGGCGCGATCGGCTTTGCCTTCTTATATATCCTTTTGAAAAAAAAAAAAAAAACGTATTAATAGCTTGTCTTCTATAGCAAAGCTTCAGCTTTTGATGTTTTTCCTTTTAAAAAATCATGAAGAACGGTGATGTTAAAAAGGAAAATAAATTGTCACTGTACTGTGTGTGTCGCCAGACGCGCGGTATTCGGCTATTGAACGCAGGGCGGCCGGTTCTATTTATATACCATGGAACATGTTTGCAGTAAGTGGGCCTAACTTTTCGTGAAAAGGTACAGACTATTATCTTAAGTAGACGTCAACACTTAATTGTTTTCTACGGTTTGCCCTTAATTTTTTTTTCATTTTTTTTTTCAGGTATGCAGTCATAATTTACATGTGTGCAAATTATCCAACGAAAATGGAATTGACTGGAAATTTATACTTGCAGAAAAGGGTAAATTTAATTTTAAACAAATTAATAATATGGAAGTAATCATTTGTGATGCACAATAGTAGTAGAGCGTAGCATGTAACTGAGTGAAAGAGTCAAATGAGGGGGAGGGCGTTGACATTTCTTTTTCCCTTTTTCCAGAGACCGGCTCATTTTCTAGCCAATAGGACGAAGCTTCCAGCTTCGGAGGCATACAACAGTGTTCCAGTACTATCCTCACACAGCTAATGTAATGAACTCGTTTAACTCTATGTAAAGGATCTCCCTTGTCCCAATTTCCCTTTGCGTCTGTATATTTACACCCGTGCACTATCTCCATGTCGAACAGTAGTCTAACGAATGCCGATGAGTTAACATCGTCTTTAAAAAAATCCTTTTAACTTACCAACGACCTGCTAGACTTCTAGGGGAAAACAAAAATGTTTCCCGAAATCATCAGCCCTTCGACAGAAGATCCTACACATTTCGGTGTTTGTTTTGACGGTCTAACAGAGACATCGTCACAACCGGTGAAATTACCTCCGTTGAATCTCTACTGGCCACCTCAAGAACAGATGATAGTTAACCGTCCGATCGAAGACCCTCTGTGCAGCATGTTAGACGATGTCTTCATGGACAATTATTGCGCCGATTTGGGTCCCTCACAGTTTATCGATCAGGAATTGAAAGAAGAAAATTTGATGGTTGATTTAACCAGTCCACTTCACGATCAGCACGATTCTAGCGGGTTCTATTCTGCTGGATTCGGAAGCAGTTATAGCGGAAGCGATTGGATCATCAATTCACCGGCAACATCGAGCGTGAGCACGTGCGGAGATGCCGACAGTATGACCCAATCGCCGTTCATGACGTCACCTTCGCAATATCATCAAACGTTTCAATTCCCCCCTGTTCATACGACGGACAACGAAGACTGGCCCGGACAAATGGCTGCCGATGATGAAGAAGAAGAAGAAGAAAATGTTAACGACGAAATCACTGTGCTCCATTGTCGTTGGGTCGATTGTAAAGGTTGTTATCAAACGCAAGAAGAACTCGTCCAGCACATTGAACGGAGTCACGTCGATCAGCGTCGAGCCGAAGATTTCACTTGTTTCTGGGCCGGCTGTCCACGTCGTCATCGTCCGTTCAACGCTCGTTACAAGCTGTTGATTCACATGCGCGTTCATTCTGGAGAGAAACCTAATCGCTGCACGGTACGTTTAACCTTTTAAAAAATATATTGATTTTCGAGTAATTAATTTTGTATTTTCCCGCTTATAGTATAATGGATGTTTAAAGGCTTTCTCGAGATTAGAGAATTTGAAAATTCATCTGAGATCACACACGGGTGAGAAACCTTACCTGTGCCAATATCCGACATGTCGCAAAACTTTTTCTAATAGCTCCGATCGTGCCAAACATCAACGCACTCACATCGACACGGTAATTCCTTTAATTTACATTTTCTACTTCGAAAATTGATTCTTGAGAGGATTTTTAAAAATCGAAAATGACATTGATAGATCCATAAATTAAACGTAAGTAACGGAATTTTTTATGATTGGTATTTACAGAAACCGTACGCTTGCCAAATGCCGGGCTGTTTGAAACGCTACACGGACCCCAGCTCGTTGCGGAAGCACGTCAAGAATCACGTGACCAAGCAATTGGATCATACCGTCAGCCAGCCGCGTAACATAAGCAATCCTAACGTCAGCCAAGATGTTGACAAGCCATCCCGTCGTGATTCCCGTCACGGATCGACTTCATCTTCAATCAGCGGTTACGAAGAGTCTCCGATCGATTGGGAACGTGGTGGTAAGTTTGATAACAAATGATTCGTTTGTATTTCCTTTATTTATCTGTTTTATTGTGACGTAGTTTTTGCACCATCAGCTCGCAATGAAAGCCATTATTATGCCGGAGATGAAGCGTTGAGCTCTTCGGCCAGTTCGGATGAATCTTCAGCCCAGCTGTTGGATGAAGGAAGTCTCCTCTTCTCCGAGATGAACCGCTTCGTTCATGACGAAAATGGTACGTGTATTTTCTTTATTTCCATTTATTTAGCCACGCGACTCGAGGGTTCGTAAGGACCCGTGAGCGACACGTAAGACGCAGCTGGGGGTGGGCCAATGGAGTGGACCCACAGCACGATCGGGAGCGTGCTATGTGTGCCTCTGCAAAAACTGTTTCCATTTTTAACACTGAAGCGACCCCAACTTTTTTATTTTTTAAAACTTGTTTCTAACAAATGGCCTTTTTTTTCTCCGTCTTTCTATTTTATTAGGTGGTTGGCTGTTCCCGGCCATTGGCGATGATGTGGAGCGCCTGTGTGGTCTACCATCGTCCTGCTTTGTTTAGACAACTGCCCGGCTCTTTCTTCACTTGGTTGCCTTGTGTTTATACGATGATGCTCGGGCTTGGAAACTTCTTTTTTTTTGTTTTTCTTGTCGGTCTTAATTTCCATCGCAATATTTGGGTCTTTCATTATCTGATTTCCATTCGTATTCAATGACCACAGCGCCTGCTAATGGTACAATTTGAATATCTCGATTGAATGCGTCTTGATTCTCTCCCGCATAAAATCAGCTGCAATATGATCTTGTTTTGTACAGTGTGTGTGCAATGATGAACGGAATCTTTATTTTGTTCTTTTTTTTTCCAATTTGAGAAAAAAAAAATTTACTTGACCAGATCTCATACCGAGTCTTTCGCGTTGTGGCGACAAGCCTCGCGTTCGTCGAGCTACTCCAGTGATTCTCGTATCATGTTTGCAAATCGTTTTGTTAACTGTTTTAGCGCCAAAGTCGAACCCGATCCTTCTATTTTTTTGCGATATGTATTTCCCATTTTCTAAAAAAATGTGTTTGTACGTTTGGTGTATTGATGGGTGTGCCACCAATACGTAAAAACGTGCCAATTCACACTGGTAGGTCCATTCCTATCTGAAATATCGTGTGACATTCGCGGCCTTACTTGTGTCTTTCATTACAACTCAGCAACGCTCTCTACAAATCGATGATACGTTCTCGATTGGGAGGGCTTTAAAATAAAATTCGTTTAGTATTACAGCTATGTTTTTCCTGGATTTTGAAGTACTATTGTTGCTCAAATGGTGCTTTCACTCCCGATTTTCTACCGTTATTGTTTCTTATGTGCCCGTGTGTGTGTTGTGTATGCAATACAAGTTCCGGTTCATTTTTCTAGACACTTTGCTGATTTCCAAAGTGAAGTAGCTGCTTGGCTTGAAAAACGTTTCTCTGCATAAAGGTGTACGTGTAATGAGGCTTTAATGAAGGGATTCGTAATGAGTTCTTAAGTCCGCAAGGGTCAGGCGGTCCTAAGTACGTAAGTAATTTCCTCCTTTCGAACGAACGTTTTTAGAGGTCGTGTGGTACTTTAATGTTTTTGTTATTTCACGATGAAAGAAAATGAATGTGCTGATACATTCATGGAACATCAGAAGCACAGGAAAGAACTTGGGTCACACCCAAATTAAAAATTTATGACGAACGCTGAGCTTATGCGAAAAAGTCATTTCTATTACATTATACAGCATCATAATCCATCCAGGAAGGTCGTAAGTAAATCAACACTCGAAGGGGAGGACAGAGTGTGAAGAGAGGGTAAAAATGAAGACATTAAAAAAATTAAATTAACATACGCAGAATAGATGAAAAGTACTACTCTACGAAAATGAGGAGAGGCGAGGACTTGGAAAAATTGCCCCAAATTACGTGACGTCCATCATGAACGCTACGTAAATGGTCAACCTAATAAGGAGCCGGCCATTTTAATTACTCAGCCAAGTTGGCGACCTAAGGCAAAACGAGAACATTTACAGAATTATGATTATTATTCTCTTATGTGAAAAAAGAAAGTATACCTATTTTCATATACACTTATTAAAAATCCCCGAAATAATTTTCAAGGGCTCTTAAATAGCCTTGGGTATACATTCTAAAGACGAAAAACTTTTTCTTCACACTATCCAGTGAGTCAGGAAGACGCAGGTGTGCTCATCTTCATTGAAAACGACACATTTTTCAGCTTCCGAATTGATAACTCAATCAAATTTCATTATGGGAGTATTCGACCGGAGTTTTATTGTCCTCTTCGTTTTTTTATTTGGATTGATCATCAAAGAATCGGTAGCAACCACGTCATCATTAATTGAACAAACCTCCTCGATCTTCCACAGCAATTCGTCCGAAAGGTAAATAATGTAATTAATTTTAAATTAGAATATTGTGTAATAATTTATCGTTTATGTCAAGATCTAAAGAAGAAAAGTTTTTGATTCGTAAATGTTGCGGCCCTGGTCAAGTGTACAATTTCAATTGGGAAGAAGATGTCGCTGATCGTAAAGATCGTTGTGTTAAATATTCCATTACGAGCAGCCATCCTACACTTCCAGCAATTGCAAATTCGCAACAGGTTTTCTTTGGACAAGAACAAACATTACCACCACAGTATGCCTTTGAAGATGTCATAATCGATCCAGGATTTCCACGTAATTGTACACCTGATCGTTACGGGAGTACGTTAATCTTGTTAGAACCAGACACGAGGATGGCAGATCTTTTCTATCCAATTGCAACTGGCCAGCTTTTAGTGCCTCATCGATTTTGGATTTTGCACAACGACGATCACTGCATTGAAGATTTTTTCCTGGATGGAAATTTCGATAAGGTAAGTTGTAAAACGTTCTACCTGAGTCGTAAGTTTAATGCTTTTAAATCTTAGGCTAGAAGAGTTGCGTTTATTTGCACATCCCATGCCCGACCTTTTCCGAAAACTGCTATTGACGTCCATGGAAAGCTACAACTAGATTTCGTTGGAATGAACGCGCATGTAAAACTGTCAGAAATGGCGAGACAGAAAGTCGTTCGCAAGTGCTGCGACCGGCACGAAGTTTACTCACGAAATTTGGTTTGCATAGATAATAAGGCAGCTGCAACGCAGTTCTTTGATGATCTTCAGCTGTCGCAAAGCAGTGAGCTTTTTTTTCGTTTCGGGTTGCCCAGTTGTGTTCATCCTTACTCACATCGACAGCGAACTATTGAATTTCAGTTGACGTCTAACGGGAGTTTGGAAATCCAGCCAAACAATCACCTAGTGTCCATTGAACACTATTGCATGGAAGACATTGTGTACGCCGATTCTGCTGGTTTACCCATAACATCAAACCTGGCAATTTTCTGCACTGATAAATTAGAAGCTTTACCTGAAGCAAAGGCGACTGTTACTTACCCACTGTCTGGTTTCGATACGGCTCACGAGGAAGTAAACAGAACCAAAATACCCAAGTGCTGTCCAGCTGGGCATATAATGATCGACGAGGAGCATACTTGTCAACTGTTAAATTTGGGAAATGCGGAATTGATTATCTCACAAGCCCTTCACAATCATGTCCAGCAGAATTACAACATTTCCGGCACCTTAATCTCCAATTCTTCATTATCGTGCCAACACAGGAAAGCCATTGCTTTGAAATCGAACCACAACACTTTCGGGCAATTGATATTTGAATCCAACACGGAAAACGAGCTGTCACTTTTGACGTATTTTTACATTGAAAACTATTGGGACTTTAAAGTTAAGCATCAGCCATTCTGCTTGGACCTGACGCTACTTCGGAATGAAAAGGAAGTCTTCTATCAGCCTCAAGTTTTCTATTGTACATCGCAATCCCATGTTTCGATTCATTATCCAATCCTTCTGTGTATCTCGGCCGCAGGATTATT
This sequence comes from Daphnia carinata, assembly GCF_022539665.2. Lineage (NCBI taxonomy): Eukaryota > Metazoa > Arthropoda > Branchiopoda > Diplostraca > Daphniidae > Daphnia > Daphnia carinata. The sequence continues at coordinate 3,640,054 of NC_081337.1, forward strand.
AACCACATTTATAATTTACTTTATTGTTCCCACCTCAGGTAATAGTTTTTAAACATTTATGTTAATATTAACGTCCATAACAAAGCAAGTTTTAGGTTCGGCTAAGTTAGTCACGTCTGGTTTTGGTGGTGGAAATAGGAGGACCGGAATTCAATCTATTGCCCAGATGTTGACTGGAAGGATTTTACTTTGTCACATTATCACATTATGTCTGGTATGTGTTTGTTTTTATATTACAGAATGAAGAATTCTAAGGGTGATCTATAAATTGAATGATTTAGACATTCACTTGTTTGGCAATTGTTCAACTAGAGCTCGTACCACAAGGCCAAACAGCCTGCGTTTTTATGAGTAAAAGTTATTAAAATAATACCTTTCCATTTTCTAATACGATTGAATTATTTTTACTTTTATAGGTTTCACTATTTATTGGGCATCGATTGCTTCATTTTCGTGGTTGACGGTGTACTGTTTTGATTACTATCGAATTTTTAGGTACGGGCAAACAAGTCCATATGAATAATTTTATTCTTCAATATAAAAAATGTATATTTCTATTTCTAGTGGGTCATTCAAGGTATCGAATGAAATGCTGTTTATTCCATATTCTGCATTTGGTTGGGGTTTCCCTATATTGGCTGTCAGCATTGCAATCGTTGCTCAATTTCAGTCGACGCAGCTTGGCGTTTCTAGCATTTTCAACCCCAATATGGGCCTTTTGAAATGCTGGTTTGCTGGTTTGTTATTCATTTTACCTCACTTGATCAATCGTGTTTAATTTTTCATCATTAAGAAAGCAGAACTACTTTTTCTTTTTTTTTTTACTTAGATGGCACCTCGGCATTGATTTTCTTTTACATTCCTGTTGGTTCCTTGTTATTGTTTGACATTGTCTGTTTTTTAACTTTACTTTTCAATCCTAACCTGATGCATTGCTGGAAAGAGAAACAAGGATTGACAATGCGTACTAATCGAAACACATCGAAAGATTCAAAACAAGAACAAGAGTAAGTCAAGCACTGTAAAAGCTTCTCTGCCTACATTTACTAAATTTCTTACGTACACATTTTTAGTATTAAAATGGCTTTAAAACTGTTCTTCATCACGGGAATCCCGTGGGTGTTTGAATTTGCTGCTTGGCTTCCGTTCTATCTGAGCAAGGATTCGTTTTTACGAGTTAACGCCGTTTATTTCTTCGAGATCAGCAATCTGCTCAACTCTTTACGTGGCGTTGTCATCTTCGTTATTTTTATTGTTTTTAATCGAGATGTACGTCGTTTCTTATGGCCCCGTATCAGAAGAATCTTTTTTCAAGCGGATTCTGCCATCGTCGGTCGTACCCGATCAAACATGGAAGAACCTTCCACATACTTCGCAACTCAATCGACATCAACCTCGGTTTCAATTTCCCGATTACCAAACAAACAAGAGAATGGAAATGTCTAGACAAAAAAATTGGCAGTGCTTTGACGAAAGTAAAACTGAAAACGAAATTTTTTAAGGCAAGAGATTCAATCGTTTTATAACACTTTGATCCAATAGTTAGTAGCCATTTTCACATTCTTTCTTTCACTTGAACGTAAGCTATGTTGTATGGTTAATCTTTTTTTCTTTCATAAATTCCGGAGATACTATTAAGCCAAGATTGAAGTTTTCAATATATCTGGATAGCAACGCGAATGCCAAAAAATGATAAAAACATCGTTAGATGGCGCAGAAGTCCACATCCAAATGGCAAAACACATTTTGGAAAAGAAAACTAAACAGATATTCGCATTCACTGGTCGGCGAAATGTCTTATTTTAATGTAATGTAATTTTGATTTTCTTTCGTTGACTATTTATTGGTAAGTGCTGCAGAGTTTCACAAAACGCGGTCGATCGTGTGGTTGAATTAGGGAGTCATTTTGTAATCAGCTGGATAAAACCAGTAAGCTCCACTATTATGGTCGGTGCAGCCTGGAAGCAAGACAACCGCGGCAAAGGTAAAAGTCTAAATTGAGCAATCAATCAGTATATTATTCCAATGTTCGAATAGGAATATATGTTGACCACGAAGCCACTGCAGGTGAAGAAGAAGAAAGAGAATGTTATGTGGAAGATAAGAGTCAAGGCAACTGGGCAGAACTTCCTGATTTGGTCATTGAAAGGATCTTTTCCTATTTGAATAATGAAAAACGTTATTATGGTTCCTTGGTTTGCAGAAGGTGGTATCAGGCTTTTCACCTGCCATATGTGTGGTCTACATTTGTTCTGGAAGATCGGTACCTAATAACAATTTAAACCTATAGTGACAAGACCAACACATTTCAATAACTTTTTTCAGTGTCTTATCCAGGAGGCGTTTCAACTACCATTTGGGCTGGCAATATACTCTAGATCACTATAGAGCTCAAATCTTCTTGTACAAAACAGCCAAAAATATCCGTACCCTTGTTTTTGCCCCAATGTTTAACTTTTTCAATCTCTTTGAGGTCATGAACATGCTTTCCCATTTTAGTGAACGTTACCCCGGCTCTCTTGACAACGTCCACACGCTCAAGTTTACTTTCAACTGTGACATGGCAATGCGAACAGAAAATGCCATTTACGGCACTGGCGGCCAACTGTTACAAGCGCTCAAAAAACTCATGTCTTACCTACCTGGCCTCACCAGCTTGGAATTGACCAACTTGCTTTTGGACAGTTCCGAAGCGCTCTATCTCTTGGATGACGTTTGCTACACTAGATGCCTAAATTTGCATTCACTCACCCTAATCAATTGCACCAAAGTACCTTGTCGGCTTCTCCATCCTGGCGCCTTCCTCCGGTTGCATTCGCTCCGTATCAGCCCCCAAACACTAAGCCCTGATTTGCTTTGGCTCATTGGCTGTACAAGATTGCAACACCTTCATGTCATTCAAAACGCGTATACTGAATCATGTTACAGTATTGACTCTAAAGCCTGGGCCGAACTGAACTATAAAAATCCAGCGCTAAGAGTACATCTGAAATCAACCGGAAAGACTAAACGAGAAATCGTATGGCAGGAACGCGCTCCAGTTTCATCCGTTTTATACAATTCCCGTTATTCCAAAGTGAGTTTCTCATCTACCGTGTGAAATTTCTTAATGTTACGTCATGATTTATTGCAGGTAACTATGCCAAGTATTCTAACTGTCGTCGACCTTTACCGCAATCGCCTGAAAGTCTACGGCCATTTAGGACTTCCCCGTTTTCATACATCGAATAGCTTCCAGCATCGGATTGACATGGCTTTGATCACTCTCGTTCGGGAATGTCCCAATCTACACACACTGGTAAATTCGTTCCATCTCTATGGATTTCTGTGTGATTGGATTTTTGTACTAAACATATTATTAGCATGAACTTAAAAAAACAAGTGCTGCACGCCATTCAGACATTTTTCAGGTTGCTTAACTCCACTGGTAAATGAATGTTTTGCATGGACGTTGTAGTCTTTTCTAGGTAAATGTTAATCCACTCAATTATGTACAGCATCAGTCGTCTTAATGAGAAAATGAATTACAACAGGTCATTCGCGAGAGAATTTCGACAGCGACGCTGATCCTGCTGGTCAGTTCGGCCAATTGCAACAGTTTGCGGAGGCTATACGTTCGCCGTAACGCATTGCTGCTACGTGCTGACTGGCCACGTAGCCTCGAATGGACCGAGGACTACTTTAACTGGCTGAAGAGCACATCCAGGAGCTACGAAGCGACACAGGTAGAAGTATCTAATCAACTCAGACAGCCTAATTGGCAAGCACTGAACGACCAACAGTTCAAAATTTTGAAGGTTAATGTCGAGATAGATTCTTGCTAACTCCTCTTGCTCGTTGGGTTTTCCCCCATTTTAGAAACCTATACCCTATTGCGTTACCTTTACCCTTTTCCCGTATGCAAAAAAGAAAAAGACAAAGAAAAAAACAGCCGCAATCTGCCCATGTAATAAAGATATCAATACATCATATCTCCGTAGATCTGAACTTGGAAAGATAACTTTGATGTAGATTAATTAATATTAATTTTTGAGATTTAAAGATCGTATTTTGAATATTAATCGAGTCCTTGATGAGACATTAGGCGCCACGCTGTGGGGCAACATGCTCTGCACGCAATCAAAGAAATACCTCGAGGGCAGACACTATCTGCACGCAGCCGTTATTATGTGACGAGTGTCTTTCCCGCTGAGACTGGTGGCAACTGGATTGCGCCACGACAAAAGGAAAAATACAGGTAATGTAGAAGGCAACAAAGCGGCGACTAGCAGCAACTTTCACGTCGAGAAAACGAGGGCTAGGCCAGAGCGATTGGGTCATTGTGTTTCAGTCGTTCAGTGCCTTTCCTGCTGAAAGGACGTGCCGTGTTCGTTGTGCTTCTAAATCATTTGAAACTAAGGGTCTACCATGCAAACAACTCGATCGCTTGCGGATATTTTGGAGAACAAACCGCAACAAAAAGAGATAGACGGTCTGTCGAACGCGGCAGCTGTTCAGATCTTTTCCGGTCTGGGATGTATCGCTCTACAGGTAAAAACAGTGTTTGTCGTCAACACCTGCGGCCTACGCCCTTCCGGTATGTATTCAACAACCATCTATTTATTATGCCCTGCAGGTATTTCTGTTAGTTAATTATCACGATGCGGACGAGAGCATCCAACACAATGGCAATACAATTTTCACGCTAGCTGTTGGATCGTTTGGCTTGATCGCTGGAATATTCGGATGTTTTGCCAAAGTTTCGCGGAAATGGTTCAAGTAAGAAAAAGACTCGGTAAACGTTACGGACGCTTTACGTTTCTCATTGTTTCCGTTACAGTTACGCTTACCTGACCACGTCCTTGGGTGTAGTGTGTTCTAGCGTATTGTACTTCCTCGCCGGATATTGGGACTTCTATAACGCAGTCAAAGATTCGGGAAAGTTTTATTACATCACAGTGAACAATCATACAGAGCCTATTCAACCAACTTTACCGTCGGACGACGAGCTCCATTTTTGGCTACGTGCTGGACTTTTCCTTTGCGTCATAGTCTTGGCGTTATTCAGTTTAGCCGGTATGGCTATCGTAGCCTCTTACCGTATCTGCAATGGCGGCTGGACTAAGGTGATAGAGGTTTCTTTTTTATTCGATATACCCAAGCCTTTTGGTTTTAAAAATCTAACGTTTTTGTATGCAGAGGGAAGATTACAAGAGTCTGCTGGCCCAGCAAGAATAATCCGTCACTTTCCAATACCTGTAGGGTAGCTGGAGAAAATGTCGGTGTTGTCCCTCCATCTCCTGTTTTCTTTTTAGTGCAAATCCTTTAATTTTTAGTGACATGCAAGAGAGGCCCTTGTACATAGACATAGAAAGATGAACGCGTAAAGCACTCTTGTCATCCAGAGAATCTCATTTTCAATATACAGTACTTTGTTGTATTAAAAAAAAACAAATGTATGGTAGGATACAATCCACTTAAAATGACCAAGTTTCTTTCACGATTGATTGCGTGACATCCCTAATAAGGGTCCTTTTTTCACACAAAACAAAAGGTATTTAGAATAGAGATCTAGCACTCAGCTTTCATTTCGAAACCGGTCCCAAAAGGTGTTCCAAAAGAGAATGTAACCTCGAGACGTGACAAATGCTTTTTTTCTTGTTGTTCTCAACAAGATGAGGTGCATCTAAAACTCGACAGTCATGGTTCACATTGTAGAGTTTGCAGTGTGGCGTCGTTTTACATTCAGTTCATCAGGTGTATTTAAAAATTTCGTAAATTTAACCTTGGTTGCAGTATTCCGTTTTGCGCACCTTGGAAAACTAGCTTCTATTTAGTCATTTCCCCCGTGATGAATGTGTTATTGACATATATTCGTTGAAACGCATTTTTTCCTTGGTCCCCCTCCTGCCATTCCAAGGCTTTCACGAATAATCATTTTGCCTTTAAAGCAAAGGATATTTATGCGAGCTTAAAATTCAAACAAACATAAAAGAACAACGAATGCCGAAAAACTATCGTTATCGTTGCAAGACGGCATCTTTTTAAGTTTATTCGTTTGTCGTTTTCCTACCTTCAACTTTATTTGGTAGTTCAAGGTGAATTTATCTACCGCGTAGCATACGCTGTCAAAAAGACTGTGGATAACTTATGTGCGGTTATTAAGTTCTTATGTGATATTTCTGTAAGAAAATTTATTCTTTTATGGTATACCTTTTCATGATTATTGCATGTTTTGAATGAATTTGCGACAAGGATTCAGTAAAAAAAACGGAGCCATTGTTCTATGTTAGCGTCTGGGATGTCGTCAGTCGTCATGGCAACAATGCAGACATTGGCAGCACTGTAGATATTATTTTTGAGGGCCAGTTCTGTGGTCTGGAAATAATTATCGACTAGCAAAGTATGTCTAGATGAACGACAAGTCGGACTAACGTGAGAGGTCGAACAAAACGATTTCGAAGTCTGTTGGTATTCATTCACTCGGCAAGAAAAGAAAAAGCCTGTAAGTTTATGGCTGGTTGATTCGTTCAGAGAATCAAAATACACATGGGTAAGGATCGATTTTGACATCATGTCACACTCCAACACCAGCTGGTCGTGTCACGATAGACCGCATGACAGGCAACGAGGTTGGGTGCTTTTTATTAGGGATTCAATTTTCATAAGTTTCATGTGCTTCAGAAATACCCTTCTCTGTATTGAAAACAAAGTAATTATTGTGATTGTCAAGAATTATTGAAGTGTTGTTAATTTTTATCGCTTGAATGTGTCATCGGTCCACGTGTTAGGTTTTGCACCGTATATGACGCATCGCGTGTTTTCAAAATTTGACTAATCCTTCATTATTTAAATTTTGAAATGTAGCTTTTTTGTGTAGTTTGTACCAAAGAAAACCTTGACATTTTGAGGAAGGGGACGATTCGACCTGAAATAATTCCAAGGCTATTCATTTCATCACCCATCCCTAGAGAGTTTGAAATCTTTCACAAAACCCCTCATGGGATTTCAAATAATGGCACGCATGGTCGCTGAAAACGTTTTAGTTTCAACATAAGTATGAATAATGATGAGTCATACTTTGTTTTCCATACTTCATGATTTAATTATGCAAAATAATTTTTACAAAACCCCTCTTGGGATTAAAAAAGGCTCCTATGCTTGCTGTGTAATGAAGTATGAATATGATTAGTCATACTTTCTTGTTCAGATTTCGTGATTTAATTGTGCATAAACGTCTGTGCTCTATGCAAGATCATATAATTCAACTGCTTTAGCTTATAAGTGAACATTGCCCTTTGATATCCTCAGAAGGTATATATACCACATTTGTGTTTAGGAATAGATTTTGAAAGAAATTGTGACAAGCAGAGCGTTGGCAAGACTTTTCGTGAACTCATTATTTAGCTAGGGGAAAATGTTTACTCAACCGAAAGTTAAAGCGTAGTACTAAATTGGATACAGTCGGTACCGATTACACCGCACCTTAGCACGATTGTTTATATTGTTTCGTTCATCAAGCTCCATGGACTGCACGAAATGGGCTACAAGGCGTACGCGATTCTGTCGTAACCTGTTGCAGTCAACTTGCTTTTACGAAAACCACACCAAAAGCTAGAAAATCCGTGAAATTAGCGTACCACTTTAGACCCAGAAACATGATTCAATGAGCGCAATGCAAAGGAATTGCTGTCAACCATTAATTTAATTATTTGGATGCAGGTTTTGCGAGAAACCAGATCCGTTGAAAATCTGGCGACACTGTTTTTTTTTCTTCCTTTTTTTCTTTTGTTGTTATATAGCTCAGTAGATGTTTGGTACTTGTTCTGTAGTATTGCTTAAACTTTAGATCCAATAGCTATTGGCCCAGAAACAACAGGTACAGCTTAATAAGACTGATTCCAATATGTTGCATTGTTTTCCTTCCGAGTGCCCTAATTTCAAAACTGAAACTACGTTTGCAACTCAGCGTGAATTTAGATTATTTTACGGGTTTTTTATGCTAATATTTGTTATTTTTGTCGGTTATTCGGATTCATGATATTTCGCTGTTACAAAAAACATAGCTTTAGTTAAATGTGTTAGAAAATCGATATTTAGTCTTTTGGCGTCACCCCCCTGTTACAATGTTTGTTTCGCTATTTAACGTTTTAAATTTTTTAATCATTCGTCATTAAAAACATTGTGTTTCAGGTGCCATTTTCCTACACTAGGAGCGCTATTCAACCTATGCTATTTATTACAGGCATCAGCTGATGAAACGGTAGGCGCCAGATGGCCCGTTAAGTCACTGCTCAGGAATCGGCACACGTGTTTATTTTAGGCCATGAAAATATAAGAGTTTAAGTAAGTGGTCAAGAGTAACTATAGTAGATAATGGAATTACCCGGCGCCCAGAAGGAGTTCGTGGAAATCCTGCATCAAATCAAGGATCCAGCCACACTTCATGGATTTTTAAGCTGGATTAAGGAAAACTGGTTCTCCGGCGACAATAACTTGAATATCGGTAAAAACTTTTTGCTCTTGCGGAAGCGTAAGTTGCTATTATGATTTGTTCGTTTTTATAGGTAGTCATGAGACTGCTGTTGTTGTTAATGGAGTAGAAGCTGAGGAGCTTCTTGAAAACATTGCTATAGACCTGAGACAGCTTCTTCCGATGGAAGCTCAACTACCTTCAGAGACTATAGTTTTCCCAAAAATAGGCAAAGTATGCCATTAAAAAAATATAGAAAATGTCACATACCCACTCATCACTTTTTCATATAGAATGCCGACTGTCACCCTGCTACAACTGTAAATGTTGATGGCTTCCTTTATGACGACAGGCTAGTGGATGCCTTATGTGACGAAGGAAAATTACCCAAAAGTTATTGCACCTCATGTGGTTCCAGAGACACAAAACCATTAAGTAAATCTTAAATCTGAAACATTTACTAATGCCTTCATTTTTAAACCTGAATTTGTTAATAGCTTTCATTTCACACTCTGCATCTCGGGAAAACTTGGCTCATGCCTTCAGGAATCTCCTTCCTGACTTAACAGGGAAACATCTACTGGACATTGGTTCTCGTTTTGGGGCTGTTTTGTTTGGTGCATTTGCTTACTCACAAGCCAGCAGGATCACTGGAGTGGAAATTAATGCAGAACTTGCAGCACTATCACTTTCTATGGTTCACAAATATAACATGCAGGTAAAATTCATACTCCTGATAGGATTTTGGAAGTTTTGAGTTTTTAAACGTATAATTCTGCAGTCTAGAGTTGAAGTCTACACGGGCGATATTCGACAATTCGCTCATTTAGTCTCCTCGGCGGACGTGTTGGTGATGCACAACGTTTTTGAATTTTTTGCTCCGTTGGATGTACAACGGGACTTGTGGCAAGCTCTTAGACAGCTCATTAAACGTGGCGCGCTTATCCTGACATCACCCTCGCTCGAACAAGCTCTTTCTCCCTTAAACACGAACATTCAGCTGGACCAGTGGGTGGAACAACTGAGTCATCCGTCCAACAATTCATCCATGGATGACGACGACGATGAAGAATCTGTTGCGGAGATGGATCTAGTACATTTGTACCGCGTGCTGTAATAAACCGGCAGACCGACAGATGGCTCAGTCATGGCTTTTTGGCTCGTAACAGTTCCTTCCAACGCGCACAATCGGGTAACAGAGGAGGACGAACGAGAGAGTCGGATGGAAGAGGTGGAGAGACGTTGACCCACATACCATCGGCAAACGACTCTGGCCGGCGCGCGCGCGCACCGTTCGTCCTCTTGTCGAAAGAGAACGAAAAGAAAAAAAGGTCCGAAACACACACTCCAGGAATCTGTGACGCTGCACGTTAGTGTGCTTTATCCGCGTCTCGGGATCTGGTCGATGTGAAAGCGATCGAGGCAGAACGACAAAATGCCGACCAAAGGGTCGGCAATGGAAGAGGCGGCGTGAATGGTTAAAGGACAACAGCAACGTGTCTGAGCACTTTAACCGTTTAAAAAGCGTTCTGACGTCATCACCTTAGTTTCTAAAAAGTAAGTGCCTTCTGTGCCTGCATTTCATTAAGTTAACGCTAATCAACCGGTCAACTTTTGTTTTCTATTTGATGCTTTTCGCCTTTAAAAACATGGAGGTAGTCTTTGAGCTTAAAACACGTCAAAACCATTCTTGGGCTTTCTTGATGCAGTCGGCAAAACGGCCATAGTGTGTCGGACCTTATATTGATCGGTTTCGCGCAACCCACCATGGAGCTGTCAAGGTCGTCTGTTTGTTTTGAGACGTTGGAAAATACGAAATAGTCCAACCCCTGTAACTTCTAATTTAGTTTTATTCTTTTGTTTAAAAAAAAAACGTGGGGGTCAACGTTTCGTTTTCGAGGAACGTTTTCTCCTCCCTGTGTGTATGTCTACTGGTGTGTAGCTGGGTGCCAGAAGCCGCAGCGTAGTAGCGTGTACATGACTCACGCGGCAGTTCGGGTGTGGTTGATTTTCTAGATGCGCGGACATACACATACACTGTTACACACACCTCGTATGTTTTCAGTTATCCCATAATAATAAGAATAATAAAAAAGGGAATGGAAAGGAACTTTTTATTCCGTTTTTTTTTTGCTAGCATGTGTTAGCCTTTCTTTTTTCTTTCCTTCCTTTTGTTGGGCGTGGATTTTCATCGCAATTTATTGATTACGTTCTTTTCTCTTTTTTTTCGATTATCGTTTTCGCTTTTCTCATTCGGGCAGGGAAGGTTTTCAGAATCCTATTTGCTCTCCTGTCTGGCTATGGGAGGGCATTGGGGGTTCTATAATTAGTTCGCCGGGACACGGCGTCCTATTTGGCCATGTATAGCACGTCAGAGGTGCATACGGTGAAGTATCTACAAAAAATCGAACACGTTTTTTTTTCCACTGTTGCAATGTTATCGATTCTACTTTTTTTTTGTATTCGCTAATGTAATATTCTTTTTTTTTTTTTTTTTTTTTTTAATCTTCTCAGGTTTTCTCAATAGAAAATGCCGGTGTTGACGTCATCGACTTCGTCGCCCAGTCGGCGACTAGGAGGATCTTATACATCTTACAGTTCGTCGTACGGCGGCGGCGGCGGCAGCTCCTATTCACGCTCGTCGTCGACTTTCAGCAGCAGCACTACCGGACGGACGTCCAGTTTGGACCGTTCGCCATACACGTCTAGCTATGTTAGTGGCAGCTACAAGTACACCAGTCCCTCGGTGTCGATTACGAGGGATTATTCGGTATCCTCTAGACCCCCCATATCGTCGACGAGAACCAGTTCTTCCTTGTACAGGTAAAATGAGAACGGCCTCCACTCAATCCGAGAGGCCCGTATCGTATTTCGAGACATAAAAGCAAAGAAATAGGGACCTCAGTTGGCCACGTTTTTTTTTTTTTAAACATTCTGCCCAATTTAAAACGACAAACATTCACGAGTTCATTAGAGCTATGCCTCTTTTTAAAATGAAAGAGGGAAAGAAGGGGTGGTGGATATAATTAGAATAAATGCTCAGGCGAGATGTTTCTAACAGTCTCTCTCCCCCCAAAGTCGTTTTCAAAAAAAAAAAGGGAAAGGATGTACAGAACAAATATCCACTCAACTAACGGCTAATTTATGCACACCATTTATTTTGTTGTTGTTATTATTCGTGACACTAGTTCTTCTTCGACACGGACGTCGCCGGCCCGCAGCTATTTTTCAACCCGCAAATCCACTTCGGAAGATGGCGCCAGCGGTTCGCGGAATCGAGAGACGCAGTCGGAAACGAGGGATATGTCCAGCAACAGCAATAATAATTACCTGAACGGCAACATAAAAAAGTCACGAGATTACTCGTCCAATTTCGTGCCTTCCTCCACTTTATCGAAATATCGAGCGGAGCGCGCCAGTCTGACTAATGGGACGTCTAGCATCTCGTCGCGAACGAAATACTCTACGGAGAGGGATCCCGAAATACCGAAAATCAGCGAGCGAATTCGTAATTTTCAGCCGTCCAAATCGGTGGGCGAAACTCCCGTTTTCAGATCGCGTTTCCTGCGCTCCTCGCAGCCGGACGCCGATAAAAAGGAATCGGAAAATGCGGAAGATGTGCGACCGACTGTTTCTGATTTGCGACGGCGCTACGACCAGAATCGCAACCACGTGACTCCCGAGAGAAGTCGCACGCCGGTAGCCGCTTCGACTGTTTCCAGTAGCAAGCCGCCGATTGGCGGATCCAAATCGAGCCGAACGACAGCGTCCGGTTACGGTTCAGACAGCGACGAATCTGTGGAACTCGATGGAAGGAGCACGCCAGTCAACCAGCGTCTCGCAGCAGTTGGCGCCGCTGCACGCACCCAAAACAGTCAGACGCCCGACAGGATCGTCAATGGAGATAGAGCCACCCCAGCCAGACCGGCCGTCACGAAAGATGTAGCTCGATCATCTTCGCCATCTACGCTCTCATCCTCATCAGACGGCGATAATCAGGTAACTATAGTAATTACTAATTTAGCCCATAGATGGCTCTGTTTAATTTTCGAGGATTTTTTTTTTAATTTTTGATTGTTGTTGTATGTAACACTGTGGGTGGGGGGTTGATAGGATGATGTGTTGTTTTGGCGTCAACTGGATCCAACCGGTCGTCCTTGTTGGTTGCACTTTTATTTTAAAATTAAAACCGCCTTCTCCTGGCTCGCGTCAGCATCACCCGACCGCGTCTTGGTTCGACTACCCCCAAGGACTTTCACCTCCCGATGTAGCGCGCGTCATCCGCCGTGACCCGATTTAAAACAATGCGCAAGGCCCTGCTGCTATTTTGTTCCAAAACGCATACTCGTCAGGCTCTGTTTTTCCTCTTCGTTTGACTTGCCCATTGATCTTGGTCGAAGTGATCGAATTACTACGTCAGGAGAGGTGTTGTGTCCTTGCTGGCAGCTGTTTCCTGGGGCATACATTTAGATACATCTTTCTCGCTCTTATATCCTATTTGAAATAGAGGCGCTGGAAGAAAAGGTTTGCGAGCGTGGCCCAAAGTGGCCAGCTAAAAATACAAGACGTCCAGCAACGTAGACACAAAGTTGAATCAGTCTTAATGGTCCTCTTGGCATTTTCTTTCCGGGATTGGAGGCGTGCCCGGATTTTCAGACATTTTGACAGCTTTCACAAGTGAATGTCGAAGAAAATAGGCAGGTCTCAAGTTTCCACATCTTTTTCTTTTAAAAGAATCCCCCTATTTAGACGTACCCGGAATTTACAAAAGGTGTACAGTATAAGGCTGTTTTTTTTTGTCAGCCTTGCCGTGACCATGAACATTAAAACAAATTCAAAAGGAATTTAAAGTTCCCGCCTTTCTATCACGATTCGTCATGCAAATATAATAACATTGCGCAATTTCAAGGAATGAAGTATAACCGGAAAAACAAGTCTATAATATTCAAATGATCAAGGAAATAGGAATATTTTTTGTTTCTTTTTGAACACAACATTCCTTTCATCACATGCATAGAAGGGCGGAGACGTGGAATGATAGACTTTAGGTTTGTAATCAGTTTGTCGTTTTTACATGGTCCTTGAAGACAAGATAATTTGACCCTAGACAAGTTGTCTCAGTCCAATTCGATCCAGTTGACGGGCAAGCAAAAATTGGCGTGATATAAAAAAAAAATCATAAACATTTTAAGATATAGCCCAGCCCGTTAAAGTGGCTTTGAAATGTATGCGCGCGGAATTCGTATCAGTTGACCTTCTATTGTCGGGAGTGAACGGGACGGTAGAAGGCCATTCGCCAATGGGGAAACGGTTAGACGGGACAAGGTAATCGGGTTGCGGCATCACGAATGAGGAAAAAGAAGGAGAAAGGAAGAAAGAGAGAAACAAAATGTGGATTGAAGCTAGAGGGAGAGAGCCAAGTCCATCAAAAAATAAGGAGCCGTACAGGGCACAAATCTGCCAGTGGCTGCTCGGATCTCCTGCCAGTCAGCTGACAATTTTTTTTTGCCTTTCATTTCACATTTAGAAAGTCTTCCGTGTAGTCCCCCCCCATACAATTTTTTATTCCGTCCAAAACCTTTATACTCACATTTGTTTGTGTGTGCTACGACTATTTTAAAGTTTGTGTTAAGTGCTAAATTGATCGCAATGGTTACAATTTTGAACGCTTCCACCCTGGAATGGGTGCACGGTGTTGACGAGGAAGCTCGTGTCAAGTCGAGTATCAAATTGAATCATTTGCTCGGACGCCGCGAGACACCTCTTTCACCGACAACGTTGTCACGCAGCTTTCTGGCGCTATTTAGGAAATATCAGTACTCTTTTCCTGTAACTGATTTACAAGGAGTAGGTTCATAAGTCATTGAGTTTCTATTCCCGCTCTTCTTTATTGATCATTTCTGTTTGATCGATTTTTGCTGATTTCTTATCTTTTTTCTTTAAAAAAAAAAAAAAAAAGGATGGCGGACATCTTTCGGCTGTTCGATCTTCAGCTACCTCAGCAAAGTTGGGCGGAGCGAGAGCATCGCGGCATTCGATTTCGGATTCAGTCGATCAGACGTCAGAGACGTCGTCACCAAAATTGGCGCCCAGATCACGCACCTGTAGTTCGAGCCAACCCAAGACGGCATCCAATGAGAGCACAGGATTGGTTGGGCTCAGAAATATTGGCAATACGGTATGTGCCCAGAATCAATGAAATACTCCTACGAATGGTTAACGGAATCGTATGGAAAATGGAGTAATTTAATGCCTATTGTATTGATTCATGTGTTGTTTTTTCCCTATTAGTGTTTCATGAATTCGGTGCTACAGTGTTTGAGCAACACTCGCTCTGTGCTTGAATACGTCATATCCAACGAGTACGCCAATCACATTAATACTTCCACGTCCTCAATGAACGGAGCTCTCATTAAAGGTATTTCTTTTTCATTGCGTCATCAACATGTTCGTGTTGTCAACTGCTTTTTTCTTGTTTTGTTTTTACAAAAACCAGCTTTCGCTATTGTCTTGGCCGAATTATGGAAGAAGGATGAAGATGAAGACGATTCGTATTCATCTAGCGCTGTTAATCCAACAGCTCTGAAAAGCCAGGTAAAAAAAATTTAAAATTACAAACCAATTCGATTGAGTTTCATTTGATCTTTATCACAGATTCAAAAGTTTGCTCCACGGTTCATGGGGTACAACCAGCAAGATGCCCAGGAATTTCTCAGATACCTTTTGGAAGGTTTGCACGAAGATGTGAATCGTATTGCCGTCAAGCCCCGACCTCTCGAACATGACATTTCCGATAATTTAAGGTAAGTAATTGAATTATGTGTTTGTTCGACAGTGCTGACATCGCTGTCATTTCGTGTCAACAGTGATTCGGAGAAGGCCATCGAATCGTGGAAGCGTTACTTGAGGAGAGACGACTCGAAAATTGTGGACCTGTTCGTCGGCCAGCTCAAGTCGACCCTGCAGTGCACTGTCTGTGGTCACTGCAGCGTCACGTTCGATCCCTTCTGGGATCTCTCTCTACCTATACCGCCGTCCAGCAAGAGCAACGTCAAGTTAGGTCACTGCCTCGATCTTTTTGGCAAGGAAGAAATACTCGACGGAGATGAAAAGCCGGTAAATCAACTTTTTGAAAATTGGTATTTATTCGTGACTAAATTGGATTCCATTTTGTTTTATTGCAATTGCAGACGTGTGCGAAATGCCAAACTCGGCGCAAGTGCACCAAAAAATTCACCATACACAAGTTCCCTCAAATTCTTGTCCTTCGTAAGCCTGATCTCCATCTCTCGATCGAAATTGAACTAAAATAAAAAATACTTGTCTCTTTAGATTTGAAACGATTCAGTCCCGGTGAACGATTTCGCAAACTGGATGCCAGCGTAGATTTCCCTCTGACAGATTTAGACATGTCAGCGTACACCAGTCCAGGTATCAAACAATTACCCTGCAGCTATCAACTCTACGGAGTTATCAATCATTCGGGATCGGCCTATTCGGGACATTATACAGCCTCATGCCGTCATCCCTTCAGTGGCAATTGGCACGAGTACAACGATTCTAGGTGACATGAAATGTTTGCTAAAATAATGAAATGGCAATGTACTTATCTTTAACTTCTTCCTAGGATTTCAAATCTGACACCTCAGCGTGTTGTTTCATCGGAGGCTTATCTACTGTTTTACGAGTTGGAATCGACCGAAGCTCGTTTATAGTTGTATCGGACAAATCATGAATGGTGAAGGGGAAAAAAAGAAGCAAAAAAATCATTATTAAATGCCCACCCCCCTCCTTCAAAGCACTTAACACGATAACTTTAAAATTTAGGAATAAATATTCTTTCGATTTCATCATTTAATGGTGTGTATACGTGCGTAGGTCAGAAATACTGCATTGGTAATAGTTCACCAAAACATAAAAGAAAACAAATACCCATATTTTTTAGGCGGATGCAATCCCGAAAATAAGGAGAGGATTCGAATGTGTTCAACAAACACAAGAATATCAATGATTGTGAACTAGTCAGAAATTGTATTGTTTGTTTGTTTGTTTTTGAGAAGATCGGAAGAAAGGACAAGTATTGTGTTTGTGATTCATCCAGTTATTTCACTCATGCATAGTCTGTTACTGTTAAAAAAACAAAAAACATTATTTCGCTCTATTTGAAACTTAATTGCTTTTATGGTTAAACATCTCATTTTTTTTTTGTTCCAGTGAAAAAAAAATCATATAAATGAGTTTTCGTGAAAATTGAATCAGCAGTTGGTTTCATTCTGTTAAAGTTGTTACTCTTTTTCCTCCCGGTAGAAATCATGTATGCAAACTGCCTTCCCGCCCCACTGTCAGTACTTCTCGAGTCTTTCAAGTTGAGACATGCATCTGTTTTAAAAAAATAGCTTTGTTTCATCACTACTAAAAAAAATTTTTTTTTTGTTTTATTTCTTTTGTTGTTTTTACTATTACACATTGAAAAGAACAAAAAAAATCTTTTTTGAAAAAAAGAAACTGTTTTCTTCATTTCACCGCTAGATAGAGTAGCGTTCTCTGCACTAAGTTTATTCATTCGCAGCAGTCGCTCGCCATGGTCTGTGTTACCGCCGTGCCGTCTTAAAATTTTATCGTGTACCATCCAAAACACTACACGAACAAAAAAAACCGAGTCAGGGTGTGGCCGAGCTTAAAAATGGGCACCTTTTTTTTCCCGATGCGTCGTCCTATGTGTATTTTCTCATTTGGAATTTTCTACCATTTTGCCTTGCAACGGAATGCCATCCGTGGCCCACACACACATTTTTCTAATGCTTTTAACGATGAAAGAAGAACACGTTCACGTTTTTCCTCTTTCAGAAAAAATACATTATCGTCAGTGACGAGCCGTCGGCACCCGACAAAGACACCTATTTGACGCCGCTTTGTCCAAGTCGACGCCTTGTACATCAAACGCACTGCGTAGACTTGCTTAAGAATAAGCACATTGTTTAATTTCTTGTTTGTTTCTTTTCTTTTTTTTGCTTTCGTAATGACGAGTCTGATGGTAACACACACTATCTCGCTGTTCTATTTTCAGTTCGTGAGGAGGCCAGTAGGCGGGGTGTCGTCAGCTCAGCTCAGCTCGGGCGGATTCTAACACCTTATAATGGATAAACGAACTTCATAACAGCCATGACCTTATTTTCCCCTTACACACACAAAAAACGCAGCCCTGCTGTCTCGCCTTTTCTGCTTCTTAATAATTTTTGTTTCTTTTATGTAGAAAGGACGCTATCTCTTCGTTTGGGGTCCATACACCACGGGAGATGATTTTCTGATTGTCTATTTCACCTTGTTGCATTTGATGGCTGTCTCATTATCCGCTAAGGATGCCGCTCTTTTGATGGATAGTGATTTAACCACCTTCTCACTTTTAGTTCTCCATCGAGAGGTATAACGAATTAAAAAATGTTGTACATTTCAGTTCACTCGGTTAAACTTTTCAATTTATCTTGAACATCTTGTCTATTTTCCAAAATGGTCACCTCGTAAGGAATCGTGTACAAGCCAGGGAAAGAAAAAAAAGACAAAATAATAAAATCAAAAAGAAAGAAAAAGGGACTGTCTAGACGGTGTCTGGCCGTCCTCGAAAAAGAAATAGCCTTCGACTCTTTCCGAGGGAGAGGTTGGTTCAAGAGAGAGAACCATCGTTCAGTCTACACAATAGTCACGGTCTGACTTATTCTGTTGAGTCATAATCCGCGGGTTGCCAACACCGCGACTCCCACCCCGTCTGCTTGATGGCCTATATACCACTTTTCCCCCCCATCCTTTCTGCCTGTATAGATACAGAAGGCCTAATGCTCTCACAGTTCGTGTTAAGTCTTGCACTTTGTCAGAAATACGCGAAATTCTTAAGGCAACTCTTATATGTGCTGGCAATCTGATGACTTTGAAAGTCTTCTCTTTTTATCCTGTAAAATGTTGAGATAATATTTACAGCTAACGAAATCAGTCAACGGCTTGTGCATTCAGGTGTATTTAATGAGGATTTATTCATTTTTGATGAAGGTGCAGCAATGCAGGTGTGGCACCGTCTATTCATTCTCATCCGCTGAGCCGCTGCTGCACATCAATATTGGGCTTGATTGATTAGAAAAGAGCTTGTTACCTCACGATTGGTCGAGATAAAATGATGAAATAACAGTGTACAGCTAGTTGCCATCGCCCTTTGTCCACACAATCGATTTTTTTGTCTGACTGTCTAATTATTTTCGGTTGTCCTAAAGGATTAACTGTCCGTTTGTTGAGCTCCGCCTTGTATTCGACATTTGATATCTAAAATTACACCCAACGAAAATGTATTTTTTGTTTTCATTTCAGCAAAATCTTATCTGTGTTACACTGTTGCAACGTGGTAGGCTTTCGTATAACAAATAGCGTCGTCGAATGGCGGGCGGAAGGGCTGGCCCAGAATACATTTTATGATATTGTATACTTTTTTTCCACATATTTTTATATATCAACGTTGCGTACAGCAGCCCACTGCACAGACTATCAGTAGGACAAAGGCCTGCACGAGCTGTACGCGGGTTCACAGCTCGTCGAACTCGAAGAAGAAGACAAAAAAAAAAAAAAAGAAAACACACGAGTTTGATCCAAACCGCGTCCTACATTTTCCCGACAGACACACTGGCGCACGCTCACGTTAGACTATGTAACAGTACGTTCTTGGTGTTTTTCTGCTACGGTCCTTAGCACTAAAAAACACTCGACACAAGAAGAAATAAAATGGAGGAAAATGAGTTGCCTTACACATTAATTAATTAACTTTGAACAATAAACGAATGCAATTCGATCGAAGCAGACGAATGTGTGGTCATCAATCGGCCGGTAAGATGGCGTTCATGTTTGGGCACTTCGGGGGGAAGACTCTCTCTTTCTCATGTCTGGGCAAAAAAAAAAAAAAAAAGAAAAATAGTTACAGCACGACCGAAACAGCACAAGTTGGTCTGCCTTTGCAAAATGCGACAGTCTCGGTGGCAACGCGAGAGCGAATAATAACCACCTCCATCTTCTCCCACGGCGAAAAGAAGTGTTTTAATGCAAAATATGCGTCAGACGAAAAGAAATTTGTATGGCGTATTTGTCGTCACGTGATTTGCTGGATTATTATCGACTCGTTAAAAAAAAAAAAGATCCTAAAGACAACTGTGAATCAGCTGACACACGTTTCGCCCGATTTAGATGATAGAAATAAAGTTTACTTCATTTCCATAATGTAAGTTACCTTTCTTTAATTTTCGTTTTTGACTTGCTTAGTTTCTAAGTTTAGTGAACTCGTCTCTCGGCAAAAAAAGAGAAAATGTGGTTATTTGTTTGTGAAAAAGGACAAAGGCTAGATTCACGAGAGGGAACGTGTCCTTGATTATGATCGTTATGACGCTCAACAGGTGGCGCTAGGCGTTTTGTTTAATGCTTCTTTTCTTGTTCTCCTTGGCGTCAATGGAGTCTGTCTAGCGTCTTTTTTGCTTTGTCGCTTTTCGAGCTAACTCAAACGGAACATTATTTCTGTCGGGACATTAAATTTAAAAAAAAAAAAAAAGCATACTGTACCGTTGTTTTTTTTTACCATGCAACATAATGTTTTTCCTCCCACATCTAAAGGTGTCAACAAGATTTGAAACTCAACTGAACACATTTTGAGGGAAATTTGCAATGGAAAAAAAATTTCAGTTAAATATTACATCGAATATCCCTCCCATCTCATAATTATTATACACTTATCATTTTCTAGTCGTCTCACCCTTTTCATCCATTTTCTGCCTTATCCGCTTCAACCTAGTCTAGACACGATTCGTCTGCATATCGTGATCAGTTTTTTTTTTCGTTCCTTTCTAGTGTTGTCTTTTTGAAATACAGTTATTCCTCGTTTCACGTTGTCTTGTGGGTTCTTGCCCACTTTTTTCTTTTTGAAGAGTCGACAACAAAGGAGCATATGCATGATTTTTTTTTTCCCATCGACATGGCTATTCTAGACGTCTGTGAGCCTTGTTTCTCATTTGTTTCTTTTCACTTCCAAGGCCGTCTGGAAGTCTTCATCTCTTAAATCATTCCCGGTTTTCTAACACCCCTCTCCTCCGTCACCTATTGCATTTCTTTTGAGTTTTTCCTTGAAGCTTCTTCGTATCATAGCAAAAGGCGTCTGGTGACCAAAGGGGCGTGGTTTCTAATAGGCCCAAGATTTTTTCGTTTCCACTAACCAATCACAATGCATTGCAAATCTCCACCCACTTTGGCGCAATCTTCTTTTTCTACACCCTCGGGCAATGTGTACCCTAATCACCCCTGAGGGGTGCAGTTTGTTCAATTGCCGTCGGTAAAAGAAAACACGATCAATCTTAAAGGACATTTTTGTTTGATGAAATTGAACAAGCGACGGTAACCTGCGAACAAAGTTCGTTGATTTCAAAGTGCACTTCTCCACGTGCGACACCTTTCGGTTAACTAGGATCAATGGAGTTTCACTTGTGATAGCTTTAAATGTCTTTATCTAATGCAACATCCACCACTGACGTTGTGTGAATAATCAAATAGCCGGCTTTTTTTTTTCTTTGCTCTAATGTCGGGCTGAATTTGACATGGCGGTAGGTTGGGTTTCCCCATTATTTTCGTTGTCTCTTTAAAAAAAAAAAAAACTCAAAGCAAATGTAATTTTCTGCACTTGGAAAGTGAACTGTGTGGTTAATGGGAATGAGGTCGGTTTGAAGTCAAACAAACAAAAGAATTCGCAGTGATTTTATCGTTTACCTTTTCTTTTTTCAATTATTCTACTCTAAGAAGTTTAAATTTTACTGCTTCCTTGGCCGCTTTATTATTGATGCAAGGAATGTAATTTTTTCTTTTTCTTTCTGCGGCTCGGGAAAAATATGAATCGTTAATCCTTATAAATTTTGTTTCTATCATTATCCGAATGTGTCTCGTCATAACTTTGGGGATTTTTTTTTTTTGTAAATAAATCAGATGAACAAAAATGTAGACATAGCCTTTAGACTTATGTCTTTCACGTATTTTGATTATTATTATGTCTGTACATTTTTTTTTTGTCAAGAGTACGTTCGCTTTTAAGTTATCGTGTTCCGAATGGTAGTCCCGATAGTTAAAATAGCCTAGCATTCAATATCTTGTGTAATGCGGCTCATCATTCAAGAAAAAAAAACCTGTTGAACGATCTTGAAGATGGCCTTAATATTTTTTTTGTTTAAAATGTAATAGTTAACGTTGTACCCACTGGCCTAAGTATACAGAATAAAATTATAATTCAATTCAAAATAATTTTAAAAGACTATTCAAACATTTTGAGGAACCATTTTCTGGGGGAAATTCAAATTGAACGACCGTGAAATGGAGTTTTGGGTATAAGTAATGATTTCAATAGTTAATTATATTGCGGTAGCAAAAGGTAGAGATGCATATGTGGTGGAAGTTTACCACTCGTGAGTGATGCAACCCTCCACTGTCACGTCTAAATATAAAGCATATGTGTTTGCTCTTGTGCAGCTGCGTTTTTAACGATTTCGGATGCGGCGGAATTTTTTCGGTTCTGTGTATTGCAATTTTTTCATAAAAAAATAATTTTCACATTTTTTTAAAAGTTAAGTTTGATTTTACGGGTAATTAAGGGAAGAGGTATGAGTACTAGGTTTAATTTGCTGTGTTGTACATTGGGTTTGATTAAATTTTTCATTTTTAAAACTTAGGCCTGGAATAAGTCAATCGTAGAATTTGTATTGCTAAGTAGATTTTAAATGTTACGACACAAGGGGGATCAACAGTTGATTTAGGTCTTGAATTTTCAGAATTTAACCTCGTGTTTTTTTTTGTTTCAAAAGCAACTTTAAAACTCAACTGTGTAATTTAGCTGTTCAGTACGTAGTCAAAAGCCTAACCGTTCATTTTTATTAATTTATTATCTAAATGCATAAGATTTTCCTCTTTTAATTTTTCATGGTTCTGTAGTCTGCTACAAAGATTTTCACGGAACTATGATTGATAACGTTCACGACATCATCAATTACAAATTGCGAACATTTCAGGGCTTGTACTACTACCTATTTCGGAGCGAATCTGTTGCACCAGAGCTCAAAAGGTATTTCGAGCCTCATTTTCACTAAACATTTCCAACGTAATTCAGAATTTTTAACTCAAAAATGTTCCTTTGAAAATCTTAATTTTCGAAGATTTCCCCACCATCATTAGAACCATTTTTCTTGCGTTTGATTTTCAAAAATCGCATCCCGAGCTTATAGGCCTGGATTATCCCTAACAAATCGAATCCCAAACGGATTATACTATGAAAGGCATAAATCATATAATTTAAGTCATACAATACATCTCTTTCAGTTTTAGTTACATGATTTTGATATTCTATTTTCAAACAAGTCGCGATGATGGTGTTCTCTTTACTTAGATAATAATGACGATAGGCTGTAACCCATGATCACTTTTGTAACAGATAAGAACAGGCTAATCCTTACAAATAGCTTGCATAGTTGCTGAAATTATTTATGACGAATACTAGGACTATCAGTAGACGTAACGCAGTTCAATGGACAAACGTTTTCAGCCCATCATTTTGCTCTCAAATTTGCATGTGAGAGTTATGCGTCATTACTTGCAACAATGATGGGAAAATGTTATTCGTTCCCGTTTTTGCCATTTGATGAGCTTACATTTTCTTCTGCCGTGATACTCTGCGTGATTTTCTGTTGCCAATGTCTGAAACGGTGGAATATCGTCTACATACTGTATGGTATTTTTAGTTCGCCCAGACGCCGATCATTTGAACCGAAAAAGGGTAAAAAATGTTCATAATCTAGAAAATTTAAACCTGAAAAAAAATCTGAAGAACATTTTTTTTCATTTTATGAAACGCAAATGCCCAAACAACGAATAGTTTTCATAGTTTTAAAAATGCAAACTGGACGTTCTTTGTTCTCCAAAATTTTGCAGTTACATAAAATGGAGGTTGGGTGATTTCTTGCCAGGGTTTCTATAGTTATGTAGTTTTGTTAAATTATGGTTATCTCAAAAATATTTTTACAACAATAGGTTTTTAATTTTAGCTGCTTGAAAATCTAGGCCCAATTTTATGTTATTCCTTTTGCACGAAATTATCCCCAAAAAATGTTTCGAATTGGCACATTTAAGTGTAGGTAAATCATTTCTTTCATCTCACATTGTGTGGAAAACTTATCTATTTTTCCTTCCATTTCGCGAATTGCAAAAAGGCCTAGGCCTTTCAGTTTGAATAGTGAAGGTTGGCCTAGAATGGAATCCCACGTATTAGCCAACAAGTCAAATAACAGAGGTTAAATATTTGCAAGGGCATTTATAGCCTATTTTTGGCAAAAAATATGTTTGCCTTTGGCTGTTGAAATTCAAATTTATTTTTCTTTAAATGTCTTTAAAATCCATGTGTGGTCTACAGAAATGAAAGAATGCCAGAAGAAATTTCGCCTCTCTAGCCAAAATTCGGGAAATGTGATGGATTTTTTCAGCTCAAAATATTTAAACAATTTCAACTACATTCAAGGATTTACTTGTTAAAAAAAGAATGAGGCCTATAATTTCAATGGCGTTGTTTTAATAAAGACAAATATTGCAAAATTTTCTCTGAAGCCAATTTTCTTTTACCACAAAATAATTGAATTGCACGTTGCCAATTCTGATTTTAACCATCGATGGAATAAGGCTCGATGATTTCGCATTCGAATGTAATCAGATGTAAGTCAAAAAGAGGAGGGTGGATGTATAACGAATAATCGTACAAATTTCATAAGATGGCTGCAAATCTTCAACGGTTCTTGTTCTCACGGAACATTTGAATATATAGTCGCATTGTTGATCGCTCTCTGCTGCTGGGCTGAATTTTTTTTTTTCTTATTAAACAAAAGCGTGCAAAAAAACGTCATCCATCTTGTTTGCCCCCTCTTTTTTTTCACAACGCCAACACATCCCAGTTGAAAAAAAACACTTCCTTTCCCAATAGAGGGCGCCTTCTCTGATTTGCATACTCTCTGTGGAAAACAAAAAAAAAACAACACTGGTTTCGATATAATACAGCGAAAAAAAAAAAGGCAGGGGACGGTTAGATACAATATGGCTGAAAAATACGAATAGATGCAAAACTGGAAAAGAGCGAAAAAAAAAAAGCGACCGTTGTAATCCGTAAGAATCCCTCCGCCAGGCGGCGGTAGGATGCGCGAAAAATGTTTTTTTGAAAATGGACCAATCCGATTGGTCGGTTCTTTTTCTCGGACATCTGATGACGTCTACCGGCTTCTCTCCCCGCGAATGTTAATTTTGGCGAAAAAAAAACGTTCACTACAACTGTAATAGTCGTTCTCTTCACTTCACGCTGAAACGTTGTCTCTAAGTTTTTCCTCCATTTTGAGTTTTTTTGTCTCTTTGATTTCGATCAATTCTCGAGGATTTTTATCTGTTAACTTTTGATTCTCAAAGTGATGCCATTGTGTGCTGTGTGAATTTATGCCTAGCCCGAAAAGCTTTGGCATCCGGCCTCCATGATTGCACCGGCATTGCCAGGTATATCGTGAATTTTTTTTTCCATTGTTTGGTTTAAAAAAAAAATCGTTTTTTAAGCTTAAAAAAAAATTTTGGAAGAGACAAAAAAAATATGGAAAGAGGAGATTACGCGTCTATGTTTTTTTTACATAATATTTCCAGTTTTGAAAGTACATATTCGGTGATGTAATTCTACTGTATAATAAGCACGATAAAATGATAGAGAACAAAAAGGGAATGCACTGCATGGTATTCAAGTTTCAAAAGCACAGGAAATTGACAATTTATCGGCAATAGACATTGTTAAATTTTTTTTTTTGGGTAGCCTAAATTTTTTTTTTTACAAATAATTGTGTACTTTATCTATTGTATAAACGTGACTCAGATTTTTTTTTAAGTATCAGTCCTGCAACGACCTGTTTGAACGAATCGCCATTTTATATATTTTTTTCCAACTCTACTTGTTGAATGCCTCACCTGTTCTGGCCTATAGGCACAGGTTTTGTGTCAATCAACCCCTCCCCAGTCGTCTGCAACCCCCCCTGTGTGTTCCTTTCGCTTTAGGCCTGCAAGGCCTCTGGTGATTGGTGGCAAGGAAATTGGCGAACTCTAACCCAATCCTCGTAGAGAGAAAGTTGGGGGGGGGGTAATTCGGCAAACCAATAGCAACGAAGGCCTAAATAAAAAAAAGCATTTAAAAAAAAATTATTTTCGTTATTCGAAAAATGTTTGAAATGGAGGAATTTAGGAAATTTGGGTGTTGCGTCTACTATTGGTTAGGGCATATTTAAACATGTCTGGTAAATCCTCAAGGTCGTGCAACACCGTACAAAAGGCCTAGGAGGTTTCCCAGTCTGTGAATCGTGTTCTCGAGGCCGCAATTTTTGCGAGATGAGAAAAAAAAAACCCTCGTCAATTCCGTTACACGGCCCAGACACTCAAATTGCTTGTGTTCCAAAATGGCGGACGATGTCGGTTGCAAAAGAGAAAAACGAGCCGCAGCTGCAGAGGCAGCAATAAGAGAGAAATGTACAAACGTGAATTTTAAATCCTCCACCCCATGTCCCATTTTTTTGTTTTTTTGTTTTTTCCTGAGGAGGTAACAAAAAAAAAATAAAAAAAAAAATGGGGATTTGCCGACGGGAAAAAAAAAGTCGAAGAAGCCACTGGGTTCATTATTTTGTAT
This sequence comes from Daphnia carinata, assembly GCF_022539665.2. Lineage (NCBI taxonomy): Eukaryota > Metazoa > Arthropoda > Branchiopoda > Diplostraca > Daphniidae > Daphnia > Daphnia carinata. The sequence continues at coordinate 3,666,249 of NC_081337.1, forward strand.
ACGTATTGTCTTATTCGAAAGAAAGAAAAAAAACGTTAAAGTAAACGAAACTATCACTAGATGGCGTTGGCTATGGCGGGAAACGAAAGGAAGGGAAGGAAGAGAAAAGAAAAAGCCGGCGTTTGGGAAAGGGGTGACGTCAGGTCGTTCGCTTGCTGCCTCCCACAATTCTTCCATCCCTACCTTTTCGTTCTATGTCTGGAACCCCCTCCTACCCCCCCACTTTACCCACCATCCCTTTCTATCCCCTTTTTCTTCCTCCCCCACCTTCTTTGTGTGAGTCCGCTTTGTACTTACGGGATTGGTTGTCACCACGCCGGCAATCGAAACTCCGCCCTTTCGTTTTTAAGGGCCGAGACCCGTCGCTAGGTGGCGAAGTTTATGCCCACTGAATATATCCACTCCCGATTCCCGACCGAAAAAAAAGGAGGGGAGAGAGAGCCGGCACTCTTCGTTCTCCCCGCCAGTTGCTCAACAGACGCCGCACGTGTAACACGTCAACATTTTCCGTCTCTTCCACTCGTCTGTCTGGGTTTTTTTTAATTCTCTCTTCTTTTTTTTGCTCTTTCCTTGGAAAGTTTTATTTTGTGTCTGAACCCTTTTTTTCTTTCAGAGGTCTTAAAAAAAAATTATCGAATTGAAAGTTTACTGTTTAATGGGATGGCGCACTAGTGACGTGCATCTTTGCATTCAATTTTTGCGTCGTTGACCGGTTTTTCCTAAGAGGCCTTTTTTATGATTACGGAAAAATAAAAATTCTTTTTTCTTTTTCCTCTGAGATCAGACCACCTCTCTTACCGTTTGCGACCAGTCACGCCGGTGTGGATACGTGATTGTGTGTGTGTGTGTGTGTGTGTGTGTGTGTGTGTGTGCATAAGTGTGTGTATCTCGGTGAATGTGAATGTGAGTGCAATTTTTAATTACATTTCGTCAAGATCTGGATAATATTTCCGAGACAAAAAAAAAGAACAGACAGATTTGGAAAAAAAAGATGGCGCTTGTGCTAAAATGTGTAAAATTCTACTGGAAAGGAAAAAAAAAGGTTTGACAGGTTTTTTTTTTGTTTGTTGCAGAAATTGGCAAACATTTTTAATATTTTGAAAGGGAGAGAAATTAATAAGTGAAAAAGAACCAACAAAAAAAATGTGTCAGTGTGTAAAAAAAAAAAAAAAAGGGCCGGGATTGGTTTCTTTCCGGTTTCCAAACCGCCATCGTCGTTTTATACAATCGGCGGCCATTTAGTTAGGAAACGAAATATTTATCTTTAATTCGCTTTACATCTGAAACGATTAAATGAAAAGTGAACAAAGAAATCGATCGAAAGATTTCGTGAGAAGGGCTGTCGGGAGGTGTGTGTGTGTTTTTTTCTAAATAAGTTTTCCCATGGACGGGAGAGTCAGACAGGGCCAGACTTGACCTCGCGTGACGTCACCGTCGGAATTCTCCTTTGTTCCAGACGTGAGCCGTCCTCGACACACACACGCAGTATAGCCGTCGAAAAATTTAGGCGACACCCCAATAACATTTTTTTTTCTATTTTTATGACATTCATGCAAATACTTTGCAAAGGTCTGATAGCAAAAAGGGTTAGAAACAGGATTTGATATCGGTTGAGTTATCTTGTACGTTCTTCGTTTCTTTTTCGTTTAAATATTTTGATTCAACGGTTTACCTTCCCTCTCCTCATTGAAGAGGGGAGATTGTCACAATGGCGTCGATTCCATACGATGGAATTTTTTTTTTAATCCAAAAAAAAATTTTTGGGCCGAGAGGGGGGACTGTGTCACGTGACTCTTGAAATCCGATAATCAACTTTTTATTTATTTTTTTGAATTAAAAATTAAGCAAATATAAAATCAGAAAAGTTAAAAATAAATGGAATCCCTGCCGATTTTCTTGTTGACACATCGCCGTGTAGTTTGACACCCTGTTCTTTCCCCCTAAATGGCGGCACACACCTGCACCCTACTCCATTCATGATTGGCATAACTGTGCATCAGGTTTTTTTTTTTTACTAACCCCTAAACTGATGATGATGACGATGTCAAAAAACGCCGACCTCCCCCTTCTCTTTTTCCCCTTATTTAAGCCCACCCTTGTCGCCTTAACTCACCCTCATCTCCTTTGTCTCCAATGCCATCTAGCGGGCAGACTATAGTGCCAAAAAAAGAAAACTAGGCCATCTAGCGAGCAATGAACTTTTTGGCGAAATTTTTCCACAGTCTAGCCATCTAGCGATGCGCATCATCAATTTCGTCATTATCTTTCATCACATTTTAATCGTAATGACGTCGGAACAAAACATACACGCAAGTAACAGGGAAAAAAAAAATTTAAGGGGCGTTCAATGTTTTTTTTTTCTCTCCCTTTTCCTCTTTTTTACTGTACATGTATGTATATCTATGTAGTTTTTTTTTTTTTTCTTTTCCCTGTGTGTCTGAGCGTTGCCGGAGGAGTATACGAACGACCTGGCAAACCGAAAAGACTAAGAATAGAAGTTGATCCGTTGAGCGTGACGTGAGTCCCCCCATGTCTGAGTACATGGTGTGTATAAAGCGTGAGCCACTAGCCTATGTGTGTTGCCACGGGAGGAGGAGGTTCAGACGAAAAGAGAGATGATAATCAAGAAGAAAAAGGAAAAAAAAGGATAGAAGAGACAGAGAAGGAATAACAGCTCTTGCTTGAAGAAAAGAGTATATAGTGGTATATACACACACACTACCAAAAAGCAAAAAAGAAAAAAAGCCAGACAGTCAGCCAGACTTGGTATGAACGCTTTCGGCGGGGTTACTACTCTACCCCGAATCCCGCCGCCGCCACCGCCGCCACCAACGCCGCCGTCGTCGTCGCCGCCCGACTCCTCCCCACCACCACCCTCAACCCCGACCCACTAGAAAAAAACCTGCCGCAGAGAGAGCCCGGCCCAGACAGCATCGATTTATACAACAGACACACATCAACGAGCGAGGCCAATGCACTCTAGCACGGGTTCGGCAACCAACGTTCAAATCGATTTTTCTTTTTCGGGGTAGGATGGGAAAGGCTTTTCCATCATTTAAAAAAAATGGGACATTATTATTTCTTTTTTAGTACAGGGGAATTTAATTGCGTCACAACCCTAACGTAATCCCTGCCTTTGTGGTGTGCAATTTTCAGATAGAATATTTCCAATAGGTTGCCGAAACCTAATGTAGATGCTTGGGCGTATACAGTTTGGGTCCAAAAAAAATCTATTATTTTCTTTTTTAGATATTACTGTAGGCTGCATGTCTGATGCCCTTTTGTCTGATTACGTACCCATTTTTTGAGTTTCCTCCCTTGAATTTTCACTGTGTCTCGAGCGGGAGGGGGGAGAAACTCTAGTGCCTCTTTTCTTTCCCATGTAACAACAGAGGGCATTAAACGACAGGGGGAGAATCAAAAATTCGAATGGCCACTCCTTTTTGGCTTTTGCGTAATATTCCTGTTCCAAATATAAAAAATTCGGGAGAATTTAGGTGAAACGATTACAATTTCTTGTTTTTTTCTCAAATGTACTAGTAGTTTTTTTTATACATGTTCCAAAACGAGGGAATGGGCTGGACTGGGGGGGGAGAAAAAGTGGAGCAGACGCATGGATAACCACCAGTGGAGAGTTTATTTCCGTCTTAACCTCATTTCGAATTCCTTTATATTTTAGTGGTCTGTGTACATGTATGTGGGCCAAAATGAGGGGAACCAATCACCGCTAGCGGGTTGGAGGAGGAGAGAAAGAGAAGAAAAAATTGGCAAACGCTTCTCATTGGTCGCCGGCGCATAGCCATCGACCCCAATTGGCTGTTTTCTTTCTCCCGTCTACTGGCAAGAGAGGAGCTACTTCCCTCCCCATAGCAACCGACACCTTCAACGTTTTGACTCCACCATTTACCCGTTTCTTCATGTTTAATTCTTCTTTAATTTTAATTCACCCCGTCTTGAAAAATTCATCTCTGGGATCGAATGAAATTTTCGTTGATTCGCTCGAACCCGTAGATCCGAACTTGTGTGTGAATTTGCAAAAAATCACGTGGTGCATCACAAGTACGATTCTAAGGGTCCAAGCTGACCGACGCTATCATGTTAAATCAAAAAGTTGTATTTTTTAAAATTAATTTTGTTTAAATGCAGGAATGAAATGAAATCGAAGAAAAAATTTTTATTTGCCGGATCTTGCGAGTTGAGGTAGTAGGTTGTATGGTTCGGTATTACACAGCCGCGTTGCCGGATGGACTCTAAAAAAGATTGAACAAACCGGAATGGGTAATTCCATTTCGGTTCCGTTTCTTTCTTTTGGTTGGGAACAAATGGCGCGCGCCACGGTGGAACTGTGCAACTTGCTAACTTTCCTCGCGGGATCCTTCATCATCTAATTCGTTTTATTGTTCCATCATTTTGTACCGTACATCACATATTTATATGCTCTAATGTATGTACATGACTTAGTTTTTAAATTGCGCCGTCGGATGTCGCTAGGTCTTGTACGTTCAAAAAAAAAAACAAAAAACAAAACAAGGTTCTTACCCGACAGCTCGATGATGCCTATGTGTGTGTGTATATATACCCTGAAAAACACAGACAGCTGTTTCAATGTGTCGGGAGTCCAGCCAGGGTTGGGGATGGCTTTTGGTTTTTGAGGGTGGTAGGCTGGAGGGGATGGACGTCTCTTGTGTCTCCTCCCGATGAGAGAGAGAGAGAGTCTGAACGAGCAGCGCCCGGCTCGATCGATGGCGCGCTGGGGGTTTTTCGGGGCGTCTCTCAGCGCCATCTTGGATTCTCCTTTTTCGGTTTATTGTGTATTTATACATCCCTCCTTCATATGCTGTCTGCGCGATGTTGCCGCTCCCGAATTTCTGTCTGCAATTGAATCAAAATCATTTTTGCCCAGTTGGCCTAGTGTGGACAATGGTGCCAGTTCTTTGTTTTAACGTTTTTTCGGCAAAGCAACACTAATAATTAGGTTTTTACAAACCAGGTCAAAAAAAAAAAAAGAAAGAAACCTTTCTATAATAAAGAAACAAGGGATTAGTCTGTTTCTTTTTTCGACTTGTCCCGATTTTTGGGTCTATAAAATAATTTTGTGTTCGTCATTCTTATGGCGGGTTCATTTATTATTTTTTTATTAGCAGGATTTATTTCCATTTCGGTTTTGAAATTACGAAGGACTAAACAACCAAATTCTGCTGGCTAATCTGGCCCGTTCCCTGAGACCCTAACTTGTGAGTGATTGGAATTGAACCTATCACAGGCTAGATTCTCAGGTATGGGACGATGAACGACGACGCCGGCCCGAGCTTATCACGAGCCGCGGGGCAACTGTGCATTTTCTTTGTTCACCTTTTTTTTTTTTTATCTTTAATTTTTTTTTTATAGGTTTCATAGTATCATTCATCTTTTTCTCAAATTTCAAAACTATAAAATGTAAATATAATATTTTTAGGTCGAACGTGAATAGTTTAGGTCTTAGTCCCAGTTGTTTCTTCGTTAATCAAGTAAAATTTTTGGCTTACCATCTTCTAGGCTTCTATAGGAAGGCAGGGGTCATGGAGTACACAGGCTTCGTGAAGAAAAAAAAAAGTTGGAACAACGTACCTTCGTGTGTCCTGCTGTACTATATTGCTTGTGCTGACATGAGACATGGAAATGATCCATTCGTACACTCCTTGAACTCCACTTTATAACTTGTGCCACTTTTTATCTGCGTGGGATTTTTAAAGGTAAAAGAAAGAAAAGTGGCCGCCGGCATGGACCGTAATTCACCTTTCGAGGGATTTTTACACCAATCTTTTTGTCTTATATATTTATTATACTACAGGTCCAGTCTGGTGGTCCATAATTTTTTCCGTTTGGTTGGCTCCAACATGCCTTTTGTCTGCTGTTTTCGGGTGGGCTGCCGTCAGACTGTCTGCTCGATGCCGTGGGCCCTTTGTCTGCTGCTAAAAGAACTGTTTTGCAAAATTTGATTAACAAAGAGAATAAACTGTGTTTATCTTGCACAATATGGTACATTCATATCGTCTTGATTTCCTTTTTTTTTATGTTTAAAGAAAAAGAGAATAAAATTGCGATTGTGAGATACTAATCTGGGTCTGGAAAAACGGATTCTTTGGGATAAAAAAAGGAAATGTCCACGCCATCTAGCAACGGGCTGCCTAACGCGAAATGTAACTCAAGACGAGCTACCTCCCGTCTCCTGTTCACCTGTTTAATGTGCGGTGTAATATATGTGGAGAACCTGCCATAGGTGTACACGTTCGCTGCTTTTTTTTTTTTTACTATTCACTGTCACTGCTGTCTCTGTTCCACATTTTTGACTCCGTAGTAGACGTTTTTACATTTGGAATAATTTAGAAAATATGCAATGCACTGTCATCGCATATAGGACTCGCGCACCTATTCTTCTATAATTGGTATTTGCCGATGTTTTACTTCTTATTTCGCTTAGAAAGTACTAGTGCACAGGCCCACATCTGGAGCAGCTTTTTTAATGCTGAAGCAATAGATCTCTTTGAGCGTTTAAATGCGAGTTCGACCGCATGCCACCTAGTGGATGTTCTGTTACTGACCGCTAGAGGGAATCGATTCCACGTGCTGTCGTCTACTTCATTCGACCATTCAACGTGTTCGAGATACTTGTAGTTTTCTCGAAGTGTATTTGGGCTCAGTTGCTTTTTCAAGTGTGATTTTGTTCTAGTGTTGTGATATAAATCCATTTCAAAATGGCCAAAAGCTTGAGGAGCAAATGGAAAAGGAAAATGAGGGCCATTAAGCGAGAAAAAATGGATGTCAAAGTTCTGGCAAGAATGAATAAAATGCTTGTTGAATCCGCTGCGGAAGCCAAGTTGGACGCTCAAGAAGAAAAATACAAGCAGAAAATGAAGAAAGACAAAGCAGGAGAAGCTGAAGAAATGGCAGAGGCCCCTGCCATTGATCCCCCTGCTAGTGAATCTCCTGCTGGTAATTTCGTGATTCACGAATGTAAGATCACCTAGTAAATTTTACTTTTTTTCTAAACAGAAGCCCAAGAAGGGTCTATGGAGGTGGAAGGAGATGACTCTTCATTTGCATCAGATAATGATGTTCAAAGAAAATTCCGCAAACCCAATTTGAAGACAATGAGGAACGAAAAGAACCAATTTCCTAGCTGGATGTCGACAAAGAAGATTAAGTACCACAAGAGGCTTACCAAGAGGAGTGCCAAGCGAAATACAAAGGAAGCAAAGAAAAACAAGATATGGAAAAGAGCATGTGCTTCAGTGTAGAACTGCAAGAGTCCAATATGTATTTTTGTTCACGTGACACACACTTACACAAACATTCAACACATTAAAAACTGCGTGTCTGGACTAATTTTTTCAACCTTTTGAGAAACAGTTATTCAGTCTTTTTCTCTTTTGGGGATTTAACCGGCGCAGATGCCTCATCTGCTTCGGCAGCGAGAACTGGCTCTATGGCGTTAACCGATCCGTTTTGTTGGTGAACTTCGAGCATCTCCTGAGAAACACCATATTCATTCAGTCGTGATGGATCGACTCGGTAAATCCAGCGTTGGTACAAGAAAATGAAGAAGATGATATCTAAAACCAGGAAAATTTAAGGTCAAATAGGCACGATTGGAAGAAACTTTGCAGCTAATAAGAAGCCTACCATCACGTAAGCATCCAATTCTGTAGAGTGTCGGCATCTTGATTACGAAAGCAAAAATATCATCGATGAATGTGTTGAGTGCTTTGTAGGTCATCATGCGCCATGGCAAATGAGCCACAGACTTGAGTTTATAGTTAATGAAGAGCTGAGGTGTCATCATAATGAATCCTGTTCAGATAAAAGTTAAACTGAGGTGGCTGCTACGGAATACTTCTTCAAAGACGTACCAAACGTAAGAAGAAATCCGTAGAGCATGGAGAGGACCCACGAGTACCAGCCTTTGTGTTCCTCGTAAACAAGTGAGTAGATGGCATAACCAATAAGAAGGGGATACAGGGCCCACGAGAGATACTTGAAGGCAAGAGCATCGTATTCTTTGGTATGTGAGTGGACATACGAACTCTTATCAGCGAAACGGATAGGGATGAAACCCCAGACAGGATTCGCGCGATCAATCTTGACGTCAACCACCTGATTTGCCCGAAAATTGTGTGAATGTGACTGAATTAGCCAGCTCTAAAAAAAAGTATGAAGTCTGCGAGCGGTTACCTTGTGGATCTTCCAAACTTCAATTCCAAGTCCAATGAAGCAGCTGATACGGATCATCATATTCGTCTCGTTATCCAGAACGTACAGCAGAACAATTAAGGATTGGAATACGTTGAAAAATACTGAGCGAACTGAGAGACCCTCTAAAGATTCCCTCTGGCGCCAAAACTGGATGTCTAAAATGGGTAAGTAGCTTAATACCAACTGAAAAAATCGCAAAAATTCCATAACTGGAGACAAACCGTTTTTAAATGCGAGAAATTCGAAGATGCTGTGCACTACAGACACGATGAATGTCATACCAAGCAGATATGGGTTAGTATCGAGCATGGCTTCTTTCAACGAATCTTGATCTTCGTCCATTCCTTCATCGTTGACTTCGCCGTACAACAGAGAACCCAAGGGGCCTCCTTGGGCCCACTGATTCTTCATCGACTGGGCGGCATACACTTGCCATTTAAGCATTGAGAGCGGCTGCCACGTTAACCGCAATGGGATCGTCCTGTTGATTCGAATAGTTCCTTTTTTAATTTTCGTAACAGTGCGAAAAAAAACTAAGTCCTACTTGACACTGGTGTTGAAAGGCTGGTAGTCTTTGACAAGGTTCCAATAATCGTTGAAGTACAGTATAGGTTTATAGAATTCACCGCTATTAGAAAACTCTATAACTGCGAATATAGAGGAATAATAAGTAACGAGAGTTGCAGCTACTTTAAGTATATCTCGAAAATAGTGTAATATATTACTTACACTGGTCGATTGGGGAGGGAATGGATCCTTTGGTCCAAGCAGTGTAGTCAAATATAATGTTAATTGTTAGATTAGGATGCCAATGAGACAGAATTTCCTCTTTTACAGTTTCGGCTTTCTGGAATGGTAAGTAGAACAACTTTATTCCAACTTTATCTAAAAGCTGCATAGACAAAAAAAAAACTTACAATGATTTCTTCTTCGGTGGCAACCGTGGTTCCGGTCAACAGGTTGTGGGTTTTGCCATATTTCCTCTTCTTAAGTCGATTCATCTTCCTCGTTCTGTGCACTGTGTAGTCCGCCCTATACGGTCCGCTAGCACCACTTGGATCAGGCGAATCACCCGTTCGTACAAGGAAAGTGTGAAGGTAAAAGGATCCATTGTTTTGAACAAGTTCAGGAACTGGGATTTCAAGTTCCTGAGTAAATATTCCATTGTTTTCTGGTCCACTATACCAGTCTCCATAGATCAAATTTGGCAGTGTCCATACATGTTGACTGGGATCATTGAAATCTGGTTGTTTGGGGTTTTCTGATATGTAAACATACATATCCTATGGTAGAAACAGAAGTGAAATGCCATTGAAAACAAATAACCACAAGGCCAAATGTGCATACAAAAGCTGTTCCATTGGCATAGATTTGGGTTGAAACTGTTTTGGCTGAAAGTGGTATTCCACCTGATTTCTCTACAGGTACTGAAGGTCTTCTGAACATTGAAGTGATGAAATAGATTATCAGGGCCCGAACCATGAGTGATTTAGCTATGGCAAAGAATGATTCCCCTCTGTGTGGCAGCGGAGGACCGGCTCCCGGGTTATTCTGGGATAGTGGGATAACATTAATAGTAGCCAGATATCGGCTGCCATGCTCGTTGAACACTCACGACAATGCATTAAATTATTTACTACTTTGGGCATAAGTTAGTTGATCAAAATAAAATTTAAATACCACGGCATCTTCCGCATTGCCCGGTGCAATCTGTTGCTCTTCCATTTTGCCTAGCCTTTTTAGTTTTAGACAGTAAAAGAAATCCGCAACAGTTCTCAAGATATGACGGTTCTCTCCCCGGTGGCTTTGGTAGCAGAAGACTGCGTAGTGACGTTTTCTCAGTCGATATTCTCGAAGTATCACCAATCTCACGCAAGTAAAAAGGGGTTACGCAACTTGCTAAATTTTATACGTAAAGCAAGATGGAGGAGTTAAAATTTTGATTATTTGCATCATCCTTTGTACAAGAAATGTAACCAATAACGAATCGGTCGATTCAGGTAACTAATAGTTGAACCAAGGTCATTCACAGTAACGCAGGAGTAATAGAATTGTATCCTGCCCAACGTAACAAGTTGCTGAAACCGAGCTTGAATGGTTTTTTTATTTAGCACCCAACCATAGTTTTTGCGATCTTTACTTTATCTTTCATTATTTTATGCCACATGTATAATTTACTTTTTAACATTATCTAACATGAAAGTTTCAAAATTAAAAGATCAAAGGTTCTAATACTTTTAAACTTATTCGAATTTCTTTGGATGTCGTCTGCTTTAGAGTCTATTGATCAGTGTCGGCTACACACGTGTAATACGTAGCCTACTATTGTTTTGAAAGTGATAGTCTAAAGTTATGGCTCCCCCAGTAGTAATCAAGAAAGAAAAAGTTGATGAACCTAGACCAAGTTCATCTGCTGATGCAGGTGAAGGACAAACTGAAGCCGAAATTGAGCGTCGTATGCTAGAACTCATGGGAGAATTTCCCAAAGGTATCAATGACAAGATACTAGAAACCGATATGCCAAATGTTGACAAAAAAGTTAAAGTTGCTATTCTAAATCGGTTGCTGAGCCAAGTATATAACTTAACTCATATTATTTAATTAATGCAAAACTCCAAGGTTTGTTTTTAGGAAAAAGTGAATATCTTCAGAGCTGCTGTGACAAAAGAACTGTTTTGGTGCTTAAAACAGCAACCTACTAGTAAACTTAAGGGAGTAGACAGCGAAGAAAAAATTGTGATGAGGATTATTGAAGAGGCTGGAAACAAAGGGATTTGGAATAGAGATATTCGCACTAAATCCAGTCTTAATCAAACAACACTGAACAAGATACTCAAGGCCCTTGAAGGAAAAAAACTAATCAAATCTGTATCATCTGTCTCAGTAAACAAAATGAAAAAATTATTGTTAGATAATAAAAATCTTTTAAGCAACAAATTTATTTTTCCAGGCCGCAAAGAAAAAGGTTTATATGCTATTCAACCTACAACCCGACAGATCAGTCACCGGAGGTTCCTGGTATTCAGACAATGAATTTGAATCAGAGCTGGTTGATGTCTTGAATCAGCAATGCTATAGAATTCTGCAACAGAAGGCTGAAGGGGCTAAACAAAAACCTGTAAATATATTTTCTTATTGTCTTAGTAAAGCCATTGGAGCTAAATCTTACACGTCTTGAACTAGCTGGAAGGGCCTTTAGTAGTACGCAACGCTTCTTTTCTCTCATCCAAAGAGATTTGTCAAATTATTTCAGACCTTAAAATAGTGAAATTTAATTTGACGGTCGAGGACATTGAAACGATTCTCGATACGCTCGTATACGACGGAAAAATTGAAATGTCTACCACAAGTGATGGATATTCCGATGGACAAGTAAAAACATATAGAACTGTTGAAAAACTCCTTTCTTCTGCAGGAATTGTCCGGATTCCCTGTGGAGTTTGCCCAGTAATCGATTTTTGAAAATTTATTCTTGCAAATAATTGTGCTTTGATAACCATAAATTTTTAAAAATAGGTTATTAAGATGTGCGGAACTGTCGGTGCAGTTCAACCGAAGACTTGTGTTTATTATGACCAATGGTTGGATTAAAAGAACACAGGAAATAACCTGAAGGAGTATTTTGGTGTTTACATCAAATTTCTTTCAACATAACCTGATGGAATAAATTATGCATTAAGTATAAAGAGGACATCACATCTCATCCATTTCTTCATCAAAAAGTTCGGGGAAATCTCCCATACTAACATGAGCTGGCTTGACAAAGGCGCCGTATCTCATTGGGCATGTGAAGTAACGTGTCCCGTCCACACTACCGTCATTTTTTCCAACAGGTTCATCATAATGGATGCCGATCCACCACCCTGATTTGAAACTAGTTTTCCCAATGAACTTAATGACGCCACGCCGACAGGCTTGTCCTGGTACAGTGACTTCACATCTTTGGTTGACTTGAAGAGAGTTTGCAATTTTTTCCTCTTCAGCCTCTTTTGCTTCTTGTTCTTCTGCCTTCTTTTTAACCTCTTCTTCATTGTACTTGCCAAGCCGGTTGCGTTCTAGGAAAGCTTTTACAGAATCTGAGAAAAAAGACATTACCATGTAGTTTTAGAATCCACTATTAAGGGAATGATTTACCTGAACGTTTGGAATAGTCTTCTTGGCTAAGTTCAAATTTGGCTACTTTAGACACATCTTCAAATTCTCCCTTTTTCAATTGGCTATCATTGACCTAGATGAAATGGAAATGTAATAGGCAACAATTTTCAGTAAAATAAAAAAAAAATTCTTGGCTGCATACATGAATTCTCATTCCATCATCAATAGGAAAAGAGCCTAACAGAGAATTGTCATTTGTTAATGCACAAACAAATTCCTTTTCTCTATCATAGACCTCCAATATCATTGATCTGGCACTAGCACCGGTAACAAGTTCCAATTTCCCCTGTTTTTTTTTTAAACATATTTTAATCATATTATAATAAAGCCAAGCTGTGGATAACTGATGAACATACTTTCAGTTCTCCAATTGAAATATTTTTCGGATATCTTTTTTCAACCGCAAAACTAGAGATACTGCTTGTAATTGTCACGTTGACTGCTGATTGCGTGATAACTTCAAAGTTTGCCATTATCACTGGAAAATCTGAAAGTAGAATTCAGAACAATCACAACTAATGTTACTCTTGATTTTTCTATTTTGACACTTACTGGTGGTGATATGCTATGTTCGTTGCAATGAAAACATTCGTCTGCTACCTGGGCAATACAACGGTTTTTAAACAATTCCGGAAGATGTCCTTTATGGCAATCCGTTTTACACAAAAAAAAAAAAATTTCGCCAAAAAAAAAAAAAATCACACTTTTTCCTTTTTTTCCGACACGTAGCCATCTACCGCTCAGACTCGTTATTACTGGCGTAGGCAATTTCAGTCCATTGGATGCCATTCGCAGTTAGTTTCAGTAGCGTGGATGGAGAATAACGCGTGGCTGGAGGAACAATTGAAAAATGGATAAGATAATACAACAAAAGGATAGTAAGTATGAACATTATTATATTGGTTTTCAATTATTAATTATTGTTTATTAGATCAAATTATGAAGCTGCAGGCCCAATTATTGGAACAACACAAAATATTAGATAACAGCAAAGCTAAGGATGGTAAGGCCGTAATGATTCTATTTATTTGCTTTTATTCATTTGTGTTTTGTAGCTCAAATTTTGAGTCTACAAGCTCAGCTAGGGGAAAAGAACAAATTGGAACGGAACAGTTTCCAAACAGTGAAGGAGGTTTTTCAAAACTCTTCCCTAACTGAACATGAGGATGAGTTGGCATTAGGCGAACACAGTCAGGTACCTAAACTTTTCAAATAACAATTCAAAATAAGTATAGAATTTTAACAAACAATTATTTATTGTTTAGTTATTCAGTCCACCACCTGACAGTGTGTTAAAGTTAAATTCTCTTAGTGCTGCACTAAAAGAATTGTTAGTAATAAGTCCATGCAGCGACGGAGGTGAACAATTGTGGGACCGTTTTTGGGCTGAAAAATGGATGTGGTAAGGAAACCCAGAAATAGCACGAGTTCAACATAAAACATGAATTAGGTACTTTTCGGTTTTTTGTCTATAGAAAAAGTATTTTTAATGCTATTATTTTGCATTCACAGAATTTTAGTGGGGGATCAAGTCAAGTCTGGAAGTGTTACAGGATGGAAGAGTGAGCCTACAGTTGAAAAACACTGAAAGCGCATTACCATTAAGGTATGAGGTAAAGTAATAGAGTATGCAAATTGTCTAATGAGAAGTACCATCTTGTGTGAATGAATCCTGTGTAACAGCAATCCTTTATAGTTCTGTCAGCCTCAAATAATTCTGCTTCTCTTGCTAAAGAACAACTTGTCCTTTACGTTCAGAGTGTTGGTGAAGCTGGGTACTTAAATGGCCCTAAAGATGTTTCATTTCGTTGGCATTGCAGCGATGAACATCATACATGGACTTTTTAGGTATGAAAGGAATTTTCTTGAAAATTTTTTGAATTTATGACAAAGCATTTCTCCTGCTTTTTGCCAACCATGTCTAATCTAAAAAAAAAATTTTATCCAATAGGAAAGGATTTTCAGCATACTGGGAACACAACTATCAACAATGCAACATTCTAGGGGTGCTATTTTATCATTTAAGAGCCTTATACAATGATTTTCATCTGCAATTTGTATGGCCTTTCCCAAGCTTCTGCCAGAAATTGAATCTATAAGTCATGTAAGTCACATGAGCAACAATTGAGATGCTTAATGGTGTTTTTCTTTTCTCAGCATAGGTTAATAGTAACATTGGATCTGAAAAGATTCTTGGTTGGGGCAAGACACTGAATAAATTGTATTGATTGGATGGATGACATGACATTGCTATACTTAATTCGGATTCCCCAGACGGTATTTGATATTAAAAAAATTGAAGTGCATATCTGGGCTCCCTTCTTTTCTGAAGCCCCGTTTCCCCTTGACTCATAATAAGCCCGTAGGGGGTCATGCCCCTACTGTACGGTATATATAAAAACAACATATACCGAGGTTTGGAGGGCTCTGGCCGGAAAGGGGACGTGGGGTGCCGCTTAGTCCGATGATGTGTTCACGGAGGGTGACGTGGCTGCCCACAAATCCGAACTAAAGGTTAATCGCTCCTGTAAAAATGTTCCAAATCTTCAGCTCTTCTTCCGGCTTCTCTTAGCCAATCACCGGGTAATCTCCCCGGTGGGTCAACAAGGCAGTGTCTCCCCCTGCCTGGGTTGACGGCAACTTTTGAAAGGGCTATTGTGCCTTTTTAAAGTTGCAAAAATAATAGTAATGTGCAGAGAATTGTCAATAAATTTTTTTTTATAAAATGTTTTTTGCAAAATTTTTTTCTTTCATTATCTGTGTTCACACATTTGTTGTTTCGCTTTGTTCACACATTACATTTATCGATGGGATCGGGATCGAACCCTGGATGTTCGGCATACCGCGCCGATGCTATACCAATGAGCCATGAATCATATGATGACAGGTTAGCTTTTTTCTAGTCGCTTGCGGACTTGCATTTACACTTTGAATAAAATTGAAACGTAGATCTTTATACATCTATTAAGGTTTGAACCCAGGGTAACAGTTACCGCAGCTGAATGCTCTACCACAGAGCTATGAACCTTATGAAAGCTATAAAAAGATAAATATATACTTGTGAAAGACTACATAAACATCCTAGACTATAACATATGATATGCCATAATAGATATAATATGACATATATATCTCGTGGCTCAATGTTAGAGCATCGGCGTTGCACGCTGAATGTCTGGGGATCGATTCCCATACCAGTAAAACAATATACAAGTATAAAATAACTTCAGAAAATATCCAGGTATTACACGTTGTTCCTTGTCTAAGTTCAAGAATTCAAGAAGTGTAATAAATACTAATTGAATACTAACAGATAAGCGATACAACGGTGGCAAAAAGCATAAAAATAAATTGAGCAAGCTAAATAAAAAAAAAGTTGATAAATGTAATGTGTGAACAAAGCGAAACAACAAATGTGTGAACACAGATAATGAAAGAAAAAAATTTTGCAAAAAACATTTTATAAAAAAAAATTTATTGACAATTCTCTGCACATTACTATTATTTTTGCAACTTTAAAAAGGCACAATAGCCCTTTCAAAAGTTGCCGTCAACCCAGGCAGGGGGAGACACTGCCTTGTTGACCCACCGGGGAGATTACCCGGTGATTGGCTAAGAGAAGCCGGAAGAAGAGCTGAAGATTTGGAACATTTTTACAGGAGCGATTAACCTTTAGTTCGGATTTGTGGGCAGCCACGTCACCCTCCGTGAACACATCATCGGACTAAGCGGCACCCCACGTCCCCTTTCCGGCCAGAGCCCTCCAAACCTCGGTATATGTTGTTTTTATATATACCGTACAGTAGGGGCATGACCCCCTACGGGCTTATTATGAGTCAAGGGGAAACGGGGCTTCAGAAAAGAAGGGAGCCCAGATATGCACTTCAATTTTTTTAATATCAAATACCGTCTGGGGAATCCGAATTAAGTATAGCAATGTCATGTCATCCATCCAATCAATACAATTTATTCAGTGTCTTGCCCCAACCAAGAATCTTTTCAGATCCAATGTTACTATTAACCTATGCTGAGAAAAGAAAAACACCATTAAGCATCTCAATTGTTGCTCATGTGACTTACATGACTTATAGATTCAATTTCTGGCAGAAGCTTGGGAAAGGCCATACAAATTGCAGATGAAAATCATTGTATAAGGCTCTTAAATGATAAAATAGCACCCCTAGAATGTTGCATTGTTGATAGTTGTGTTCCCAGTATGCTGAAAATCCTTTCCTATTGGATAAAATTTTTTTTTTAGATTAGACATGGTTGGCAAAAAGCAGGAGAAATGCTTTGTCATAAATTCAAAAAATTTTCAAGAAAATTCCTTTCATACCTAAAAAGTCCATGTATGATGTTCATCGCTGCAATGCCAACGAAATGAAACATCTTTAGGGCCATTTAAGTACCCAGCTTCACCAACACTCTGAACGTAAAGGACAAGTTGTTCTTTAGCAAGAGAAGCAGAATTATTTGAGGCTGACAGAACTATAAAGGATTGCTGTTACACAGGATTCATTCACACAAGATGGTACTTCTCATTAGACAATTTGCATACTCTATTACTTTACCTCATACCTTAATGGTAATGCGCTTTCAGTGTTTTTCAACTGTAGGCTCACTCTTCCATCCTGTAACACTTCCAGACTTGACTTGATCCCCCACTAAAATTCTGTGAATGCAAAATAATAGCATTAAAAATACTTTTTCTATAGACAAAAAACCGAAAAGTACCTAATTCATGTTTTATGTTGAACTCGTGCTATTTCTGGGTTTCCTTACCACATCCATTTTTCAGCCCAAAAACGGTCCCACAATTGTTCACCTCCGTCGCTGCATGGACTTATTACTAACAATTCTTTTAGTGCAGCACTAAGAGAATTTAACTTTAACACACTGTCAGGTGGTGGACTGAATAACTAAACAATAAATAATTGTTTGTTAAAATTCTATACTTATTTTGAATTGTTATTTGAAAAGTTTAGGTACCTGACTGTGTTCGCCTAATGCCAACTCATCCTCATGTTCAGTTAGGGAAGAGTTTTGAAAAACCTCCTTCACTGTTTGGAAACTGTTCCGTTCCAATTTGTTCTTTCCCCTAGCTGAGCTTGTAGACTCAAAATTTGAGCTACAAAACACAAATGAATAAAAGCAAATAAATAGAATCATTACGGCCTTACCATCCTTAGCTTTGCTGTTATCTAATATTTTGTGTTGTTCCAATAATTGGGCCTGCAGCTTCATAATTTGATCTAATAAACAATAATTAATAATTGAAAACCAATATAATAATGTTCATACTTACTATCCTTTTGTTGTATTATCTTATCCATTTTTCAATTGTTCCTCCAGCCACGCGTTATTCTCCATCCACGCTACTGAACTAACTGCGAATGGCATCCAATGGACTGAAATTGCCTACGCCAGTAATAACGAGTCTGAGCGGTAGATGGCTACGTGTCGGAAAAAAAGGAAAAAGTGTGATTTTTTTTTTTTTGGCGAAATTTTTTTTTTTTTTTGTGAAAAAAAATAATTTATATACCCAAAATAAAAATTTAAAAAATATTGGCCTTTTTTCTGTTTTACTGCTATCGCCATCTACCGGTCACGTTTCTAGCTAATTCTCTACATAACACTGACCGAAAAAATTTTAAGCCCGACTAAATAAGCCCGACTAAATAAGCCCGACATTTCTCGGTCGGGCTTAAAATTTTTTTTCTCAAAAAACTGACACTCATCGGAATTGGTTGAATATCACAGGGTATACTCAAAATTGAATGCTGATGCCGGGAAAATTGCTATTTTTAAAATTAAGTTAATCATTTTTGCAATACACGGAATATTTAACGCAATGCTAGCGCGCCAGTACGCTACAGCGCTAGCACGATACAGCAGGGAGTCGGGCTTATATTGTCGGGCTTAAAATTTTTTCCTATTAAAAAATAATATCATTAAATCTAGATAACTATGTATGATTCTGATTCAAAATATAACAAGGAACACGAAAATGAAATTTGTTTTTACGTACAGTTTATTGTTTTTGAATAATCAAAGATGTTTGATGTTTCACGCTAGCGCTGCAGCGTACTGGCGGGCTAGTAATGGTTTCGATTCGCACACAAACTACTATTATATTTCAGATTACTCCAAAACTATAAACTCTGCGTAAAAAAAATTCCATTTTCGTGTTCCTTGGTTAATCTTGAATCAGAATCATCTATAGTTATCTAGATTTAATGGTATTATTTTTTAATAGGAAAAAATTTTAAGCCCGACAATATAAGTGCGGGCTTATTTTTTTACCCATTTTTTACCGTTTTTTACGTTTTATTCAAAAACCATGAGTCCCACGAAAAAACAACTGTCAAATTCGTGATGTCTGTTCAATTCTGCATCGAGACTATGTATTTAAAGCGAAATCTAAAATTTTGCCAAAATGGAAAATGTGAGAAGACTATAGCCTTCCCACTTTTTCATTTTTGGCAAAATTTTAAATTTGGCTTAAAACACATGACTTTGATGAAGAATGGAATGCTGATCACGAAAATCAAGTACATTTTTATACTGGGCTTATAGCTTTTTAAATAAAGGAATCTTTTCGTGTAAAATTTGACTGAAAAATAAGTCCGACAAAATAAGCCCGACTTTTCAGGATTTTTGTTTCTTTTGCAAACATACATAAAACTACATGAACTAGATTTAAAATTGAATGAGAATAATGAAAATCAAGTTTGTTTTTAGATTGGGCTTAGAATTTTGTTTTAAAAAATTGGTCGTAATTTAACTAATTAAGGGCTACTACGCTGTTAACATATAACCAAATAGAAAACAGTGATCTTGAATTCTAAACATTATTTGTTTTTGCCACAGACTTGCCAACTTACAACAAACATACCTGAGGTTGTTGCCCCTCGTTTTCTAAACAAATGAACTGTCCGAACTCACATAATTGCAAATTCTTGGCCCGGGAGGTTACACGTTATACATCCTGCAGCATACTGTTTGACGGCACGGCGATTGACGATTGCGAAACAAAGAAAAATAGCCGATGGTGCAGTGCTAGATTACAGCAGCTGTCATCAGATTCATCTTTCATTTCTTTTTTTGTTTTTGTTATCGTTTTTCTAAGCGTGTTATCGCGTGCGTGAATCACGCTCTAGATCTTCATCGTCTAAATCTGGAGCCTAAAGACCCAGTACATCTGCGCTGTAATCCCGTTACCGTCCTACGCGAAATGCCCCCCTCTTATATCCAGTACACTAGACATGATCTTGTAATTTGTACGTTTCTGCACCGATGGCTGACGTCTCCGCAACGCGCGCTCCCTATTCAAACACGCCACCAGCTTCATTAGCATTCCGCGAAGACGATCGGCAAGTAGCGGCGAGGCTTTTTGAAGTTTTCCAAACTACTCGCTCTTATTTCCCACCAGGATGCAAGCCTCTCCAGCTGCATACCAAGTGGACAAGTAGCAAAAAAAAAAAAAAAAATACAAGCTGGAAAAAAAAATATCAAAGCATTAGATGGAGACGTGCGATGAAGAAATGAGGGGGCGGTTTACCGCACATGGTCATCGATTCATGTCTATACCACTTTATCAGTAGCCCAGCAAAAGAAAAAAAGGAAGAAAAACTTCAAAAAAAAACATAGTGAAAGCTTACCGCTCCCATATTTACATACTGTATTTGAACAAAAGCAAAGTAGAAAAAGAAAAACAGGTTTGCCAATCGTCTTACCGGTAGATTGCTCGCAACACTGACAAACGACCGAAAACCTACAACGAAATCACGACGCAGAAGCGGCTTATGTTTAAGCAAAAGACTCGCAGCGCTCGAAGGAGAACAGCATAATAAGTCAGTTTGCGTTGTCGGCCCACTCAACCAGCTGAAACTTAATGGAACTTACAGAAAGGCAGCTACTGCACGTCAAGGCAACCGAACGTGGTCGTGATGAGGGGAGACATGCAATTGATGTACAAGTTTGGAAAGGCAAGAAAGAAGTTGAAGAAATAAAGCAAATAGAATTCTTAAAAGACACGATCGGCAAATGTAACCAACAAGTTTGAAACAAGACTTTACAACTTAGGTCTTCGGTTAGTTAGAAGTTTTTTTTTTTTTTTTCGAACGATAGGCCCCCTCCGAAAGTCTTTTCCTCGTTTGCTAACGTTAATAATATCGAAGTTTTTTTGGCCTCCGACGGGGGCTTGATCACCTTGGTTATTAATTCTGGATGTGTCGGTTAGATGCGCAGCTTCGCTGTGGTCACAAGGAAATGCCACCACGTCCGTCCAATGCGTATTGAAGCTCGTAATTCTTGTTTAAATAAAAAGAAAAAGCACACGCTCCAGAACACGACTTTTAGGTATGTCTTTCTCGAAGGCGGAAGATTGATTCAGTACACAACAAACAGAAAAGAGAGAGAAAGAGAGACAGAATAACCTTGCCTTTTCTAAAACAGGGTTTTCAAGCTTCATGACAAAGGGACGAGTCTAATTAAATTCCGGAAGAGAAACTGGCTGCTTTATGCTGCTGCCCACTTCTAGCAGATACCGGTAGCCTTGTCGCAATCCAGGCAGGCCAATGCTGCAATATCAGATACCGTAGCACTTACCAGCTCAAAGAGAATGTCGTGTTCATTTTGAAAGACAAACAACAAACGAGAAAGCTCGCCCCCCCCCCCTCTCTCCATTGCCGTATTACAAACGTAAACGTGATTGAGTTGCTTAAAGTTACACTCATTCCACAAGAAGCTAAAAAAAAAAAAAAAAAGGGACAAACATTTTCCGAGTTTTTTCTGCTTTGTTTGCGTTATGTGTGTGTGTGTGTGTGACTCATTCCAGTCCAGTACCGAAAAGGACTCTAACCAAACATGACATGGAGCATTATTAACAGAATAAAGGCATACTGCGGAAAACGGGATAACTGACTGGAATGCGTTATTTAGGCTCGTAATGGCGCCGAAACGCGCGTTTTCCAAGGAAAACACGATTTAATTGGCCCGAGCAATTGCGTTGCCAGTGTTCTAAAAAACAATGGAGCCAATTCTTCGGAGAAACGTCTTTTTAAGAAGCTGTTGAAAATGTGATTCTCCGGAAAGCGTGTAAGATCTGAGCATCGAAAAGAAAAATTCATTCAATTTTTGGTCTTTTTTAATCGGACAGTTCTAATTAATCTTTGGGCAGATTGCCCACCTTGTCAGGTATGTGTTAGTCATACGTTGTGTGAAGACCGGTCCGCGTTGATGTAACACGAAAAGTGGCTCCGAAAGATTCGGTGGTGGAACAAACACATGTAAAAAAAAAAAATAAAAATAAAGAAAAAGAATAAATAAAAAGCGCAGACATATAGTAATAAGCTAATTCATATGCGTATGTAAATAGTTCCCGCGTTCCCGTTTGGAGAGAGATGAATGTTAGGGCATTATCGAAGGGAGCTTTGGTTAGACATCCAACTTTGTCCGATCGGTCAGTCTGATTCGTAGAAAATTGTTGTTGCTGCATCTCGAACGTACACTAGACAGCGGATTTCACTTGGGGGAAGGGCACTATCAGCGAAAGGGGTTAGGTCGAACAATAACCATGTGTGGCTATATAGATTGGTCAGCGTGACAAGCGGTCGGACTTCAACCGGTTGTGCGCCATCCATCGATGGCGCACGATCATAAACGCCAGTTCTTCCTACGAAAAAAACAAAACAAACAAAACAAGCCCGACGCGAGCGCGGCCAGCAGCGTCAACCGATGATAATGAAGTGGACACTTTCCCCATCCTTTTGCTTGTGCCTTTTTTTTTTCTTCTTCGAATTGAAAACAGACGTTGATCATTATCTCGCAGCGAAAAGGAGAAAAAACTGCGCCTGTCGTACGCCCTATTGTCGCGTGTCGTTAGCTTTCACGGGACAAATCGATACCCATCGCATTTGTGAAGAGCGTCACGTGGTTTAAACGCACCTAAAGAAAAAAAAAAAAAAAAATAAATCTAAAGAAAATATTCAAATGATTTATGCGACGAGACACACAAGAAAAGAACACACACACACAACATGGTTATTCAATATAGTAAGAGGGTTGTATTTTTTTTTTTTTTTTTTAAATATAATAGCGGGGCAAGCTCCATCACACACGGCGGCACACAAACATTGATAAATCAAAAAAAAAAAAAAAAAAAAATAAATAAAATTATTGATTTTGTTTGTTTTGTTTTTTTCTTTCAAATTGAATGTTAGTTCTTTTTTCTTGGATTGACAACAAGGTTTCGCCCTGTCTGACCGTCCCGATATCTTGTGATATTTTCTATGTACATTATGAACAACGATGATTTCAATAGTATTTGTGAGGATAAAGACAAATTAGAAAATTACATTATGCACACGGAGAAAGTAGGTGATTTTTTGAAAATTGAATCTATGCAAAAGAGAGAATTTAGAAACATCACCTTTAACACATCGAGAAAAGGAATAGAAAAAAAAACAAAAAAACTAAACAAAACAGGCCATCGTTCTCCATCGATGGCTTTGATTTGAGAAAATTATATATAAAGAAAAGGTTGCGGACTGAGACATCCGTAACTGGAATGGCAATAGCTTTTTTCCTGTTGTTGTTCGAGGGCCATTTCAGAAAAGAAGAAAATAGCTTTTTCATTCCGTTCATCTTTTCAGAGAGGAATTGCAGACGCCTGTGGAGTTTGGCGAAAAACAGTGAAACCCAAATCCAAGGCTGGAAAAAACAAAAAAAAAAACAAAAAGAAAATATGAAAACATCTTTGGCCGGGCATCGAATTGATGCCCCCCGTTGTTTTCATTTCCCTCCTCCGCGTCTTCTCATTTGTTCGGTCGACTCTTGGTGGACCCGTTGAGCGAGAGAAAGGCAGACGTCCAGCTGGTTGAGATTTTTTTTTTTTTCTTGTTGTTGTGTCCATCTGCGAAAATAGCAAAAGAAAAAGAAAAAAAAAAAAAAAGGGCAACAGTTAATTGACTGAACCAAGTTGTTGTTTCTTTTGTTGCTTTTTCATGCAACGCCGAATCGTATATTGTGATGAGAACATTTGCGTTGACAATGCAATAGAAGCGAAATGTTATCTAACAGCAAAAAGACAAGGGCCTTTTCCCCACATATTTCGCCAACAGCAATCATGACAAAAGGGTCGGCTAAAAAAAAAAAAAAAACATTTCGTAGCGATCTCGTTTTCTAAAATTGTTTTTTTTTTTTTTTTTTTTTTCTTTCCCTGCGGCCCGCTCCCGCACCAACGGACAGATTCTTTATTTTGGCCTATTGCTTTTTCTCTTCCGTCTTCTTCTTATTTCTCTTTTAAAGTCGTTTATCTCGCAGCGGGGTAGGTGAAATGACAGAAATACTTTTAGAAAAAAATGCGGCCACCCGCCACCGGAGAGAGAGAGAGAGAGAGAGAGAGACAACGTAGAGAATAAAAGACGGACAACCTCCCCCTGCAAAGAAAACAAGCCTTGAAGAAAGTCTTTCGCCCCTTTCAAAATAAAAAAAATAAAAATATGTTCAGGGTAAAAAGACATTTTTTTTTTTTTTTTTCTCTCTTTGCTGCCTTCTTGATTTCTCGTAAACAGTTAAAAGGGCCCCGAAAAGCGCGCAGTTTTTGTCCGCTCTTTTGAACGGCCACAATTGGACAAAGTGGCCAGGGGTGACGTTCCGATTATTACAGTCGAATCGGCCCAACTTGCGCGTCGATCTCTGTGTGTCTAGGGTACGTTTCTCTTTTCCATTATTCTTTTCCAGTTTTTATTTGATTCATTCTTTATTGTCCCTTCTCTTTTTCTTTTTTTTTTTTTTTTTTCCTTTTAGGAAAAACGGCATTTGAAAATAAGAAAGAGACAAACACGGGAGGGCAGAATGACGACGAAGAAGCGGCGCACAATTTCGAATCGAATCGTAGAAAGAAAGAAAGAAAGAAAGAAAGAAAAAAAGAAGCGGAAAAGCGAACTGCGGCAATGCCGGAGAAATGGCGTCACGGTGTCTAATTGAATTCGTTCGAGGCTTTGCAGCTCGGCTGATGTAACCTCGCGTCAATAAGATTTAAAAGAAAAAGAGATAAAAAAAAATTTCAATGACAATTCGATATCATTTTCTCTCTGGCTGTTGATGAACGCCGGGTATTTTCCATTAGAAACTGCCAGTTCGGGACCTTTTTCCCCATCGAAAAAAAAAAAAAAAAAACAACAAAAAAACGTTCAAATTCGATGCGAAACACCGTACTCATTCGCTATGAAAAGAAGGAGAAATCAAAAAAAGAAAGGAGGAGTGGCGAAGAACTTGTTTTTCAGAGGCGTCACAATGAACACACAGGAAAAAAAAAAAAAAATGTTCCCTGTCACATTTCCCCCCCCCCCCCACAGATGGGGAGGGACAAACGAAAAGACAGTCCACGAATTCGAGAAATTTCACGCATGAATTTTTCAAGCTCACATGAAAAAGCAAAAACGACACGGACGTACAATCGTTGGAAATCTTATAAATGTGAAATCAAACATTATCTAAGAAAAGCATTTTTTTTTTTTTCTTTTTCAAAAATAAATAAATAAGAATTCAAGGAATATTAACAACACCTGCTCAACGTTCGGGGTGAAAAAAAAAAAAAAAAAATAAATAAATAAAAAATAATAGAAAGAATGCGTTCGGAACGAACCGGAGCAACCGGTTGCCCCTCTGGATTAAAAAAATAAACTAAAAAAAAAAATAATAATTTGCCCGGCATGATTTTTTAAAAAATTTCTCTTTCAATTCCCGCTCACTACATTCTACAAATCATTGCATTTGAAAAACGCCGCCAAAAAAAAAAAAAAAAAGTCCTCATTATCATTTCGAATTGAAACGATCGGAATGCCATGACGTATATTCATGTCCCTGGCTTTAGCGGTGCGCATCGAACAATAAAAAAACAAGTGACGGGTTGGGACCCCCCTCTCAAGTGAGACACCAAAAGAAAATAATAACAATAAAAATGAAGAAGGAACGTAGTCCAAAGCGGGACCTCCATTGTCGATGGCATCGTCGGCTTTTTATATGTTGAGAAAGGGGGGGGGGGGGGAGGCCCCCCCCCCCTCCGCGCGTCCAAGTTGACCAGCGGCAGTTGGCTCGTACCAACACATAAGACATGAACGGGAAGAGAAAGAGACTTTGACTGGAAGAATAGAGGGGAAAGGAAACAAAAAAAAAAATTGCGACGAGTCACCGTGCTTCTTCTCGCGACACAGGTAGATACAACGAAACGGACTTCTTACAAATCGAGTTTGTACGTAACAGATGAACAGACAGACAGAGAGAGAGAGAGAGAGAGAGACACGCACGGTGTGTAACTCTTAGTGTGAATGCATTGAGCGTGATGTCTATGACCTTCAATGGGAGGAAACGAAACGAAAATGAAAAAAATAAAAATAAAATGCAAGTCAAAGGAAAAAGAAGGATCCTGTTTATCGAACGTCCACTAACGGCAGCAACGAGACGCCAACAAACACGGGACAAGAAGAAAAGAATAAAACGGGCCAACAGAGGCCCACCTGTTTCACTGCTGGGGGCCTTCATTTTTTTCCTGATGGGGAATACAACAAAAAGAAGAACTGAAGAACACACCTGATAAAGAGGAAGTTAAGAAGCGCGTTTTCCTGGGACGCCCAGGAAAAATAAGAAAAACAAGACAAGAAAAAAATAGGATAATCACACAATCCGTGATTATAATCTAGCGTAGCAGCAACCATCACGACCGACAGTACTTTATGGAACTCTTATAGCCGACATTGCGTGTGACATTGTTCTCGACATTTGCCCATTTTAAGTAAAGAAAACGAGACAGTTCCCAAAACACAACGACGCGACCCCGAGACGGGTAAACACAAAAACAAAACAAAAAAAAAAAAAAAAAAAAAAAAAAAAAAAAAGGGAAATTTAAAATGCAATTTACCTGGAACACGACGAAAATGGGATGCATCTCTCCTCTTCTTCTCCAGAAAAAAAATTTAACACGAGTCTGGAATCGAATCATGACTAGGATTCCACACCCGCACAAACACAATCGGAAGACGGAAATTAAACACACACACACACACATCACACACACACACACATTAAAACTTGATGTGTTTTTTTTTGCTGGATATGTTCACTAATTTCATTCTTCTTCCCAAAATAATTTGTGTTTTGTTTTTGTTTGATTGTTTGTTTGTTTTTGTTTTTTTTTTTGGCACGGAAGAAACACGGATGATATAATATATATTCATGTTCATATTCATATATATATATATATATATATATATACTAGATGTGGAGCTGGAACTGGAACAAATCTGAACTACGTGTCACTTGATTTTTGCCCATTTTTTTTGTTTTTTTTTTGTTTTTTTTGTTTTGTTTTGTTTTAGTTTTCACACGTACTCGGATGGAACGCATGAAAGGGCCGGAGATTCACCTCCGCCAGCCGTGTCGTGAGGTGGCGTTTCATTTCCTGACGAACTGTTAGCCTGGTGATCGACCGCGTAGGCGTAGCGGCGCTGCGGACGCTGTTGCTGCCGCGACGGAAGCGGCGGCAAGGGCCGCTTGCACGAGCCGGAAGAGCCGTCGTCTCGCATGGAAGACGAGACACCGCCCCGCGAGAAGGCGGCCGACAACAGCTGATGATGGTGAGCAGCAGCAGCAGCAGAAGCGGCTGATGCTGATGCTGCGGAAGCGGACACGTCGTCCGCTAGATAATGCAAAACGGGCACAGTTTGCTGATTATCGGGGATGACCTGGAGGGCGACTGGCATCAGATCGCGGGCTCTGATCATCTGCTGCTCTTGCAAGCTGCGCGAATGCTGATGATGGTGGTGCAGATGATGGTGGTGGTGGCAGCAGTGCTGGTGAGGCGGCAAACTGTGCGAAGATCCGTGACTTTCGCTGCCGACTCGCGGGCGAGGCCGGCACTGTTGGCTTCCGCCGGCCCACTGCATCAGCTGTTGATGGTGCAACGAGCCGCTTCGATCCGAGTGAGATAAATCCGAATAATAGGCGCTACTGGGCGTCGATGCGCTGCAATTACTGCTGACGGCGTCGTGTTCCATGAGGATGACGCCGCGTTCCAGCGCGTAGCCGGCGTTCTCGTAGGTGCCGTCGCTCAACAGCCTGCGCAAGTGCAGCGTTGCCGCCAACGAGGACGTTTGCGGCTGTTGCGGGTGGGGCGGATGAGGGGGCGGCGGCATCATGACGTGGTGCGGCTCGCGGATCTCAGAGTACGTGTTCAGGTGGTAGATGGGCGACGGCCTGTGCACCGTCGATCCGGCAACGCTGTTCAGTTCGGCGTAGACGGCGCTAATGTCGTCCGATTCATCCGCACCGTACGGATGTTGGCAGTAATCCGAATCGTTGCATCCCGAGCCCGTCATCTTCCGCCAGAGTTTCACCCTCCATCCGGTGGCCGTTTCGGACGGCTTGGTTTTGGCCGTCTGCTTTTGCAGCTGCTGCATCGGATGCGGCTGGCCGGCAGAGTCCGTCACGACGTTCATCGTCGGCGTTTCCAATCGCGGGCGGCCGAGCGTCGACGTCATCGTGCCGTTCGTTTCGGCCGGCTGTCTGGCCGTGTAACTCTTCGGCATCGTTTCCATGCCGCTCAGTTCGCTAGCGTTCGATTGGACGACGCCCTCCTTACCTTCGCCCACCATGTAACCAACCGGAAGCGTTGGGCAGGATCCTTTAAATAAATAAATTTTTAAAAAAATTTTGTTATTTGAATTCAAGAAAGTGTTCCATCAAGATAAATGTCTCAAACGGAATCAATCTCACCTCCTCGTGGTAGAACCTTGAACCTGGATCAATCCGGACGACAATAAAAAAGAGAAGACGGCCAGAACATAACAAGAAAAAAAAAAAAAAATAAAATAAAATAAGGAATTAGTTTTTTATTTAAACGGATCAGGGAGACAGTGGCTTAACATTTCTAAGAGGGGGGGGGGGGAGAGGTTTTCATATTTTTCAACTCTACATGTGTGTGTGCGTAGGTTTTCATTCACATTGTACATAAGCTGCGAGACGCTGTGTCCGGATTATCATTCCGAATTACAATGAAATGATGGGACGGCCTTTTTTTTTTTTTCGGATTAGAAGGGGGGGGGGGGGACGCAAAACTGACAAGCGGACGTTATGTTGGCCATCATTCGCAGGGACAAAAAGAAAAGTCGACAAAGAACGTATAGTCCTCCAGAATTTCATTTTTCTATAAACACCAGAGAGCTTCTTACGTGTCTGATCAATTGCTCTTAAACGTACACCAAGATCCTGAAAGAATAACGACGTGCGTGTACACACAGGTTGGTACATTTGAATAATTAAAAAAAAAAAAAAAAAAAAAAATAGAGAATCATTTCTAAATCAATAAAGTTCAACAAGACTCTATGTTTATAGCCGCCCCATTCGAAAAACACGTCCAATCGTTGTGTATAGAACTGACATCCGGCGCGCATCGACATCTAATAACCGCCCACGCTCACGCGTCACGACTCGTTGGCTACACAACATTCGTGTCAGTTGGATGGAATTAAACAAAAAGAATAAAGAAAAAAGGGGTTATATATATACATACTCCTTTGGGGGTCACTGCACGTAGCGAGGTACGCATTAACGTCATCATATCCCCTTGATACAAATACGGCAGGGCACACAGAGAGAGAGAGAGAGAACATAGGCGGAGGGAGAGAGATTAAAACAGGATGTTCATTGATGGGCACAGCGGTGACCTCTTCCCGTACGTATATAGAAGGAGACATGTAAAGGTTAACAATACCAGGCCGGGAATGGATAACAAGAATGGGCTCTCACTACTTTTGTTTTCCACGTTTGTCCCTCATCCCTCCCCCCCCCCTTACTTTCCCTTCATATTATGTAGGCACAAACTGTAATGGGATTGATATGGCGTGATGTAGGCCTATATACAGCGTCCCCCTAATGCGTGCGCTATTAGGGGCTTGGACGAGGGCCCCGAAATAGATTGGACCCACGTTTTTCGATATGAGAATTAAGAATAATAATTTAAAAAAAAAGACAACTGAAATTGGCTTTTTTTTTTTTTCTTGATGTCCGAGTTGCTTTGCTAATGACCGTAGCTCACACGAGGTCGTTTTGATTCGAAGGGCTTGGACGTGAGGGAGAACGAGTAACAAGCCTCGTTGTTATTCTAATGTAACGTCAACAATTTCACGAAGCCGTTTTTCATTGGGTAACGCTAAATTCTGAAAAGCCATTGCAACTGCACTCATTGTCATTCATTTTCTTTGGCTTATTTGATTCCCCCCCCTCCCCCTTTTTTTTTTTTAAACTTATTTTCGTTTGCTGATCTATTCAGACAACGCCATTTTCGCTCGGCGCATAAGAGACATGATGAAATCGGACCGCACCCCTTTTTTTTTCTTTTTTGTGATTGCTATAGTTTCACAACAAGACACGCGTCTCAGCTGCCATGTCGTACATTTCCACGCACGAGAAATAGAAAAAAAAAAAAAAAAAAAAGGGCAAGACAGCCGGAATGAGCTTTTGCCTTCATCAAATTGCATAGAGCGGGATTATTAGTCCTCCCGTTTCGTGTAGCCGCATCTAACAAAAGAGGAAAATAAACGAGGCTCGTGCACAGCGGAATAATATGTAAAATAACAAGGGATCCAGCTCAAAAGGATGTGTGTGTAAAACAACGTTAACGCTCTGCTTGGGCTGATGATGATCGACTCGGAAGTCGTGAATTTCTGAACTGCAACAAAGGGGGGAAAAATAAAACAAAACAAAAAAAAAAATGGGATGCCACAAAATAACGAACCGGACACACGATTATTTTTTTCGTTGTGTTCTTTTTTTTTTTTTTTTTTTAGGCAATCAAACGAGTTTTTTTTGGGGTTAGGCGTGAGAGCCGTTTCGGTGACGTGCCGATTGAGGGGCGCGTTTCGTCTTTTTCAAACAGCCGCCGACAATTTCTCGGCCCGCAAATGATTCAAACCCCGCCCATTGATTGGATTTCTCAGAAAATTGACTCTGTTTGTTTTTTTTTTTTTTTAATACGCATTTCCGAGGCAAAAAAGAACAAGATCAAAAGAGAAGGAAACAAAATTTAGATTGATCCAGCATTCACCTTTTCAAACAGGGCCCAATCTTTAATGAATAAACAAACGCACTTATTCTCTTTCGTTCCAATCACGTCAGAGTAACATCTGTTTTGACTCGTGTTTTTTTTTGTTTTTTTTTTTCTATTTACGTGTGTCTGAAAAGCATTTCTATAAGAATACGAAAATGAAAAAAAAAAATAAATAAATAAAAAGAAACACTTACCGGCGGCATTTGAGGGCGGTGATCATCAGGACGGCGCCCAACATGGCAGAGACGAGCGCCACGACGACGAGCATCGGCACCCAGGTATTCTCGCTGCTCAATTCTGCATAGAGGTTTCAATGTCGCCACAGCAATTCATATAAACAAATAAAAAGAAGAGAAATTAAAATGACTGCCTTTAAAAAAAAAAATAAATAAATAAATAAAAAATAAAAAATGCATTTTTTCTTTTTCAAAATATACAATTCCTCTATATTTAGTGTGTTATCTTGAGTGATCGCTTCATCCGCAACGACGAGAGGGAATACATTATCCTCGCCAACGAAAAAGAAAAAAAAAACAAGACAAAATCAAAACAAAAAAATTTCTATTGGGGGTCCAATGTCGCCGGTGACATCCGTTTATGACCTACCCATCTTTTCTGTCCCGACTTAACAATAAAAAAAAAAAAAAATACACAGGTTAAAAAGGAAAAGAGAGACAGAAAAAAAAAAAGAGCAAAAACCCATATAATATTAGTGACGTCCATCAAAACATTTTTTTTTTTGAAAGGCAAAAAAAAAAAAAAAAAAAAAAAAAAAAGAAAATGTAATTCTTTTTGGCGATCGTATCCAATTCGAGGCAAAAGATCTTCACATTTCTTTTTTTTTTCTTCTTCTTCTATTAAAGTTGCGCACACACGATTTTCAATGGCTCATAAAAAAAAAAATAGATAAATAAAGAAATGAAAAAGAAAATGAAATGCATTGACAAGAGGTGCGTTTGAAAAAAAAAAAAAAAAAACGCAGCAGGAGTAGCCGAAGCGCCCACCTTTCAAAAATCTATAACTGAAGTTGATCAAGGGACCTTTTTTTTTTTTTTTTTTTTCAAAAAATTGCTTCGACGACAACACAACACCATGTCCTCAAAAGGTGGGTGCATGACAAAGAACGGGGGGGGGGGGAGAACAAATAGAACCCGATAGCAATTCACCTTCAACGTACATACATTTAAAGGTTGAATAAAGTTATTGAAAGAAAAAGGGGTGGCAACATGGAGATGGCATTAGTACCAGATGAAAAGAAGCCTCTCGTAAACAAGAAACTTCTATTTCATTTGTGTGTGTGTGTTCGTAAACAGGAAAAAAGAAAAAGGAGGGTTCGAACAACAAGTGAACACTTCCACACTGGCAGGCGAATCAATAAAAAGAAAAGAAGGTAGGCTTGTCTAACTCATCAATAGACTTGTTTACTCTCTCTCTCTCTCTCTCTCCCGGACCAATCGTGTTTCACTCCCCTTTCAATCATGTTTTTGAAAAAAAAAAAAAAAAAAAAGAAGAGAGGCCTAGAAATGAATAGAGAAATAGGGGAGGACATAGTACTTTTATATTGACACTAACAAGAAAATAAATCGTCTATAAATAGAGAGAACGAAAAGCTTTTGGAATAGAAGAACGGCACACGGTAGAACGTTCGAAAACAAAATTTAAAGAAAAAAAGCCTTTTTTTTTCCGACTACAAACGTGGGGTGATTGAAGAGACGACGTTTAATGCAATTACCGGTGCCGAGTTGTTTCCCGCTGTGCGACCAGCTGCTGTTTTTATTGCGATCTGTCATGAAGTACTCCCCCCCTTTGCGCTCTCTTACCCATTTAAAAAATAAACCAGGGCCACTATTGGATTGCTAATCAAATTTCTTTCCTCTCTCTCTCTCTCTCTCTCTCTCTCTCTTTAAAAAAGAAATCACAATAAAAAAGAAAAGGAAGAGAAAACGAACGGTCAGTATGCTAACGTGGTCTTCAGGTATATAGAAAAAAAAAACAAAAAACAAGAGAAGCTCTTCACGTATTTTTTTTTAATGGAACGCAACCCTCCAAAAAGAGAAGGAAGAACATCAGCATACACACACACAACTCATTTCTTTATTTTCATCCGAGAAAGGAAATGAAACACACCGAGTCCGAGTAAGAGGGGGGGGGGGGGTTTATATATATATATATATATAAAGACAAGCTGCACTACATACGTGGAGTTCTGTTGGGACTGAATTATGAATAGAACTGTGAGCGGCTGTCTGGCATTATCAAAGAAAAAAAAAAGAAAGAGAGAGAGAGAGAGAGAGAGACGGTTGTATAAGACGAGTCTGATGGAGTAGAAAAACTTGGAAAAGTTCAATCAACAAGGGAGAAGAAAAAAAAAAAAAAGGTTCTAACCCCTGGTGAACTTTGGTCCTTAAAAGCTCGTACCCCCCCCATCTACAAGATCTTTTTCCTTTTCTCTTTTATGTATCATAAATAACGAACCAATTAAGCTCGTGATGAATAGCTCCGACCCATCTTTTCCTAACCTTTTTTTTTTATTGAGATAGAGAGAGAGAGAGAAAGAGGGAAAGCATAGACAATGCGAATCTCCATAAGCGAATGTATACAAACAAGGTGATGATATGCATCTGTTGCTGATTTTCTTTTCTTTGTTGCTATTTTGCAACGCTGTATTAACAGCGGACGAATCACAAATGGGGAAAATAAGATTTTTGATGGAAATAAAAAGACGAGCCGTCAAGAGACACATCCATTGACCAAATAAAATATAAAAAGGATTTGTAAAAAATGAGACAAGAGAAAAAAAAATAAACAAACAAACAGGTGAATGCGATCGTCAAAAGCTATAAACAATTCCTGTTACGTATATACGCTGCCATCAATAAACGATTTATCTATACGACATATCGCTCGCTATACGAATGAAGCAATTCAAAACACACACGCGGGGTGGATGATGGCGGAGTCTTTGGTCAGTTGTCAAGAAAATAGAACTTCATCGTCCATGCCTTTCTATATATATATATATATATATAACGCGAACAATGTCGTGCGTTGTAATAACAACCATCGTTTGTATAGCGAGTCTCCACAAGATGAAGAAAAGAAAAACGTATCGATGAATAATAGATGAAGTAGGAAAAAAAAAAAGGAATATGAATAGATAAAAAGGTATATACATCTCTATAAAAAAAAAAAAATAAATAAGATACCAAACGAGGCATCAAGGGTGTCTGTTGAGTGCCTCTATATTCGAAAAAATATGTATAAATATAAAAGAAAAGAAAAAAAAAGGGTCAGGATATAAACACATGCGATGGCATGTAAAAAAAAAAAAAAAAAAGAAAATTTCACATGTTTTCTCTTCGAAAGAAAATTGAGGCTCGAGAGCGAAACAAACGTGATCTAATCAAGCGTGTAACAGTTCCGACAAGGAGAGGGAGAGATATTTGAATTATCCCTATGAAAGAAAGAAAAAAAAAAAAAAAGATACAAGTGCAAACGCACACAAACATAACGTGGGGGGAAATGTATTCTTTCTTACATTTCAGGTAATGCGCAGACGGGAAAACAACGGAGATGAATACGCTTTTGTTTGCGTGTTGTGCCGACAAGAGAAGTTCTATACACAAAATGGCCGATCTCTCTCTCAATGTTCTATTCAACGCAAGAGAAAAAGAAGAAGAAGATTGTTTCAACATGACTACATCTTTCTTTTTTTTGTGTGTGTGTGCCCTGCTAGGAACCGACGGATCTAAATAATCTCTTTTGGCAAATTTAACAAGTACGAACGGTTCTTATCTTGTCCATACGTAAGCAGGCGTGTGATGAAAACATATTCTTTTCTTCTTCTTCTTTTTTGTGTGTGTGCCCCGTCTTGTTGCACGTTAAGGAAAATGACGCAAACAAAAGTTTGGATCCCCCTTTTTCTTTTTATGGATTTTTTTTTTTCTTTTTTTCTTTTTTTTTTTTTTTGAGAGAGTCGAACCGCACGATGCCGATCATGCCCGGCCATCGTGAATAGACAAAACAATGTGAACAACTTGAGCAAGGAGAAAATAGAGGAAAACAAAACAACAGGCAGATATCTACATTATCGTTCCTTATTGCTTCATTTGCATGCAAGATTGTTCGCAGTTCGCGTTCTTTCTCTCATGTTTTTTTTTCTTTCTTTTTTTCTAAGCTGACGTTGCAATGAATGTCAAACCGGTCCATGTGAAAAAAAAAAAAACGAAATCGCAAAACACAACCCAGAACATATCATGGGCAAGTTTTAAAAGATGATATCCCTCAATTTCTCGGGGATAAAAGAATGTGTGCGTGTGGTGACAAGGCGTTGGAGAGAACATGCATCCATCACAGACTAAACGTATTTATTTTAGAAAAGCAATGGAACATTGAAAAAAAAAAAAAAAAAAGAAAAGAAGTAGACCCGAATACAAACACAACACGCCCGTTATTGTACACCTTCCAACACTTGGCCTCCCTCCTTCAATTCTGCGGTTGAATCTAAACAAGAAGAAGGAAGCCCCACACTAACCAAACCCCAACCCAAAAATTGAACTGCACACACAACCCACAACCCCAACTCCCCGTCCTAAAAGGAAACTGCCATGTTTGTTCGCGGTCGGGAAACATAGACTATGTCTACTGTATGTGTGTGTACAAAACTGATACATTCACGCCAACATGGCGGATGCGTACCTGCTGGCTGCTGTTTTTTTGTTGTTTTTTTTTGAACCGAAACCTGAGAGGGGGGTGGAGGGGCCATGTCAAAGGCTATAGAAGAAGGTTGACAGACAAGACGGACAACGCCTACTTTTTTTTTTTTTTTTTTTTTTAACTCGCGCTCCTCGTTGTGCATCAGACACCTGGTCAACAGAACCCTCCGAAAATAAATAAAATCATTTCCTTTGAAAATTCAAAAAAAAAAAAAAAAAAAAAAAAAAGAGCCTTGAACATCCATCAGCTGTTGCAATCGTCATGTTATACAATTGAAACGAAAGGTGTCAAAGAAAGGTGGAGACAAACAAACGCGAATTTGAGGATTTCTTCTTTTGTTTTGATTTTTAATTGGAGAAAAAAAAAAAAAAAAAAAAAAAAGATGGCGAGGACACATAAAATAAGAGACAACCCTAAAAGAAGAGAGGACGATCGTGTGTGTAGGAAAATATAGTACGAGGAGGAATGCAAACAGACAGCTGGGTTAATAACTAATTACGTGGAGTGAATGGCTAAGCAGCACGAGGGGGCTGATCAGCTCCCCATCATCGGGTCTGACAGTTCAATCTTTGAGATAGTCATCGGGGGCCCACAAAACAACAAGGGCCGGACCGTGAAAGAAAGAAAAAAAAATAAATAAAAATAAAAATAAAAAAGCCAAAGAGGAGAAGGATGATGAGAGTAAGAGGCGAAACTATAAAAGTAGTAGGTAGATGGATAGATTGGGTAGAGGAGATACGTCCTATGTAATAATAGTTAAGAGCTAAAGGAAAAAAAAAAAAAAAGGAAAAGAGAAACAGACAAGAGAGAGAGAGGGGGGAGGCATATCAACCGTCATCACCTCTCCGTGCGGACTCGACTTTTTTTTTTTTTTCTAAACTTTTTTTTTTTTTTTTTTTTCATTGTGATGTTGGGAAATGAAATGATAAGACGGTGGCCGAAACAAGACGCTCTTCTTTTTCGCTAATGGGCTAATTCGCTCGAGTCAAACATTTCGCGGCCCCGATTGCAATCTCAACAAATCAAAAGATGCCGAGCACTGGCGGCTTATTATTATTTTTTTTTCTTTTCTTTTCTCGATTCAAAAGGCAAATGAGGAAAAGGGGTGGAGGGGTGGGGGAAGAAGAGAACGGAGGAGGGCACCAAAGTAATCAACATCTCAATGGCTTCATCTCGTAGACGATGATTGGATTGGAAACTGGTAAATAAGAACGAAGGGAAGCCATTCGTGCCAATTGCCACACACACACACACACACACACACACACACACACGCACACACAAAAAAAGGGGGTAGCGGTGGCGCCACCTGTACAACTGTTTCACCTCTTTCAATTCTATTAGTTTACACGTAAAAAATATTTTTTTCTTTTTTTCTTTAAAAAAAAAAAAAAAAAAAAGGAAGAATATTTTGCCTTTTTATTTGACTAGTTTGCCTGGACATTTGAGAAGGCGTGAATATAGGCTCCGCATGACGGCCCTCTGCCAGTACGAGAGAGCATCGTAAAAAAAAAAAAAAAAAAAAAAAAAACTGAAAGAAGAGGAGAGGAAAAGAAAGATGGCGGGTCACGCAACGATGAGGTGCGGTTTTTCTCTCTCTTTTTTTTTTTTTTAAATCCTTTGCACACCTGGAGCACGAGCCAATCAAGCGGCGGGAACAACACCCGAGAGAACATTCCCGCGGGTTTTCTTTCCTTTTTTTTTTTGCACAACAGCAGAGCCAAACAACAACAACAAAAAAAAAAACACATCGCATCGGAATGATGATCTTATTTTTTTTTTTTTTACGACCGCGACTTTGTGAAAAAAAAAAAAAAAAAAAAAAAAAAAAAACTATTTTCAAAATGGCAGCAAAGAGGACGTGCGGGAATAAGAAGACAAAAAAAAAAAAAAAAAAAAAAAAAGATGGCAGACTCAATCAGCTCATTGGGCATTCAAGAAAGCGGTTCGGTGGCGTGTGGCGGGTTGGCCCTTTTAAATAGACAAAAAAAAAAAAAAAAAAAAAAAAAAGAACTAAAAACTAAACAATGCACCGAGCGTGTGTTCTATATTTAAAATGTATGACTACCAAATGAGCGAGAAAACGCCAGTTTTGGACTGAACAAACAAACAAACAAAAAAAAAAAGTCTGAAATATTTTGTTTTTTTTGTTTTCGATTGCCCAAGAAAAAAAAAGAAAAAAAAAAGAACAAAACTTGCCGCTGTTGTTTTTTTTTCTTCTTCTTTTATTCATTTCCCCACGTCCACTCGCATTTGATTTTTTTTGTTTTCACGCAAAGTTGATGGCGACTGTCTGACTCATCGCCAAATATGGACGACTCTTTCTGTTTGAAGAATGCCAGCTAGACACGTATATACAAAAGTCCCCCCCCCCTCTCCTTCAAAGTTCGTTCGTTTTTTTTTTTGTTGTTTTTTTTTCCCGATGGCCGCGGGTTCATTTTCAAAACAAAAAAAAAACAAAAAATGATTTCGTTTGCGTCATTTTTCTCGTGTTTTGTTTCAACTCCCGAGGCGTTTGAGAGCCAATCTGAACTAAAAAAACAAAAAACGAGAAGTGGCTTGTCTCATGCAAAAGAGGAAGATTTCAAAAAAAAAAAAAAAAAAAAAGGGGGGGGGGGGGGGAGAAAATCACCTGTACAAAAGAAAAAAAAAGACATCGAAACCACTCGCCCTGGTATTATCTCAAGTGGCCATTAAGACGCCTCGTTGGGAGCGGTAATTGACACATCATCGCCTCCAGGCCGCGACTTCTTCTACACAACATCCAGCCACCTCCCCCTCCTTCTCTCTCCCCCCCCCATTCGAAAAAAGAAACACTTGCACCGACAGTTCGTAACATCTTCATCTCTCTTTTTTTTTTTTTTTTTTTTTCAAAGTTAAGTTCCAAACGATGTTTAAACGCGTGCAACCTCAACGGCTGCCAGATTTATTTTTCAAAAGCTGCAGCCAAAAATCATCAGGTCAAATGGTTCAAGAAAAGCGAGTAATCAACCAACAGTTGTTTACCCTATTTCTTTTTCTTTTTTGTTACAATGTACCATAGTTTTTTTTTTGTTTTTGTTTTTAAAGATAATTATCTTTATTTTTTTTTTTTTTTTTTTTTTAAGGGAGGGCGGATGGATGAAATCGGTTCACGCAAAGGGTTAAGGGCGCAGACCCCGTAGTTTGGCCACAGCCTTTATTAGGGATGGCGGTATGCCGCGGGATCACGTTTTTTTTTTTTTTTTTATATGAAGTCAAAAGAAATCATCATCAACTGTGTCATTTTGTTTGAAAAAAAAAAAAAAAAAATTCCGTTTCATCATTTCGAATTTTTGCGAGTGTGTTTCCTTCTCGTGCAAACGCTAGTTGTAATAATAAAAACAAAACAAAACAAAACAAAAAACATTGTAACTGGGCGTTAGCCGATATCGAGAGATGCAGAGTGTTGAACAGCTGCGTACACCCCACCCCCTCCTCAAAAAGCGGGGAAGAAAAGGTGGCAAGAAATTCCCGGAGGCTGGTCAAACACCGAAAAGCTGTCAAACATTTTTTTTTTTTTTTTTTTTTTAAAGAGAATTGCTGACTGTCGAGTGTGTGTGTCTATTCTTTTCTCAAAACAAATTCGTGAAAAGCGCATCTCCTTTCGGTCTTTATCACATTTTAATTTGTTCTTTTTCTTCTTCTTCCCTTCTCTTTTTCGTCCGTGTTTACGTTTGGCTCTCTCTCTCCCCAACTCTTTTTTTTTTTTTTTTTTCCATCATCATCATCATCATCATCATCATCAACCATTGCTATTCTTTAGAATATTATATATATATATATATATACTGGATTTTTTTTTTTAAATTTCTCTTTCTTTTTGGTGGCAAAAGGCAGGGTATATAATGCGTGTGTACATACAACCGCTGCAGGTCATGTTGTGTGTGTGTGTGTGTGTGTGTGTGCGTGGTGTTATTTTACCTGGCGTGATGCGCGTCGGCGGCGCCCGGCTCTAAACAAAGAGGCCAAGCCAGTCCCAACAAGTATTAAAAATTATTTTCGAAAAAAAAAAAAAAAAATATATATATATATATATCTTGCTTCTCTCTCTCTCTCTCTCTCTCTCTCTCTTTCTCTCTGTGTCCCGAAAAGAGGCTATAATACAAAATAAAAAGGAATAAACAGAGAGAGAGAGAGAGGACAGAGAGATGGAACAAATCATAAATGAACAGAGGTAAAGCCATCGGAAAAAAACAAAAAAAGAGGGAGAAATTGGGAGATGTTTGAAAGAAGAAAACGATGGTGCGCTTAGAGCGTTGTAACGTTTCACGTCTTCATCTTCGAAAAAAAGAAAAAGAAAAAAAAAAAAAACGAAAGAGATAGACATCAGGGGAAACGCGAGGCTGCGCGTGAATTATAAATAACAGCGTGCAGCATCCCCCCTTTTTATTTTTTTTTATCGAGTTCTCCTCCCCCCCCCATCTCCGCCTTTTCAAGTTCCTTTGCGTGATTTTGTCTTATATAACAAAAACTATCGATAATCTTTCGGGCAAAAAAAAAAAAATAAAATAAAATAAAATAAAAAAGAAAGTTTGATGAAAGAAAATTAACTTCAGCTATAACAACACAGACGGCCCCGTGACGTCTACAACAGGAGAAAGAAAGAAAGAGGCTTTTCAATGACGTGGGCTTTTTTATATATATATATCCTTCCCACTCCAGTTGCATATCTATTTGATTTACTACACTACACACAGAGATGGAAAAAAAAAAAAAAAAGGAAAATTTGATCAGGATCATCCGGTCAGAATCCGGCACGACCTGGACAGCCTACACACACACACACATCACGATAAAACGAAAACATATATATATATATATATATATTTTCGTTTTTTTTTTTTTTATAATGAATGCTGTGTATATAGACGAAAGAGGATCAACAGAAAAAAAAAAAGAGGGAGCCTCAAAACGTACAGAGTCCCATTTTTTTTTTTCATCTATTTTCGACTGTGTGTGGGAGTCTGATGGGGACCAACAATAACACCGACGGAGGCCAAAACATTCACGGAGGAAAAAAAAAAAAAAAGAGGGAATCAAAGACCATCCATCACCGTCGAAGAGAGCTGAAAGCTATAAGGCCAAACAGCTACACACACACACACACACAAACACACAAAAAAAAATATATAAGATTCTTTTCGTGTCTTTTGTATTTTCGATCTCGGGGAACCCGCCGGATCTGGAGGCGCCTCCGCACGTCTTTTGCGCACATGAAATAGAGCGATCGAAAGAATGGGGGGGGGGGGGATCTTCTTTTTTTTTTGTTTTGTTTTGTTCTGTGTTTTGGAATAACGCACGGGTGTCGGCATTGCTCCTCCCTTTTTTTTTTTGTGATGTTTGGCCTTCCTTGTTTGTTGACGCCCGTGTTTTGTTTTTTTGTTTTGTTGCAGCTGTCGCTCACACAGCGCAAATATTTAAGTGCGCAGCCAAAATATATATAGATGTAATGCGCATGAGATTGTTTTTTTATTTCGGGTTTTAAGCAAAAAGAAATAGATGATTGTAAGGTGCCTTCAAATATCTTTTTTTGCTACTGAAATCAAGGAGAATTCAAAGTTCGTTTCCCGCTGTTTCAATTCAAATTCAATTCAGAGTTGAATGTCGGGTTCGTTAGCGCATCGTTAAATTAGCCGGGAATAAAGAAAAATATATATGTAGAGAGGGATAGAAATAGAGCGATTAAGGTTAGGACAACTGGTCGTTAACACACACACACACACACATCGTTCGAAATGAAAAGATGGCGACCTTGCTCTGCGATAGGTAATCGCGTGAGATACAAAAGCAAAACAGGGACCCATTTTCTTCCTCTTTTTTAGATTGGACACTTTAATTACATTCTCGCCCGTATTTATATATATATAAAAAAAAAAAAAAAACAACGCCTAGATGCGTGTTTGAATCCGTTTCAAATTCGCTCCTCTCTTCGAAATTCACCTTGAATTATTAAAACACGCAAAATACGGCCCTCCCCTCCCCACACCACAATTTCAAAGTGAGTTTAACACCAAACTCGCATTACTTCATTTCATTCGTCGATTACAATCGCCTGCTTAAAAATTAAAACCAGAAGCTCATTTCATTTTCAAAATCCACCGCTCGAAATGGCCCAATCCCCCCCCCCCTTCTCCAAAAAAAGCGCATCAAAATGGGTTCATTTAAACGTAAAAAAAAAAAAAAAAAAAAAGAGTCAAGTTTTCTCTTCTTTAATTACTAGCGTTTGTTTCGCTACAGACGTGGTCTGGATCTCCCCCCTAAAAAAAAAAAAAAAAAAAAAATACGTGCGTTTGGAAAGCTAACAAGGCGCGACTGACGAAAGAACCGGCGGGAGCTTCTTCAAGCGCATAATAGAAAAAAGAAAGAAAAAGAAAACGAATGATGGAAAGAAATGGCTGCTGTGTATACACATGATGAAGTGTATGTATGTATGTATGTGTATATATATATATATACGCTTGATGTTTATATAAATACCGTTGAAAAAAGAAAAAAAAGAAAAGAAGGCAGCCATACAGAAGCCAAAATAAGGTCTAGAGAAAGAAAAGAAAATAGATGGAGCCACATGCTCTGATTGAGGTGTCTTGTTATTTTGCTTTTTTTTTTTTTCTACAAAACACAAAATGATGTTTTTTTTAAAAAAAAAAAAGGGCACGCGGATAATTTCCTCTACCGAAAATTACTTGATATTGAGTCTGTCTTTCTCTTTCTTTCTTTAAGAAAAAAAAAAAAACACGAAAACATGGGGTGGAAGGGTTTTTGAAAGAAAATGGGCAACGGGAAGTCGGCGAGGTCAGCCGGAGCAACACCTCTAGCGTGACAGTTCTTCTTTTTTAAATATATATATATATATATATATTTTTTTTTTAAATCGTGCCACTTATTTTCACTACCTACCCGCCCAGTCTGTTCCAGCAAACTTATCCAAGTTAAAAAAAAAAAAAAAAAAAGGACTTTGAGGTTTTAATATTCCGCTATTTTTTTTTTTTCAAATCCCCGCCCACTTTCGAGTTCGTGCTTCATTCTTAAAAAAAAAACCGCAAAAAAACTAATGCGTTTTTTTTTAAACTTAACAACAACAAAAAAAACGTTGATTCAAAATTTTGACACGATAGCGGCCCCCCCCCCCCTAAAAAAATGGAGGATGGCAACTTCTTCATCTAGCGATTTGCTCGTTATTAAAAAATAAATAAATAAAACGGGTCCTACCTGAATTGGGCAGGAGATCGATGGTGCCGTTGAGCGTGGCCCACTGACATAGCAGGCACTCATTGTCATCGTTACCGACCGTCGTCTGCTCCTGTGCAACCTGACCGAGTTGATTGAGCTGCTTGACCAGCTCGGTCAGCGTGGGCGGGACGGGCGGCGGCGGAGGCAATCGGGGCAGCAAAAACAGCGAACCCGATCCGCCCGATAGGTCGACGGCCAACGCCCTGTTCATCAGGGCGCAAGCTTCGGCCGGCAGCGAAGACGGAGAGGAGGAAGAGCTCGAAGGATGCATTCGATTCGATTGCCAGAAGCGACAGAAGTCATCGTCGTCCATCGAGGACGACGCACCGGGAGCTAATAAGGCCGAGTCCGATATGAAACCGGCATCGGGCCACGACGACCGCAGGGCAGTGTCGATGACGTCGACGCCACTCCACCAAGCCTCGTCCTCCATTTCGTCGAAGAGCGGGCCGTGTTCCAGCACCTCTTCCAGCACGGACGACATGCTCTGAATGAGCGACGTGCAAGGCCTCAACAGCTGCGCTAACAAGAACACGACCAGCCAATGCGGCCATGTTTGACGCCTTCGCCAAAGAGTGGCCATCTGCAAAAGAGAAACAACATTTTTTTTTTTTTTTTTAGAAAACAGCAGGTTAAACGTATCCCTTTCGTTCTGATTATATAGCGGCTAATAAAAAACAAAACAAAAATGGTATTTTGATTTATTCATACGGGGTGGGGAATGGGAGGGCCCAAGAAAACAAAAAGAAAAGTTGGACGTTTTCACTGTCATAAATAACACAACAACAACACACACACACACAAAAAAAAATGCTAGTTCTCTCACTGGCTCTGAACAGAGTTGAATATTCATGAACTCACTGGCCCAGGCACATCCTGACATGGCCCCCCTAAAAAAAAAAAAACACGGAGAACGAGAAGAAGAAGAAGAGGCCAGACACACATTGAATAATGTATAGAATCTACGCATCTCTTTCGGGGTCCGTTCGGTCCCATCATCTTTCTTCTTCTTCTTCTTCTTTAAAAAAAAAAAAATGTTAGAAACCGGCGACAAAAATATACCGGAAGAATTCAAACAATTAAAAACTACTGGCTCATCTTTCACAGTTCATTCCCCCCCCCCCAAAAAAAAATCGTGAATGTGTATAAAAAAAAATTGCCGCGGGATTGCGGCAGTGGTGTATACCGGAGGCTATACATAGTAAAAAAAAAAAATAAAGGGCGAGTTACTAGATATAGAGCGAGAAAGAGGCCCTCTCTCTGTATATATATATAGGCTATATATATATCGCGGTAGTAGTATTGATCATTCACTTGTGCGCCGAGCAATTTCCCCTGAGAGACGCTCTATATATATATGTGTGTGTGTGTGTACTCAATAGACGACTTTCGGCCCCAACTCCCGCCCCTCCAGTTTATCCCGACACCCCCCTCTGTTTTTAGACGCCTTCTCCAACTGTAAAAAAAAAAAGAGACGGGCGTATAGAGAGAGAGATGGCAATCAAAGAAAGAGCATCAGAGCAACGATGAAAGTAGATGTCGTAACAATCAAATTGAAAATACGTCCACTAGAGTTTGAGTAGTTTTCTTTTTTTTTTTTTTTTAAATACATCAATATTTATGTATTTTTTTTTTTGGGGGGGGGGGAATGCCTTTCGTTTGATCCATTCGCATCTAATGAAATCAAATGGGTTGCACACGCATAAATGGATCTCTATAACTCTTTTGGACCCGGGGCTTTATAAAGAAGCCATCCAAAAGGCTGGGACTGACGTGGCGCGCGGTTTTTCAAATCGCGTAAAATACAACAATAACAACGAAAAATGGGGTGGGGGAGGAGGACGGGATAAAGCTGGAGGAAAATAGAGTGGGCCAAAAACTCAACGACGCGAGCTTCTTAATGGCCTGGGCCAGTATATAGGGAGAGATGTGCGGTTCTCAACCGACTAATTGACGTTAACAAGAAAGAAAGATCGCGCCATTACATCAAACGTCTCCAGCCCGAGTATATAGGCCTTTGTTACGTAACGATAGTTT
Source organism: Daphnia carinata (assembly GCF_022539665.2). NCBI lineage: Eukaryota > Metazoa > Arthropoda > Branchiopoda > Diplostraca > Daphniidae > Daphnia > Daphnia carinata. The sequence goes on from NC_081337.1 coordinate 3,710,749, forward strand.
GATACACAAGGCCGATATTGCCTTATATATATATCAAATTAAAAATAAAATAAACTGTGCCTTTTTTTTTTTTTTTTTTTTTTGCTTTTATTTGTTAACCGTCTGGCGTGGATGGCAATCGACGCGTTCATTTGCTGTCGGCCCATAAAACCTCATCACCAGATGATGGGGGGAGGGAGAGAAAAAAAATGATGTGATATTAGTTTCGTGAGTCATAACACAAAACATAATAAAAATTTTTTTTCTTTAAAACAAAAGAAGGGAGAGAAAAAAAAATGGACGCGATTGGAGGACGCTGGTCTCTTTTTTTTTTGTCCCTATCGAGCTTTGATTGAAAGACGATCCGCACGTCCCCCCCACCCTTCTCAATCCCCCGAACTATCACTTACTGCAGTATCCCCCCCCCCCCAACCGACACACTTTGGGTGTGGCCCCTCGCAACAATGTCTTTACACACCCTAAATACAGAGATAAAGAAAAAAAAAAAAGAAAATCACGTGATATCAGACGACGTCGGGAGGGTCAAAGATATTGAAGAACAAACTACTAGTGTATAATATTAATGAATCGATCCCCCACCCCCACTACTCTTTCATCCTATATTTTTCTGTTACACACACAGACACACGAGACGTATTCGTGTATAGATTTTTTATAATCCCTACTTGGTGATGCAACCGGCGTTTTGGGAGCGTTTCTTCGCGACGCCCACTTTAAAAATGTATATCTGCGTGAATAGGGAAGGACAACATCCCACGTTGGGCCAATCCATATTTGAGAAATCATCAACCAAGGCAAGCAACCCCTTTCAACTCGATTGATCTCCTTACGAGCACTTCATTTTTGACTTTCCAAAACCCAGTTTCGTCTGTTTTTATTTTTAACGTTTGAAACGTGTCTGCGATAGTCTTGCGCAACACATCCCAACGTGAGAGGATGTCACGGTCTGTCGACGAGTTGATTCAATTTGGTTTATTTATAAAAAAAAAAAAAAAAAACAAAAAAAAACCCAACGTTGGGCATTGAAAATAAAGAGGGAGAGCGCTCCTTCCACAAGGGTGTGGCTGAAGGAAGACAATTAGTAGCCCAATTTTCACAATCGTCTCCCTTTCACATCCGGACAGGAGCCTTTTTTTTTTTTTCAACGTGAATGGCAAGTGAAGGGAACAGAGCGGCAACTTGCTAAGGCCTTGCTGTCAGTTTGTAACTCGGGCTGAAGCTAAAAAGATTCTTTTATTTATTTATTTCTTTTTTTTTTTTTTCTTTTAGAAAATAGAAATAAAAGTCGATTGAGTAAGAGGGGGAAAAAAAAAAAAGGCTCTATCCCCTCCGCTGCTGGAATCTCATTTTCTTTTTCAGCTTGTCCGACTGTGTTTGGCTCTTCCCGAAGAACGATAATCACGTTGCCTCTGAGTGTAGTCGATAGCTCAACATCTACGTAAGGGGCTAGTGGATATGCGTTAGAATGAGAGTTTCCTTTTTTTTTAAAAAAAAAAAAAGAAAAATACAAGTAAAAAAAAAAAGGGAAAGAAATAAAATGCGAAAGTGTTCGTCAACAATTCACGATTTAAAAATGGCAACGCTGCATTAAAAAAAATATATATTACGCTAAAGTTCACGTGACTCGGATAGCTAATGTCTTTTCATACATACGATCGTGTGTGAAAAAAAAAAAAAAAACATTTACACTGGCCATTGCCAACGCAAGCTGTTGCCCTAACACGATACAAATTTCATAATCGAATCACGCCGGCTGCAATTCTTGGCAATACAAACAGCACATCAAAAAAAAAAAAAAAAAAAAAAAGAAAAATACATTTATGTATTCCAATGGTAATTCCTCATCTCTCTCCTAATCGTGGTTGCGTAAGCTGATCGCCTTGAGGCTATCTTCGGAAAAAAAAAAAACGGAGCCAGCTTGCGGAATCGAAATGAAAAAGAGACGCAGGTGGCGTGAAAAGGACAGCGGCATTGCCGTCCATTCGTAAATAAACGCAAAAGAAAAAATAAAATAAAAAATACATGAAAAGATGTGCGCCATCCGCAATATGCGATGAGATAATAGGCCGAAAGGACAAGTCGCCGTGCTGTGGAAAAGGTTGAAAACCTGACGAACGGTGCAAGTTCGTGAGCAAAGAAACGAGAGCCAATCATTGCGTCATTAATCACGAAACAGCGCCGCAAACGAACACGCCGAAACGATTCACGTACGTAAAAAAAAAGAAACTGGAGAAAACACAAGATGAAAAGAACGTAATGACTGCATTACAACAACACACGAGTTATGAAAATAATTTAGGTCATCTTTTTTTTTTTTTATGTATGTATAAATAAAAGATTGTCCTATATTATTTGTTTTAAAAAAAAAAAATTTGAATAAACTGAGCGGAAGAGAAATGAGACGGAGGCTAACTGACAACATCAACTTGAATCTTCGTAGGTACGAGAATCAAAAGACATTTCGGAATCGGAGATTCAACACGATCAGATAAAACAAGTCGATGAAAGGGAAAAACAAAAAAAAAAAAAGGGGGGAGGGCGAAATTCTTTGAAGACGGATGGACATTCCACCATCTCGCAAGACACAAACGCACCTGAGATGAGGACATGAATAATTTCTCTTAAAAAAATAAACGGCTAAAAAATGAAAAATATTTTTTTTTTTTTTTCTAAAAGTTGCCTAAACATCGAAAACAAAAGAAGGTGACAAGAAAATATCAAAAAAAATAAAAATAAAAATAAGAGGCTCAAATATTAAAAAAAAAAAAATATTTAAAGATCCGGGCGGATGGACAACAAGATTTTCTCTTAGTCTGACACTTTTGAATAAATCAACTTGCCTCAAAAAAAAAGGGGGGGGGGAGCCTCAAGCAGCTGTGTTTCTTAAGAGATTGTAGAAGACGACAAGAGATAGAAAAAAAATACGTTATCAACAGCAGTTCATCATAACTCCTTCTATACACTATGTACATAAATAGACGGGAAGGGAATAGAATAATGTAGGGAAAAAAATAATAATAATAATAATTTTCAATCTCTTAAACTGTTTTTTTTTTTTGTTTGTTTTTGGCTTTGCATTGGATACCCGCAAAGAGGATTCACTCCCTCACGAAAAACGAATTCGAAAAGATTGAAACGCCGTGATTTTTCGATTCGTCCGCATCATTTTTCAGGGCGCTGTCATCTTTTAATTTTTTTCTATTTTTTTTTATTTTTTTTTTTTCAAAGTTATTATCATTCACCGTCCCGCTTGAAAACTAGCGGGGTCCCCTTCACGTCGTGTAACGTTTGTCAAGCGACATGTTGACAGCTGCGAAAGGAAAGCCCAACGGGATCCACATACTGACGAGTCCCCTCAGATATCCGAAACCCCCCCCCCTCCCGAAAAAAAAAAAAAAAAGAGGAGAGGAATAGACGAAAACGAAAACTAAGACGGACGGCCCGTGTCACCTTCTTCACGATCTTCAACGAGGCAAAGCAAAACAAAGACCCTACACGCTCACTTGGGGATAACTTGAGGCCGGATATGAAGCCGGCATCGTTCGATTCCTTTCGATTTCATTTTTTTTTTTTTTCTGATCCTCAAAACAAATAAATGGCGAGTGTTAGTCGCTTCGTCGCTCTCATTTAATTGCTTTTTCTCCCTTTTTTATTTAACAAGAGTGGCGTATAAACTTTGAACTTTGGTGTAGAAGACGCACGCAAGTTATCCTCGTTCTTTTCTCCCCCCTCCCCCCTCTCTCACATGCGCTATCTGATTTGCCGTTGACAACACTAACGATGCGCAACTCTATACCCAAAAAAACTTGTCGAGGGGGGGAGAAAAATTTTTAAATTCTTTTTAAAAAATAAAAGAACACAAAAAAAAAAAAAAAAAAATTCAAAAATGTTGAACATTTTCAAGTGGAAAACGCCGGAGAGAGAGAGAGAGAGAGAGAGAGAGAAGTGACAGCATTTCTTGAAGAGGGGGACCTACCAGGACGAAAGCCGAGGTCCTATTTATACGTTACATCGCACGGCTACACACACACACACATACACACACAGAGAGAGAGAGAAGAAAATGCATGAGCTTCAGCGTTTTGAAGAGAGAGTCAACACAAAACATCTGCCGCAAAGACGAGCGACACCCACTTCAAACATGGCGGGTTCTCGTTCAAAATCAAACACAACAAAAATTGTAATGGTCATTTAAAAAAAAAAAAAAAAAAAAAAATGTGGACCGCAATTGATATCTAAGCTTTATCCCCAAAATGCCATATCTTTTATTCTCAATCGAAGCGTGAGTGCGATAGGGGACTCTCTTGCTGGACACTGGGCAAAAAGCATGCCGCCGCAAAATACAATGCGCCAAGCGAAAAAGGGAAGCCACACAAAGGAAATAGTAATAAAAAAAAAAATGCGGCCAGGTGTAATTCTCACTTTCACAGATAAACGCTTTAAAAAATGTATACATTTTTGCCCCCCCCCCCCTATCTCGTTCTTTGCTGTGGGGAAAAATGATATAAATTTAAAAAGAAAAAAAAAAAGGGACGGCCTGTTTATGTCGCCTGTGCGGTATCTTCTGGTTCGAATTAGTTCCGCGCTGACTAGCCTGCGACTTATGTCCCAACACCCACAGTCCCGTTCAATGGCCCGTGCCTCTTTCGGAACAAACCATATCCCACAGGAATATATAGAACACACGTTCTTTTTTGGGGGAAAACAAAAAAAAGGGCTCAAATAAATCCAAAAGCTATGCGGCTGAAAGTGTTCCAGACTTTTCGTGTTATTGAAGCAGATAAAAATTTAAAAAAAAAAACGGCTCAATCTCGTTCATCGCCTAGTGGTGGGCTGTAAGATTTCCAAAGAAAAAAAAAATTCACGTTCTATTTCATTTTGAAATGTTACATAAAAAGCCGTGCGTGCGTGTTGGACACGTTTCGAAAATTTCCGAGAACGTCGGGGGGAAAAAAAAAATGGGCGACGCCAATACGCGCCAGTTTGATGAAACTGTGTGTAATCAGTCGATTGTTATATAGAATAAAAAAAAAAAATGAATAGACTATGTCGCACCCAATCTAGACAGGTTTTTTTTCTTTCGGGCCGCCGTGAGACGATTGAAAAGATTTCCAACGTTTGTTCGGCCCTTTCAGATAAGACGCGAAAAAAAAAAAAAAAAAAATGGCTCACTGGGATTGTCTGTAAAGATCTTGCGCGTGTGTGTGTGTCGATTGCTGGAACCGGAATTGCTACGAAGAAAAAAGGAGGAGACCGTGAATCGAATGATAACATTCGGGCATCTTCCAACATTTTCTTTTAAGACAGACGATGATGACCAACGACTAGGTTCACTGCCTTGATCCAGCTCAAGTAAATAAATGTAAAAAAAACAAAAAACACTCTCTCTCTCTCTCTCTCTCTCTCTCTCTCTCTTTTTGGCTTTGTTTTGTGTTCTATCCTTTAATGCTGATGGCGCAGCATTTTTTTTTTTTTTTCGTGTGTGCGGATATGGCAACTTCCGCTCGCCTTCACATTCGTTTGCCCATCTTTTTTTTTTTTTTTTTTTTTTTTTCTCAAGAGTTTTTTGCTTTTTTTTTTTCCTGAGACAAGATGATGCGGATACTATCCCCCCCCCCTCCTAGCTGGTATAATAAGTACAGAGTGTGTGTGTCCAAATGATGTTGCTTGATGAGCACCACACACTAGCAGACCAGAAATTGACTGGTGCTCGTTACGAGTGCCGAGGGAACTGCCCCTCCGTCAGGAAAAATATTAGGACAGTTCCTCCACCCTCCCCCCCCCCACTTGTACCATCTCCCTTCCTTCCGTGTGTGTGTGTGTGTTGCATATAGATCACACACACACAACTTTGTTTGCGTGCGTTTCCATCCGCCACTGGGCACACTAGTAAAAACGAGAGGGCTAGCTTTCGATGGACGAACGAGATCGTCTTTCACCATCATCATCGATCACCTCCACCCCATCCCCATTTGCAGAGTCCCCCCCCCCCCCCAGAGGCTAGCCACCATCCGGATAAGGGAGGAGAAATTTCCCGGAAGGGCCACTTTGCGTGGATGTTTAAAATTTGAAAAACACACAAAAAAAGAAATGTGAAACTAATAAAGAGTTCACGCGCGCAAAATGAAGAAACGTGCGGAATGAATCGCTTTGAAAAGATAATCGATTTAAATATATTTAAAAAAAAAAAAAAACCAAAAAATTTGTGTAAACCAGTTGACGGCGGTTTGTGTGACAGGCATCAAGAGTTTTTCTGGTTGCCACGTCAAAGTAAAAAAAAAAAAAAAAAAAAAAAAAAATGTCAAGGAAATCAAACTGAAAAGATGACAGTCCCCTCAAAGGGCAGCCATTTGACACATTTCAATCTCCCCCCCCCCCTTCATTCTTCTTAAAAAAAAAAAAATGTTTTAACAAGAAAAAAAGAAAATTTTTTATATTTTGAAATGTACCGCCGATTGTTTTCCACCCCCTGGTGGTAAATAATGTACCACATCGTTTTCCCTATCAAAGGTAGTCGGGTTTTATTGCGCGCTCGGTTGAACCCGCTGCGTTTTCTTTTTCCGACTGACACATCCAGGCAATGGAAACGAAAGGACGGGATAGCGATTTCGATCGCAACCGTATATAAATACACAATAGTAGAAATAAGAAAAGGAAGGGATGAAAACGCGCGGTTGAATAAACAATACAATACAAACTGAAGAGTGTCACTGCTACAACCTGGCGATAACATCTGTACAGCAGCGGGTCCCCCCCCCCTTCTTTAAAAATAAAATAAAAAGGAAATCGAGAAGTTGCCTCTTTCTTCTTCTTTTTTTTTCAAATCCGGTTTTTTTTTTTTTAAATTCATTTTGATGTAAAAAAAAAAAGATGAAAGACGAGTTTCTTGGGAGACGTGCTCCGTGACGAGTTGCGTGATACCGACCAGTGCCAACCAATTGGTCCCGCTCTTTTCTACCACCCAGGGCAGCAGACGACATCTTTGATGCATTGACACATTTCATTTCTTCTTCTTCTCATTTTTTTTTTATAGGAGATAGCGTCAAATGTAGTACACACACAACAATAAAAGAAAGAAAAAAAGGATCGTGTCGACCACGAATAGGCAAACAAAAAAAAAAAAACTTTGGTGGTGATCTCTTTTTTTTTTTCTTTACACGCGAGGAAAACCGCGTGACCAATTTGAATATAACCGCAAAACAGCAGACGACTCCAATAAAAAAAAAAAAAAAAAAAAGAGAGAAACAAGACAACACGTTTTGGTCTCTTCTCAAACAAAAGAAAAAAAAAAAAAAAAAAAAAAAAAAAAAAGACTTGACGTGTGTCTCTCTCCTTTTATCCTGCCTTTCCGCCCCGTCAAACTGGCAACGACTCCAACCGATCCTGACACACAGACACGGCCCTTCCTTGTATTCGCCCTTCAGCTGGAAAAATGAAGCTTTTTTAACATTTTAAAATGCTACCAAAAAGCCCAAGCAAAACAGCTGTAACGTCCATACTAAAATTTAAAAATAAAAAACATTGTCCTCGATTTTTTTTTTTTTTTTTAAACGCTTCGCACGAATTTTTCCAAAAAAAAAAAAAAAAAAACTGGTTACACACAGAAGTGTGTAAAAAAAAACACAAAAAAAAAACGATTCTATATATATACACACACCGCGATGAAGGATGTATAGACGGCGGGGAGGATGGGAAAAAGGCCGCTTGATTTTATACCGTCGGTCGTTAGTTACATGATTAAGAGCAAAAGGATGATCAATCAAAGTATGGAAAACGCATCATATTTTTCTTTTTCCCACCATCTTTTAAAAGACGAAGGTGGAGAAATCGACAAAAAAATAAAATAAAGACAAAATTTCATATTTGAAGAAGAGAAAAGGGCCATGCGTGCTGAGCGTTTTATACGTGCTCACGTATTATGGCCGAAGATGACATAGAAGAAAAAAAAAAAAAAAAAAAGAGTGGCCTATACACGAGCAGGGACGAACCCATCCCTCTCTATATAAATACATATTACATTTCCACTTCAAAGAGCCGTTCTTTTTTCTTTTCTTTTCAGCACCGAAGACATTTGACAACTCACTTTGCGACGACGCCAGAGGGGGGTTTCTCTCACCGCCCATTGAGATGGTGAAGACCTCCCCCCCCCCCATCTCCACACATCCAACAACAGCAAAAAAAAAAAAAAAAATTTTGAAAAGAAAAAAAAAATAATAATAAAGTGAGCAATTCACCGGCCGAGTGGAAAAAAGAAAATCAAAAGGGACACAACGAATAAAATCGACGAAGTTTAAAAAAAAAAAAAAAGAAAAGAAAAAATACCATGGAGCGATGGCCGACAATTTATGATCGTCCCCTTAAACTGAGAAGCCTGGACCGTCGATGAATATAAATGTACCTTGGGCACCCCACACACAACAATAGAATGACGTGCGTTTTTGAACTCGAAAATGTCACACACCCCGTCCACCATTGGGATCAAAGTTTTCCGCATCGATAGACGAACCTGCTGGATTTCTTTTTATTCTCAAATTCGGGAACCCCATTTTGTGACAGCTCATATTCGATGTGTTGGATGGGTGAGAGTATAAAAACGTAACCCGGGTAACACACATCGTTCTTTTTCATTTAAATGCACCGTGATTACCGACAAAGAGTACGTTCACCTGGGCAGGTGCACTGGCCACGAAATCAAATGGTGAAGTCTAGTGAGAGATGACAGATCAAAAAGATGTCAGTCATTTTTATCTGTGTCCAACATGTCACGCAAGTTTTTTTTTTTTTTTTTGAGGAATCGTTTGAGGGCCATGGGCGAGCATAATCTCTCTTCCGATGAAATTGTTTTTTTGTTTTTTTTTTAGAATTTCATTAAAGCATCTGATTAGACCCGTTTCTCTTGAAAATAAAAAAAACAAAAACAGGGGAGAACTGATAGGAGAAGAGCGCGCGCGAGCGCTTTCGATTCGGAGAAATAGGTGGGAAAAGATGTTACCATCACAAAATGAGTTTGCGTTATCCAGTTGTAGCTCATTCTTGTTACTCAACTAACCCATCCCCAATCTGTACAAAAAAAAAGGAATGAAATAAACCGACAGGGGATTTTTTTTTTTTTTAAAGCTTCGGGGAATTGACGCATGCAAAACAAATGTATGAAAACACGTTTCATTTTGCGGCCCCGTGTAATTGGAATCGCACGGCGAGGGGCCCCTTTCGAATTTCATCGATTTGACTTCATCACGTAAGAAGCGGAGAGAGAGAGAGAGAGAGAGACAATATAGAAATATTTTATGGGGACACACAATTTTTTTTTTTCTTCTTCTTTCAAAAACGGCTATTGTTCCGCACCATTACGACCCTACCCCCCGACTAGCATCAGTGACTCTTCCTATTTTTCTTCAACATTCGAAAAATCATTTGCCGCGTGAAAAACAAAAAAAATTCAAACGTGAAAATGAATCGTCAAAAAAAAAAAACAAGAACTCGGTAAAAAAAAAAAAAAAAAATAAGAAGAGTGAGAAAATTCCAATGCAAATGAGTTCCCAACAAAAAAAAAATAGACACCCCCGTGCTCTTCTCGAGCCCCCAAGTGCGTTATACAAGAATGTCAGACCAGAGTTAATAGTTAACATCTTTTTTTTTTTTTCTCTTTCAGAAATCTCTCAAGTTCTTTTCAGTGACGCAATAACAAGGGGGAAGATGGCTTCGTTAACGAGGCGCCGAAAGGTGTTGGTGCTATTATCAAGTCTAGTATAGAAAGATAACCTTTTTCATTTCTTTTTCGACCTGCGCAAAGGCAGAAATATGCAAATCGGATGGTTGAGGCGCTATCGAAAAACAGAAGACTTTTCGAAAACGATTAGAAGCTGCTATACCCCATTTTGTACAGCCGCACAAAAAAAAAACCCTATGCATATAGAGAAGGTGAGTCAAAGAAGATTCTCTTTAAGTGGCTCCCAGAAAGGTAAAAATAATAACATTTTGTTTTCTTTTTAAACAAAAGACAATCCCAAAATGCGGGTCAAACAAGGAGAAGATTTTTGAAACACTAAAAAAGGCTCGTCTTCCCAACCAACGCCAAAAGCTAATAGGGAAAAAAAAAAACAGCATAATTTCGCAATTGATCCAAGTCCGGTTTTTTGCTTTACAGCTGGCCCCGATGTGTGTGGCTCGCATACGCACACCGTTAGCATTTTCTCTGCCTAATCCTTTTTGTTTTGTTTTCGATAAACTTGTAAGAAAGAACCGACCACACTATATCCCATTCCCTCTTTTTAACCCCCCCATTTTGGGACTTACAAAGTCATCGACCATCGGATGGAGGGGGTCCCGACATTGGCCTCAGTGGGAGAGCTTTTTCTTTTTAAACATTTATATTTTTGTTTTTATAGACGGCATTTTTAAGTTGTAGACTAGCGTAGCACCATAAACTATTGATGTTGCAGGACAAACTCTGTGTGTGTGTGTGAGTGTCTTTTATTCTTTTAACGATGGACACCGCGCCTCGTCGATTGGGTACAACTCAATCGCTGAGCTTCTCCCCCCCCTGTTAGATGAAACGATTCTTTTTTTTTTATGCAAATGTCCTCGATGATGCCTCGAAAAAACAAGAAGAAGATCCATCAAGACATCGTTTTTCTTTTTCAAAAAAATAAAGGGCACACACCACGGATATTTTTCTACCTTTTGGGGCTCTCGATTTTAGCACCTCGACACGAGACCCCAATTTCCTGATGGGGCCTTTCAGGAAAAAAAAAAAAAAGATGTTAAAGGGCAAAAGCGCGGGCGGAGTTGGGGGCCCTTCATTGCGATTCAGGAATGTGCGCATATACAACATCATCAGAGGGGGGTGTCTGAGCAATTCATGAACACAAAAAAAAAGGCCCTATGGTAAACCACAGCCGTGAAATAATTAAAACATCTTGACCTTTTTTTCCTTTCTTTTTCTCACCGTAAGTTTTCCCTCCTCTACGGTGTTGTAGGGTGGGAGAGGCTATAGATTTTCTATTTTATTTTTTATTGCTTTGACAGTCGAAGAAAGGCGGAGAGAAAGAGACGTCAGAACTGAAACATAAGCAGGGGCTCTCTTCTCTACCTGGACACGCTGGGCAAATTGCATATCGTCCTACCGTTCTACGCTTTTGAAGCTCATGAATGTTCATGAAAAGAAATTGTACACTGCATGACCCAGTGACAACATCATTCGAAAAAGGCTTTCGATTAAGAAAATAGAGCAACTTTGAAAAAAGAATAGCAGTAATCAAGAGATTCATGAAAAAAAAAAAAAAAGGCCACTGTGTACGTTACTAATTGTTGGGTGCGAGAGTCAAGGTCTATTCCATCTGGCCCTTTCTCTCCGGGCGACAGATGAAAATGCTTCACGTAAAGAAAGGTCGGCAGGGGCCGATGCTGCGTGAAACTGTTCACCAAATACCATTAAAGAAAAAGGAAGAATAAAGATGTTGAAAATTGCAGGGGCCTCGGGAAAAAAACAACAACAACAACAACACAATGACCAACTGTATCATCTAGTTTTTTTGTTTGGCCGGCAGCGCAATTTTTGGAAAGAGCCGACAAACGATACAGCACAATTGCAGACAGAGTTTGGTGTGCTCGTGAGAAGGAGAAGAAGAAGAAGGTCCAACGGCAATTTGCGCTTGTTGGCAAAGGCAATGGCCCCCTCTAGGGCTCTCCCAATGAAATATAGCTATTCATCCGCACAAGAGGTATAAATATACACCTGACACCTTTTATCTCTCGCAGCCAAAGTGTCCGCAGGGCACCGCTGGCCGAATACCATTTACACCTCCTTGATATAGGGGGTTGAAAAGTTTCTTCTTTTTCTCGAAAAAAAAAATACAAGGAAAAAGTCGTGTAGACACACAAACTTGAGAAACAGGTCAATCTATATTTTTAAAAACGTGTTTCCATTTTTTTTAATGGCCGTTTTGATTGATACCTGAATTCAAATTTAATGTCACCAAAGTCACATTTTTTAAAAATTCTTTAAAATTTTAACGACGACGTGTCAGAAAATAAAACAAGTGACGTGCTATGATAAGTCAATCAACGTCGCGCAAAAAAAGTTTCACAAAGCGGCAAATTGTTTGTTCTTTACGACTCGTCCAACTGGGCGTAGATGTTAAAAAAAAAAAATTCTAATTTTATGTAGATTTCTTTTTTTTTTTTAACGATTCAAAACGAGTCTGAGAGAGCCCGGCCGAAATTATAAACGCATTTCCAGAGGGGGTGAGAGAAAAACAAACGCAAGTTACGATTGAGTCATCAAAAAAAAAAAGAAAAAAAGAAGATCCTTTTGCACAACTGTAAACATCGTTAATAAAAAAGAAATTTTAAACTTCTCTAATTTGTTTGCTAACCGGAGAAGGTCGAAAACAAAAATGAAACACGAGACGGAAGGCACACCAAAAGTTAAATAACCCGAGTCGTTTAAAAAGGGGGAGCTAAGGTCATTATACCCTGGGCTGTCTTCAAAAGGGCAGTTGTTTCACATCTCAATTTTAAATTGTTTCTATTCGCTTCTTTGTTTCCCCCCCCCCCCCCCCAAAAAAAAGACCTTGTCGGTAAACCATCCGTCCATTTTGACGTGCCGCAATTGACCTCTTTTTATTGAACAAAAAATAATGTTTGCAGCCTTTATTTTAAATAAGATACATCTCCTCCCACAGGTAAAAAAAAAAAAAAACTGGAACTATAAAGTTTTTGGAGGTAAAGTAGCTGGAACGATATGGTCATCCCCCCAGTGTCAAAGACACATACCTGATCAATTTGTGTCCAACGCTTCTCATCCCCTTCCTTCCACATAAAGCCCAACGGTGGGTTTATAAGGAGGAGTCTATTTCCAAACCCTCACCTGACCCAAGGAGGGCAAGGAACAGAAAATTGGGGGCAGAAAAAGAAAAAAAAAAAGGTAAAATGTCCGTGTAACAGGTATAACACGAGGTGTATAATTTCTCTCCCTCCATTCTTTCTTTTTCCCTGTCTTTTCTTAACCTACCCAAATGTTCCGCTTGCTGCCGGCTATTCGGCATACCTGGAGAGAGAGAACTTCTGAAACAAAAAAAGAATTTCTAAAACATCCATCTTTTTTCCCCTTGTTTCACTCTCTCTTAACTTAGCCCGTCCTCTCGTGTCCAACCGTGAAAAATGCGTATAAAAGCCAATTGCCTCTGCATCTCGCCTTTTTCTTGTATGGGCTGCATAGGGAAAATAGAAGGGGGCGGCTATAACCAATTTTTTTTTTGTTTGAAACCCATACACGTCTGGATAATTGGCGGGTTCTTGGGAGCAGCGTGCGCTCTCATTGACACGGTGCGCAAACTTTTTAAACATCAGGTATCAGCGCCTCAACACACACACACACACAAAAGCAAATGCTTGTCTTTGCATTTCTCACCTTCAAACATTTTTAGTGGTGGGACGAAAAATCAAAGACGTTCAAGTGTTGATTTTTTTTTTTCCGATGACGCTTTGGGTTTGTAACTTTTTATTCGTTTGATGATGTGTTGGCATCTGCACATTTCGATCCCCCCTGAATTCTTTCAACTTCGAGATCCACCTCCCCCCCCCGCCCTTTAAAAAAAGAAAAAAAAAACCAGATTGCGCCAGCGAGTTCAGTTAAGTGTAAAGGGAGATCAGAGATGAGGGGGGGAAACGCATCTCCTTTCCACCAGACAAATCCAATCAAAGGCTCCATTCATTAAGCGATGGAGCGATCTCCAAAAAATAAAAAAAAAAAAAAAAAAAATTTTAAGAAACAAGAAGAGGATCCTCCTGCCCTAAAAAAGAGAAGTCGGTTACACGAATCAACTTTGATACCGTGTACGGACTACTCGTGAATAACACACACAAGTGGAAAAGAGCTTCTCTATATACGTCCCTCGAGTCTAATAATAAAAAATACAAAAACAAGGTAGAGGTTGTCGTGAACGAATTGAACGTGTCGCGTTCCACGACATCAACGATTCGACTAGTGTCCAGTATGTACGTTTTTTTTACATAACATCAGTCTCTCTTCTTCTGGCCGTCTAGTGAAGACGATCTAACGGTACTGGTCCATCCTCCGAATATTAATTCGCTAACGGTAACAAACTCGCGTTGCAAATTAGATCCGCTTCAAACGAGCGCAAAAGACACGTCTCTCCAAAAAAGAAAAATAAAACGTCTTTTTGCCTATATATAAATAACCAAACAAATGATTCGGGACGCTTGAAACATCAACCCGATTCGATTTTCGTTTGGCCTGTTCGGTCCTGTTTATTACTGACACATCTCTCCTCTAAAAAAAAGAAGAAAAAAAAACAAGAAAAGTTGTCGGAAGACGCCACGCGGCGCGCCACATAGCCCGTAAAAAGAAAGAAAAGAAAGGGTGGACTTTGTGAAAGCTATTAGGTATGCAGACGGACAACATCCTTTGGCCCAACTTCGTACCATCTATTAAAGATACAACACACACACACACACAAAAAAAAATCGTATAGTGTTGTATCTATAAAAGATCTTTAGCGCGGCAATTTCAAACTTGAGGTTCCAAAAAAAAAAAAAGAAGAAGAAGAAGTGTGAATGGCCCTATTGAATATGGGCCCGCGTGTTAAGTATGGTAATCGACTGTTTGGCTGCGGAATGTCTTCATCACCTCTTGTCTATACGCGCGTACCTTTCCCCAGTTTTTTTTTTCTTTTTCATAGTATGTATAATTAAGGTTGTTAGTCCGCGTTGGCGGTTGACGACTTCATTCCAGCACCACAAGGTTCCCCTCATTGTGTTATTTTAAAAAAGTACAAAATACGTCAGTTTTCTTATAGAGAAGAGCCGATTGGAATCTTGGGAGCGTGAATGAAAAAAAGGCGAGGCACGCTATACCAACAAGAGAGAGTTTGAACAGCATGTCGTTGAGGTTTTGATCTTTTGATGGATGGTCCGCTCTGTTTACCTTGTCCGCTTTTTTGTGGGGTATTTGTCAAATGAAAAAAGGGCCAAGTGAAGATCGTGGTTTCGAACCAGCAGCTCAAGATGGCGTTCAATGATCACATTTCAACCCTCTCTCTCACTTCTATGTGTAACTTGATCTCTCCCTATATAAAAACCAACAGACACTTCCTCTTCGCATAGACACGCCCATCAACCAAAACACCTCCATTGTAATAACCCCCTCCCCCCATTTTTCCGTGTTTTCGAATATTACAAGGTCCAAGGTTTTTCTTTTTTGATAACATTATTTAGTCTCACCCCCCTTAAAAAAAAATTACTTTCATAGCCATCAAATTGTACGCGTCTCTCTAGAAAAGAAATGATTCGTGTTGTTTTTCCCACCAAAAAAAGATAATGGCCGAAATTGGCGGTCGTAAAAGTACAGCGAGTGTAAACAAATCCAGTTTTCTCTCGGCAATCGACAAAACGATGAGAAACGTATTTCCTTTTGCACCTCCACCGATCTTATGGGGCGTGGCCCCGGCCTTCACAAAACATTTCCTTACAATCACACAAAGAATTAAGAAAAAACATGCCCTTCACGCACAATTTTCAGATCAAAAAAAAAAAAAAAAAAAGTTACGGACATCCTGAAGGAATGTTTTTTTGTTTTGTTTTGAGTAGATTGGAGTTGATAGACGCACGTGAATTGAGAGAAGAAAAAAAAAACAAAGACCAGGTGAGATGCGCACGAGGAGGCGACGGGCCAACATCAATCATGAATTTGTAACAAGGAGACAACCTTATAACGGTACACACGCGCTGGCTCCGCTATTCAAAATAGATAAATAAATTTAAAAAAAAGAAATTGGGAGAGATCGGAGAAAAAACCAAATTTTTTTTAAAGGATTCTAAATATTTAAAAAAAAAAAAAAAAAAAGGGTCCAAACAGGTAACTCAATCGAGAGCGCTTCATTAGTCCCAAAATTTTAAAAACTTAACAAAAAAAAAAGGTTTCTCCTCCTTCGTTTATAATATAGATGCTCTTTTGTTTTTTTTTCTCTTCCCTAACCTTAACTTCTATTCCCCCCCCCCCTTTTTTTTCTTTCTTTCTTAATCAAAACCATCCAAGAAATTATACGCTGTACACAAACGTAGCCAACATACCGGGCACGATTTTCTACTTTTCAAGACATTTTTTTTTTTTTTTTGTGTTCATTCCCGATTGTGGGGATGATATGGCAGCTATTTAAAATGAGTCTCACCTTTGAATCGGACAAGTCTGGACGAGATGATGGCGGCTCGTAATGGCGTCTGTTCAGGGGCTTAGCTGTTTTGTGTGCCCTTCCTTATTTTTTTTTTTTTTTCAAACTCACAGGGACACACTCACACACACAGAGAGAAAAAGAGAACACGACACACTCACTAACACACACACACACACGTGAATTTCAAAAAAAAAAAAAAAATCCCCCAAAAAAAGTTCAATCCGAAACTAGCCAGTCATCGACGATCGGCATGGCCGAAATGCGTTTTCCCTCCAAGGCCAAATATCCACACTAATCGTGTCAATCACACATCAATCGAGAACAATCAGTTGATTTTTTATGTTTCAAAAATGTTTTTTCAAAAAATGAAATGTGTGAAAACGATGGAAGGACACCACGCGCACAGCAGAAAATGCGGGAGCTTTCACATAGACACGACCCTCACTCGACAACGGCTCGGTGCCGACTGAACTGTTGCAGGCCAATCGTGCTCGCTCAATACGCACAGGCCGAAGCCCCGCAGCAGCCGCTAGAGGTTGGACACAACGGATATGGTTTTTCTTATTCTTTTGGAGGGAAAAAAAAAAACAAAACTGGAAAGGGCGGTTGCCAAATAACTTTCCGTTTTTCCCTCCTTTTTTTTTTTTTGTGACAATTCTCTCGTCCTCGGTGCGGAAGACAATAAGCCGATTGGTATCGTTTTTCTTTTGTTTTTTTTTCTAGGTGGGTGTTTTTTTTTGTTTTTTTTTTAATCTTTCTTTTTCTTTTTTGTTTTCCAATTTTCAAGTACAACATGCTTTGGAAGATGTTTTATGGCGGCTTTTCTTTTTTTTTTTTTTTTTTTTTTTTTACTACAGCCATCATCTTTTTTTTTTATTTAAATTTCTTGTTTTTTGTTTTTTTTAACCGGATTAAGATGTTCCGCACATCAAGGTTATCTTGTCCATCTCTCAGATGGATTTGTTCGATCTCGTTTTGAAATAAAACTTCGACATCAACCGCGGCGCCTACCCAAATTCGTATCGATGCATTTTCGCTATCGGGTCCCCCATCTCTACGGTAGGCGAAGCGCGCGCCATCTGTCCGCTAATCCCAATGAAACCAAAAAAAAAAAAAAAAAAATCCAAAAAACAAAAGACAAAACGTTAAAAATAAAACAGAACGACGTATAATGACCGGAAACTTTGGCGGATTAATAACAGGTCGCTAGTTAACATCCGCATGAGTAGCACACAGGAGGGAGGAGCTTTTCTCTTTTTATTTTTAATGACACGCTGCCGTGGCGATTTGACACACACGCACCGAGACGGAGCACATATATATATATATTTTTTTTTTTCAAGAATATCTTTCCATAAATTAAATAATATATATTTCTATTTTTATTTTCTTTCAAAAACCCATCCACTTACCCCTATGTATATACCCAGCAAGAGGATTTATTAGTTTGTTGATCCGCCACCGCTTTTCCAAGTCGAAGAAAATACAAGGTGGAAACCCTCACCCCATCCAAATAAAAAAAAAAGTGGAGAGAGATGGATGATAGGTTGAAGAAGAAAGAAAAGAACCGTTTCTCTTTTCACGTTATTTGTGTGAGAGAAAAGCAAAATGAAGAGCCGAGAGGCTGCGATGCCAAACGCACATGTCGTCCGGGCCCTTTGGACATTTGAACGCAGTTTTTTTTTTTTTTTTTTAAATGCGCTTCCGAAAACTTGTCCGTTTCGAATTCCAATTTTTAAAAATGTATTTATTCGCGTGTGTCTGATGAACGGACGCTTAGTTTCGTGCAGTTTAATGTGCACGTTTTTAAAATGTTTAGAATTTGCATTGATGCGAGCCAAACTGTGCACGTGCGTGAACTTTGAGTGCGCAGTTTACAGGGGAAAACTTTCGGTTAACTTGCATTTTGCTGAAGCTAAATGTCATATTTCGTTGATGTATATATACACAGAGTGGCAAGCACGAGGAAAACCTAGATGACGTACGTACCCCCGACTGACGTGCGCGTCAGCTGAGGCAAACTCATTACCCAGCCCGTCCTGTTCACTATGTGTAGTCAAGTGTCGCTATATATTTTTTGGCCCGTCCTCTTTATGCGGCGAAACAACTGGGGACGTGCCGTGGGCACTGACTTTACATGTAGGCATAACTCTTTGAATAATCAAAGTTAGAAGAACACCCCCCAAAAAAAAAAAAATTATATAACGAAACAATTCAGTTCGCTAACGCGCACCTGTTCGTGACAACTTTGAAATCAGCCATTTTGTCTAAATTTTTTTTTTATATTTTAAATGTTCTTAAAAAAAAAAAAAAAAAAAAAAAAAAAAAACGAACGGCTAAGATTTCCAAAATCAAAAAATCTTGTATATACTACTGTTGGGCCTTTTCTTGAAAAAAAAAAAAACACGCCCCACTTGTCCCGCCTTCTTCTAAGAGCTCGCAATAAAACGCCAGCAGTGGCATCCGTCTCTGTTCCAACTTCTTGACTCTTCTCGGGCTTTTTTTTTTTTTTTATCTACATCAGGTATCAACGATTATGGAAGGGGATTGTGTTGCCTAGTTTTGCTCACTGTTGGTCCCTCCGTTTGTTTGTTTGTTTGTTTTTTTTCCTTTCTTTCCTGATCTATAAAGAAAAAGTGTACAACATTTGATTGGAAGCCATTTGTCGTCGTCTTAAAAACATTCCTCTTCCTATCAAAGAACAGCTTCACCTGTTGGAGGCTGCGATCATTCGGCTTCTCCATTTCATCACAGTCTTCGACGTTGTTTTATCGAGCCCATTCTTCTTCTTCACTCCTTTCGATTTTCCCGCCTCTTTTTTTTTTTTTATTTTCAATTCTGAATCCCCTCCCCCCATCGTCGGAGTTAATCATTTTTTATTTAAAACGTTTTTCGAACGAGGACATTGACACGTGTCAATTTTGATGAGTTGAACTATTGATTCCTTTATTATTTTTTTTTTTTTTCGTACGATTTTCATTGAGCCTCGTTTCGTTTTTTAACGAGTTGATTTCACCGTAACAACCGAACGAAATATACAAGATCGAGAAATCTTACCTACATGTGTGTGGCAATAAGTTCCGCCTTGCTTTTCGTGACTCTCTGGCGTTGCTGGGTGATATTGATCATCGTCAAAACGGTGGGTGTAAGAAGAGATTTATTTATTTTTCTTTTTCTCACATCTCGCTCTTCTGTGTGTGTCTACTCGAGAAACCTTAACGGCGAACCTCCTCCAACAATTTCGAGAGAAAAATAAAATAAAATAAAATACATAAGTACTTTTGTATTTTTTTCGTTTCTTGCCTTCGCTTCATATCTTGATGAATGTAACGCCGTGACAACAGCTAAAAAAGAAGAAGAAGATGGGGATAGAAAAATATGTACAACGCTCCGACAAGTCCATGGATTTATGTTCGCCCCCTCTTTTTTTTTTTTTTTTTTTTAAATTCTTTGACGACGACACGTAATCCCGCGTGAGGGCTATTCGGACGCCATTTTCATGCACAACACTCGTCTTCAATTTTTTTTTTTTTTTGAAAAATAATGTCACGCATTTTTTTTTTTTTCGCCATGCCCGAATATCGGCAAGCATAAAGAATAATCTCTCGACTTGTATAAATATAAGATGTTGGATCTTCTTATTTTCATTCTTGCCGCGTACATTTTTTTTTTTCTTTTTAAATCAAACACTGCTTTTTATGATCCACACACACACAGAGATGGTGGAAAGAACTAAAAATCGAGTGGATGATGATGCAATAACCTTCTTTTTTTTTCTTTCGTCTTTCAATAGGCCACACAAAAGAGCTCTGAATAAAAAAAAAAATACTTCTAACATCGAGACACGATTTGTCATTCAGATGGCGCTCGGATCGTTCAGCGCAAAAGAAGACAACACCGCACGGTCATTAAAAATAGATACACAAGCGAACAAGACGCACACACAAAAAACGAAAATGTATGTCAAAGAGAAATAAATATGAAAAGCTTTTTCATGTCTATATATCCTAGGCCGTGAAAAAGAAAAAAGCAAAGCTTTTCATTTCTTTTTTCTTTTTTTTTTAAACGAAAGAAAAATTCCCGCGACTCTCTGGGGTAGTTCTGTCGTCTTTCATTTTTTTTTTTTTTGGTGGACATATCTCTTGTTTCCTTTTTTAAAAAAAAAAACGTCACCATGCACAGGCAGCCCATCGAGTCACGATGACCAATGCCGTGGAACGCACCTGGACATGCCAAGTTTAATAATATAGGGTCCTTCCCTTCGGAGATGATAGATTTCAATGAGGAAACAATTGGCCTTCCTTTCAACTGTCTTTTCAGGGGGAGGAGGGAATGGGGGGGGGGGGGGGTAGGTGGAAGGCTATATCATAGAGTCCGGTGATGATACTTTAACGATGCGGCAAAACGGACAAGTTGGAGTCTCATTGAGAATGACGTCAGCCGCCAACACCTGTCCACTGCGTTTCACGTGATGTATGAATCAAAGAGAGAGAGAGAGAGAGAGAAGGGGGTGTGCATGTCTTGGCATTGTGATGGACATGCGGCTATACATAAAGAGGGGGGGAATAGAATAATGAATGGGCTTGCCCAGGAAATCATCACCTGCCTGTTTTGTTTTTAAATGCTCAGAAAGCCGGAAGAGGTCAATCAGAAATAGAAGAAAAACAAAAACAAAATTCCGCTAGCCAAAAAGAAAAAAAAAAATAAATTGTTGTATCCGCATGATGGTTTAATTATAGAAAAATTGCCTTTGAAAAAAAACAAAAACAAGGGGAAAACAAACGAGCGACGCATTCCCCATTTCTTTTGTTGTCTGATTGACGTCACGAGAGAAAACCTACAAAACGAATGAACCGCAATGGCGCGCAGCACTTCCACCTTTGTGGTGTTATGTCAATGGGAAAAAAGAAGAAGAAGAAAAAAATGTTTCTGATGGTCACGACATAATGGTGATATTCTCTTTCATTTTTTCTTTCTTTCTCCCACACTTTTTGGGTTGTGCATTTATTTCGGGTTTCTCGGTGTGTGGCGTGTTACACACCCCGCTCTCACCTTTAGAAATGTCGATCTGTTCTTTGCTTCTATGCCATCCCCTCTGGACATTTAGTAACATAAAATAAAAATTCTTTTTTTAACAAAAAAAATGGAAGGAAAAAATGAAACAACCCCAGCTGGGCATTCTAACGTGCTGTACAAAAAAAAAAAAGGACATATCGGCGACAAGGCTTGAACTCTCGTCCTTCTCGTACAGGTAAAATTACTATGTGTCGGTGTTTGTCGGTCAACCCCCTCTCTGCCCTGACATTTCCATTTGTACTTTAACATGCCTGTTGCCAATGAGCCCATTATCCAAGTCATGTACTAATGAAGTTCTTGCGCAGGCAGTCAGCTGGCTAGTTGAACATGACGTTTTTATTCCTCTAGCGTGAGGAAGTATTCTTACTTGCCCAGAAGGTGTGAAAACTCATTTGTTAAACCTTTTCCCCTCTAAAAAAAAAAAGGAAAAAAAAAAAAAATGAGTTGAAGGCGTTAATCTGAAGAGCACTACCGGTTAATCACCTTCCTGGAAAATCAGCTGTTTCAAGCCTTTTAGGTTCGTGTTCAATTTCCTTCGGAGGAAGCAGCTGTTATGCAACAACATGAATAATAACCGGAAAACGACGTCTCTCCGAATCATCATCACCATGTTATTAAGGCCTGTTAAAAGCGTACACATACATCATGGCTTGTACTGTAGTCCAGCGGACTATATGGGTGGTCGCAATGGCTTCGTGTATAACAAACGATCTGATTATATGGAACGCCAATTGCTTCATGTGTGTGTGAAGCAGATGCTGACTGTGTACATCTATTTTATATGTATCTGCGTGAGTGTGTGATGATTTTATAAGTTCCTTCTTAAGCATATGTTGATGATATTAGAAACAAAAAATTATAAGAAATTACGAATGAGTCAGCAGCAGCCGTCGAGGGCCTGATCGTGTCAAACACAATTGCCCATTTAACAAAGAAACTTGTGATCGATTCTTTCCTTATCTTTTTCATTAATTTTTTTTTTTTCAAATTTTGAATTAAATTTTTATTTAGTTGATCAGAGAAACATAAAAGGCTGTGTTATTCATATCGATAAATTTTTTAATTTTTAATGGAAGCCTTTGGTTTGTTGCTGACGTCCTCAATGGCCCTGAGTTTAAACGGTCCACCAGGAGTTTGACGTTTGCTATTTCCTTCCCTCCCGTCCTTTTTTAATGCGATTAAACCATTTTCTTATATATTCGCCCCTCCCTTTGAAATGATGCCATGTAACGAGAACTATTAAGACGGCCTCAGATCCATCGATCCACCAATTTTTAAATAGATTAATCAGTACATTTTGAGTGGGCCGGCTCTTAAAACGTCCCGAACAGCTAAAACAAAAAAAAAATTGTTCCTCCGTGTTTGGTGTTGTTTTTTTTATTTTCTCGTTTAAAAGCATATTAAACGTACCGTGTCAAAGGGGTTTGTACTCAAAAGACAAGAAATCAATAGAACAAAAAAAAAATGAAACGAGCAAAAAATGGTTTGTTCTTTTGGCTCAAAATGGCACAGCCGTGGGGACTTTTATGTTTTTCATGGACCCATTTAACTGATGATGCCTTTCATACGAGCTCTTCTAACGTGGGATTAGGCCTGCGTATGACACGTCAAACGATTTTCCTTTTTCGTTTTGAAACAGTTGAGAAGAATCTGTGTGCATCAGACAAGAGCGAAACGCAGCATCGATTGTTCACAGCACTTCAAAAAAAAGAAGAGATACATGTAGAAACAAACAAAACAATCACGTGATGATAGTTTTCTTTCACAAAGGTGGTGCAATCGCATTACGATATACTTTTTTTTTAAAACGAAAGTTATACGCTGAATACACAGAGCATCCCCCAAAAAATGAAAGTGCACCATATGCTTTCTAGTTTTTGTTTTGCCTTTGATGCTTCTCCTTTTTTTTTTTTATTTATTTATTATTTCTTCTTCCTTTTTTTTTTGTTTTCCCTGTAGACGCAAAGGATAAAATAAACGATATTAGCCGCGGGATTTTCTATATAAGCAATAGGCTGTTACACATATTGCACTCGAGACAACAACCAACGAAATGGATCTGGCTGCGCAAGGAAAGAAGAGAGGAGAAAACACAGTTGGATAAGAGGGGTATTTAATAATATCAACATCTTCAAGCTGCGTATAGCAGTACGTAACATCTGAAGCCGCATGTACAACGTATAAACCATAATTCCTTATTTTCTCCTATTGCATCTTTTATTTTTTAATATGTTTTGTATCCTAGCGACGGTCAAAAAAAAAAAAAAAAGATTAAATAGCATCTCATAGTTTGCGTCGATATATTGAACGACACACTTAATAAAAATAAAATAATTCAATGGATTTTTCTTTTTCAATCGTGTCTCCCTTTCCAATTGGAAAAGAAACGCGTTTGAAAAAAACGATTGATTTCCATATTAACACGAGCCAACCGATGGGGAAAAAAACAAAACAAAAGGGAGATGATGGCAACCGGATATGCACACAAGAAAACAATAAGCCGAGTGGTGTCGTATAGGTCAGATTTTGAATTCATATGATGAGGCTGAGTCCTCGATAGAGATGGGAACCCTACATATAACAAGTAACACAAGACTTCCCCCCCCCCCCCCACATCATGTCCTTTTGAAACAATCTTCCGGGACGCAATTCCGGGTTTCCTTTTTCTTTCATCACAACAGGAAAGAACAATGAAAAAAAGAAGAAGAAAAATGAGAATAGAAGAAGGGGGCAAACATACAAAAAAAATGGAGGAAACGTTGTGATATGAGCGTATACGGCCTAATCTGCGTGTATGGACAATGGCCATCAAAACGTTCGGCACATACTTTCCTGAACGACATGAAAAACATCACATTTAAGTTGATGACGTAAACAATTTGCGGTTTGTTTGTTGCTGTTTTTTTTTCGCGGTGATCCGCGACTGTTTGCGACGTCTCATAAACACTCGGCTCATTACGGATCTATCACTCTAATGTTTTCTCTTTATAAGCAGCCTACATAGTTGGTGCGGCTCACGTTGGGGGCCCTTGGAAATTTCT
Organism: Daphnia carinata; assembly: GCF_022539665.2. Taxonomy (NCBI): domain Eukaryota; kingdom Metazoa; phylum Arthropoda; class Branchiopoda; order Diplostraca; family Daphniidae; genus Daphnia; species Daphnia carinata. Next base: position 3,735,062 of record NC_081337.1, read on the forward strand.
TCGCCCTGTCAACGACATTCGTACCCCAAGAAAACTTTCGATGTCGGCCATTTTCTCCTTTCAATATACAAGAGAAAACTTGCGGCCAAATAAAAAAAGTACACATGTGGTTTGCTGGTGATGATGGGCTTTTTAGTGGCGCGCTTTTTTAAAAGGCCTGACATTTTTCTGTTAGTAAGGAAAAAGAAAATCCTGCTCCGTCACGAAACTCTTTGCATAGATGCTTCACACACACATGACGCGGCGACCAACAAACCATTCATTCGGCTTTTGCTTTAGAAAAAAATTAAAAAAATGCCAAAGATCCCCCCCCCCCCCCCGAACGGATCGGTTACGCCTACCGCCGTTCTATTCAGTTACCTTTTTTTTCTTTTAGTGAATAAAAGAATTTTTTTTTTTTTTTGAATGATCATTTTTTTTTTTCAAGTGGTCTGCCGCTATACACGCAGAGTGAAACCTATTCATTAAATTTTTCATCTATAAAAACTGGCTTTGTGTATGTGTGTGTGTGTGTGTGTGTGTGTGTTGGGCTGTCCTGTTTAATACATTCACGTGTACGTATATAGGCTCTAATATATAGGAATTGTATACGCGTCCATACGTTATATATGTATATACTGTATATACTTTGCAGCGATGATGGATCGCTTGTTTGCTTCCATTCGGCTTCTATAATAATACTGTCTGCAACGTCTTTAAATATTCTTTCGCACCGGTTGACGTGCGTATGAAAGAGAAAAAAAAAAGCCCCGTTTCTTATTGGATGGACAGCGCCTCTTTAGTCCCGCAAAAGTTTTCGTCTGCAAACAAAATAATGTAGGCCTCCGTATAAAAAATAGACAAACTTATATACGTAACGCGTAAGACTAGCAGATGAACAGTGGGGGAAAAAGGAGAAGAAGTTCGGTGACATGGTGTAATAGAATATAGATTTTTTTTTTTCTCTTTCCCTCCCTGTTAGAAGAACCCCAGAAGCTTTCCGTCTACCGTTCTTATCTGGTCCAATCTTTTTTTCTTCTTTTCCTACTATTCCCATTTGTTTTGAGGATGTGTTTCGGAATGGAAGGGGGGGGGGGGGGTTGTCCGATGTTTCTTCTTCACAAGGAATAAAAGTTCAAGGGCGATGGGGCCATCAGTCAGCGACAGCGACGACACTCTCCTGACTACAACACCAAACTATTGGCCTGACGCGTCTTTTGGAAGTGCAATCATTTGAATTATTCATAGGGTTACATAAAAAAAAAACCTTTAAACTTCTTTTTTTTTTTTACTTAAGGTTGCGGACTGAATATAAACGAAAAAAAAGGGCCAAACAAACGGTGATTTGGTGATGACGGCCCGATGACCGGTCGAACTTTAAGAGTTTCCCCCCTTTCTTTCGTTCAGAGAATTATGGGCGTCACATGAGTAAAAATGATGTTTCTTTGAAGAATAAACTCTTTAAAAGTCATGGATGTGACAAGTATAACTTAGAAACATGAGGAAAAAAGGTGTGTGTAAAAGAATTAGCTTTAAAAAAAAAAATGTGTCTGCACCCAGGCTTGAACTCTGGTCCGTTTAGTGGGTTTCGTGCGGATCGATCGGTCCATAACTTTTTGTGTGTGTGTGTCAGCGGTGAAAACACTAAAAGTCAGGACCTCAATCAGCCGAGGCTGGGGTAAAAAGAAAATGCACTAGTGGGACTTTGAAATGTCATTAAGAATTGGAACAAGGGCTATGGCTTCTTCGCTTTTAATGCTTTTACTTACGCCCTATTTACTTGGCTTGGCTCATACATATATATATACCGTTTGATTTCGATTTTTAAGATGTTCGGTTCCCTTTTTAAGTTTCTTACTAAGGTTTCTTCATCTTTTGAACTGTGTGGGAGTCGTGCTTTCTCCTGTTTGCTTTTCCCGTGTTTTCACCTTATACCCCGCCCACCATCTTTTTCCATTTGCCTACTGATCCCTCTTAACCAGCTGCAAGCCCTCATAGCATAACTGTGTAATTTTCCACCCTTAAAAAAAACACACACACAACTATACGGGATGATTTATCACGCCCAGCAAAAAAAAAAAAAATCAGCTGAAAATTTCATAATAATAAAAAAATAATAAATAAATAATATTTAATGTGTATACACTACTACCACTATGGATCGAAAACTAAAAAAAAAGGCATTTCATATCGTTAATGGATAAAGTAATGGCGTCTGTCTTGATGAATGATTTTTCCAGTCCTACCTTCCACCTCCTTCTTGATGGTCGTCACGGGGCAAGTATCATCTTTCACGTATAAGAAGTAATAAAAAAAAAAAGAGCTACGTGATTTACGATTGTGTTAGCAGCTCTTCCTTTTTAAGTTTTGGATCGTTTTCGATTACGGCATTTCGTACTTTCGTTGTAAAAAAAAAAATTTGGCCGTTTTTTTCAGGTACATATGGCAGGTGAATAAACAACTTGTTATTTAGGATTTTGTGACGTCACCGACATGGCGTAAGCGGCCTGAATTTCACGGGTGTTGGCCGAGTTGTAGGTGCAGAAAGATGTAAAACGCATGAACGGTGTCTATAGTTTGGCCATTTTCCCTGAATGAAATGGTCACGTTTATTTTGAATGGGGCATTTAAATTGACGCATTACGGTGCTAGTAAAATATCGACCTGGATTATTCTGATTTTCGAAATATTCAGAGAGCACGAAAAAAAAAACGAAATCGGATGCTGTTATTCGAATGGTTTTTACCTTATTTGAAATAAAACTAAATAAAAAATAAAGAATAATTCTTTTTCGAGTCGCATTCCTCAGCGGCACGGCCATTTTCCCTTTTCCTTTTTTTTTTCCTTCTAAAAAACAAAACAAAACAAAAGAAAAAAAACTTCTAGATATATATAAATGAGGAAAGCGACTTTGGAATAATTCACGGGGCCACGCTTCTTCTTCCTTTGCTAGGGCCCTTACTTAATGGCCTCTCATTTGTCTTACTGCACCTTTTCGTTTGTCGTCCGTCGTCCCTTCTATTTCCTAAATCCCGTCTCTTTTCTTCTACTGCTGGATATATAAACTTCTCGTTTTTATTCAACAATCTGTTACCCAGGAGTTTCATTTTTCTTTGGAATTGTTGTTAATTCTCCCCTCTCATTCGATCCGTATATCAAAGCAAAGCCTCTCGTAATGAGTTCACATTCATCAAAGAGTCCTACAGGGCAAAAGAGGCCTGTGAGCAAGGCCATCAAACATGTTGATGATGAACGTCGAGAGGGTTAATGAAAGGTCATTTCGCTTCCCCGTTTGTCGCAACTTGTGATACACACATTAGAAGCATGAGAGTCGTTACACATCATAAACGTTTACAGGAAGCCCGTTATAATTGCCTCTATAAAGGAAAACGTTCCCATTACTTTTCGATCCTAATCTCAAATCATTTAAATCAGCCGCTCTTTAAAACCCCTCCATTTTATTTCTACACGTTGATCGTGAACCGTACACAGATGGAGCATACCTAATCGATAAATCTACACGAAAAAAAAAAAATAAGGTATAGACGAGCCAAAAAAAAAAAAAAAAAAAGATGAATGTGCGACATTGATTAATGATGATGATCGGTGGCTCGTCATCAGATCATTACGCCTTGTATCTATTGACACGAGACCGGAGCTAAACTCTTTGAGGACCAACGGAGATTGCTGATGTTTGCCTGTCTTCTATATCAATGGATAACACAGAATAATTTTTTTTCTTTTCTGGAACAGCCGACGCCACCCGTTTGTAAGTCATTTCGTTCCGGCGTTCCGGAAGAATGAACGCGTGCCACCGACCGCAGAATTATTATATCCCCCCCTTTCTTTCTTTTTTTTTTTTTTTTTTTTTTTTTTTTTTGAGTTTGGCCGGAATCACAACTACATCCATCCATTTCTTCTTCTCCTTTCCTATTTATCTATTTTAGTTCCTTATACACATACACACCACGCACCCCTTTTTTTGCGGACAGGGATGCAGGAGACGGGAAAGGGAGGGGACGCCGATAAATATTAATGGTCGCGGGAGTTTTCCGCTGTTGTCACGAACGATTTATTGCTTGACGTCCGCAACAGCCAACGTCGACGCGTTATTATTCGCTCCAGAACGGCGGATCACTTGGACGGAAGGAAAGCAAAAAAAAAAGAACGTGGTGGAGACACAAGAAAAAAGAAAATGGCTCAATAAATAAAAAGAATAAAAAAGAAAAGTAGGATACGAAGTGACATCCATCACGTTCCGCGTTCCAAGGCGACACAACTGTCAATCCACGGGAAACATTCCTTTAAATAAGAAAAAAAAAAAAAAAAAAACCTTTTTTTGTTGTTCGTATATTGTTTAGAGAGGGTCTGGAGACAAGTGAAAAATAAATCTATATTTCATAAAATGACTTATGGCTTGGTATAAAACATTTATTATCTGCCCCCACTGTTTCGTGTCGTTCGATGCGGATGTACAAGAAGAAAAAGAAAAATGACAAACAAGGGGACAAAAAAAAAAGACAACGCCGGATTTCTATTGGGTATAATAAGTCGCTTCTGAAATTGTGGCTTTTCGCCGGTTCAATATTGATATAAGCCGCGATTCGGGTTAAAATCCATCGATCTCTATATGTAAAGGGAAATATTACATGATACGCCTTCACGCTTGTTTACGTAAATGATTCATCGCTTGGAAGTGCTCGCTCGGCTTGCTACTCACACATATGCAGTTAGATGGCGAGATGCCTTAGCAAACCAATATATATATACATAACAACAGGTTCGTGGAACGAACGTCTCCGGACTGTTGTGTGTAACCACCCACAGCTATCGGATTTCCTTTCGAACAAATTGGCCAGTCAGCTTAGAGCTTACATCTGCTGACGACCCATACGCATATCGCGAGAGAAAAAGGAAAAATCTGAAAAAAAAAAACATCCTGGGAAATGTAATCAACAGTTTCGGGGGCCTACGTTCCAGACCCATGTCCAGCCAACCAGTTGCCATGGCGATCTTATCATAACGATGAGAGTAGTGCGTGTATGCTGAAAAGGTCCTTATTTTCCCACTGCTGTATTCAAACACGTTGTTGTATCCACCGAGGGGAAAAAGCTGAAAAAAAAATCCTACTAAAACGGATTACAATAATCTCGAGAAAAGCTGATTTGTTTTGGACTTCAACATACAGCTTTATGTGTATCTCCCCTTTTTGGATTTTTTTTTTCTTTTCTGTCCTTCAAAAACAACTCATTTCTTTCTCCGGCATTTTCTGTCAAATGCATTCCATTAGTCAATCAAGAGCAACACGCTATCAAAAGAAGCTCTACATACCTGGGCTAAAACCCCCCCTTATTCAAAAATGTTTCCAAAAGCGGACAGGTCATAATTTTAAAGACATGATTTTCACGAAGACCAACCCATTGACTAACAGTTTTTAAAGAAAGATTTGAATCCTTTCAATTTCACTAGAGAGGTCTATGTGTTTTGATTGTATTACGATATACCGTGAGTTGTCTTCTCATTGGTACGAAAACGTCCCAGACATTCAAATGTAGAATAATCGATGACAGCAATGGTTCCGTTTTTTAATTCAAATTCTGCATCACCAAGGGGATAACTAATATTTTATTCGGAAGCAGCGTTTCACGTTTGGTTCAGTAACGTGTTAGGATTAGTCGAATTCCAAGCCAAAATTTCAAGTCCAAGTTTTTCGTGTAAACGTCGGACTTTCCGGGCTTTTTTTTTGTCTTTTACAAACATGGATAAGGCTATGTGATCTAGATTTTAAATTGAACGAGAATCATGAAAATCAAATTTTTGTTTTACATTAGAATTATAATTTTTGAAATAAATGGGGAAAATGAAGGGGCAAATTTTCGCGTTACAATTTCTTTTCTTCTGTTTATTTCAGAAACAATTAGCTTGACAAGAAAACAAATGCATTTTTCGGAATCAGCGTAAAATTTAGCATTATAATAGATGTTGCTGATCACATTCTGGACGATGTCCATTTTGGCCGATTTTGACAAAAATGAGAAGGCTATAGCCTTCTCACTTTTTCATTTTTGACAAAATTTTAAATATAGTTTAAAATGCATGATTTCTATCCAAAATTGAACGATATTCACGGAAATCAAGTTTTTTTTTCAATGGGATTTATAGGTTTTGAAATAAACGAAGAAAATTACCGTGGGAATTTTGTCTCAAAAATGTCCAAAAACTGACACTCATTGGAATTGGTTGAAAATCACAAAATATACTCAAAATTGAATGCTGATTCCGGGAAAATTGTTCTTTTTTTCACTAGCCCAATCGTTTTTAAATTCCCCGCAAAAAATTACGCGCCAGTACGCGACGGTTCTCTAATGGATTATCACGCTAACGCTGGTGCGTACTGGCACGAATTGTTCATTTAAAAAACTACAAGTCAAAGTCTCAAGTCCCATTAAAAAAAAAACTTGATTTCAGTGATTATCATTTAATGCCGAATCAAGATCATGTATATTCACTGCTGTATTAAAGATTTTTGAAAAATTCAAAATTAATGGAAAAGTCGGGCTTATTTTGTCGGGCTTATTTTCAGTTATGACTAAATTTTTTACTTGGCTTAAAATATATCATTTCGATCGGGAATTGAACGAAAAGCGCAAAAATTAAGTTTATATTTTTAGTACGCTTATATTTGTTTTATGAGACGTAAAATACCATAACATAAAGTCGATGCGCTTAAAGCACATTGTTTCTGTTTATTTCGAAAACGGTTCGTTTGATGAGAAAATAAATCACTTAATCAGAATCAGCGTTAAATTCTGATCATGGGGCTTATAGTTTTAAAACAAATGAAATAAATGCATTTTTTCATGCAAAATCTGACTGAAAAATAAGCCCAACAAAATAAGCCCGAAAAAATAGGGCCGACATTTCAGAAATTTTTTTTATTTTGCAAACATACATAAAACTACATGAACTAGATTTAATACTGAACGAGAATAACGAAAATCAAATCTGTTTTCAGATTGGGTTTATAGTTTTTGAAATAATTGGGAAACATGAAGGGACAAGTTTTTGCCATACAGCCTTTTTTTTCCGTAAATTTCCTAAACAATTAGTTTGACAAGAAAACAGATGCATTTTTCAAAATCAGCATTTAATTTTTCATTATAATAGATGGTTTTTAAACAATTTCGGAATATGTCCCGTTTTGCCGATTTTGACAAAAATGAGAAGGCTATAGCCTTCTCACTTTTTCGTTTTTGGCAAAATTTTAAATATAAGTTAAACTACATGATTTCGATTCAAAATTGAACGAAAATCCAGAAAATCTAATTTATTTTTATGTGGGGCTCATAATTTTTGAAATAAATGAATTTTTTCATGTAAAATCTAACTGAAAAATAAGCCCGACTAAATAAGCCCGAAAAAATAAGCCCGACTTTTCAGGATTTTTTTAATTTCTTTCTCAAACACAAATAAAACTAAATGAATTAGATTCAAGATTGAACGACAATCACGAAAATCTAGTTTGTTTTTAGATTAGGCTTATAGTTTTTGAAATAAATGGGAAAAATGAAGGGACATATTTTCGTATTGCAGCCTCATTTTATCCGTATATTTCCCAAACAACTAACTTGAGAAGAAAACAAATGTATTTTTCGAAACCAGCGTTAAATTTTGCATTAGAACAGGTGGTTTTTATTCATTTCTGGAAGATTTCCCTTTTTGCCAATTTTGACAAAAATGAGAAGGCTATAGCCTTCTCACTTTTTCATTTTTGGCCAAATTTTAAATTTGGCTTAAAACACATGAACTCCATGCAGAATAGAAAACCAATCACGAATATCTAGTTTTTTTTTCAATTGGCCTTGTAGTTTTTGAAATAAAAATAAAAAACAAAAAAGTCAGGCTTATATTTTGTCGGCCGAGCGGCAAAATAAGCCCGACTTTTCACATTTTTTTAGTTTATTTGGAAAACGGTTGGTGTAGCGAGAAAACCACTAACATAATCGAACTCGGCGTTTAATTTGGACTATGCCGTGGGTTTTTTTTATTGAATTCCAAGAGATGTCCATTTTTGCCGATTTTGGCAAAAATGAGAAGGCTATAGCCTTCTCACTTTTTCGTTTTTGGCAAAATTTTAAATATAAGTTAAACTACATGACTTCGATTCAAAATTGAACGAGAATCACGAAAATCGACTTCGTTTTTACATGCGATTTATAGTTTTTGAGTTCTTGGAATTAAAAGTGGTCGCCCTTGGTAGTTCGCATGAATTTTTATTGTGTTAGCCACACCATAGCACCTTTTCATTTTTCGAATATTAAATTATTTCCTTTATTACTGTTACTACAGTACTCTCGAACACGACATTTTCAACGACCAACGTAACCTACACGAACGTGAATTTATGCGAACTCCTATTTGCAATGACAAAGGCCACATCAACAATTTATTTACCTTAACCGATTCCTTATTTATTTTCTAAGGACTACGGAGTAGAATGCAATCTGTTAAACTTGCTGAGACTAAATAACGGCAGCCGTCCTCTTGTTTAAACTTCCCAACGTGGAGTGACAGACGAATCAAACCTCGTCACTCGAGCCGAGTTTTGAAGGCGAACGCGCCAGTCACGCATCCCCATGCCTTTTTTTGGAGGACAGTGATAGAAGGCGATTCCGTTTCATGCCCATTTATTTGCAGCAGTATATATAGTGTATCCGTATATACTTTAAATGTTAAAGACATGGGCACATCGTTCACTCTGTTGGTGGCGTATAATCGACAGACGGGTCGTCCAAGGACCACAGCATCATTTTCTTAAAGAGTTCAATGTCGACACGATCGATCAAATAGACATTGGGCGTCTTTCCGACAATCTTTTTGCCATAGTCGACGACCATCTGTCCGCGTGTGTAGTTGCCACTCAACTCTACCGTAGCGTAATGCAACGATTGCTGTGTCACATACCGAGGGTCGATGGCAGCGGCCACGGCCAACTGGTCACAGACTCTAAAAACAAATTAAAGTCAATAAGGAAAAACCATTTAGCATTCGAATCGTAACATTAATGTTGTTGCTTTTGCGTTAAACTTACATGTAAGTGTCGAAATATTTTCGAGCTATAATCTGCGCTTCGATTTTGTTCATCAGCCGACACTGCGGACTGTCAACTCCACCGTAAGTATTGATCCTCCAATCCTAAACATTCGATTAAAATCTTAAACAACAAGTAAAAAAGGATTTCTTTTTACAAATAGGTACCCAATCCAATTTGGCCCTGTGTAAACATAATTCCCAGCTGGCAATGTAAGTCGGGCATTTTGTGTTTTGTAAGACGATGTACGCCGCCTCTGGATCGCAATGAAAATTGAATTCGGCCGACACGGTGATGTTACCAATTCCTGGTAATTTAAGGTCGGCATTAGGACATTAAAACTGAATTTATAATGAATGTATATTACCCTCGACGTTGCCACCCATTATGTAGAGTTCCTTCAAATTAGAAGCAAACTGATCATCCAGACGCATTGCTAATGCTAAATTCGTTAGTGGACCCAAAGCTACGACGGTCATTTCATCTTAGTAAAGCAAAAAAAAAGTTTATTTTCAAAATTTCATAAGGAAGTGCAGATGAATCATTTTCTTTACTTGGATTTTCCTTGACCAAACGAACAAGGGCGTTTACAGCGTGTTCTTTCTGGACATTTCGCAAGTCAGGTTCTTCGTCGTGATTGCTGTCGCCGAATCCATCGCTTCCGTGAAACGGGTCATCCATAACAACTGGTTCGACGAGGGACGTGTGCGCGCCCCTATAAATTGGGATCTGGAATTCAGTCAATAAAAATGTGACATTCATAAAATGTATTATATCTTTTACAAACATTCTTACTTGATTCAGGTTGGCAGTTGTTAGAGTCCTTGCTACATTCCTTACAACATTATTTCTGTGGCGTCCCGAAATATTAAGATTATGGCAAATTTCCTGTAGTTAAAATCAAATATATGGGTAATTTTTTTTTACAGAGTAGTGTTGCCGTGCGTCGTTGTTATGGCAACAAGCTCCAATACTCCGACTTTGTGAGCTTTGGTTGCTAAAAATAAAGCACTGGCGTCGTCCATGCCAGCATCGCAATCAACAATCATCTTTTTCGCCATCTAAATAGAAAAAACAATGAAATTTTTTTTTAAGAAATACGTTAAAACAATCCAATGACGTACGGTGAAGTTTAACAAAGTGCTACACAACTGATACGCCCTTAGAGACTAGACTTTTTCACATGTGTGACGGCCGGTACTTAGCAGAAGACTTTGGACCTTGAAAAAAAAGATTGAAAGGCCATCTAACGAGCATCTTTGCACTTAAACTTAACCGATCCAAATACAAGAGGAAAACTACAAAAAAAAAACCACGATTTATTTATAGAGTTCAGTTCTACTGTAAGACGTTTAATCAATTCAACAAAACCCTCTGTTCATGTTTTTTCAACACTTGGTTGGTGATTAGGCGCTTGATATTAGCGTTGACGTTTGGCAATTCGTCATTATGGGTTCTGCGGGCTGCATATTCTATTTTCTGTACGAGGTCCGCTTCCGTCGGGTGGCACACGAAGGTGGTAATAATTCCTGTGGCCTGATGACCTACACGTCCGATTCGGCCACATCGATGAATATAGTCGCTGATGTTTGTTGGAACATCGTAATTGATGACTTGATGGGCACTCGTTGTGTCTAGACCACGCGAAACGACGTCCGTACAACTGAGCACCAACTGTCGACCAGAACGAAATTCTTCGAAACGACCATTCCGGAGATGTTCGGCCATGTTACCGTTGAGGTTTACGCAAGAAACGCCATTTTCATTCAGGAACATTGACACCCAATCACAACGATCAGATCTGTTGCTGAAGACGATCACTGGCAGTTTACGAGAAACGTCTTTTTTCACTAATTCCAAAAGGCGGGTCGGCTTGTCAAGATGAGAAAGCCGCATGAATTTTTGAGGAACATGGGGTTGGAGGCGATGCAGATTTTCGGTAGTAAGTTTGGTAAAACTGCCATATGGAATAACCTGTGACAGAATTTCTTCAGCGCTACGAGGTACCGTGGCGCTCACCATTATCGTCTGTACACCTTGGATAACCCCGGTAGGGCGTGTAGATTGGAGAGGTAGTTTGCGAAGAAAGTAAGTAAGTTTTTCGTTAAAAGAATCATCCAGCAGAGTATCTGCTTCGTCCAGCACAAGATGTTTCAGCTGGTCCAGGCGAAAAATGCGGTTGGTCGTCAGTTTGCTGATAGCACCAAACGTGGCAAACAGAATGTCAACTTCCTGGTAATCGGCATTTAGCATATCTCTCTTTAATCGTCCTCCAGTGACGCATTTTGATTTGATTGGTAGATTTGTCACTAGGGACTCGCCAACATTACTTATCTGTTCGCATAGCTCGCGGCCAGGGGTAATTACAAGCGCTAAAGGTGCATTTAGCGATTGATCTAATGGCTCATCGGCAACACTATTCGAACTTTTGTAATCGAGTATGTTTTGAATGATTGGGGCTAGATAACTTATTGTCTTTCCACTGCCTGTTTCAGCAGCTATTAGTGAGTTTTCCCCTCTAAGAACTGCTTTTGTTGCCAGTTTTTGGATAAGGGTAGGCTTAGTACATCCCATAGCAGTAAGATTTTCAATTAAGGGTTCATTTAAATCCAGTAAGCTAAAATCACACTCTTCATTTCGTAGTATGGAAGGGTTTGGTCCTTGGCTGTTTATAGCAAAGTAATCTCCATTTGCTTCCCGATGGCCCCAAGTTCTTGATGCCAAAGGTACTTTGTCAAATTTCCTACACACAAAATTATAGTGAAAGTTAATGGATCCTATTAAACACACAAGAAACATTTGTATACCCATAGGATTGCCCTGAGTAATGGTTCAGTTTTGTATTTTTGCAGGAAACTATGCATACCTGGGGGAGGAAAAGCTACCATGTTAAAACCACACAGCTGAAATTACAAAAGTTGTTTACTGACTTTTGTATTGCCTTGATGGGATGCCTTTAATCTATCCTGTTCTTGCTTTTTGTTCAGATCTTTGGTCAATTTCTTTTGCCATTTGAATGGAATTGTGACAACAGGCTTTGAAACTGTTGACAGAAAACGATTACCCTGAAATAATCTCAGCGTCTTCGTAAACATAAATGCTTCCATCACTGTGTGTGCGTTCGGTGGTGAACAAATAACGATTTTATTTGTAATTATAATCGTGTGAGTGGCGTTCACATGCTTATTCCACAGCAAAGTTACGACTGCCGACAGGATCAGCTGATATTAACGTATTTGCGCCAGCTAACTAGATGGCGTCCCCCATGCCCGGCGTTTTGATTCATTACGAAAACAATATCTTAAGACAGAAACAATTAAGAGTTTACTATGCCAAAAAAAAAAAAAAAAAAATACGACAAAGCAAGCAGTTAAAGAAAACGAAGTTTTTGATGATCTATTGCTGGAATATGCATTTTACCTAAAAAGTATTTAAAGATTTCGGGTGGTCCAGAATCAACTGACACATTTACACAATCTAAGATTGATGTTTTACCTGTCAAAGACACATTTTATTAAACGTCATACATTTCAGGGTGAAGAGAAAAACACAAGTATGAATGAAATGAAAACAGGATGAAAAGTATCCATTTATGGAGCTTTAGCTGCTTGGCGCCTCAACAGAATGTAGATTTTTTCTTTGATCCAGTCCTTGTTGTAAGGAGCATAAGTATTGCTGATCTTTTGGTACCTATGAAAACAAAACCAGAAATTATAAAGCATAGTCTTTACACCTATCAAAGTGGGCTACTGAGTTTCAATGTTGTCACATTAGAAAAAAAAATTAATAAAACATTAACAACAATAAAAAAAATTAAAAAATAAAACTAAAACACATAGAATTTTAAAAAATCATAAAAATACATTGACAAGCTAAAAAATTATTTGCTCAACAACAAAATTCATACATAAACATGAATGCCCTTACACTAGGCAGGAGAGATCGGTCAACTGATCAATGAAATCAAACAGTTGACTGATGTCGTATGTAATGCTTGGAGTGTTGGGATTCAGTCTCTTCAAATGTTCTTCATAAATCTTGCAAACTCCTTCCATACATTCGTTTACCGACTCATAGTCGGAATATGTTCTCGTCTCCGGCTTGGGTCCGGGTTGGACTAGCAAGATTGTATGAGACTAAAATTGTAGGGTTAAAAGAACAAGCTCATCAAGTTCGGCCAAGGCACAATTTCAACAAAACAACATGTTTCAATATGATAATAACTTACCATCTTTAAAAAGAGCGTTATTTCGATTTGTATTCAAGTTTGTTTGTGCTCAATACACTTACGACGAAGATTTTTTTTCGGAGAAGCTATCGTTACAATGTTGCAAAACTTCAAAACAAGATGACATGCGCTTGACGGGTTTTACTTTTTTTCAGTTTTAACCTGGTGCTATCTATAGAAAATATGACTTCTTTTTCCGGTTTTCAGTGACATTCACACAATTTTTGTAATTAGATCAACTTTTATTTCACAAAATCACTTTTTGAAAATTTAGAAATCCGACAGTGAAATATGGCAACTTTCGTAGAGGCAAACAGATAAAACTGAAAAAAAAAAAAAAATAGAAGAAAAATAAATAAACCAGAAGAAAATTTTAATATTTTTGTCAGAAAATAACAATTAATAATCAGTCACGAGCTAACTGTGTCATTAAATTCCTACAGTTTTTTTTATTTGTTCGAATTACTTTCCCACAGTCTGTGAGGTCTTATTGTTGGTCATACATAATTGACTTGAATATCATGTGAAAACTTGCTGAACTAATTGTACCGATATCGCGAATCTCGAAGTGTAATGACAGAGAGTAAAAGGATGTGGGAACTATGGTCGCTTGATTACCTGAAGACAAAACTAGACGTTAAAAGCACCATAAACCTTTTCCTAATTCCTGTCATAGCTCTAACTGGCGATACAGCTATTGGTTACATATATCATTACGAATCCTTAATTTTAAATTGCTTTGTTGATAGTGCAACTCATTTCATGATAGCATCATTTTCGTGGAACTATGTGGGAAACTTATCCATTAATAAAAGGTCCCACATGTTTGCTGTTTTTATGTGTGGCCTGCTTGCTTCCCTAATTGATATAGATCATTTTATAGCAGTAGGGACCATGGATCTCCAAGTAAATGTAAAAATATAAAACAGAACTACATTTTACTAAACAAGTTTCTTTACAGGTAGCCACAAGATTACTTCACAGACCATTATTGCATTGCACAACTGTGCTTTCAGCTGTTGCTGTTCTATTAGCATTGCTTTCTATCAAAATCCATTCCATCCCTTATCTGAAACTATCTTTGATAATAACAACTGCAGTCTGGACACACCACTGGAGGGATGGATATCGGCGCGGAATTTGGATTTGTCCAATCGGTTCTACTCCACCGTATGGGTACGTCCTGTACCTCGTCGGTCTCATAGCTCTGCCTTTGGGTTTACACTTTATATTGCGGTTTACCAGTGAACTAGTCCAAAAAGCCAAGAATCAAGACCTACAGCAAGTTTACTTAATATAATATTGCTATTGCCCCTAATTAATCCTGTTCTGCCGTTAATAGTACAATTGTTTCCTTTTCATTGTAAAAACTGTACAAACAGAGTCACATAACTTGTTTCTAATAGAATTTTTGAAAGGCAATTCACTGTTCAATATACGTCTTCCCTAGATACCATTTAGGAATGTGCAACTCATTTTCCACAAAAACGAATATCGATTTCTTTCGAATTTCGAATTACTATATTCTATATTTTGTTGTTGATTAAGAAAGCAAAAGCAAGACTGGTAAACGATTTGAAGAATAGGATTAAATTCGTACAGAATAAGAATGACTTAATTAAAGCTGAAAATAATATAGGCAACCTTGCGAATTCGTTGATAGCAAGTCAAATATGTTTTGATTATTCATTACGTATTATCAGACGTTGGTTGTTGACGCACATACAACGTTTGTTCGCCCTCTAAATCGCCTGATATTCAAGTACGTAACAGAAATATAAGTATTACACATTCATTATTTGTTTTGGCTTTAAAACTTGTCTAGAATAAAGAGAACCTCGTAAGCCGTTTGGTTATCAAAAAATGATTAAGCTGGGTGACGTTTTTCCTGACTTCAAGGCCGAAACCTCTCGAGGACCGATTCAGTTCCATGAATGGCTGGGAGATTCGTAACCACATAATATCAATTGAATCTTATCATATTTACAAAAGATTAAATCACTTTTCTGAATAGCTGGGGACTCCTATTTTCCCATCCTGCTGATTTTACACCTGTGTGTACCACAGAACTCGGAAGAGTTGCTCAGCTTCAGGGAAAATTTGAAGAAAAAAATGTTAAGCTGATAGCACTTTCCTGTGATGGAGTTGATACCCATCGAAAATGGATTGAAGATATTAAAGCATATTCCAAAATAGAAAAATTTGCTTACCCAATTATAGCGGATGAGAAAAGGGAACTAGCTCATCTACTTGGAATGATCGATCCTGATGAGAAGGATGCTGCTGGAATACCCTTAACTTGCCGAGCAGTATTCTTTATTGGGCCAGACAAGAAACTGAAGTTGTCGCTGCTTTATCCAGCAACAACAGGGCGCAATTTTGAGTAAATCAGCACAGTTGTTCTATCCTTACTTTAATAGCATGTTTTAAAATATTGGGCATTTTCTTGAAGTGAAATTTTACGGGCAATCGACTCCGTCCAGCTAACAGCCAGATATAGAGTTGCTACCCCGGCGGACTGGCAAGTACGTAGAGTCATATTTTGTTTCCTCCCTAATGCAATTGTTTTAAATAAAAAAATTTTAATAGCACGGGACATACTGCATGGTATTACCAACAGTGGGAGACGACGAGTTAGAAACATTGTTTCCTAAAGGAGTGGAAAAGCTAGCCATGCCATCTGGAAAAGACTACCTACGTATGACACCTTGCCCTGAGAAAGAATGAGACACTGGCTTTATGGACTATCACTGGTGGTTTAACTCTAAATTTCCACCGTTTATCTTTTTTACCCTATGCAAAAAAAATTTGCAGTTCCGTTGTACCAAACAAATAAAATCGCGAATATTCGCAGTAATTCGCATTTTTCTACTATACTCCTATTTATGTTTTTGGATGTGTTACCGCATTCGATTGAAATAGAAAATCAAAGGGCAGTTACAGAATTAATACCGCGGAAGTATTGATATAGTATGCAGGGAATTCCCATCAAAAGCTTCAATTTTTGTTGCCAATTGGGATAGGCATTTCAGGGCTACAGACGGGGGCTTTCGTGGTGAAAAATGTTTCACCCCGAACCAGAGATGAAGCAACCAAGCCCTTCTCCTCTGCCTCGAACCCAATCAAATTTTTTTGGTTTTAGGCTATCGAGGCAGTCTCATACCGATTGGCTGAGGCCCCGACCCTGTTTTTGTTAGATTATAATTTTCTAGCGCAGCCACTCGGTCAACTTTAGTTGTTTGGGGTGTTCTCTTCCCTCTTTTCGGAAACTTCTGAAGAAAGCTCCATAAGTTGACTTGCTAAGTTTGTATTATTAATGCACGTTGGTTGCCCACTTGTTTTGAACTGTGATGGATTCTCCAGATGAAATCAAAACTCCAGATTTAAAGGCCTGCATGAATTTCAAATGTAATGGTGATGGGTAAACGCGATATAATTAGAGAATGAGTGTCATTGTAACTAGTTCAGGTTCCCAGGCGATCCGTCGAAGTCTACTTTCTAAGTCTACTCCTTTTACGTTCAAAATTCACAGATGTATCTAGCTGTTGGCATATCAAAATATTTTGTAGTAAAAAACTGCTCATACAAGTTTCATCTTGATTATAGGGACAGATGATTTAACTTTACAGTTTATCTTATATCGTCATGAACGTCGTCAAATGTTTACCAAGAAACGCAATACATCGCGTCACGGCTGGCAGTTAGTGAACTTTTCCCAATTACTGCCATAACAAGAATTTAGAAAGATTCAAATCTGATGTGCTTTAAAAATTATTCACCTGTTGAACTTTTCAGGTTGATTCTGAGAGATATGGGTCTAGCAGCATATGTAGTAAGACTTTTTCCTCTGAATGTGTTGGTGATAATAGTTCCTTTCAATCTAAAACTTCTTTTCTGTGTTGTTAAGACTCCATATCAAGCACAGAAGAAATGGAACAATCTTTGGTCAAAATATAAGCTAGCTAAAAGAGCTCAGGTTATAGAATTGGATTCTGTAACTATTAAAAGTGTGTTTAATAAGTAACCCAATGGTTTTCCAACATAGGCTGAAGGACCTTCGGAAGAAGATCCCAATGGAGCATGGCCTTTCTTTACTGTGTTAGATGCAATTGCAACTGGAAAGACGGTTGCAATTACAAGCCCCGAAGTTGCATTTCAAGTGGAATCTAGTGAACCTAGAGAAGAACCTACTGACAATGCAATACATGTCAATGTCAATGCCATTCAAGTGAATGGTGATTAGTTTAAACTAATAACAGTACCAATTGGTACTGTTTTGCAGACAAATATCTGTAAATATTTTTTTTTCGTAGAGGGACCACCATCAAAGAAATCCAAGCATGATCCAGGAATGTCACATACCATTAATCCAATTCAATGGGATGGAGAACCTGAAGATCATAAACAGCAAGTCATTGAACTTTTGCAGGCAAATCTTCAGCAGCTAGATGAAGTGAGACAATCCATTGAAACACAGGGTAATCTCTATCTTTTAATAGCCTAATTTCCTAAAATAATCAAAAACCAAAATTTTAGGTCAAGCAATTGTTTCTATGCTCTCACAGTTAATTGGCGTAATCTCGTGTGGTAATAAGCCTATGCCCACCAACTCAGGATCTAGCCGGATAGATGAAGCCATTACGGCCACAATACGGGAAATAGGGATTCCTCAGGAAAACACGTAACATTTGTTATCTTCGCAATCAACTACTTAACGTTAATATGCAAAATTACATTTATTGTCCACATACCCTTCATTTGGCTATCGTCGAGTGTATTTCTCGCAAGAAATGATTTTAAAGAACTGTTTTTGTTATCAGCTAGAAGTTGGGTCCAAACGTAAATAAATCAGAAGTTTTTCTTTGATGTCAGTATTGATTTGACATCGTCAGCATCCAAAGTTTCGTACTTCAACAATGCTTCCGCTAGCATTTTATGTTCCTCCTTGTGTTCTTTCAGAATAGCTTTTGCTCTGTCATAGGACTCCTTTGGAACGAAATTTGGTTAAATTGGCTAGGATTATTTTATTTTTTTAATATTAGTAAATTTAATACCTGAAGAATCCGTTTAATTTCGGAATCAATCAGTTCAGCTGTTTGTGGACTAAGGTCGTTCACGACGACTAAAGAACCATTGTTTTGTTCAATGGTGCGGAATCCAACCTTTTCGGACATACCCCACTCTTTCACCATGTGCATAGCAATCGATGTGGCTTGCTAAACACCAAAAGAGGATTATAACTGTTCGGAAAGTAGTAAACACCATTTTAGTTTACTTTAAGATCACTTGATGCACCAGATGTGATTTTTTCGTGACCGAAAATAAGTTCCTCAGCTGCTCTCCCTCCCATGGCTACATCCATCATCGCTAGTAACTGAGATCGGGTCACGTGATATCGTTCCTTTTCAGGGATGTATGCGGTATGTCCTAGAGAAGGACCTCTTGGTATGATCGTTACCTGTTGTGTTTAAGCAATTTCCATGGTTTATTTTAATTTGAAATTTGATTCGGCTAAGAGGTGGAGAACTTACTTTATGTAATGGATGGGCGTCTTGCGTATAATGAGCCACGATCGTGTGGCCTCCTTCGTGGTACGCGGTAATCAAATTTGCTTCTTCATCTGGGATTCTTGACTTCCTTTCCGGACCCATAAGAACTTTATCTCTAGCTTGTTCAAGATATTTTGTTGTGACGGCGGGAACTCCGTCGATTGCACCACGTACCGCGGCCTATTGTGAAATTTATAACAACTATTAAAAACGTCTGGTAAACTAGAGACGTCACTGGTGTCTATTTTGGATGCAATAACCTGGTTCACGAGATTTTCAATATCGGCTCCCGTGAATCCTGTAGTGCCGCGAGCCAACAATTCGACATCAACATCGTCGGCTAACTTGACCTTACTCAAATAGTGTTGAAGAATTTCTTTTCGACCAGCAAAGTCTGGAACAGGTACTTGAACTTCGACATCAAATCTTCCGGGGCGCAGAAGAGCCTTGTCTAAATCGTCACGGCGGTTTGTCGCTCCAAGAACAATTACACCTGTAAAAAAAATGTCTTCAGTCTCAAATTAACGTTATGCAATTCAGAACACTAACCCTCGTTTTGATGAAAACCATCCATTTCAGCTAAAAGCTGGTTGATTGTTTGATTTGCATATGGATGTAGGACGGAGTTTGATCTCTTAGCTCCAACCGAGTCTATTTCGTCAATAAAAATGACGCACGGAGCACGCATTTTTGCTGCCTTAAAAAGATCTCTCACGCGGCGTGCACCTTGTCCCACTAATATTTCATCAAATTCTGGACCAGCAGCATGAAAGTAGGGAACTCCAGCTTCTCCTGCAACCGCTCGGGCGAGTAGTGTTTTACCCGTTCCTGGCGGTCCGACTAGCAAAACACCTTTGGGTAACTTGCCTCCAAGTGCAGAGAATTTTTCTGGATTTTTAAGGAATTCAACAATTTCCTTTAGCTCCTGTTTAGCTTCCTCGACACCCTATGAAAATTATAATTGTTTTTAATAATTACAAAATCAGCATTCAAAGTTTTACACTGTATACTGTTTACTTACTTTGACATCATCAAAAGTAACATTGATTTCTTCTGGAGCTACTTCACTTCCATTTCCGACTGACACTCTAAATACTGAACTCCCGCCGAAAGTGCCTAGTAAACAGAATTAGTGATAGTGATTTGGATGAACTTGAGACTAATTTTACCCATAAATGTGAAAAGAATTGCTGCAAATATAAGCACACTCAAGATGTACTGGGTCACTTTTAGGGCTCGCATGGCTCTGCTAGGATTTTTCTTCGGATCCGCCGCTAGGTAACCTTCAGCAAATGCTATCTAATACAGAAATATAACTGATTTACAATCCGGAAAGGATTTTGAAGTTGCAGAACCTGCCTTTAAACGTGCTTGTTCTTCAGGTGCCAATTTTTCACTTCCTAAAAGCGCTATTGGTGGGGAACATGTTAAGATGATTAAATTAAGTTATTTGACATTTTCAAACCTTTTATATCTCTAGCTGTCATGTCATGGACATTTCCCAAAGCAAGACGTTTGACATCACCACCTTGAAGTTTTGATCTTAAACGTTCGGTTACTGATGTGTTCTGAATATTTACGTCACCACTTCTGTAGGTTTTAAAGGTCCGAATTTGGAAAGGTAGAGTTAAGGAGTGATAACACACATTTTCTCGGTAGCCTTGTTTGTTTTCTAAAAAGGTGTTGGCAGATACATAACTCTGTGAGAAGGAAGCAGGTCTTGCTCTACACTGTTGATACACTGGAGATATTTGTTCAAGTAGATGATTAACATCTTGATGTGACAGATCAGCAAAAACATTGGAAACCTATGTTAAATTTAAAATGCCCATAATGTACTCCAAAACACCAATTTCTCAAATACTAGTAAAACATACTGGGGTAAGACTATCGGCATGAACACAGTTTGATTCAGACGGATCGGAATTCTTAGATTTGGTGAAAACCCTTGCTGAAGGAACCTTTTGCCGACTTCCAAATGCTCCGAATATTTGCGATAAAGGTAGGAGCTATGAAAATGATCGCTATATATCAATAAAAATTTTAAGACAAATATGAAAAATATACTACCTGATTCTGCAAACACGTTAGGGACATCATGATGATTACGTATCCCTACAGATTTTTACTAAACACCCTGACGAACGCGACACCTGGTGGTACGTATTCAAAGTGCTGCCAATTGCACAAGCTGCATCATTAGTTACGCAATATTGGTGCTCTGAGATGTTAACAATAGATCTTTTTAAATATTATGTTACAATGTAGCACAGCAGTGATAGATAGTACACTCAACGATATACAGCAGTCGGTGGAAATGAACGCGGTTATATGACTCAATGATAAGGCGCTTGAAGATGGATGTGTTTGAGTACCCAAGTTTGGTCCCTGGTAGGAGTCTTTCATCATGCTAGGTTTCCGCTGTTCCGCGGCATGTCACATTGTCGGATATGGATTACAAACTGCTATAGCGCCAATATCACGAAGTTTAGCAATAAGATTGTAGATAACCTAATTAAAGCAAGTATTCCACGTCAGAAGGTACGTGTGTATCCACACGACATATTCGATATTAAATTAATTTGTCATTGAAAAATTTCGCACGGTGTATTACTTGTTAATCCGCATGGTTAGATATTTCGTTGAAAATCAGCTCAGACGCTTGAAAATGTACACTTTCGTCAGGAATATCAAAAGAAGAATGATCGAGGCTTTTCTTCGCAGGATCACTAGCTTTTCTATAAGGGGTAGATGTAGCCAGCGTGATGACGGGGCCTTCGTCAAGAATATAACGCGAGTTCTGAAACTCGACGCAAGATCGATTGAGATCACAAATATCGTAGAAGTCGTAATTATCTAAAAATACTGTTTGGTTCAGCCATTTACTTTGCAATGCATCTCGCAAACTGAATCGATCTTCTATTGATCGGTTCATCATTCCCTTCAAGAGGTACTTCAGATCCGCAGAAGCTGAATCAGAGAATTCGAGTTCATTTTTTAAAATTTCTTCGATGCCAGAAAAGGGATTGCGCCCAAAAACCAGAACATAAATTGTTACTCCAATAGCCCAGACCTCTAGTTCTGGTCCCCGATAGGGGTTTCCTGTGAAAATCGCGCAATTATTTGAGGTACAAAAATTTAATAAATATTATTTTACCTCTTAACACTTCCGGACTACAATATTCAAAGGTGCCACAGAAGGCTTTGAATGGTTTATCTGTTAGGTATGTAGCAGACCCAAAATCGATCAGCTTAGCGTGAAATCTATCGTCCAATACAACATTTTCATCTTTGATGTCTCGATGGAGAATGCCATGCGAATGGAGATAATCAACAGCTTCTATCAACTGCTTAGATATGTTGGCTCCAAGAGGTTCAGGAACACCATTGGTTTTCTCAATAAACTCAAACAAGTCCATTCCAAAACCATGCTTCTCCATAACTAATTGGAAGTAAAAATCATTTTCGTAGAAATCAATCATGTTGACGATGTGATCATGCTGGATGCGATTCAAAATGTAGATCTCGTTTGGAAGGCGGTGCCCGTCGTCCGTTGAAATCCAACTGTCATTATACACTTTGGATTTTTTTATGAATTTTGTCACAACTAACTTGGTATCCATGAGTCCATATGCCAAATAAACACAGCCGAAACCTCCACTGCCAATTTGCTTCACGACCTGACAAACGAATAAAAAAACGAAGTGATAAAAATAAAATACAAAATATAATATAATCAAATAATAGGAAGTAACATTTCCTGTAAATCTTGCGAGTGAAACGCTATTTGGGAATCTTATTTACCTGATAATTCTTTAAGTAGTCTCCACTACACATATCTTCTTTGTAAATGCTACTCTCCTTGCTCTCAAGGTGGCAATCGGATTTTGAAGAATCCTTCAGACCGACGAAAAATATAAGCAATAATCACAAATGCCGAAAAAAAATCGTACCGTACTCTTTCAGGCTGAATGACACTAAAATTTCTGCTTTTAGATAGCTCTGAGGCACCCATTACTGACTTTCCGCTGTTCAATGAGGAGGCTATGGCCATCCAAACTTGATATATATCCATACCTTCAAGTGGGCCGTTGACAAAGTAAGACACAGGTATAAAAGAACCGTTTTCATGGTGAACTTCACTGTTAAAATGACCGCATTGTGCGTTTGCAAAGTTAAGTAAAATGTAGCTGAGTTCCTATGGTAAATAAATAATGTGATTGTGGATATTACGTTCCTTATTTGCTATTAAATATTTCTACTTTTCCAACAAGTTCTTCTCGAGTATATCCTAGAGCGAGCTGGACGAAAATGGAGTTGCAATCAATAATACAACCTTCTTTAGTAATAAGCAACATCCCGCTCATATTCGTGAAAACCCAGAGTGTGGCAGAGTAACAGGGTAGTAAAGAAGTAGTTTCCGATAGACTGGCAACACTATCTGCTTCGTAATGATCTAGCCGCAGCGTGAGAGGGAAACTCTGCTTCGATTCGTTAGAACCTGTTGTTTTCTGAATTTTTTTCTCCTGCGAATTTAAGAACGATAACGAAATACGTTGAATAATATTTACAACTGTACAAACACACTTGGTCCAAATTATCAGAAGAAGTAGGCCAAATGATATTGGGGATCCACTTGATGATATTATGTCCAACAAAATCTTCTTCGCTACAGTGGAAAAGGGAAGCCGCTGTTTCATCGGCTGCCATTATCAATCCAAATTCGTCTAGGAGAAGATAGGACACTACTCGTTGCACTGGTTCAATGACAGCAACGTACAAACTATTGCCAGCATTGTCCTCAGTATTTGTTAACCAACAAGATACAGCTACTTTAGAACCATCTTTGCACTTGAGTTCAATCTAGTACAAAAAATGTGTCATTAAAAATCCTATTTATCGACGGCGTAGCATTAATTTACCACTTTTCCATTAAAGATAATAACTTCTCCTTTTTCATCAAAGATCATGTCAGTTAGAGCTAACTGTGATTTCTCTCTGATTACAAGGTCTTTAAATTTGATTGCAAGCAGTTCTTCAGATGAATATCCCAACATTTTGCAGGCAATTGTGTTTGTAACAATAATCTGATGACCAGAATGATTATGGAAAATTCAAAAGTTAGTAGTGAATTTTGGGATTACTTGAGATGTTTTTCCATCAATGGTGAGAACTCCTTTGTGAGGATTTGGATTGAAGATGGCATCTTCATTAAAATGTGAAATGTTCAGAGTATCTTCTAGATGGGATTGGTTTTCTCGCTGTAGAGAACTTTGTGTAGCTTGAGTACTGAAACTAATACTGTTCATGTCATCTGTGTTAAGCAGCGCTTTGCTGAGTTGTACTTTGGAAACTGATTTTAGTTTCCTTGTCAGTCTTGGAAAGCTTTGGTTGATTTCAAGTGAGCAATTTGCTGTTGGGGTAAGCCCGAGATCTTTAGCTCGAAGTAGTCTTCCATTCCTTGAAAACAAAAATATTACAATGAAGAACATACAGAGGTACGGGAACTGTAGGACAAACCGTAGAAGATCAATTGGTGAATCCATGTATCGTTTCTCCATTTTCAAGATAAATGGGTGTCAAACTAAAAAATTAAATTAACTTTGTTCAAATGGGATCGGAATATGATAACACTAGATTAATAAATAGATACAGTGAAATTATATTGTCACATTCACCGATGAGAATCGTTTTTGACGTTTTCGATCTTTTTGACTTTGAAATGCATGCAACGCTGCCAGAGTATTACAAAGAAGTCGAGAAAGGTGATCGAAATATCAATTATGAAATCAAATTTAAGCATCAACATAATATATACTTTTTAGGATTAATCGAAAATGTAAAGCATTTTTTCATACGTACTAAAAAAGGAACGGGGTTAATTATTAGATTGACTCTTAATCTAATAAATGAGGATTTCAGATATCGTTCATAACTAACCCGATAGTTATTTTCTTTTTACGTATTTCCGCCAGAGTTCCGTTGTGGGTTCAACGGATCCAGCCGCCCAGTAGAATCGATCGAATCGTTCTCTTTGGCGACTCGTGGTGCGTGATCACAGCCTTCTCTGGTTAGTTCTGAGTTTTTTTTTTTTTTGCCGAAAAAGCGTTAAAGTTTAGATTTTACAGTGTCTTACAAGAAATTCGTGTAGCTTGATGTTGCCCATAATATCTTTCGCTTAAAACTACCTTTTAGTAAGGGGTTTTTAACTTAATTAATTCTTAAGCAAGTAAAGGGCCTATATTCCCCTACATCCCTTATAAGACCTTGTAAAGGTAGAATGTTGCAACATATGGGAGGTGGGGAATTCCTTTGGTGCTATCGTGTTGAGACTTCTTACGGTTAAGAAAAAGTTCTCGTTACGCTTAAGAAAATGGTAATTTTGTCGAGGCTGCTACTCTGGGAACTTCGCTTGCCGTGAAATTACGTAATTCCAAATAATTAGATTCTTTATTTCAATTTAGGTTCCATTGAAATCCCAACATATACCTTCTAAATCGAAATGGGTATTCCAGCTGGTGATGTCGAGAAAGGCAAGAAGGTATGGTATTTTGTATTATAATAATAATAAAAGTGCAATAATTCTTTACAATTACATTTCCTAATTAACCTCTTATTATTTATTCAGTTGTTTGTTCAGAGGTGTGCCCAGTGCCACACAGTGGAGGCTGGAGGCAAGCACAAGACTGGCCCGAACTTGAATGGTCTTTTTGGTCGCAAAACTGGCCAGGCTGCAGGATATGTCTACACAGATGCTAACAAATCTAAAGGCATTACCTGGAATCATGACACACTGTTCGAGTACTTGCTGGATCCCAAAAAGTATATCCCTGGTACCAAAATGGTGTTTGCTGGTTTGAAGAAACCAAACGAGCGTGCTGACCTCATTGCCTACCTGGAGGATGCCACCAAGTAATCACTGAAAAGATCACTACCTTCATAGGCAAACAATTTTTAGAACCAAATCAACCTGCATTCTGTGTAACAATGTTTTAAATGATACATTGAATAAAGTGTAGAAAAAAATACAAACACAAAAAAATGGAATCCAAAATTTAAATTTATTTTGTGAAACTTTCATACACTTGCAGGTTTCATGCAGACTCTTAAGTTAACCGAGCCCATTTCAGCGATCATATACTTGTAAACCGCAGGTACCATGATTTCTTCGATTTTTCCTCCATCTGGACAAATGTTACATTTCAGTAAAACGTTGCGGGAATGATAGTTCCCTCGCCTTGTACTTGAAGTAAGCGGTGGTAGGAAAATTCCACAAACTCGACATACATCCATCTGAAATGAACATGAAAAGCAACTATAAGCCACACCCATATCACATGTTAAAACTAGATATTTCCGGAACTTTTCAGAACTGGCTTCGGTCCAGTCACGTGCACCCAGTATATATTTAGCCCAAAAGCAATAAGACGCTTTCTACATAACTTAAATGATATCATTAATTCTGTTCAGTAAACATAACTGTTATGATTCTAAAATTTCAATATTGACCATACTAAAAATGTGTTAATTGATAAAAAAATAATACGTACCGTTGATTGATCAGAACAATTGAATAATCGATCATATAGCAGGTATAAAGCTCCGTGAGAGACCAACCCATCGCGTTCCATTTCACCAAAACGGACACCTCCACCCCGTTTACGACCCTTAATGGGTTGGCTTGTTACGTGATCCACTGCTCCCACGCTTCGGACCTAAACACAATTGCACCTCGAACTAGTATTGGAAATTACCTGAATATGTTAAGCAAAACAACACCCATACACACCTGGAATTTGTCAGAAACCATGTGACGAAGACGCTGATAATGGACAACGCCAAAGAAAATGTCGGCTTCCATTTCTCTTCCGTCGATTCCACTGTACAATTTCTCCGTTCCGTAGTAGTTGTAGCCAGCTTAATAAATTTTGAAAAAATTAGTTAATTACTTTATAGCAAAATTAAATTCGAAACAGATTACCTTCCTCCAATAACTTTCCATGATAATCGATGGCAGTATTTTCTTCGGAAAAACGGAAAGGAGTTGCATCATGGACGATTCCATGTACAGCGGCAGACTTACCGGCCATACACTCGATCATCTTTGTCGAAAACATTTAAATGAGAGGTGGAAGTAAGGAGAAGTATTCAACATGTTTACCATGGCAATTGTCATTCTCGATGGAAAGCCGTGAGGATTGAAGACGATGTCGGGTACTAAACCACTTTCTGTGAAGGGTAAATCTTCGCTTAACCACTGTTGACTGCAAATACCCTTTTGACCAGCTCGACTAGCAAACTTGTCACCAATTTGAGGGTTACGCTACAGGCAGATCGAAAGTCAGTTTAAAACAATATTGTAACGATTATTTTTTCCTGCAATCTCACTGGGATGCGAAAGCAAATGGTAGCTTTGTTCATTCCTGGTTGCCCATCGGATCCGATGAGGAAGACGTTTTCAACGTACATTGGCTCATTGCCTTTGTAGCGCTTTACAACATACTTTCCCGTCTCCAATACGAAGTAACTATTTTGAAACATTGAATTTAGATGTTAACTTTTGACTCGTTTACTTCCCAGCAAACCTACCAGTAATAGGGATCATTTTCCTGTAGGTGCGTCCCTGGGTAAGGTAATCCGTCTGCATCGAGAAACTGCTGCAATGCCGGCTCCGCTGGATTGCGTTGAAAATATCGGACCTATAGTCATGTAATCAAATGCTGTTTTAAAAAACAGAAACAAAGAAAAAGACATAAAAACACCCACCTGAGCAGCCGATTTCTCAGCATTCTTTCAAATCGATAACTTCGGATTTATAAACTTGTCCATGAGCAAAGCCGCGCTGAAGCGATCCTCGATTGATGACCATGGCGTCTTCCATGTCGTAACCCTGGGTATAGCATTCAAATTATGCAAAATTACCCGAAAACTGAAAAGAGAAACGTATACGGTGTAAGAAATAACAGCAACAATTGCATTGGTTCCCATAGCAAAGTCATCCATGTTGATTCGATCCCAATGCGCTGGCCTCAAAAAAGGTGTCGTGGGTGTCTGAAGCCGGTACAGTTTGCTGTTTGTTTGATTACGCCAATTGTGTACTGGAGTACCCATTGTTTGCTTACCCATCTGTATCAAGACAATAGCATTACAAAATAAATACGCGAAAGGACAGTGTAAACATGCTATTGCCCACCTGACACTGGTACATGTTACGAGGGCTCTGGTTAAAATCCGGCAAAGGGATGAGCGAGGCCAAATTGCTAAGGAAGCTCGTTTCGCTTAGCTCTCGGTGGGTGGTAATGCCTTCGTGATGTTCTTCATCCGTGATGCATATATTCAAGTAGACTTGCTCAAATGTACCAACTAATTCGACAGCTCCAGCAGCAATATTGTAAACGGGACGCATCATACGGGCAGGGGCAGCGAAAATGAAAATACCCGGATACTGGCCATTCCGAGTGCGGGGTACGAAAGCGATCTCCAAGGTGTTAGGTACCTGCTCTCCGCGCACTTTCAGCATCCGTAATTTGTCTACAAAGCGCGAAGCACACTTGTCAGAAACCCGACCTACAATGCGACCTTCTAACATAACAACAAAGCAGGTCGCAAAATCATTGTCGATCTTTGTTTCGCTCACGGGCGTCATTCCAAGTTCAGCAAATAGTTCCGGTAACTTGGACGTATCAGGAGCCTTGTTTACCACCTATTCGAAATAACAGAGGGATAGGAAGGATGGATCGTCAACGGTAGGAGCCAGAAAAGCAGAATCTTACGTGGCAAGTTGAAGTCAAGTGATTGAGAAGGCCACAAGGCGAGCCGTCAGGGGTATGAACGGGGCAAAGGAAACCCCAAGCGTCTGGCTTTAACTGTCGCACTTCAGAGCTTCTTGAGGTCATGAAAGAGGCTCCTCGATGAATGGCGCGAAAATGGGACATATAACGCATACGATTGATATTTTCGGCGATAATACTCAAACCTACGTGGAATGAATGGTTAACTGAGTGAAACCGTTTTTAAATAATTGTGAATACCAGAAGTTTGCTGCAGTCCCAAATCAGCACTGCTAGGTAAGTTTCCGGTAGCAAAAACATTCTCAAAGGAGGAATCCAACTTGCTACATCTTCCCAACAAAGAACCCATTTCGCCTATAATTTGAATTACGTAAATTATGAAGAAGAACGTAATCTTAAGATATTTAGTTTACTTTGATTGAATGTAAAGTTTTTAACCGCCCGTTGTCTCTTCAATATAATATACTTCAATACATTCAACCATGCACCCAATCGATCTTTGAGCAACTGTAAATACACGTGTCCGGCTAAAGTGACTTCTTGCATCATCACTGGATCCATCCCTTCCTGGGCACATTTTCCTTGCGCGAAGGCGAATAATTTGCGTGTCATAAACACAAGTAAATGGAATTTATCTACGTCGTTCGACAAATGAATAGCCACGGAGTTGTTTAGAAGGACCTGGCAGACTTCTTCGTCAGTATACCTAAATAATGTGTCTGCATTAGATGTTTTTACGTTTGACAATTAATGCGTTAAAAATAAAGGTTTACCAGTTCGGCAATTCATGCATTTTGAGACGAAAATTGCGTCCAATATAATCCCGTACTTGAGTTCGTGAATAAAGTCCTTCTTGCTGCAGCTGTCGAAGCATGAAGGAAATTCGATCCTTGTAATATAGGTCTTGCCCCATACTTTGCGTAAGCTGTTCGTAAATGTAGGAATCGGGACAATCAATGAGGGCTTTCATAATCAAAACAATCGGAAAGACGTAGATGGCTTTTCGGAAAGAAAACATCAACTTCATAGTGCCGTTGGACAAGTAGTGCAGCACATTGTTTGTAGATGTGAAATCCTCCTTGACGGAGCGTAAATAGACACCCTTATCCGTAAAAAGTTTTCCGCGCCCTTTCCAAATGTCACGTTGCACTGCTATTGGGTAATTCTTGCGCGTTGCTGTCAACATGCGCAGAATGCGCTCGTGGCCCTTAACAATGAAATAGCCACCCCATTCTTGCTCATGTTCACCTTTTTCAACCATCTCTTTGGGACTGGCACCTGCTAGATTACAGATGTCGGAGCCCACCTAATTACAACAGGAAACAAATATGTTAATAAAATATTGATAATGAACAGTTTTGATTACATACCATTATTGGAATTTCTCCCAAACATCTTTCAAATGGAATTTGTGCTTTATTGTTGATAGCCCACCCAACTTTCACCATTAGCTTTCCCTTGTAAGTTGTATGTCTTAATCGACATTCCTTGGGATACACAGCACTGATTTTAGGTGCAGGAGTTACAGATTCACTAACTTCTGGTTTTTGAATGCTGATGCCGTTAATCTTAAGCTTGATCTTCTGGCCATTTTTCAATTCAAATTCTACTGGTAGCATATCATTCGCGGCTTTTCTTAGTCCTCCATGGAACAAAAAGTTGAATGATTCCACCATTGGCTCACCCAACGTCCTAAGATACTGAAATAATGGTTGATTGTGACATGTTATGTAGCCTAAACATTTTTGGCTTATAAAAAAAAAACTTACTAAGTTTGGTTTCTCCGGAGGAACACCAAACTTGGGGTTTTCGGTATATTTTAAACAGGGCTCCACTGCTTTCCACGTGTGCGAGAAGTCCATTTTTCCCTCTTGCATGACTGTTTTACCATCAGCCAAGCATGTGGTCTAGTAGCAGTCTAGCAGACGATATGCGAATGCGATTGTTGGTACGGTAAAACATTGTTGTAGACCCACTACTAAATTTATGGCATTAATCCTGCAAGAGATCTCTCCCCTGTGAGAGAATTGTGAGTGGGGAGTTGTCGATGACGGTCGTGCTCTGACAGTTAGCTTGCGTCTGCTTCTTCTTTTCCCCAGAAAGCCGTGGCCCAATTAACTTCACCTCTTTAACTCTGTTGGTAAGTCAAGCAGTGTGTGTCGAACCTTTTTTTTCCCTCGCTATTTCCGTCCTATAGTTCCCAGCATGCTGGAGAAGAAGAGATGTGTTCTAGCCCACTTTGTCAGCTTGTTGAGAAAAGTATTATAGTGTGGGAGAGTTACGTTGTTTCATCGTACTGACAGTTGGTACCATTACGAATTCATGTGGCTTATTGCTTGGCCTATATGACACATGAAGTGTAGGAAGTGCTTTCTTATGTTCTTGTTTTCATCTTAACCACTGTCAACAACTGCAGACTATCATCTCCTGTCTCGTCTTTTGGTGTCTGATAAGCAAGGCCACCAAGTATTCCATGTCGACACACCCACAAATTGCAACACAACTATCAGAAGCAGACTATGCAATTTTGTGGGTGTGTGTTGCTTCACTACGAGGAAGTTAGAAAGGAAGCAAAACAAGTCAACTGATAGGAATTTTTTAAAAAACTTTTGCATAACTTTTTTGTAAGCATCATAATAAAGTTGACACTTAGGTGGAAATGTGACCCTCTGCCGTCCCTATGAACACGCGTGGTGTACACCAGAGACGCGAAACAATCGGAGCAGAGCAGATGGTTAAATAGCGAAGCTGGAGGGTAGAGAAAGGTGTACTGACGAGGGGAGGGTCGCCTCCCAAACGTACGTTTGTAACGGTGACGAACGAGTCACGCCGACTTGCGCGCCTCGGGGCGCTCCAGTCGACCAAGCACCTTTAGGCACGCACGATTCCGCTCT
Organism: Daphnia carinata; assembly: GCF_022539665.2. Classification (NCBI taxonomy): domain Eukaryota; kingdom Metazoa; phylum Arthropoda; class Branchiopoda; order Diplostraca; family Daphniidae; genus Daphnia; species Daphnia carinata. Next base: position 3,766,594 of record NC_081337.1, read on the forward strand.
TAATTGTCACCCATTCTAACGGCTTCATGAGTCTCAACCATTGCTTGGTTATCTCGTCAAAAAAAACCCCGCCAAACTCTCCATTTAAACTGCATAATGAGTTAATCGGATGATGAACGTTTTGTTGCTATAATGACCGCAATTATTCAATACTCAACTATCGCAAATCATCACGGAGTTCAAAAAGGTCGAAGTTCCCTGATGATGTCGGGCTTTCTCACGAACATGTGTAGGGAGAACTTTCTCTTTTAGTTGAAAATTTGTTTCAGAGCCTATGCGAACCCTGGCCTAATAGTGACCTTTTCTGTACGTTCACAGGCCATCACCTTCCTTTTTTTTCGTGCTACAGGGAAAAAAAAAGGACTTCCGCTCTTACCGCGTTGCGTGTGAGAAACAAAGAAGGAAAAACAAGGTATTTTCGTTATGGCGTCGTTTGCCAGAAGGACATTGACCTGTTTAGTCTTTGATGCGTCCACATTTTTTTATTTTATTATTATTATTTGTTTGTTTTGTTTTTTTTTCGTGAAAATTTAGACCATCGTTTCTCTTTTGTTAGACATGCCGTGTGCTGCGAAACGAGTTTGGTTTTTTTTTTTTTTATTCTTTCCTTGTACAATCGCTGCTGTTGTTGGTTTAGAAATTGTCGTTAAGATCGATAGGCGTTCGTAATCCTGCGTCAATTAGCTGGGCTATGGATGTCATAATGGGCAAGTCTCGCCGCAACATGTGAAAGCTTGGGAGGCCGCTCCGGGCGGGTTAGATTGTTTGCAGTAAAAGGAAGAAGGGGAGGAGCTCGGCCTGAAACTAGAAGACTTCAAACGCAAACTGTAAGGCTAAGATTTTGTCAGTGTGTCCGCCGACACCGCCCTGTACACTCACGTTTGTTTTGTTTAATGTGAATTGTGCAAAAGAATGCGCGTTAAAATGAGAGAGAATTGGAACTCCATTCGTCTTGCAGTGACCAAATGGCCTAACTCTATTCGTCTTTCAATTGCCCAGGCCATCGAAGAGCGCCGACTCGAAGCAGAAGATCCGAATCATTCCAAAATCTTTACCTTCGCCTGGCCATCAGCATCTTCGTCCAGTAATCGCAGTAGCACGACCAGGAGCAAAGCTGGTCGTCCAGTCACATCGTCTAGCAACAACCAGGCCAGCAGCAGAGCAAGGTGTACGTTCCGGCGCTATTGGACTCAGCTCCAGCGTTTGCTGTTCGACGAAGAGTCTCTGCCGCCCTCGCCGTCACTTGCCAGAAGGTCAAACAAGACTTCGGTCGTCCAGCAACAACAAAAGATGGCTTCTAAAACGGCCAAAGCTGCTCAGCCTGTTGTCCACAAAGTCATCATGGTGGGCAGCGGTGGTGTTGGCAAATCGGCTCTGACCCTGCAGTTCATGTACGACGAGGTAAGCGATCCATTTCTTTAAAAAAAAATTTTCCATCTCAATCACATCGCAATTAGAGTTGGGCTCCCGACAGCATCGTTCAGACGCAGATGGTTGGCGAGCCATTTTCTGCTAAATGTATAGAGTGCGTGCAGCTCGTAAAAAAAGAGGCTCCATCGTTAAGAAATGGAGAAGCTAACCGTAAAACGACTGTTCCGCAACATCTGCGTGAACATTGTCTACATCGGCCGAACCATAAAATCATAGCAATTGTCTTTGGCCCGGTTTGTTTTGGAACCTAAGAAAAAACAAAGGCACTGCAATTTGAGGGGGAGAGAGAAAAGCAGCAAAAACCCATTGAGGTCGTCGGAATTTTGTGGTGGAGTGAATCGGCGTGATTTTCTCGTTTCGATTAACGATCGTAGATAACACGACCCGTTTTCGTGATTTTTCCGAGAAAGTCTTGATGCGGGCGGGTCATTTTGATTGTATTCTCTTTGCAATCCATCAAAATAACGTTCGCCGTCGTACTCATCGTGATCGATGGGAAATCGAGTGAAGAAAAATAGAGAGTTTTCTACCTCCCCTTTGGTTTTTCATTGTTTTTCTTTTAATCGGATCCGGACGGGTCCGGTAAGATTGCTTCAGCCCACCCGCTTCCTGTCATCGCTTGAGAGGCCAAGCGAGTGTTTGGTCGCTCGACCGATATCGAAAAACCGGTCACCAAAACAACCGCACTTACATTCTTCTTGCTTTTTTTTTGTCTTTGCTTTATCTTGTCTTTTTTTTTTTTTTTTTGTATGTGTCTCGTTTTTTTTTTTTTTTTTTGTTCTTAATTTAAACGAGGGAAAGGCTACAAGAGCAACGGTATCCCGCCCCTTTTTTTTTGTGTGTTCTGTCTAATTTTTTTTTCCTGGATTTAACTACCGCGTGAAAAGTGCATTAACACGCACACGAAAACAAGTAAAAACGTAGGGAATAGTTTCGCGTGTCTTTTGTTCCGATTTTTTTTTTTTTTTTTTTACCGTATGACGATGGGAAAACATGATTGGGTTGCTGCTGAAAAATCACGCACGCTCACGTTTTTCTTCATTCTTCGAATTTCGTTCGGTTTTTTTCCACCCGACTCCCCCTTTCGGCCGAATAGTTTGTGGAAGACTACGAACCCACAAAAGCCGATTCGTACAGAAAGAAGGTGATGCTGGACGGCGAGGAGGTTCAGATCGACATACTGGACACGGCTGGACAAGAGGATTACGCCGCCATTCGTGACAATTATTTCCGCAGCGGCGAAGGTTTCCTCTGCGTCTTTTCCATCACGGACGACGACAGCTTTCAAGCCACGCAAGAATTCAGGTGACATTCTAAATTCTGAGCTTCTTTCTCGATTGGTTACAAGGTTGTTTCATCTGCTTCGAAAGTCTAATTTGAGTTCGAATTTCCAAAAAAAAAGGGAACAAATTTTACGAGTTAAAAATGACGAAAACATCTCGTTCCTGTTGGTCGGTAATAAATGCGACCTCGGCGAACGGAGAAAGGTGTCGCTGGAAGAAGCTCAAAATCGCGCTCAGCAATGGGGAGTGCCTTATATCGAGACTTCGGCCAAAACCAGAGAACACGTTGATAAGGTATGTTGTTATTTTCTCTCCTAGCTTCTTTGCAAAGACCGAACCTTTAAAAAAAAAAAAAACAGGAATTAATAGCCAATCCCATTTTTTTTTTTCGTTTCAAAAAATGTTGTTTGACCTTCCCTCCAGGTGTTTTTCGACTTGATGCGCGATATCAGATCGCGCAAAAATGACGAGACGAAAACCAACCCGGGCAAACCCAAACCGGCTCGGAAGAAACTCAAATGCGCCATTCTTTAAAAAATTAAACATGGAAGATTATAAACGAGGGGACAATTTAAAAAAGGAGAAATGATAAGTTGAAAAACATCCATTAAAAAGAAAAAGAAAAATTCAATAACAAGCCAGGCCACACCCAGTCACATTGTGGATTGTTCGACGCTCATATCGTGCGGTTGAAGGATTGTGGACGTTGTTTTTGGCCTTTATTTCATACGACTGTATTCGCTCTAAGATAAATTATTCATGCAGGTTTTTTTTTCGCATCCGGCAGTAGCCCAATGCCCGCCACTTTGTCCCTATTGAATTTCAACATGCCTCCCCCCCCCCCCCCGCTCTCAACTCCCCACAGAAAGTAGAACCGAAACTAATTTGTTGAGCTACATGTGACTAAGTGTGTACGTATATGTATGGGTGCGCGTGAGTCTGTGTGTGTATTTCTCGGATGTGTTCTTTCCTTCCTTGGTTTTTTCTTTCCTCCCTTCCATATTATGTCATTATAAATTCTCCTTCCTGTTGTTCAAGTGATTTTGAATTTTTTTTTTTCTGGCTTCATTTGCATACTGTTTTTTTGCCCTTCCCTTTCCAACTGACGTATTCTCTGTGGCCACTGTTGCCATTGGAAACATTTCAAATAGTCTGGCGCTTTCCATATCTATCCATCTCCTTTTTCTTTGTTGCTTGTAAAACTGACTGTTCACCGTACGTTTGCTGATGATTGAAAATAAGCAAATGCAATGTCAATGAAGTCGTCAAAACCACAAAAAAAAAGGGAAATCAAATTTTTTAGATTTAAAGTCTGGTTTTTCTCTCGGGAGGGAACCGCCCCTTTTTAACGGGAGAGTGAGAGAGTCAAGTCTGTCACGACTGATATGTGGGTTTATCGGCAGGCAACAGATGCTTCCCGTTTCCCTTGGCATAACGCTCCATCTTTCTTTGTTTGATGATTGCCAGCCGAGTAGGCTGAGACGGTAGAAACGGAATCTCATAGTATTTTTTCCATCATCCATCAGTTGGTTCTTGGGTTGTTGACCGAGTGTGTTGTACCCATCGCGAGCTGTGCCAGTCAAAGAATGCGGAAAGCACATTTTTCATGGCCGGCAGCGCTCATCATTTGTTTGGCTATTGTAGAGATGTGCCTCGCCGATAGGGATTCGTGCGATATTGAAGATCCGACGCTCAAGAAGCTCTGCCGCAAAGTCGAGAGCCAAGAAAAGTACCAAGAGAAATGGGTAGCCACCAATTTCAAAGCGGAAATGGTAATTATGCTAAACAGTAACCTCATTAACGGAACCGTTTTTCTCGTAATATACCTGCCTTTTTGTTTCTCTTTTGTCATGATCCGTTACTGGACAGGTGTTTCGATGGTACAACGCTAACAAAGACTGGCTCACAGCTACGCGACTCCCTCGTATGATGAAACGTTTACTGCGGCGGGCTAACGCTCTCAACCCGAGCGAAAATGATGATTTTGCTGATGAACAGCCGGTCGAGGCCAGTGCACCACCTGCGGCCGTATCTGCTGAATTGGCTGCCAAACTGGAACAAATGACGTTGAAACTTGGACAAATGGCCGTCCAGTTGAATCAGACTCAAACGCAATTGAGGCAGATACAACAGGCGAATCGTAGAACGGAAGCGGCCTCGGCCAATCGAATGGACGATTTGAATACTATCGAAATCAGGGTCAACGCCTCTTTGGCGGCCCAGCAGGAACGGCTCAAAATTCAAAACAACATGACCGATGAATCTCTCCGGCTGATCATTTCAAGTGGCGAACAGATGGCCACCCGGCTCTCCAAAACCGAGAAAACGTTACAGACACTTAAGAACAATGCGGCCAATTGCAGTTGTACGCCTGCTAAGCCGATGCCTGTTGTTAAAAACATGTCCAAACCTGAAGACAAGATTCAAGATGAATCGGGGAAAAATTCAGAAAGAGAAGAGGTCTTCAAATTCCAGCAAGATATGGAACGCCAAGTGGAGGAGTTGAAAATGAAACTGCAATTGACGGCTAGCGATCTGGAAAGATCTATTAATTCTATACACGCACAGAGCGAAGGGGCGTTACGTAATTTCAGTTCGGTCTACCAGGAAGGCATGAAATCGTTGGCCAGCGTGTTGGAAGATAAGGTGTCCCTGGCGTCCACGTCGTCCTATGATGTCATCACTAACGCCACACTGGCGTTCGGTGAAGATCTGCAGATACTGTAATTATCCAACAATATTTATAATTGCATTTTGAAATGCTGACGTTCTTGATGCAGGCGACAGGCAGTCTCTTCTTCAACAGCCCAGATTCAATTCCTCATTGGTCAGGACATGAAATCAGTTCGTGGAATAGAAGAACTGAGAACGGGGGCACGTCGGCACGAGTCCAATATTCAGTTATTGACTACACAACTGGGAGAGTTTAGGCTTCTCGTTCAAGATCAGATGAACAACATTCGAACTCACTTCTCGCAGACGGTCAACGAATTTTACCAGAAAATTGTTGACCGGCAAAATGCCATGGGCTATCGTTTGAGCTCGGTCGTAGACGAGCTATCTGCTATCAAAGGAAAAGGTAATAACTCTTTCGTAATTACTCGGTGACATCGACTGCGTGACTAGATGCAGACGTGTTTTCTTACCTTTTCTTGTTTTCTTCGTCTGCTATTTCCATGTCTAGTTCGCAACATCCCGCTCGTGGCGACAGCTGGAGTAAACGACCAGGGCGGAGCCGTTGATAATGATGATGATGATCCATTGCTCAGCCCTCCATCTTTAGATTCCCGCTGAAAGATATTTTTGCCCACGTTTTCTTTCTATATTTGTTTGTTTTTTTTCCCTTTTTTGTATTTCTTTGAATTTATTTTCCCTGCCGTTTGCAACCGTCGGTAAACACCAGCGTGATGTTGATTTTGACCATTAGATGGCAGTTGACATTGAGTGACCGATCCCATTTCTAAATAAACAGAAAAATGGTTTTTTGATATTAATAATAACATTAGGGAATAAATCGCTTACACCAATTGAATAGTCGCAATTCGCCATTACACAATTGAGTCTGTCTTCAACTTTTGACGAAGTGAAGCTAAACGTGACGAAAAGACAAACATAGTCAATGAATGTATTTTTTCTTCTTTTTATATTAATACCTTCATGTTCACAAATACAAGTTGTCAAATTTGGAAGGAAAAACATAAGGGTTCACAGTACTTCGATTGCAAACATTGAATAACGCAATTCCATTTAATTTGGTTTGAACTAATCCCGTGACGTCTTTCGTTTTCGGTGTAGTTCTCACCCATTCGGCCATATCGACAAGATTAAATCAGTTGCATTACATTAATTAATTTAATCAGTATCTTTGATTGACTCTGGTCGACATACCAACGAAATATTAGTCCACCTCTCGCTCTAGTTAATAGAGCACATTATGGCCAGTGTCGCCTTTACTGCAAGAATTTGGGGGAACAGTCTGCGTTGTTGTGGTTACCGTAGGAAGCGATAATGCGATTACGGCGAATTCTGTTAAATCCGCGTGTCTTATGTAGTTCGTAAGGCACCTTAAAAAACAAAAAAAAAAAGCTCCAAAAGGTATAATGGAAAAGGCGATATCGACTAGGCGGTAACGTCGTTGGCCAATGATGTGGACACCATAAAAAACAGAAGCGAATGATATTTACTCTCTCTCTCTCTCTCTCTCTCTCTCTTTCTCCGGTGTGGAGTCCATTTTCAGGATAACGAAAACAGGCTATATCCTTTAATGGAAGTAACCGAGAGGACCGGATGTCTTTTTTCCCATCGTTTCGCAGAAGAAAAAAATTGAGAACCTGGGGCGCGTCACGATTCGTACAGTGGCAATATGTCGTCGACATTGGTTGTGCCCCGTTAGCAATGACATATGCGCAACCTGATCGTCGAGGGTAATTAGCAATCTTCGAGCAAGGAATTAATGGAAACAGACAATCCAATATCGCAACAAGGGAAAACCAGTATTCCAAAGACTGCTCTTTCTATTGACGACAATGTCGATGACAACTCGTTCTTTTTGTTCGGTGTGCATAACTCGACCGAGAATGGCAGCGCGAAAGCCTATCGATTTGAGCGCTCTCGGAGCCATTCAAAGAGACATAGCAGCAAACACATAACTACGATTGTATTACACCGCAAGAAAACGAGAAAGTATGGCAATCTTTTATTCATGCCAATAGCATTTGTTAGAGAGACTCTCTCAGACGAAGCCCACAGGATCATCGTTTGGCAAGAATAGAAGTAGCAAACACCAGACTATAAACAGACGAACACTATTGTTCTGTCGGTGTTAAAAACGGTACGCGAAAAAAAAAAAAAATAAGGAGAAACACAAATAAAATAAAAATCAATGGCCGTGCGTATATACAAAGTAGATTTTTCTAGTTGATTTTCTGACCTTGCATGGCAATCGTCGTTCCTCTTCCTTGTCAAATCTTATAACCGCCAAAAACCGCTGGCTAGACGAAGGCCTCCAGAACTGAGTTTGCTCACTGCGTACGATGTTCTTTCCGCTCATGCCTACTAAAGAAATTATGAAGGTTTTGAGTCGGCAAGTGCTATTTTTCTTTTGTATTTATGTAGGACTAGATCCAAACTAATATAATGGCGGTGATGTAATTCCTCCGTGCCAGACTTTTGGTGGTTGCGTGCCAACGTTACATAAGAAAACAATGAAACGAGCAAAGAAGAAAGAAAAAAAGAAAAGGAGAAATGACGTGGATGTACATAAAAAAAAACAAAAGTTTTGCTTCAAATGAGAAAAAGGCCGACCAGTACATAAAAAAAGATTTCGTGAATGGCCCAGTCTAATGGTCCGTACTCGGTAGTATAATAGATGAATCCCATTCAAATGACGTCACCTACACACACCATCCAGTTCTCCGTATTTCTTCCCGAAAAAAAGAATTCTTCATCGTACTGTGACGTTGGTACGTTCATCTCGTTCCATCAAAACAAAAGTCTACAGTTCTAACGCTGTCTCGTTTATTGAATTTTTAATGACACGTCAGCGCAGTCGGGTGAAATGACAGCGCATGTTGGTCATCCACGGCTGAGCTGTTGATACTGCGATAAAGCGTACTTGTTTTCTACCTATATATATATACACAGGCCATGAGAGAAGGACCAGATGCGTGATCCCGACACGCGTGTCAAAAACGAAAATACAATAGAACGAAGGGGGGAAGAGGAGAATTACCGCGACATGGCACGGCGGGACATAGGTACACTTTGCCATTGATGATATCCGTTAAAGTTTAAGAATCCCCCGGCTAAAGTATAAAACGCAAAATGATTTCCTTCGCTGATTAAAAAGAATACCAAGGTTTTCATTTTCTTGTAAAGAAAAAAAGAAATCACATTTCGTGTTACACCGCGGAAGGAAGATGAACAGGAGTTTATTGATGCCCTTTGATGGTCGTATCACCAGATGGCAATTGCAACCGAATAAACAAGACGGCGACAGTGTCGTGAAGCATTTCAAAAAAAGTCTGTCGTGCCCTTTTGTCGTTTAATCTTTTTTTTTTTTTTTTCAGCAGTAAGGCAACTTGACAGAGTCGTGAACTTCCATAGAGTTACGACCACATCCGACACATCGTACAGGAACAAAAAAAAAAAAGAAGAAAAGGATCCCTACTCAACTTGTTTAATCGATGATGCCCATTAACTCTTACGACACGAAACGAAGGACGTTTGGTGAAATCGCCGTGTTTTCGCATGACCGTGGGGCTCAAACGGGATCCGAGAAGAAGGAAACGGACTTACTAGTGGCACAAAGTTAGTAATACACTGTGATGTACTTTGTTCTCTTCAAAAAAACAAATTGCTTTTCGTTTGGGAGCTGTACCGATATAAACAATTCATTAGTTTAGATAAGGTTCAAAAAGGAGGACAGCGATGATGGACGATCTATCAGTACATCTTTTTAAAAATGCATCGGAGAAGAAGCCACAGCGGAATGCCAATTCTCGAAAGGCGAGAAAAGAAAACTTTGTATGCAGTCGGGGCAACGCTAAAACGTACAGAATCAGCAATCGGGGATGATTCAATTTGATCAACGGCAGGAAATGAGCTGACGACTGGTCAGAGACGCGTTTATTGCTAAAATAAAAGATTGAAGCTTTAACCGAGATCGATATTTTGTGTTTTAAAAGGCAAACCCCTTCTCATTTTTTTACTTGAAAAAGGGGACCAGAGAAACCATGGCGAGAATGAACGAGGATCCCGTCGTTTCTATTGGGAAACATTACGATACATCTTTATCATCTGACGTTGAAAACTAAAGAGGCGTCAAAGACTGGATGAATCAATAAAGAAAAAAAAAAGAAAGAAACCCAACATAACAATATAAAGCCATCATTGGTCCGTATACACTGGGATAAAAAAAATTCTGCTTGGAGGTGAGCCATCTTAGAGGGTCTTCGATGGCGTCCACAAGAATTTACAGATTGGCCGTGTCGAATTGCTTTTCTTTTTTTTTTTTTTTTTTTGTTGGATAAAGAACGAGGGTCCGCCTGATTGGATCTTGTAGCCTCGTCTATCAATTGCTAGAAGGTTTTGACGACCAAGGAGAATCACCATCAACGTCAATTTAGAGAAACGGTGTAAAGAAGAAGAAAGGAGAAATCATTTGACGCCTTTTCAAATGGACGGTTTGTCCCGGTGATATCGATCCGACTGTCTTTCTCTTGCGAGTGTGTCGTCGGACGATCTTTGGGTCTAGAAAATCGCATCGAAATCAGATTACAAGAGAACGAAGAAGATGAGTAAAGCAAAAAAAAAAAGACGAGGGAAGGAGGGCAAAACTTAGAAAAGGCTGGCAAACCGACAAAGAGTTGATTTGGCACCGAGTCGGAGAACGGAAAACCGTTGGAATAAATCAGTCGTTCTATCCACTTGAAGCGTTGCCTCGAAACGACCTCCCTTTCTTTTTCTATTCCTCCTCCTTATTATTATTCCTCCTTTGGCACTGGTTGAACAGAGAAATCTTTGAAGAAAAAAATCGAAATCGTTTTGACTATAAGTCCAGATAACACGGATCAACTCTTCCTTTCTCCGTGTGCAACAAACACGTTACAATTGAAACACATGCAAGATATCCCCGAATTCACTGCGTTTTATACCAGCTGGTTAAAAAAAAAAAAAAAAATATTTAGTTCAAGTTGAGGGGATAAAGGTGTGCGACCCAATGTCAGTCCCCGACTTCGTAGCAGCAAAACGTTCCAGTTAAAAAAGAAAATGTTTGGAGGCTAAAGCGGGGAGTCCCATCGTTACCTTTGTTGTCTCTATCGAAAGAACAAATGACCTAGAAATAAATAATGGTGGGGCGGATACAGCGAGAAGACCTGGCTTGGCAGTAGAGATTGGCTTCCTTAATTATCGAAAGATAAATACTTGTATACCAAAGAAAGTGAAAAAAAAAAAAAAAACCAAATAAATAGACGGATTGGTTCGTCTAGACGGGCATCTCAGTTCATCCGAGTCTGAATCTCTGTGCAGTTTCACGTTTCTTTTTGTTTTTCTCTTAGGAGTTCTCGTGTTACAAAGCAAAACTAAACAATCGTGCACATTCTTCCTGAGGGCATACAGTGGATCGATGTCATGTCAAACGTTCACCGAGTCAGAATATAATTACAAAATTCAATAAACCTAAATGGATAAAAATTTGTGTTCTCATTTAGAGATAGTTTGTCACACAAGATTTCAGCATCAGGTAAGAGAAATGGCGACGCGTACGGATCGATGGTTCCACCTCGGGCTTACAACGCGCTTATGTTGTATTCCATTGGAAACCCTATTTTTTACTATAGGACCATAGTATTTATATAGCGATCATATATAGCCCCGTCTCTCTCTCTCTCTCTCATACGGGGCCCGTTATAAACGCACTACCTCCTATTTTGATGGCAAACAACAAACGTAATAGAATGGCCGAAATGATGCACTTTTGATGTCCTATAGTTTTTTGCCTGACGGTAGCATGTTGCCCGAGCGCAAGGCGTAGTAAACAAAGATAAATAAAAAATCCTGTTGATTTAGCTCAGATTTTTTTTTTTTTTTTTTTTTCTTCGTTGGCTGTAATAGCGTAGGCATCGACGCAAAAAGGTAGACGAAGGAAACACAAGGGGGGCGAAGAAAAGGGTGCATGAATGAGCCCGATGGGACGACGGCCAACATTTTTTTTTCCAGGGTACGGCCCGTCGCTGGTCGTAAAACTCCGTTCGAATTCTCTTCTTTGCGCATTTTGCTTGCCCATTGCTCCCGTACTTTTGCTTCATCTCTGGCAGGCAGAGATACACCGGGCGGATGAAATACTACTGCCAAAAAATAAAAAAAAAGGACGTCGTTTTAACCCTCTCTCTTGTCTTCTATGCCCCCCTTTTCTTTCGCTCCCCCCGTGTCTAGAAAATAACGATACTCTAAAAAAAAAAAAAGAATAAATAAATGCATCCAAAATGGCCGCAAGATAAGGACTTTTCTTTCGGTGCAAACAAGAGGAAGAGCGTAATCTATCGTACTCACATACGCACGCAAATACTACACAAAGTCAATGGCCAGGAAAGAAGGGCAAAATGTAAAATAGATTTCAAAAAAAAAAAAAAAAAAACTATTTTCTCTTTACCATCGTCTTTTCTTCACGCTCTATCGATATCTTCCGGACATCTTAATTTGATTTCCTGGGCATTCTTATGGGATGGTCTTTTTGGCCGATAAATCGGCCGCAAATAACGTCATTTAAAACCCCCCTTTTCCAAAACTGAATTCGTCTATACACAGGTTGTGCCCTTTATTTAAAAAAAAAAAAACTCTTGTAAAAAATAAAATAATAATAATCTTCGTCCTTCGAAATGGAGGCAAAAAGAGGTCCGAACAAAATCAGGTGTGAATAACAGAGAGATCACGAAGGTTGGCCGTTGAAATTTCCACTAATATATGGAAAGAAACATCAAAAGTACAAAGGTGAAAACGAAAAGAGAGTTTCAGCGCGTGCGCCATTGACATTGCCACAAGGAAAAAGAACTCGAAAAAATGCAAAAAAGATGCGAGAATATAATAAAAAAACTGCATCGCCACGTTTCTCGAACTCTTTTTTCTCTTCTCGGTCCTACCTCACAAGAGGGAGACGCTTGAGAGAGCGCGCACACTCCGCGCAGAGAGAGAGGGACTATAGCCGGGCATCTTCATCAGGACCATCAGTTGGGTGAACGCCTCAGTCAGCGACTCATCGTTCAAAAAATATTTTTTTTTTTTTGGCCCTAACTTCATTTTTTGTTTGCTGTCATAGACGAAAACGGTGGATCCCGCGTGTGCGTGTGTGTGGTCAGCGCAAATCATCGCGTGTGTGAATGCATCAACAGCCCCATCCATCATTGCGTTTCACGGTGCACAAGATAGATAGATCAATTCAATTTCAATCAATGCACAACCGCAAATAGATGTTGGACTAATAAAACATTTTGAAACCCCAAAAAAAACAAAAAACAAAAAGGATTTGGCGGTTTGTTTTTTGAAAATTTCAACTACCAGTAACGTCGGCCTTCATCGCAATTAACCGTCCTCATATTGGGTGAGAGTCATTGATGGATTCTTATTGTCTGGCAAATACATTGCCATTGAAATAAAAAGGTCATAGAGAATATGCGGAAAAGTCAATGGACTTTGGCATGACATAATAACGCGGGGCAAACTTGACTTGATATCGTCCGTTTGTGTTGACTCGAGGCTTCCGCTAGAATTCCTATCGGTCTCAAAGGATGCGATGTGCGCGCTTTATAATTGGCTTTCGGCTTACACACCCATAGGGATTGAACGCTTGTGTTGATCTCGTGTGTTGACTTTGACGGAATCTTATATATGGGAAAGAAGAACTGCATTTAGAGCAAAGCCGTCCCTCCTGCCGCATTATTAAGGTTATTGACACGTCGATTTCTATTGCTTTTGTTTGCTCAGTCGAGAATCAACTTAAGTGATTAGATCTAACGAAGCTCCAAATCGCCTTAGGCTCGCTAGGTTAAAAACAACAATACAGCTATATAAGAACGGAAGTAATCTACGATTAAGAATCAGGCCAAATCCAATAGTAAAAACAGCGGGATAGAGTTTTATATGCATAAGCTTCGTATTTTTTTTGCACACACACACATAGACACAGCAATCAGTGGTGCCTTATAGCCGCAGGATAATCAACGTGTTCATGCGCAAGTGCCTTCATTGCGGGGGTAAAAAGAAAAAAACAGCGGCAGGTAGATGTTGATTAACTTGATAGAACTCGTGTCGATTTTCAACTTGGGTTCTCGTTCGATGCGTGTCCGAGTCATTTCGGATGTTTTTAATATTCAAATGAATCAACCACGCATCGCGGCAGGTGTTCTCCCCCAGAAGAAATTCATCGCATAAATTAACAAAGAGCCCAGTTTTTATAGGAGCCGCGTCTTCGTGCATTGCTAATAGATCATCAAACGCAGCGTTTAAATAAAAACTAAATGAAGAAAAAAAAAGAAAGAAATGAAGTGACAGCGAAAGATATAATTACAGGTGACGAAGGGAGGTCTTCGTTATATAATTGGGCAGGAAAAAAAATTATGAAAATCAACGATCAGTTTCTATTTTTTTTTTTTTTTTTTGTGTTGGGATCCGCGTGCGGCCACCTGACTGCCCCACCGCGTGGGGCCCGACCTTGCCTTTAACAGCGGGACGCTTTCGCCCATTGAAGAAAATGATAATGGGAAGGATGTTGTTTGTGTTTGTTACGTTGCTCTGTGACCTGTCAGGGGTGCGCCGGGGTGCCCTACACTCTTCTTCATTGCTTCACCATCTTGTTAAAGAAAAGCGCGGCTTGAACCGAAAAAAGACAAGCACAACAAAATAAAATAAAAAGGGAGTTGATCTATAATGAGTTATGAAAACTTAACCTTCGTTTTTTTTTTGCATGAGAGGTATAGCGTGGCATTGCCAAGAAACGGTCATCAACTACAGCGAAGCACACATGAAAATCACGCATGCAAAACTCAAAGAAAATAACATCTTCTATGTAGGGTGTACGTGATTTACGATGCTTTTTCTTTTAACTCTGTTTCGTTTTCAAATAATCGATCAATTGCTTCCCAATGGAAAAAGGATAGATCAATAGAGCGTATGTGAGTATTAAAAAAAAGAAGAAGGCGAAGATTAATTATCGAGCAACTGAACGAGGAGACGATCCCGATGGGAAATAGCGAGAGGCAACAAAAAAAAAAAATTGGAGGTCGGTCCATAATTCTCCGATTAACCGAACAACAAGACATGATGTTATTTCGCTTGTCGGCGAAGGGATTTTTTTTTAGCATAAATGCGCGTGAAAGTAATAAAAAAAATAATGCCGGATCCAGCACAATTTAAACCTTCGATTCAATACCTTTTGTTTTTTTTACCTGAGATTTCCTAATTTTATTGCTTTTTTCTGGATTCTTCTTTTTTTGAACGATGCCTTCGTGTTGTTTTTTATCAATGCAGTGGCGAACGGTGAGAAGAATGAGGGAGCCGGCGTTACGCCCACTCATCGTTGCCGCTAATTGCTGATAGCCGCTTGACAATGACGGATCGCGAGACAAAGTAATAGAGAGTCTCATAACTTTACGATCGAGCCGAGCCCATCAATGCAGTTTGGAGACTGTTTTGCATCATCACACTACGAGCACAGGGAATTGTTTTTTTTTAATGACTAGATGATTCGTGGCACGTGAAGAAAGAAGATAGCAAAAAATGCTGTACGTTCAACTCGATGGGAATGTACCCCGCACATTCCAACGTGTATCGGGGAACATGTAGGGTGGCATTCTTTCGGGCGAATGACCCTGTTATTTTGATTGGCTAACTCGATCAGCTGATCCATCAAAAGAAAATAGAAGAACCACACACATACCGTTCAATCACTGACAGACTAGCAAATGATGGTCAATTTAATCAAGAAGAACGTCAAGATGGGCGCTATACACGTGCAGCCCATTTCCATTGATCCGAGTTGCGCTTTTGTTTCTGTTCCCATATTTTCGGGGGCGCGTATACACTTTTCGCGTCGTCTGATCAAATATTATCTTTAAATCAGATGACCCTGTTCGTTCTTCTTTGATTGATTCTAGCGGTCGTACTCAAACACGGTTGAGTGTGGTGGGAGCAGAAATCGAGTTCAAATTCCCCGCGTCTTAAGCGATGACAAACGACCTATGGGAGGATTCTTGTGAGTAAAATGGGACTCGATAAACTTGTGGCAAACTTCCTTTTCTTTTCTTTTTTTTTCTCATTGTCTATTGCGTATGTATATGACGTGGGTGCGTTGCTACGTTGCCGACTGTTTATTGTGGAAGAAAAAAAAATGTTATTGTTTTCCTTCAGTCATAACAACAGTTTCTTCGTACCCAGTACACTTTTTTTTTTTTTTAAAGTCGTGACTCGCCATTGTTTTTTGTTTTTTAAACTCCGGGATCTTGTATATGTCAATCGCGTGCCATTCCCGCGGCCTTGACGTGTTCACAAAAAAAAAAAAGACTTATAGTCTACATTTTGATTGGCTGTAATCTGCCAATCATTGTATTTTGAAATTGTTATTTATATCCGATCCTTGTCATCGATAGGCATACAGATCTAATCACGCAAAAATTTAAGCAAAACAAATAAATAAAAAAAAAAAAAAAAGGAGGATCGGTGCGGTTTTGAACGCGGGCACCTATTTTCAAAACTGTTTATTTTCGTCTCTGCCGCAGTTGGCCAGCTCTTAATTCTTCCCACCAGTCCTTTCCTGCTATATTCTTTGGGGTTTGAATGTTACTCACGATGCAGCAGCACTACTCACGGCTACCGAGAAGAACTGAAAGCAGGGACTCGGCCAGTATTTAGTGTGTAGAGGCAAGCGCTGCGTGAATGTCCGCGTTCGGGTTAGGTGGGCTGAATATTATGATTGTGCCAGAGCTATTTTCTGCTCTGTCTATTTCGGCTAGACTATTGGGACGGTCTATATAGCGCGGCTTGTTTTCTGTTTTAACCTTCACTGAAGAAGAAGAGGAAAACAAAAAAAGAGAGAGAGGAGAGAGAAGATAATGCTTGTGTGGCTTTACGTCGCCGCTATGACTGTCGGACGTGCGTTGCGCCAACCCAAATCCCCGTTCGCTTTGACGTGGAATTGTTAGATGACGTTTTGTGGTGTATCCCCCCCCATCGCCTTCGTCGTCTAACAGCTGAAAAGATTACTCGCTCATCGTTAAAACAAAACACAAAAAAAGTGTTGATGGTAGTCCTTTATTTTATTTTTTTTTTTTCTGATGCCATCTGAACGAAAGTCCTCGAGAAAGGAGATGTCAGACACGTTCAAACGGCCAATAGCGAAGGCCAGCATCTTACGTACACATTGTAAATCGCCGTCACAACAGACGAGGGACAAAAACAGACGTGCAGATATTCACAACTTGAAGAGCGATCAAAACAGGGCATTCGGTGCATTTTGTAGAGCGTCTTTACACTTTTTTTTTTGTTTTCAACGAAATAATAATTTACTCTGTTTAAGGTATTTCGGGCTATTGAAGTAAAACGGGAGGGGGGGGGGGGGCATGGCGATCCGTGTCGGTTCAACTGCTGACGCCCATCGGGAAAATGTTTTTTTTTTTTTTTTGCAGTCGAGATGTTCACGCTCGTGCGCTTCGTTGACACAATAGGTTTGACATCACGACGATTGTTATATCTCTTTTCTATTCTTTTCGTTTTACGATCGGCTATTCTCAGCTTCTATGTGTTTTCTTCCTTTTTCCTTTGCCACTTCGGCTGCGAGCGACCAAACAAACATTTTCGGTCAGGAAAATGGATGCCATTGATCTGTCAGGGGAAATCAAGGAAAACAAACAAACAAAAAAAAAGAAAGAGAAGAGAGGAATGTTTGACGAAGAGTACGACATGATATTGTCCTTGTTAAATGTCCTTGCAGTGTGTTTGTTTTCTAAATCAAACCATTTGGGCTATGTGTTGTGAATGAAATCTAACGTTTGCCACAGGGCCACGATAGCTAGAACTATAGATTTATTAGTTTTAATCAATTCAACGGATAGCAACGTGTCTTACATTTTTAATTCGTTCATATATAGGTACATCAAAGAAAAGATGGCACGAGGCTCTCCCCATCGGAATTGTTCTGATTTCTGCAGTTGGAATAACCCGAGTATTGCACGCCACATCGGCTAGAAATCAAGGTGGAATCAGCGAGAATTCATCTTTATATATACCGTTAATCGTTTGCTGTGACGTCGGCACCCGAGTCGGGACGATAATAGAACGGCCTTCCCCCCCTCCTTTTTTTAAAAAAGAAACTTCATTTCAAACGTCATGACTTCGGAAAGCGACTGGTTGGATTCCGACATGACGGAAGACGCGGGAAGTGGCGCTGATAAAGCTCTGTTGGACGATATCATGGGCTTGGATGAGCTAATGGCCCTCAACATCACCAACGAGAACGAATTGGACTGTTTGTTTAACTTCTTGCGCCAACCTTATCCCCCGGAAGGATTTGAAACTGTCACCGCTTTCTGCAACAGCACGTGGGACGGCCTCAGTTGCTGGCCCACAACCCTAGCCGGCTCCACATCCGTTTTGCCGTGCGTCGAAGAGCTGAACGGCATCAAATACGACACGACACGTGAGTCCTTTTCTATTTTATGCATTCCTTCGAAAAAAAAAGACGTCATTGGCTCGCTATTTTATTATTGAATTCCCGTATTGGGGACAAACACAAAATCAAAAATGGAGAAGAAGATTAAGAGGCTCTTGTGAGCCGGTTGAAATCTCTGGCCAAAGACAGATCGCATGGAAAAGAAAAAAAACAAACAAAAAAAAAACAATGTGTTGTTGAATTATTCAGTTAAATTTCTAGGTGGGTGAGCTATCAGAGCCCCCTCACCAGGAACGGACGGGATCTATTATTCCATTTCCGTTTTTCATGTCCATTCCAAAAAAGAAATAAGAAACAAAAAAAAAAAAAAAAAAAATACTCAGGATTACTGCGTGATCCTTCAAAATAGGAAACGGCTGATGAACGGTCTAAATCAAGTCAATTCGATCGATCGAGAGTTATTTCATTGATGAGCTTCGCTTTCTCAATTTAATGCTAACTTACATCAACTCTTATATTTGATCTCGAACGATATCCCCAACTCGAAACGATGGAATGCGTTCGTTAGGACGATAAGAAAAGGAGTACCCCCAGTCAAAGAGTCCGAGTGCATTTCGTTCAAACAGAAAGCTCTCCTTGTTATTGCAGCTGACTTTTCTCCTTTCAAAAAAAAAAAAAAAAGGGCTAACAAAGGAACTTAATCAAGTAGAGGAAGGAAAAAAAAAAAACAACTGTCTTAGGAAATCCTTCCGCGTCCGAAAGGTATTTTTGAAATCGCGAGAGACGGCCATTGAGCGAGCGAAAAGGCCACGCAACGCCTGCAAAAGTCAGTAACTATAACATATAGCTTATTGCTGTGACAGTAGCGCGTAGTCTGTTTGAACCTTGGCGCCTATTTCCTGTGTTATACCACAAACAGCCGCCTCTAGACCAACCGCAAAAACAAGAAGAAGAAGAAGAACGTAACGCTTCTCGTTATTAAGTCTCGTACTGTAGCCTTGTTTATTACCTATTTATTGTGTTTGCGTCTGTCTGTTGTGTTGGCGTGGCCATTTTTCTTTTCGGCTTCGATTTGGTGATGAGTTTTCATGTTTGCGCGCCTGCGTGCGTGATGCGCGCGAGTTTGTTCAAATGGAGTTTGTAAAAAAGGGTTTGAATTTGTTCTTTAAACTACCGCTAATGTACTCGAATTATGCCCCTTTTTCAAAAAAAAAAAAAAAAATATGAAAGAATGCCGTAAAAAAAAAAAAAAGAATTGAAATGAAATTGCAATAAGAAAAAAGGGGTTCTTTCTATACGCCTTTTAGATATGCTTGCCAATAAGCGCGTAGTCACGCAATCAAAATAAAATCATGGAAAACAAACCGCAATTTGAAGACGGACTAAAACGAAAAATTCGTTCATCTAAAACATGACTACACGTCGGTCGACATAACTTACGTAATCAAATTGGCATTGCGGCGACAATGATGTGAGGCCCCGTTTGAGCCATTGTTCCGACCGTCACATTCATCAAAGGTTATTTTCTTTTGGGGCCACAGTGGCTGCTGTCGATCCTCTTTGTTTAAATGCTATTCTCTCTCTCTGTCTTCAAAACACTGTACAAATGAGACGGTCTAATCAGTTTCGGATTAAAATAAATCATCGGGCCATTGCGTGTTGTGTTGCTGGCTCTCTCTCTTGTCGTCCTTGAGTGTATAGCCAGACTGTAAGTGGCCGTATTATTATGCATCCGACTGCGAACACGACGAACATTGTACGTAGTAAACAACCTCCGTTTCGTCCGTGAAAAAAAAAAGAACTGATCGTTATACTTTTGTTGTTGTACTACAACAACCCATTTGAAGACTCTTTTCTTCCTTAATATTTTTTTACCTACTTTTGAAAAGTTTTACTCAAATGGCCTGTGATGATTACTTCCTTTTTTTTTTTTTTTTTGTTGTGGGTTTTCATAGAGGTACAAGAGATTGCAGTCGATGCGAGCGCTATACGTTTATCGTTCTGTCAACCTAATTGCTCTTTTGTTCGGTAAGAAATGAATGGCGTGAGTCAGCCTTCATCTCTGTACCAAGACACACATCTTAAATTCAAATCTTTTTTTTTTTTTTTTAAAGTTTAAAGAGTTCTCTTGTGTGTAGATCGCGGCCTTGTAGAACATTTCCTGTCCTTTTTTCTTCCTCGTGGTAGTTTCCCTTGATTTACCAGTGACTTATATGGGTTAGTACGCAAAAGAACAAGATGAGTCAGGTTTCTTTACACGACGGTCTGAATGCCTTACATCCATCAAATGCATTTTTGAAAAAAACAAAACAAAAAAATACCGTGATTCACAGACGTCTTATTACCTTACCCATATAGTTAAAAGTCAAAAGCTTAAAGCTAAAACGAAAAGAATATAAACAAAGTGGTTCAAACAAAATAGCTGCTAAAAGCTAACATGTAAAGAAAATAGAAGATGAAAGAGTAAAATATAAGGTACACTCCGATATCCCCTATACTTAATGGAAAGCGCGAAGGGCAGTCCATGAGCTGGAGCTGTTTACATATGTCGGGTTGAGGTAGATCCAAAGGCCAACGTATTTTTGCTTGTTAGTCTATTTTTCTTCGCGTCATTCGTCCTGTCAGCTTGCGATCTTTTCTTTCGTTTATTATTGCATTTTTCGGGTAGTCATAACAGTTGATTTTAAATGATGTTCCTAGCGGCTCTGACAATGTATCGGAGCAGCCAATAACATGCGGCGGACTCAACGGCCTTCTCGAAGTAAACTTGTGGTTCGTTTTTTGATTGTGTTTTTTGGCTTGGCAACATGAAATGTTTCTTTTTTAGGAAACCCAGTACATCCGATATTTTTGTGGCATCCATTTCTTTGGCTCTCTCTGCGTTGTTTCCTTGCGTGACGTCTAAGGTCCGTGTAACACGGCCATGTCAACGACACTTCATACAAATCCACGTAGGCCAAAAACGTTATTTTTGGATCGTCGCCTGTTGACCCGCAACACATCGTAACACTCGATGTTTTCAAATAAACAAAACAAGAGGATCGATATCCTCGAAGGAGGGAAACGCCCTTTCTCACGCTCTCGTTTTTTTATATGGTGTGTAGAACGACGCTGCTTTTCACGCGCTAAATTGAATAGCTGCCGCTGCCAAGGTGCAACGAGTGCGACATGTAAATTTGGAATTTCAAAAGATGAAACATTTCGAAAGGATAGTGTGAACTGATCTGGAGTTAGTCGAATGACTGCAGAAATGGCGCGTGATATATCCCGTTGCAAACGCGCTGAATCGAGTCTTTCGTCTGTGCCAAAGAAACGGCTCTAAAATAGAATTTGAATATTGCCAATCGAGCGTGCGTGGAATTTCGCACTGTCACCTAATCGGCTTATCAACAAACTACTCCTTACGTGCGGAGGGAATTCCAAACTGAAAAAAAAAAAAGATTAAAGTTCGTATGCGCGCATAAGCCTTTTACATCACCCATAGTGCTATCACTTACGCGCATAGCTATAATACTGCACGAAATGCCATCAGGTTAGATGTAAGTGGCGTTTCGTTCATAGATTGGATAAACGTAAGAGGTTACAACAAGTTGCGTCATGTCTCTCGCGTGGGGAGAACTCTTGTCTAGCAAATTGCACTTGTCACACACTCTGCCGCTCGATGATTGAGTTACTCCAGAAAAACTAATTTAACTTGCTCTTTTTTATTTTCTGGTTTGACCTTACGAAAGCGTCTGTCTATACTTCTATAATAAGCTTTGTAGAAACCCACACATTTCTGTTAATAACCCCGAAGATTAAAAAAAAAAGAGAACTTTAAAGTGAGCTGGAGAATGTCTCGATCTCAAAGAATAATACAACAAAAGAAATGCTGTGTATGTGTGCCTAGTGGTGTGTCGAATTCAATTAAGAGCGCGGACGGCGTCGGTGTTACGTGGCGAACCGTTTAATCGAATTAGCGGGCTATACTTGAAGAAAAACGACAGGCCTGAAATTGATTGACGCAGCACCTCTATATTCGGAAGGTTTTTTTTCTAGATCCCAAAAATATTTTCTTTATTTCACGGCATTAAAATGGTTTCGCCGGTTTTCCAACGGTTTTTGAAATCACAGAACGGTTTCTAAAAAAAAAAAAAAGTTCAGATACAGAAAACAAAATTGTTGGTGATGGCCATCTCTTTGACGTCTTCTTCAAAACAAAAAAAACGGTTAGAATTTCGTTATGGTACGGCAGGTTAATGGAATACTCGTTGAAATATACCACCCGTGCAGAGATGATGAAGAAGTTTGAGATGTCAATCATCAGAAATGTTTTACGCATTTTCGCTGATGACAGAGGAGGATCTTTAAAAGAGATTAAATTGAATCTTCTATCTTCTTCTACATTTCTCTTTTCTTTGAGAATTTTAAACGAAAAAAAAAAAACGACATGTGTTCCAAAAAATCTTAACATCTGCGCCCATCTGGTTGCGTGTAATTGACGATATCTGTGATCGAGAATAAAAGAAACTGCACGAGCCTCGTGCCTTTCTCAACTGGCGACGTTCGGATGATTAACAATGGCCATTCGTCCGATCCCAGTCAATAAAAAAAAAAAAAAAAAGGTTTAAGCGTCTTAACATTTTAAAGCGATTTGATCCAGACAGGTGATGACTGCAGGACAAGACCCATCCAATGAAACAGGCCAAATGTTTCAAACTCTATGGGTGGGCTTCGTCATTAAAGCTTTATGGAGTTTTTCATGTCATCTGCTGATAAATGTCATCCGTTGAATTTTTTTTTTTTTTTTTTTTTTTTTTTTTTATTATACCCCCACATCGCATTTGCATAGCTAATAAGGAGGAATATTTAAATACTTGCTTTTACCTTTTTTTTTCCGCTTTCAACCGTCTGTTCATTTTGAAATTTTTTTCTTCAAATGAAATTGATCATCTATTTGACGTTCTTTTGATTACATCGGATGATTGTACGGTTCAGATAACGCGACGCGGGTTTGCCAGCCGAACGGAACTTGGGCCAACTACAGCAACTACCGGTCGTGCGTTCCTCTAGGAGATTTCGGATTGACGACGCCCGAGTACGGCGTCGGCATCAGCGAGGACACGACCACCATCTACTTTACCGGCTACACCGTCTCCATCGTGGCGTTGACAGTCGCCATTTGGATCTTTATCCACTTCAAGTCAGTAGGTCGATCTGTTATTCCGTTATGATTATACCTGTGTTTTTTTTTTTTTTGAGTTGGCAGTACGCTGCGCTGTTTATTGTTCGCAGGTCTTGGATTTTTTTTTCTTTTGGCTTCGACTCAAATTGTGGTGCTTTGACGTCAGCGGACGTCACACGATCCGACGGCCCAAATACAGATTCGATTCCCCGTCTTTTCACTGGACACGTGCGCACAGTTCTCTTCTCTAATTACATAGCGAAAGAAAAATAGGCATTCCTTGTTTATTACACATCAACAGCATTTTTTGTTTGTTATTTTCAACAGCTCGCGTTTCGTATTTTCGCGCTTCTTCTAACCCTTATTCGTAGTTTTGCACACCTTTTGGGCATGTTTGCGTGGCAGGAATGCGCTTCTCGTGCGTATCGCAAATTTTACCCGAAGACCAAGGCAAATGCCTAAAACCAGAAGAGCGTGAACGCTATGTGAATTGTGCGAATAGCAACGATAGCCCGAAAGGATATGGAACAATGATTTCTTATAACCACCCGACATGTACGCACGTAGCCATACCTCCGATACGTTCGGTACATAAATCTACAACGAAAACCAAAAAAAAAACAAGAAGGGAAATGGATAGGTAACGGCCGATGATTGTTCGCCTCGTGGGGAGAGAGAGAGAGAGAGAGAGAGAGAAGCGTCGACGGATGTGTTCCGGCGTCGTGGATATATGGAAGACTATATACAGAGAACAAAAAAGAGACGTATAGCAAACGACGCAGTAGGGATACATGATGGAATAGTTAAAAACAAAAAAAGAAAAAAAGAAAAAGGAACAAAAAACGTTGACGTTGGCATTTCTAGTTGATGCTTGAAGGACCTGCCAGACGACCGTCAAAACGATCATGTCCTCCGACGAGCACAACGAAATAAAAACAGACGATCGACCAGCAGCTTCTATATATACACGTAAATCAATCCACCATAAATCACGGAATGACGCAGAAAAAAGCAAAAACAAAAAATAAATAAAAGGGGAACTTTTCTTTTATTCCCCTTTCACTCCGCACGGGCCTTTTAACTGTCCGGAAGTTAGCCTCTGTTTGTTCCGATATGGTGGCCGCCTCACAATCAATCCTTTTTTACTTATTTATTTATTTATTTTTTTTGTATGTCCCTCCTATTTCAGCCACCATATTGGAAATCGCAAAGTTTGAGAGTGTCTGATGAATTATCCAAGCGCTAACGCTGATGGTGGGCATAGTAAGCCTTCAGCTTATATACTGTATATATATATATATATACCCCGGAGCTGACGTGATTCACGATGACCGTCAAATGTTTGGCCCATCCCATTTATTTTGCCCGTACGAACCAGCTGTGTGTGTATCGTACGAGGAGGTACAGAGCACACACAAAGAGGCTCGATTGTTGACGTGATAGTTTTCCCTTTTTTTTTTGTAGTTCATCTGTTTGTTATTGTGTCACGGCCACCGTGTCAGATTTCGGCGAACAAAGCGGACCAGCGGGTCCGGTTGTCAACCTCAATGGCTTTCGCCTTCCTGACATATCGTCGTTGATTGAAAACGTTCAACGATCAGGGAAAAAGAGAAGCCGTTAAAAACGAAATTATTATCGCCGTCTCCGTTCCACGCGCGTCCCACTGCCCTCTCTTTGTGCACGCGTGTTATATTTTGATGTACTTCTCGTTGATGATGGATGCTGTTCGTCATAGACATGGCGGACATTTCCTTTCCTTTTTTTTTTTTTTCTAGCTAATTTGTCTGTTCTGTTATTCGAACACGGTGAGATGTGATAAGCATCTAGATCGATACCATTTCCTTTTGCTACTGACTTGATTGTTCAGAGTGTTTCGGATTGTTTGTTTTTATTCGAGGTGCTAGATATTGTCGTTCATCAAAGATGCTCGTTTTCCTGCACTAGCTCTTCTTCATCTTACTCGGTTTTTTTTTTTTTTTTATCTTGGCTGCCTTTTTTTTTTTTTCAAAAAATTGTTGTTTTTCTATCGCCATTTTAGCGCGATTATCGATCGTTCGAAATGAAAAACAAGTAGAAATATGACAGTGTGGCCTTTGTAGGCGGAGAGTCTTCGTCGATATGTACTACACCGACCACCTTCTACGCCGATGAAAACGGCTAATGGAATGAGATTGAGTGAAAAATAAAAAGGAAAAGAAGGCGTGATGGAGGTGAGAGATCCAGATAAACGGGACGCGTACGTCCTAAACTCCGCGGGAGACTAGAACGCCGACAGCGGCGCCGCAAAAGATGACGGACCGTGCCGGCTATATTTTTATCCATCCGCCGCTCTCTTTCCCCTATAAATCCATTGTTTCATCCCGCTTGTCTTCTTTCCGAATTAAAGCGAAGCGCAGTTTTGAACTAGAAGATCACTCTTAAATGTCCTTTTGCTCATCGATTTGAACTAGCGACATTCCAAAAAATTAACGCAACGTAACAACTAAATGACCCGCGCATTTTTTTCTTTAAAAAAAAAGGGGGGTTTGAACCTTTGGATAATAGAAAAAGGAAATTAAAAAAAAAAAAGGCGCGTGCCTGCGACAAGTAAAAGTGAAGGGCGTGCTGCTCTTGCGCCAAAAGGACGAAAGAATGCCACTACCACCATCGGCTTTTATATCTTGAGCTGGATAGATTCGACACGACGATCCAATATAAAGTCCTTTTCACCTATTCTTGGCCTGCTTCCTTATTCATCGTTGCTTGTTTGTTAGCGTCTCAATGGAGTTCTAAATAGAAAAAAAAAAAAAAAATAAATAAGGGAAGAAGACGAAGCGGATCGATGCCTCCGGTCGTTCTGACTACATGCTGCCCGCCATCACGCTGTACCCGCTGCTTTGGTAGCCATAAACTTTGAGCCAAAGCCCTTGCTAAATGCGACAGCCACTTTTCGTGCATTTGTTTTTGATGACTAGGCCGGAGGCAATATTGAAGGGCTCTATAACGTGGTGGTTATTCGTTTTGTTCCCCCTAATAACAGCCCGACACGTGAAAGAATTATTTCAAAAAAGGACATTGACGAGTTGCAATGTTTGGTCGATATTTCAAGTGTCTCTCGTGAAGAGTTCCAGTCAAACAACAATAGCAATGTACGAAGGTAGGACGACATTGAATTTTGTAAAGGGCATTTTCGGTACACGTACATTTTCAGGAAATAGGGAATTATTTTTAAGTGAATTAAACGTTTAAAGTGGATCAGCAAAGAAGATCAAAGGTGCAATAGTTGCGTGACCATCGATCGAATTAAAAGAGCCAGATGTGATATAAGATTACCACCAAAGAAATTTAAACCTTCGTTTGTCTGACAGTCTGAGATGGTCATTTAACAATCTCCAATAACCTTGTCAAAGAGCAAGCATCCCATGTCCAACTGCTAATGAGAAGAACAATTAATCAAAAACAGACGGCACGTGCCGTACAATTAACATGGGCCGCTCTCGAGTTGCGATACGAATCTTATTTTATTTTTTTTTTTTGTGCTTCATCTAGCTTCATTACCAGCCATGGTTTATCGTCAATTTGTAAGGGCGTTCTCCTTTTCCTATGAATGGCGGAGATTAGAATATCAGCACAAGTGACGCATCTATTTCGGAAAGTCGTCAGTGAGTCGGCCCTTTCTTACTCTCGGGATTTTCGAGAGAACTTCTCTCATAAGTAATAATGAAAAATAAAAAATGATTCTAAATTGTCGGTTGACTTTTGTCTTTTGCTCTTTCATCATCATCCATCCCTTTCTCTATAGACTATAAGAGGCTCCCCCCCCCCAAGTTTCTTTTCAAACATTTTTATTAAAAAAAAAAAAAAAAAAGGCTCGGATTGATCTATGATTATGAAGAGGAAACTAATGGATTCGTTGGGGAAAATCCAAAGGAGCTCGGATTTCTCCTTGATAACCAAGATCTTGTCGCTTTTAATTTCATCTTTTTTTTTTTGCTGTATACTATTTGGCCAGTAGCTTACGTTCAGAACTTTTAATGCTTGTTTTTTGTTTTTTTTCCGGGTAAATCCTTTCAACCCTCGCGGCCCGTGATTACACCCGCGTTTTTAGCTCTAACTTTTTTTTGTTGTTCGGTTATTTTCAAGTTCGCCTTTTCACGTTTCGCCATTGGCATATTCTATATAATTTATTTGTCCTGTTTTTGTTTTTTTTCGTCGAAAAAAATCATTATTTAGTTTGCGGACAATTTGTCTTTGTCTCGGCCGTCTTTTTTTTTTCATTTCAGAATGATTAAGAAAAGAGAGAAAGGGGCTTGGATATGTGGTACGATTTATCAGTGCAACTTGATGAAAATGGGGCAAATTTTTTGAGTCTTTCCTTTTGTGTTTTTGCAGCGATGAGGAGAGAGGGTGTCATTTTTTTTTTTTTTTTTGTAGGCTTCATTCGGAAAACTGATGACCTCCTTGTTCCCGCATAGTCTAGACAGGGTTGAGTTGGGCATATCGCCCTGTGCGAGTATGCCTATACTTCTTTTCTCAGCTCGTCATCAACGTGACATGATGAGGTCTTCAATAATATTTAAGGCCAAGTGGAACATTAGCCTGCGTTTGGAAGATACTGCTGGTGCTTTACGTGCCCCCTCCATTTTCTTTCTTTACTTTGAATACAGTCCCAACAAGAATGATCATTATGTAAAGCGTAATAACACCAAAGCTGACGTGGGTCGTCTTCCATTTTTTTTTTTTTTTCTACAGAAAATGATTACTAAAGACATTCCGCTAGCGAATCAGCATGCAACTGTCTAAGTGGCCAAGACGTCCCTTTTTTTTTTTCTTTTTAATTTCAATTTATTTGCGCCAATCAGTTGGATCGTTAAATGCTGGGTTGGCTTACGTGTAGGTCTGTGTTAAAGAGGATTTAACGAAGAGTGACGTATCGTAAACGTAGTAGATTGCAGTCGTGAAATGCTGGATCTAGTCGACCTTAAAATCTGATTGCCGTCAATATGGCAAAAGTTTTTTTTTTTTATTTACCAAGCAGACGTGCCAGCAACTTGCCTTTGCCCGGTTGTAAATATTTTATTATGCAGTGGTTAAAAAAAAAAAAAAACATGCAACAGAAGTGGAAGTACAATTTTATTTGACGGACACTGTAAAATAAAGTTCTAGTATCTTGTTCAATCATGTTGAAGATTCAAGTTCCTCGGTTGTCGGGTTGTGTTAGGACTCTGGCTAATGGCATTTAGTATATAAAGAGGACGTTGAGGAAAAAAATCGAGACAGAGACAGAGTTATTCATGAGAAAGCATCGTGCACGGCGCAGCAAGCATATGTTCATTCGTGGATCAAAATGAAGCATATCGCTAAAGTTGCATCGATTTTGTTTCTTTCCTTATTTTTTTGCTTGGCATGCTCGTACTCTTTCTCGCTGTTCGTAGCGAAATAGACGATGCAAGAGAACGCAGAGACATATTGGGAGAGTTGTGTACAAAAGAGATTATTCAACCACATATATGTGGGAAGAATGCTTAGCTCTCGATTGTCAATATAGCAGACGAAATAAAGTGGCATGCGGTTGTCGACAGTTTCCAGACGAATGGAACCAACGCAGATGTGTGGCTGATAGCAGTGTGCAAAGAACCTGCGTTTTACTGATCGCAAATCCTATGCTCTGAAGATGGGAAGCAGAAAAGTAAAATCCTTTTTAATTACGCGCTCAATGTTGCCCATTTTTTGTTTTTCTTTTTTCAACCAAGTATGTCTGTTATAGAGAGTCTATTAGCTCAGTCGACTGTCAGATTGAAAGCAGATCCTACGTGACGTGTCCAAGTCTTCCTGCACGCCTCGGACGGTCACGTAATGGAAAGCAAAGAGGTTAGGGCATACGTGAGAATTCAGCCATGTGTCCGCCATTGTGCTTATATATAGATGACAGTGTTATTATCCAACTCGTAGCCCATCCAGTGAAACAGTGTGGAAAGCTTGGACAATAATGTCCAGATGGCCAGGAAAAATCTTTTTTTGTTCTGAATTGGACATTATTAGAGTGTGTCAATGTCATTGGTGAAAGCTTGTCCCTCCGATTGGTCTGTCCATCATCCAAGTCATCCACATTGCAAAAGATTTATCACTTCGAATATGATTGACAGACATTGTTACGAGGAATGAACAGTATGATTGATATTGGGCCATGCTTCCTCCTCAAACTCCCTACTAGTATAGCAGTGTGATTCCACACACAATTTATGATAGGGATGAGTCGTTCATCGAATGTTACTTTCACATTAAATTCATAATTACGAAACCGATATGCATAGTATTTTTAATTGATTTTCTTACAATCTGAAATTGTTATTGTCATTTGCAGAGACCTCCGCTGCCTGCGCAACACAATCCATACACATTTACTCATCACATACATCATGGCCGATCTTCTCTGGATCGTCACTGCTACTCTGCAGGTATTTTTTTTTTTTTTTTTACACATCCTGCTGGATTGTGACTAGACGAACACCATTTTTCTTAAAATGATTGCAGTTGTACCGCGGCGAGACCAACAAAGGATCGTGCATCATTGTCATTTTCCTGCACTACTTCCATTTGACCAATTTTTTTTGGATGTTTGTCGAAGGTGAGTTCTCAGAATTTTCAAACAACCTTGACAATAGCTAAAGCATTGTTGTATGCTTCGCTCCTGGAAATCTCTTGTTAGTCATAAGACATTCAAATTGAATTCCTATATACTCCACTGCGGACACAAAGGTGGAGTTTGTCGCTCTTTCACAGCTCCCCCCTTCCCTCTATTTGAGATCATACTGGAAAAAGAGCAAAATGTAAAAGATTGAGCCGGGCATATCTGAATTGCATTTTTGTGTGTGCGTGTGTGCGTGTTGTAGCATCGATCTGCGCCAGAGGAATAAAAGAAGGGGTGCACGGGATGGGTTAAGCAAAAGGGCGGACCTTCTGCTTGCGTGCGTGACTATATGCGCTGATGTCAAGATGAATGGACTCTGATTCCGCTCCGTTGTCCTTACCCTTAGCACCCCTACGGCCCGTGCACGTCCCTCACTAAAAATATCCGTAAAATATGCAACTTGTGAGGACGTTCAACAACGTTGTGGCTTCCTCACTTGTTATCGAGACTATATAGCCGCTACTGGACAGTGTCGTTGATCAGCCCGCTAGACAAGCCTTTTGGGAGAAGTTTGCATCGATGGACAGTTTTAACTGGTCTTGGCTCGCTCACGTTCCTCCCTAACGTGCGCATCCCCTTTTTTTTTACGATTGCCAGATGAAAAACAGAGCGTCTGCCTGCGTGCAGAGCGTTGCAGAAAGTGGAATGAACAATATAGATGATGCCGAAGAAATAAGTATAGAGAGAAAGAGAGAGGAGAAAAGAAGAGGATTTCTATTCCCGTCTTTTTTTTTTTTTTTTTGAAGCACGGGACAAGCCAATTTCTGTTGTAGCGTCTCTTCGTTGCTGTGCGATTCCTTAGTCACCCACCCACCCCGCCATCTTCCACCTCTTGTCGCTATATATTTCACGAGCTTGACAACATTCCTGTTGGTGTATAATAATCTTTCTTTCTTTCGCTTTGCTTCCACCTTTTGTTTTTGTTTTTGTTTTTCTCTCTCCCCTTGTGATTTATACGAGCAGCTAAGCAACCGGGCGTGCCCGTCTCGCGTAACCTTGCCGTGGCCTCTTTAAAATAAAATGATTTTTTTAAAAAATGTTTTATTTCTTGACCCCTACCACAAAAGGTTTTTACCTCTACATGCTCGTCGTTGAGACGTTCTCGGCCGACAAGATCCGGTTGCGCATCTACGCCCTTATCGGCTGGGGTAAGATAAACATCCGCTCTTTTTTTTTTTTTTTTTTTTTTTTAATTCTTTTCCGGTTATTGGTAGTTTTATTTTCCGCATTTATTTTCCGTCTTTTCTCGTCTACATTTATTACAAATTCGCTGCTGCGCAATTTTGATCAGCTTAATGCTGTTTGTTAAGATATTCTCGTAGCGTACCGTTTCACCCCTTTTTTCGACAAATAGAAAGGAAGAAATACCAAAGAGAGACAGAGAGAGAGAGGAAAAAAGCCGAACAAAATCAACATATAAAAAAAGGCGGGTTTCGTCGTAAACAGATCGTCGACCGCCATATTGTTGAACATTGGCAAAAATAAAAAATGACGTGCCTTGTAGTTACTCTTTGTGGTGTAGAGCAGATGAATAGGTTGATGTTTGCAACTGGCGTTCTTCTCGTACATAGTCAGCCCTTCATCATATTCCCCCCTTTTGTACGTTGTGAGATAAATTTCGGCGTACGCAGGTTCGATGTAGAAACCCATGGAAATGACACGCATTCGCCATGCTTTTTGTTTGCGTTTGTTTGTTTGTGCTATTCGTTTTTTCCCCCCGCCCGATTTGAAGTCGTTTCCGAAGAAATCCGCAATGAGTTTGACAACGTATTGCGATTGGCCTCTTTTGCCGGAGCACGCGGCGGATATTACCGGCTGTTTCAAGTTTTTACGTCGCCAATTTGGCCAACTTTTAGTCCTTTTTTGTTTTTCTTTTTGTTTACATAAAAACTTATTACGCTCATCCTTGTTTTATTTCTGCTTGGCGTTATGCCGCGTTGATGTTGGCGGAACGTTCGCAATCAAATGCGCGTAAGCGGAACTCGGCCGGTTGGATGGCCAACTGGACTTTCTGTGTGTGATGAGCAAAAGACGCCTCTTTTGATGGGATAAGCTGACATAAAAAAAGAAGAAAAAAAAAGAAGAGTAATCAGAGTAGGCTTATGAAACGACATAAGTTGTCGTTGTACAACGTAACAAAGGAGACCTTATGAAGAATAAAACCGAAAGAAAACAAACCAAAATTAAGGTTACGTGCAATTTTCTTCGTTCGACTGGAAAACACGGAAATAAAAGAGGATGGCAGGAAGTGAATAGCAAATCACCTCCGGTTGTCCCGTTTTTATTCTTTACCGATTCTTGGCTGCTTTTGTTTTGCCCCAGTTTTTACATTCGGCACAAAGCGGACGCGGTACTCACTTTTTTTAACTTGTCTAGCACTCGTAATCCGAGGAGAAAGAAAAGAGAATAGGGACAATCTACATCAGCCTTTTTTTTCGTTATGCTCGAATGTTCACTAGACCGTTTAGATTTGTGTGTTGCAGTATGCGCTGTACTGAGTTACCCTTTCTTTCTTTTCTATTCCTTCAAATTGTTTTCTGTTCAATCAGTTGTCCTCTTATCGACCTCGTTATTGCACGTATTCATACAACGTGCTGAAACTGGATCTGCATTTTAAAAAAAAAATTTGTTTTTTTTTTAATTAATTTTTTTTTCCCCTTCTCTGTTTTTATGTATTTTGCCAACGATCATTTGGCAGGGATTCCGCTGCCGGTCGTCATCGTCTGGGCCGTCGTCAAAGCCAACTGGTTCACCTACACGTCCAACGAAGGCCACGTAAGTCATTTGTTTTGTACTTCAAACATGTGACGCACTCGATGAAAACTTTATTGGACAAAATGCCTGATTGCGAAAACGAGTTGTGTTTAACATTCACGAAAGCATACAAAACGTAGCAAAGATCTATTTACATCAAATTCAAGAGCCATTTCATAGCACGGGCAATTGCAATCGTCCCTATTACTCTGATCCGATTTGATGCTCATCACCTTAAACGTCTCGCAGCAAATACCTTTGGGTCCTTTTGTGCGAAAGATATTCACATTGGCCCATAGCTGTTCGACGTAGTCTATTGACAAGTTAACTAGTTGAATTTTCGTGCGTGAGTGTTTACGTCGTTGACCGTGTTTTCTACCATCGTTTTTTTTTTCTTTTTCTTGTTGTTGTTTACAGCAGAAACTGGACCTGGAATCGTTCTTGGCCAGCTGTCCATGGATGGCGGCCAACAGCTACGACTGGATCTACATGACGCCGGCTATCATCGTTCTCTTCGTCAACATTCTCTTCCTTGTCAAGATAATGTGGGTAAGTTGTCACCTCTTTTTCTTTCTCTCTTTTTTGCTTTCGCTCCGCAATTGACGTGATCGGACGCCGCAGAGTCGGCCACGACGTCGTAACAAAGGGAAACAAACGGACAATCGTTGCTGAGTTTAACCTGCCGTACATAGGCTAATGTTAGAGCTAAATGACACGGGCTCTTGTTTCGCGTCCAGCCACTTTGTGTCAACTGTTTCGCTCAGGATCGATGGCTTCTTGAAAGTCCACCTTTCATTCCAATTGCTTTTTTTTTCTTGGGGTCTTGCAAAAAAAAAAAATGCGAATTCATCCCGTAAAGTGAACCAAGTTGTCCATCGTTCAAACACACAAGTCGTTTCCATGGCAACTACAAATTCCCTGTACTAGACATGTGCGATGAAACACAGCGTATCAATAACAGGGGGTCGTGAAACACGAGGAGAAGAAAGGGGAAAGACTAATTGAAATAGTCCAGTGATGTACTACACATGTTTTTTTTTAGATCGGGCTTGCATGTACTCAATTGATGGAGAGGGAACAGCATGTACACACACCTTTACGATAACACGGGGAATTCGCCATCCTCTCTTTTCATTTTTGAAATCCTCTTCTTTCATTATTCGTTTTGTTGTTACTTACTTCCATGCGAAATGATAAATGGATGGTGGGCAAATCGATTCCCCGTGTTTTTGCTGGCCTCCCTCGCCACCCAGTAGGTTTTTGTTTCGCCATTCAACCAATAAATAGAGCTGTGGATGTATGGTATTCTTTGCCCTTAACCAGTCCAAAGGGAAAGGAATAATAATAAAAAAAATGATATTCAAGAGGTTCAGCTCATTCGGTTTGTACTCGCTGACACGGAGCCATTGATCAATGATCGTATCTTTTCTGCACTTATAATTATTTCTCCTTTTCGGCGGACAACTGGGCGGCCATTTTTTATTTCTCGTTTATTCGATTTGGCTCGACGAAAAAATATGGCTCAAAAAAAAAAAAAAAAAAAAATAAGTTTGATGATAATAAATCAGACTGGGGCGAAAGAACGCTTCCCTTCGATCCTGTAGGAGGAGATAGTGCCGGACGTCAAATGATATCTTTTTCGGCAAACCCATCGTTCCCTCTTCTTTCTTTTTTTTTCAATTTTCATCCTTGAAAAAAAATTTTAATAAAATAAAATATTTCCCGAATTTATTCCACATCGGCAGCCCGTTCTGTGGGGGGTATAGCGATCGCCATATCTGTGGTGGAATCGTCTGACAGCCAGGCATCGTTTATTGTCCATCACGAAGGTATATACCCTTTCCTTTTTTTTTTTTTGAATAAGCGTCCATATCACCCGCCGGAGACGGACGGACATTTCAATAGCTTGAGGAGGATTGACGATGTATACGGGGGTTGGGGGTGGGAGGAAAGAAAAGGCCAGCGGTTTGGCGAAAAAAAAAAAAAAAAAAAAGAAATGCTCCAATTTCCATCGAAATCTCTCGGCCCTGGAGAAGGGAAGTTTTTGAAACAAAATATACGAGTCTATTTTCTGTTTTGAGGCTTAGGTCTCCGCGTTTTCTTGCAACAGATTGACACTCCTTGGCAGTGTGGATGTGATCTATGATGCAAATGATTCGAGGAACGTGTCCATCGATTTCCACCCCTCGTCTTTCTACCCCTGCCCAATACGCTCTTTCTTTTTTTTCGATTTTATTTATTTAAAAATAGATGTAAATAGAAAATGCAATACGAAAATATTCAAAGATTTTTTTTTTGGCAATGTACTTTCCCCTTGAATCGATTTGCGTTACGTCGTTAATTTACTTTACACAATGGGCACGACTGACCTTTGCCGAACTGCGTGGGCAGCGAAATTCTCTTAATTTAAAAGATTTGTTCCTTATAACACAACGATCAAACGTAAAGTTCAATTTGGTTATGGATGAAGCGCCTTTTTTTTTTTTTTTTTTTTTTTTTTACATGTCCAGAACTAAGCGGACAGCAAGCGGCACATAAGGGAACCTCTGCAAATGTGCGTAGTTTTAAATGGAAAAAAAAAAAAGATGGCGAGGAACGTAAAGTAACAAGCGGTGAATGGAAGCCACTGGTTGGACGTGCGTCTTTGTACGCCGAGTAAAAAACAGCTGATGCCAGTCGGTTACTCCGTGAAATGAAACGGAAGATTCAGTGGACAGGGTTTCTCGCAAAACACGGACGGGGACTAAAGAAAAAGCCAAAAAAAAAAAAAGTGGGTGGGTGGGGGACTGACATTGTAAAGCACTAAATCTAAGGGTACAATCTCTGGTGAGATGGCGGAAGAAAATCGACTTGAAAAAAAAAAAAAAGAACGGAAACAAAGAGCTTTCAGTTGATTGAGTCCAGGCGTAGTTTTTTGCAATGGCTATTCGATATTCGAACAAAAAAAAAATAAAAGCTCATACTCTTCGATGCGAAACAAGGGCGACGATCGATGCGTAACATCGGCATCCAACACTGTCGCTTCCCCTATACAAAACGTCTAGGTACTTTCCTTGATTGTTGAGCAAGAAAATTGTGTCCGCCCCCCCAATGCGAAACGTCCGACGAAAACAAAACGAATGGCAAGCGCATTGTCGAAATCAAGAAAGGGAACGATAGCCATCAGTCTATTAAACATACGCGCCGATGTGCCATCAATCTTTTTACACGCAAAAATAAGAAAGAACAAAACATGCCCGTTCATCCCCCTTTTTTTTTTGTTCGTACCGCGTGAAAGTGCATCGGGTTTTTTTCTTTCACGCGGCTGACGGTCGTGATCAATGGTGATGGTTTTGCGCCTGCTCTCCATAATGAAATCGGCTTCAGTGTTTATGTATTTGCTGTTTGCGTCTGAATGTAAAGGAAATTGTGCTACGTGCCCTTTTTTTTAAATTTTTTTTTTACCGACGTTTTGTTAAAATTGCAAATCTACCGAGAGGGGAAGGGGGGGGGGGGGGGGGGAAGCAAGTCAATCAAGATCAAACGCGTTGGCGGACGTGTAGATCCCCTAACTGCGTTATCTGTAGCGCTTTCTTTTTCGACCATCCGCCTCTCAACGAAGATGTTGAGCATTCAATGCGATGTGTTCGTTTCTGAATTCTTTGTTGATCATGTAAATATTTCCAGGTTTTGATAACGAAATTAAGATCGGCCAATTCGGTCGAGACGCAACAGTACCGCAAAGGTAGCAAAGCCCTTTTGGTGCTGATTCCTCTTCTCGGGCTCACCTACGTGCTGGTCATCGCCGGACCGACCGAAGGTCTCATCGCCATCTACTTCTCACACATTCGAGCCGTTCTCCTTTCCACGCAGGTAAGACTTTTATTGTTTTTTTGTTTTTTTTGCATACATAAAAAAAGAATGATGTGTTTCCAGAAGTATGAGGTTTAAATCTACGTTGTGTCATTATCCGCACAATAATTGGCTGTTATGGACGTGCGCGTTCAGTTGAAAGTTTGCAGAGTTTCTAACGGTAGAGTTGCGAGTGTATTTTGGCCAAAGTTGATTTTGCAATCCATTGTTTCATCTTTACGAGTTACAGAGGGAATTTTGAAAGGGCTATATGAAAGATCGATATGTGTACCTTAAAAAAGAGTCTACATCGAAAAGCCACTTGATTTAAAGTTAAAACGCTAACCGGATGTTTTTTTTTGGAAAAACAAAATAGATGAACGCCGTGGTGGGTCATATCTGCCGGTTATTAAGTGGCTAAATTCCATTTAGATTACGTTAAATGTTCCGACGGTAGTTAAAAAAATCTGAGGACTAGACACAGGACTGCCACCCGTTGTTGTCGGCAAAATGCAATTATAACCCTTCCCCAAGAAAAAAAAGGGGTGTGGCTCTGCGTTTGCGATTCAATCGGCATCCATTTTGAACGCAACGCAAAAGAAAAAGAAAAAGAAAAAAGGGCAAATTGATTTTGAACTTGGGAGGTCTTCTCACGAAATATATACGAGATGAAAAAACACGCCTGATGCCAGCTGTGTTTCGTAGATGAAGCCGAACGGAACCAATGGTTAAGTATTCGGGCGGGGCCGTTCGAGTCGGGGCTTCGTCTGTGCCGATTGTCACCATTGCCGTGCTTTTTATTTTGTTCGCATATTGACTATATATGCCCGGAAGACAAATAGGAAGGAGGCCGCATTGTGTTACACTCTGTGTGTGTGTGTGTGTGTGTGTGTGTGTGTGTGTGTGTGTGTGTGGACCTCCTTCTATCGCAGACATGGTATACGGTCGGCTGCAAATACGAGCACTAGGATAGAACAGGGTAGACGACCCGTGATGGTCCTCTACGTCTCGAGTCGTCATTGCCTTCCCATCTTAAATATACCCCCCCCCCCCCCCCCCCCCCACAAACTGAAAATATACTGCAGCAAAACGGAATGGACTGGGCGGAAGAGGGACGAGTAATAGTTTGGCATCGACTCCAGGTTGTTTGAAGCAGTCCACCTCCTCTCTCTCTCTCTCTCTCTCTCTCTCTCTCTCTCTCTCTCTCACTCTCTCTCAACAAATGACCCGACTTTGCTGGTCTGTGGAAGTTTGCCAACTATTCAAACTACTCTTCTTTTTATTTTATTTTATTATTTTTTTTTTTTTTCGCTATACCAGCCCAAGTCTCCGTCATCGTTTCTAACTGTTCCCATCGTATAACTCACAGGTTTTTATTACTGCCTTATTCCTCCGTCAACTGCATGGCTTTTAGATGGGTCAGCCGGAAGTTTGGTGGCCGAGGGATTTTTGTTTGTTTTTTTTTGTTTTTGTTTTTTTTTGCTGCTGCTAGTGCTAGCATAACTCTCCTTTCAGCTCCGCTGGAGCTAGGACTTTCTATTCTATAAAGGGGGAATTAGTAAAAAAAATATTGCCGATTGCCCTCTTATGTAGACTCTAGCCAGTTCTAGTTTATTCGCCAATGGATTTCCGTGTTTTCTTTTTTTTTTAACATCAACCAGTCGTTTCAGAAAAAAAAAAAATGCAAAAAAAAAAAAATACGTTAGAGATGTGGGATGTATTTAAATATAATGATGCGCTCGACTGTTGTGATCCCAGTCAATAACATAAGCCTCGTTCAAGTTAGAAAATAGGAAAATCCATTAATATTAATGCAATCCTATTTACAAAGCCAACAAACCAACCTATTGTCTTAAAATGTTTGAATCGAATGTTCTACCAGCCAAAAAAAAAACAAACCAAAAATGATGAATGAATGTGTCGTTAAAAATTTGGTGTGAAAGAGGCAGTATAATAATAATAAAAAAAAAAAAAAACGTGTGTGTTTTTGTTTCCCTTTGTTTGATTTAGGGATTCCTGGTGACCCTGTTCTTCTGCTTCCTCAACACTGAGGTGCGCAACACGGTGAGACACCACTGGACCAGGTGGCGGACCAGCCGTTGGCTCGAACATTCCCAGAACCACAGCAGCCGGGGTAGGTGCGGCGCGGCGCTCAACAGCAAGCGCGACTCCAAGGATGGATCTCGAGCTCCGGGCGAGAGCACCAGGTGAACAAACTCACTTCTTTTTTTATTTTATTTCTCATACAAGTTGGCCACAAAAATCACACGCAACCCATGGTGTCGAAGAGTCTTTTCGACGGCTCGAAACGACCGCAACAAAACAAACAAACCCATCATATATACATAGAGACGAAACACGTGTGTGTGTGTGTGTGTATATAAATAACAATCACGCTATGCGAGTAGAGATGGAAAAAAAAAGGAAAATGGACGTTCATTTCTTATTCATGAGACGATGTTGCAGACAAACTGAGAAGAAAAAAAAAAAAATACTTGGAACATAACGAAAATGGGCCCATGAGAAGGGACAACAGCACAAACCTTTGCTGGCCCATTAAGACGCCCTCCGTGAATCACGGTACCCCCCAACAGCCGTCCCCTGTTCAACACTGCGAGTAACGAAAAGGGAAGGCGATATTGTCAAAAGTTACACACACACGCACAAAACATGCACGTTGAATGAATAGAGGAAAAAGTTTAACGATCTTTGACAAACTCCAAAGTTGAGGACTTCAAAATCGAACATAAGAAAAAGGCAAAGGGGAGCGGGCATTTCTTTTTTCCTAATCGCTAAATGGAAACTGCTGTTGGCTTTCATAAAGCCAAAACTATCGATTGACAAACATCAGGCGTTGCTTGGTATTCCCTCAGAAAAAAAAAAAGCAATCCCCCATGATTACACTGATGGCCATCGTCGACACAAGAAAACGGAGTCTTTCAACTATATAAGTACTGCTCTTCTATATAATATACGGATCGATACGTAAAAGCAAAACAAGGCTTGGCAAACGTGTCGGGACCACACACGCGAGAAGAAAGCGATGGCATTTGGATTTAGCACCTGCGCTTTCTTTCTACGGCCGGCACATTCCTATAGACGCGTGATGACGGCCCATGTTTTTTTTTTGTTTTTTTTTGTTTTTTTTATCGACTCTTCTATGTGCTGGCCGAGGTTGCCCACTCATCCTTATTGTTAGCATTTCCCTAGAGCTACCAGAAAAAGTATTAAAACTTGCTTTTCAAAGTTGATGTTAGCCAGACACGAGATAGAAAAAAAAAAGTCTTCAACTTTATTCTCGTACTTTAAATAAACTACGTGTTATTAAGCCACATCAAACGTACAATTGGAAAACTTTTAAAACTAAATTCAAATTTTTTTTTTTTTTTTTGTGATTAAACTGTGTAACAGGCTGTACAGCAACTTCCCGGACCGGAATCACGGCAAGCGCGATTCGTCGTTCAGCGAAGTGACGACGGTTGCGTCATTCGCTCCCAGTTCAGCCATCCATTTGAATAATTTGGGCCCGTTCAACACAAACGGTGAGTCGATGAATTGATTTCTATTCTTTTCTTTTTTTTGTGTGTGTGTGGGAGGGGGACATGAATAACGTGAAAAAAAGAAAACAAACAAAGGGGGGGGGGGGGGGGGCATGTTGAATTTTAAAAGGCTAAATAAGCCGAGAGCGCATTTCCGCTCGTACCGACATTTGACATACGAAAATGGGTGACGAATGTTTTCGAATTCTGGCGGTAGTTGAGGACGAGTTCGGCACGCGAGACCGACCTGGACGTTGTTGCGCGGATAACAACGCCAATGAGTCGAGAAATTCAGCTTGTTAATTCATCAGATGGTGTGGTAGCAGGTCATCAGACAGCGAAAGCGCACGGAGCGTCCACCATGTTGCTGACCAACAACGGCGGCCTGGCCGGCACGGTAACAACCGTCAACCGATACGGCGATGAATGCGGTGACAGCTGCGATACTAACCTGCTCGTCAAGGAAAACCAGGTCTGAAAAAAAAAAAAACATATTTGGGACAAACAACGCAGAAGATTAAAAAAAATAGCGCACATGCACGAAAAATGAAAAAAAAAATAAAATGAGGAAACTTGACGCGGCTTTCAGTCCGAAAACAATCAATTTCTTCGGAAATCTTCGTAAAACAAAACAAAACAAAACAAAAATGGACGCGGACCACGGACGGACCACAAACTGGGTAATGATGAACGCGCGGCTAGTGACCAACACGATGGAAAGAAAACACTCGTAAGTCTGTTGGGTATATACATACAAGAGAAAAGGGGATACAAGGAACCAAACAATCATCACACTTTTACATACACACACATTTATTCACACGGGGCGGACGACGGCTTGTTATTGTTTTCCTTCCTACACTTCGCTCTCTCTCTCTCTCTCTCTCGCTCCATCTCGTTTATAGCAACACGTTCCCTTAGTTTTTCAATCTCTTTTCTTTTCTTTTTTTTTTTAACTTTTCCCCTTGTTCGTATTTTCACTGATACGATCTATTTACATTCTTCGGAGTTTGCGCAAGGCTCAATTGTGTGTGTACGTTGCCAATGTGTGGTGTTTGTGTGCACTCATTCTATCGCGCTCTCGTACTTTATAAGCCTCGTCGCGTTTGCTATGATTGTTGAGTGCCAGCTGCTTTTGTATATCTTAGTGCGGCACTTTCACTTCTACGTAGACACAGTCTAAGAAAACAGGACACACACACACAAAAAAAAATTTCATCCGCCACCATCCGTCAAATCGAATTTAGAGCGGAAGTTGATGCTGCCTTTTTTTTTTCTCGCCATTTTCACATCAATCCGTTAGCAGTGTTTTTTTTTTGTGAGGGGGAGGGGGGGGGGCGATTAGAGCCCGTGTGTCTTTTTCGTTTGATTAACTCGTACACGAACCATACGTACCAATACCGAATGTATATATAGTCACATGCCTGCGTAGATATTGGGGATGTAATCGGCTTCCGTTCTCACTGCTTTTCGCTCGTCCGTTGAAGCGTAGCTCCATTGGGCCGCCTCTGTTCAGTACGATGAACATAATGTGTCGCGTGTGCAGCATCAATATCGATCTAATCGTCGTTACTTGTCATCTCTATTTGTGGTTGTGTTGTATTCCTAAAGTAGGTAAAAAAAAACTAAAAAAAATCAAATGAGAGGGGAGATATTACGCTTGACCTCCGCGCCCACGTCTTGTGAATTTCACCAAAGGTTATATTGTTAAACATCTCTAAATTCCTTAGACACATCTGCTGGATTTCGTTTCAATTCGAGCCAAAAACAAAACAAACAAATTTCCTTTATTTCTTTTTTTTTTTTTAAATATTCCAAATCAGCCACATTTTCAAACCGCACGTGTTCGTTCCAAAAATGGAAAAATGACGAGCCCATGTTCATTCTTTTCTATATTCTTCCGCGTTTGGTTACTTTCCATGTCCAATCAAACGTGTTTACAAAACCGAACTGTGTGCTGCAGTCGATCTAGTGGAGAAGCCTCTGAGAGAGCTCACAGCATTGCACCGATCCATTGCCCTGTATAGGTGAATATAAATGACAGATGAAACAAAAGACGAGGAACCGATCCGTCACTGACGTAGCAACCCATTAACCAAAGTGAAGGCCACTTTATATTTGAGGACAGCATATCTGTCTTGTTTGCCGACAGCTGCTACCGAGCCGCTACGCATCAATTCCATAGTGGAGGTGGTTGTGTTGTGTTTATATTGACTGTCGCGTTAATAAGAACGCACATAATAACTGTTGATCGCTTAACTTTTGTGACAAACCGTCGAACAGAATCCGAGTTATTTCATTATATTCCCTTTGCTCCCCCAACAGCCCGTAAGCCAGACAGATGAATCTTTTTATACCTGTGATATACAAACAACCCGCGTATGAAAACAGCCAAATTAATTCAAATAAACCCAGCGTACCTTTTACCGAACTATGTAGCATTTTTTTTTTTCCCTCTTTGTCTCTTCATATCGAATCAATCAACAACATGAGACTCACCTTCTCGTATTTACAGCAGACGCTCTTTCCTCTCTCGTCTTGCTCCTTTGTTCCCCGTACGTACAGCAACTTGTTCTGGTCCTTTTTGGTCTTGATTAATCACCGTCGTGTTTTTATAACGTGTACCGCTGTGTATATCGTGTTGACGGCACTGACCGAACGAGCCAGTCCGCCTGCTATGTTTTTTTTTTTTTTTTTTTTGGGGGGGGGGGGGGGTTTATTGGCCAAAAGAATATTATGTATCCACATTTTTCAGTTGTCGCCTCCAGTTTTCAACTCTTAGTCTTACGTATATATTTTAACCCACCGGACGATTCGTTATTTCTCGTGATCATACACACACACACACCCACCAAAAAAGTCCGTCGTCCGCACACTGACACAATCACACGCCCACCTATACACACACACACACACACACATTCAAATATGTACACGCTGTCAAAAATACTTGGGGGGGTTCTCTCTTTTCTCTTGTTGAACGTTGATGATGAATTATGTGTAACCAACTATTATACACAGACGATGTGCCACGCGTTCCGCACCTATATCTATGTACCTTTTTTTATTATTATTATTATTTTTCCCCCGAGCTTGTCGCTTGCCGGGGAAGGGAACGTGCTCCTCCAAGATCTATACACACACACACACACACACACCAACTGCTTCGGAACTCAATATAAATGTCTAATGCTCTAGATTCTGTTGTATCTATACCTATCTATCGTTGGATGTCTCAACGCACACCATTAAACACGTTGGCAACATCGATGTTAACGACGTCGACCGTCTTCGGCGTAGGCTGGGAAACGATCGTGGCGTCGTGCAAAAAAAAAAAAAAATGCATGTCGCTATTGCCGTCACTGCTATGTACCACACCGTGTATAATTATTCATCCGTTCATTTCTTTTATTGTGTCATGTTTGTTCGTTCGTTTTTTTTTTCTTTCGTTCGTTCGTTCGTTCGCGTCTTGTTGTCACAATGTCGTCATCGCACACATATATAACGCACAGGCACGTGCAGATGCTTCGCTATACATATACAATTATACATAACTATATACATTTACATATACAGTATATATTGAAATATACCTATTCATGATGTGACTGTAACTTACAACCTTCTTTTTAATTGGTGGGTCGCAAAGGAAAAAAAAACGGAACGGAAGCTCGTTAAGAGTTTAAGACGTGTAAGAACAGAAGGTGTAGAATGATTGGTAAATTGAATTTGCCAAGAGGTCTACCTGGAAAAAGTTTCTACTTGCGAGTCAGTTGTAAAAATGTTGAAAGTTACTGATTTGAAAACTCAGCTTGATGAATTCGAAACTATTATGTAAAGTATTGCACGCGTCACATGGCACATTTTGTCGTAGGATGGGACCTCTTCCGGAAATAGTCCTTCTTTACCTTTACATGAAAAGGAAAAGGAAGGAAACAAAGATCTTGTGACCTCGATATCGATTTCTTCTTAGCCACAAAAGGCAGCCAAATATAAAGCTTAGACATAGATAACCTCAATTCTTAGCCAGACTTACATAAAAGCAAAGTTATTATTATCACCGCCTCGGTTGAAATCGATTAGCTAAGCTCGTTTGCTATCGCCATATATTCTAAAATCTTTCTTAAAAAAAAAAAAATCAGATCAAATCAATCGGATTAGTTCACCAGTGCCGTTTCAGTTTGAGTTGCAGCTCCAGTCGCGCTGTAAAGTAACAGGCCAGTTAGATTTTATAGAGTGCTTGTTTTGAATGGAGCGGCCGTGTCTCGTCTTTACGGGACCATTAGCCAATAGATTGGAAGCCCTGACAAGTTGTGTTTATTCCCTTGAATCTCGTGGAATCATGCTCGCATAAGTATGCAGTATATTTCTTTCGCAGTGTGTGGGTGATGCGCAGGGATGAGCAAAAGGTATATTCACAGAGTTTTCCATGACGTCTTTAACGCTCTTTTTTTTTTTTTTTTCAAAGAGAGGAAATGAGATTTAAGCGAAATTATTTATGGCCCCATTTCCTCGGCATCTTAAACATCTTTATGGGTAGGTAAATATTCAAATCGCGATGTAAAGTGTCATTCGTCTTTACGCAAAGCGAGACGTGCCTAAGCATGTCTGTTAAACCTTTATGCAATGACTCTGTAAATTTCTAAAAAATTCAAATAAAATCAAAAACTTAAAAATTATTGGTAGGAATACTCGCGTAAGGTCACCGGTGAGTTTTGTAGATTATTTCATTACGCGATAGGCCCTCTGTCCCTGGAAGACAACGACTACAATTAGTACGCTTTCTCCCAAACAGATGGCGTTGAGATATCAGAATCGGTTGA
Organism: Daphnia carinata; assembly: GCF_022539665.2. NCBI lineage: Eukaryota > Metazoa > Arthropoda > Branchiopoda > Diplostraca > Daphniidae > Daphnia > Daphnia carinata. Next base: position 3,811,249 of record NC_081337.1, read on the forward strand.
AGATAGAGAATCATTGGAATTGGTTGAAAAGCACAACTCAAGATAACTAATACTAATTCCCTACTCAAAATTGAATGCTGCTTCCGGGAAAATTATTCTTTTTTTCACTTAATCAACCGTTTTTGAAATACACCATAAAAACTCGCACGCCAGTACACGACGGTTCTCTAATGGATTATCACACAAGCGCTGGTGCATACTGGCGCAAATCGTTTATTTAAAAAACTACGAGTCCCTTTTTTTAAAAAACTTGATTTCCGTTGTTATCATTTAAGGCTGAATCAAAATCATGTATATTCATTGCTGTATTAAAGATTTTTGAAAAATACTAAATTAATGGAAAAGTCGGGCTTATTTTGTCGGGCTTATTTTGTCGGGCTTATTTCAGTTATGACTAAATTTTTTACTTGGCTTAAAATATATCATTTCGATCGGGAATTGAACGAAAAGCGCAAAAATTAAGTATATATTTTTAGTAGGCTTATATTTGTTTTATGAGACGTAAAATACCATAACATAAAGTCGATGCGCTTAAAGCACATTGTTTCTGTTTATTTCGAAAATGGTTCGTTTGATGAGAAAATAAATCACTTAATCAGAATCAAAAATCATGTTTTTCTATGGGGCTTATAGTTCTTAGGACAACTGAAATAAATGCATTTTTCATGTAAAATCTGAGTGAAAAATAAGCCCCAAAAAATAAGCCCGAAAAAATAAGCCCGACTTTTCAGAAATTTTTTTTTCTTTCGTAAATATATATAAAACTACACGAAATAGATTAAAAATTGAATGAAAATAACGAAAATCAAGTTTGTTTTTAGATTGTGCTAAAGTTTTTGAAATAATTGGGAAAAATGAAGGAACAAATTTTTACGATACAGCCTCTTTTCTTCCGTATATTTCCCAAACAATTAGCTTGACAAGAAAACAAATGTGTTTTTCGAAACCATCTTTTAATTTTACATTAGAATAGGGGGTTTTTATTCATTTCCGGGAGACTTCCCTTTTTGCCGATTTTGACAAAAATGAGAAGGCTATAGCCTTCTCACTTTTTCGTTTTTGGCAAAATTTTAAATATAGGTAAAACTACATGATTTCGATTCAAAATTGAACGAGAATCATGAATATGAAGTTCATTTTTTCATAGGGCGTATAGTTTTTGAATAAATTGTAAAAAACAATTAACCCATACATGTGCGCTAACAGCATTTTTTCCGTTTATTGAACAATAGTTGGTCTTACTAGAAAACAAACACCGATATCGTAATCAGCGTTCAATTTGAGATATACTGTGTTATTTTTTGTTGAATTCTAAAAGATTTCGTTTTTGGCCGATTTCGACAAAAGTGAGAAGGCTATAGCCTTTTCACTTTTTCATTTTTGGCAAAATTTTAAATATAGCTTAAAATACATGAGTTCGCTTCAAAATTGAACGAGAATCATGAAAATCAAGTTTATTTTTACACTGGGCTTATAGTTTCTGAAATAATGGATTTTTTCGTGTACAACCTTACTAAAAAATAAGTCCGACAAAATAAGCCCGACTAACAGGATTTTTTTTTCTTTCCTAAACATACATAAAACTATATAAACTAGATTCAAAACTGAAAATGAGAAAAACGAAAATTAAGTTTGTTTTTAGACTGTTTTTATAGTTTTTGAAATAATTGGGAAAAATGAAGAGACAAATTTAAAGGGACAAATTGAAGGCTGGTTCCAAAAAAATTGTAGCTTTTTCATTAAATTAACCGTTTCGGAAATGCACTGAGTATTTGTGCTACATTGCGCTAGGGTTGTCATGTACTGCACTGAACACAATCTCTCTAGCCCAAAAATCATAATATTGATTTTGTGCTCCATATGCAAAACAGGGTAAAGAGCCTTAGATCTTTGAATGCAAACAGGCAAAAAAAAAAACTCTCGCAATGAAAGCTACATCCATACTTTGTCTTTGGTGGTTGCCGTCATATTTGCATCCAAAGGTGCAGGATTCTGATGAGCTAACTGAATACTGGCTCCAAAACGAAATACATGGTCTCGTGTTTGCGTACTAAACAGAAACTTCCCGAAGTCCCTGATTCAAAGACCTAAAAACAGTTGACAATCCAGAGGAAAACTGATCTGTCCCGAATTACTAAACCTCGTCTGTCCTCCGATGACAGGTACGGTAGCTTAGGAAACTTGGCTTAGAAACTACGAGCTCCTACGGCCAGAAAAGGGATCACATATAAGCCGACGAACGTCTTGCTCGGCATCAGCAGACAACCCTGCTGACACTGGATATTTAACGAACGGCCATTGTTTCCCGGTTTTCATTCTGAATCACTCCAAAGCAAATTTGAGCTGATTAAAAAACGACATCAACAAAGACGCCGTAATTTTCCTGCACGATAATTAATAGGAAACATGACTGTACTACTTTCAGTGCTGAACCTCAACAATCTTGGCGAAAAACGCAGAACTGCGGACTGATACATGAATAGGTAACATTAATGTATTATCTCTGTGGAATTAGAAGTAGCCATTGACGACACACAATTAACGTATAGTTTCGGCCTTGTTTTCGGGGAAAAAGTCTAATCATATCAAATGGATCCCTTTTTTGTTTTCAGAAAAACCGATTCGTATGTAGGAGAAGTGACAATGAGATATGGCATTACAATTAAAGGAAAAAAATACCACTTTGATTGTGAACGAGAGAAAGAGATAAAGATGAGATAGAGACATCGAAAGCACAATCAACAATATCCATTCCGAATGTTGTTTTTTTTTTCTTTTGTTTTGATATTTGGCGACTTTTTGTGACAGATGAAATTTACATAAAAGTCTTTTGTCTTCAAAGTGGGATTTCAAACAGATTTCAAGGATTCGGAAATTTTGGGAAGTGTTAAATAGGAAGAATAGTTACAGCTTTCTCGTCTCAGGTTACAAGAATTTTTTTTTACGAAGTGTCAGAGTGTTTAATGCAGTTTTAAAAAAATTAAACAAAACAGAGATCGTCCTAACGAAATTGGTGCACTTTACAAACTAAATTTGTAAATTTGTTTCGAGGTTTTTTGTGTTTTCCTTAATCTTCTTCTTGAACGACTCGAAAGTCCGTCGACTTCCTTGAAAAGATTCGACGTTTAAACAAAGATGCGCGTCAACATCTTAGCGAGTACTCGAGATCATACTTGTTTTCAATTTTTTTTTCTTCAGACAAAAATAAAGTTTATCATATCACCACCCGGAAGTGGGCTTAGTCTTTAATAGGAAAAAAAAATAATAAAAACTGAAATTAAGGGGATGGGGGAGGAGTTGTTAATATCTCGGGTGAAAGATTATGTTTTGATATCTAAAGATAGTGCATTGAAGCACACAGCTTACTATCTATCGTAAAAGAAAATGTGAATTGATGAGTTGAAATAAAGCAACGAATAAACAAAACAAGGAAAGGAAAATTAAATTGCTGGGTTTTGAAATGGGAATTTACTTTTAAGGTCGTGCGTGAACGGGGGTTGTGTCTTCGGGACTGGGTGAGTCCTCTTCTCGGCGTGATTTTACGCGCACTATTTGACGGCTAGGTCGACCTAATTCTTCTTCAGTTGCACCATAACCCGCCCCTATAAATGCATCAGGCAATAAACAAATCATATTATGTCCTATTTATCAATGCTAGGGGCTCCCGGAAACTATTTACCATAGCTACCAAAGGGAACTGCTGAAGTTGTGCTAGAGCCGAGTGATGAAGGCATCACTCCACCTAGAGATGGTCCGCCCTGAATCCGCGCCTTCTCTGAGTCGTATGTTGACGCGTTGGTCAAATATTCGTCAGATTTCAGTAAGAAAACGGAACCGACGTTAAGTTGTGGAATTTCATAGAAGACGGTAAGGGTCAGTACCATAAACACCAAGCCAATCAGAAGGTAAACTATTTCAGAAAAAAGAACCAAGACGTTAATTAACTCGTGCTGTTTTCAATATATCTGACTATTCGTTTACCGGTGGTTCCGATTTTGTAAAGAGGTCTCAGAGGTTGATTAGGAGAGTCACCGGGAATATAATCACCCAAACCGATTGTGGTAAGTGATATGAAACAGTAGTAGATCGAATCAAGATAATTCCAATCGGGTTCCAACATGTTAAAAACTCCTGCTGGGACAAGAAAGAAGAAAACGACTAGGATAGTGGCGATGACTAGCAGATGGAAGACTCGGATGTTAAACGGCTGGTAGAGATGGCCTAATTTAGCGTTGAGATAGCGTAACAACCAAGTGCTTGGAACCATAAGTCGGTCGACCAATGCTGTCAGTAGCATCAACGTCATAGGGATACCGATCAACGCATATACGATACAGAAGATTTTCCCTCCTTCTGATAGGGGCGTTACGTGTCCATAACCTACATTCCGGGAAAATATGCAATTGGCATTAGTATTAACCTGAAATGTCTGAATCAACGTTTTTATGCCTATAGTTGTGACAACTGTTCCAGCGAAGAAAAAGGACTGTCCGAAGCTCCAATTGGGTTCGGATGAGACGTTTCGGGTCACTGCTACTCCGCGGTTTGTTGCCCGGACAACATCCATTAACAAGGCATCCAACTCTTGTTCTAAAATGTAATAAACACATAGTTTAAAGTAACGGACACGTCAATGACATTCTTAAATCAAGGTCTTTCTTTTGGTAATCGACCTTCAACGGCCAACTTTCAACCCACAACCCTTTTCGAGCATCCACAGGGTACTTGATTGCCTCCTGGGGGAATGAAAGGGGTTGAGAAATGAAAAAAGAAAGAAATGCTGAATAACGATTCCTAAGAGTTAAGTGAGTCATTAGGGGGTGTATATATTTGAGGTGTATATATTTTTAGGCCAATTCCTTGAGACCTGGAAGAATTGGGTATTTGAGCAGAAATTTTTCGATGCGGTTGCGTATCTCTAGATGGAATTGACGTTCCACAGGCTGCTCCATTGAACCGAACACAAAGGCACCTAGCGATAGGTATATCACGAAAACGACCGGATAGACCATCAAGAACCAGGAGCTGCGTTGAAGACCTAGCCACAGGTGGCGAAGTGGTGGCTCACGATAACGACCGCCAGACAGTAAGGGAAGACGATCGTCAGTTCGTCTTTGAGCCAGGGTTACTTCAGCTGACTGAATTACAACCATTTCAGTGACTGCAGGCAACACAGGGACCACAAAGTAAACACATAAGCAGTACTAGTTTAGCAGGAGTGACCAATACACACTGCCTTGCCTGGCAGCTGGTTCACTACTGTCTAATCTGGCTTGCTTCAAAGGTGCAGAGGAAGACTCAAAAACGAGCCCGGCTGTTCTGGGTCCACCCTTATCCAGCGTCCTTCACTGGCACTATTAAAACAGGGAACTACTTTAAACCACTTCCTAAAGAGATATCGGTGGAAATCACAAGGCACTGGGACATTTATCGTCTCATCGATAACGTAGCGCACGAATACGAATCTTTCATGTCTTAGCTCACGAGGGAATGGGTGTAAGACTGACTCACGATTGAAATGTAATGCGTTTCGATCCAATTAAACTCCTTACGAGGCTAAAAATAAGGATTTGTTGTCGTCTTTTCAAGCGTTCGTTATTGTGCTATTTTCCTGTCATCTAGCGGTGGTTCGAGCATTCTATCTGCAGTAAGGCCATCTAGCGTTAGTAAAGCATAAAAACAATAACATTCCTATTTAATGAAATCGATGAAAATCAACAATGCTCTTGCCCGTTCCGTCATTTTCGAAGTCAAAACTGTTATAATAAAAGGTCACTCACTCACGCTCAACACCTGAAGTATTGCATCGTAAAGCTTAGTTGCCAGAGATGGAGAGGAGAAAGCAAAATCGAAGGTGCAGATATGCGGCACACATGCAGCGCCTAGCAAAGCGGCAGAAAAATCAATACCCTCTACCCTTTTCCTGCAAGATGAGGGGGAGGAGATCGGGTACTTTACTACTCTCAGCAGTGTCCGTGCCCACGCAACGCACCCTCAATCTTCGCCTACCCCATGTACAATACGATGCCAGTTTCTTTTCGTTTCTCTTCTCTGTAATGTGTAGCAACTACGCTTACAATGGAGGCCTACGATAGCACTGTCTCAATCAATATTAGGTTATTGGTAAAAGGGACAAGATGTTTCTTTGTCAACCATTTCCTCTTTGGTATGTCGAGGGCGTCAGGGTAGAAAACAACTTGAAAAGATGAAAAGAGGTGGCTTCCCGTAAGAGCCGCTCCCACGGGTTAGCTCTGTCTGGCAGTTACTCCGATTGAGTCTTTGACTTTTGAACTCTGGCCCCCGATTTTTTTAGGTTCATTTGAAGCAGTAACACCTGTGAATCACCGAACGCGTTTCCTTGACATCTGATCGATCGGGAAATACCAGCTTCGGGGCCGTCCGCCAACTCTTAGTACCGATTTGTGAATGATGTCACCCTACAGGGAGAGAATCTTTTATGTCTGTTTCCTCGGAGACGCAGCCCTAATGACGATCGGCTTTCTCGGTACTTTTCTGTTTACGGAACCAATCATGCAGTGCCTTGTTTCGACGATGAAGTTCCCATCTCGCTACCTTAGCCCCTGTCTCTAAAACAACGCCAAGCAGCAGATGGTCTGACATTTTCAACAACCCATTATGATTATTTCTGAAGATAGGGCCCGATTCGGTTAGGATCGACTGACGTCAGTTCAAACTGGTTTACCTCTCCACTTCAAACCATGCACCCCGTCTGCTGTCAAACTCGGCAACGTGCATGTTTTGTGGTTGGTTGTAGCAGCTAATAGATTAGCTTATAGATGCATCCCGATTAAAGGTTGTGAAATCATTCGATTAAGGTCAAGAATTAACTGAATTTTCCCATAACGTATACCGTGCAGTTGCAACCCAAATGTAACTACCTGTTGACAATGATTTTTAGGTCACTTACCAGTGATGCAGGTGTGCGTGCGTAGGAAGTGGTTCTTGCGGTCGCGCATGTTTTTCACTTCGGCCACCTCCAAGGGAGATTCGATGGCCGAAAAGATGGCCGCTCCCAGGATGAGGAAGAGGCCGTAAAAAGCTATCAATAAGAGCAGCCGAAAGTTACTTTTTTTCATTTTTAAAAGGCCACTCCAATCCGTAGTGATTCCACTGCTCATGACCTTTGTCAGATCTCCGCGTCTGTTCAACACAAAAATCATGAAACTAAATTTACTTCTTTTGTATATAAGCGGCCGTAATGGACGTAATAATCGTTGCTTTAGAATACAGGCAAAATAAGAAATTAGAGCAAAAAAGGACGCGACAGTAGAACCTCGTTGTGGCTCACGGTTCGTGACAACCCGCCATTCAAACGGGTCGATGCCGACAGCCGACCCAGCACTCCCGCACGTCATTAAGCAACTTTCATTCCGTTAATGCATTTCTGTATAGAAGATGAGGGAGAAGTTGCTCTCTTTCGTAGTGATACAATGAAGCATCCATTGAAAGTATGCTTGCTTGCAACCAATAGCAAGATCAAGCTCTCAAAAAGCTCTTACGCTCTCTTTTAGGCGGAGTATAGGAATACCGACGGAAGACGAATGGTAACAATCAATAAAGTCATTTTTAAAGGAGCACCAATAAGTTTACGATGGGTATTCTACGTTGTATGCTCCCGGAAATGCGGAATGACAGGAATGACAGCAATCCTAAATTTGCATCACAAAACCCAACTATGCCAGTTTCGATCAATTACTACCATTTGTCACAGCAAAGCCGAGCAAACAAAAATTTTAAAAAGAAAAGCAAAAGCATTCAAAAGGGAAAAACTAAAAACATCCTCACCAATCATAAATAAATATAATCCTTACCTTACACAGCAACGGCGTGAAGATTGATCGGGTGAAATAAACAACAGTGAGCCAGTTGGGTTGCTATTAGGTCATAACCAATGAAAAGAAAAAGAAGAAAATGCAACGCTTAAAATGACGGGGTTTGTGTTAGAATCTGTCAGCTGCTCTCTTGCCGATCATCAGAGCAGCTTCTGCAATCTCCTGTGGTAACACAAGCACAATCGGACACAACCTAATGGGGACAACTGGGAAAGAGGACGAAAACGCCGAATAACGCGGCTTGTCGTTCAGAACGCATATGCACCAGTGCGCAAGTGTTGTGCCCATGCGCGTGTTGCCTCGGGTATGGTCTAGTTCTAAGATCAACTCCGGTGATAATAGGTACTGGTACTACAATTCCTTGCAACAACCGCCTCTTTCCTTCCAGTAATAACAGTTTTTGGCTTAGAACGTGTTTGTTACCCAAAAGCGAGCACTTCGTAACGTAAGCAATATGAAAATAAGTCCTCGAGGGGAAGCTTTGAGCTTGGCTAATCATATCATTGGCAGTAGCCATAAATCTCACATGATTCTCTTCGTAAATTTTAGGATTATCTGCAAATCTAGTTAACTTCTTTGCTAGGTTATGAACTTTCAAGAAATCCCATATAAGCTGTGGCTTTAGTAACAAACTCATTTTCTCACTGAAATGAAGAAATTAACTTAACACTCCACTGAAACAAAAAAAATCAGATTTAATGTCAATGCATGGAGCTGAATGTAGTCCAGATCGATAGATGCAAGCTGCAACAATCGTCTTGCATTCGATATCCGATATCTCATCATTAAAATTCTTTCTTTCTCCAAATGCAGTTTAGGTGAAATTACATTGAACTACATGCTATTTGTTTTCAGAAATTAATTCATTTTCAAAAGAAGATGAATTCATTTAAAAAATATCAGTCATCGTTACACTCGTAGTAAGAACGGCTTCTTAACTTCTTATAGTAATCTCCGTAGTAGGCGCCAAAATTGACAGCAACAGGCGAGCAACACAACGGGTTTCAGTTCTTTAAAAAGCACATTGAAAGTTTAAATGCTTTTTTATCTGATTTTTGATAAACAAAATAGCTCAGTGCCAAAAGATGCAAGTAAACTGTAAAGTTAATGTAGTGAATCGTTTGCTTCCTTCTGCTGGAAAATCAGGTCCTAGCCGATTAGCCTGGTCAAGCATAACCCTCACAGAAAACAAATCTTCCGTGGTTGAACTAGCGTTAGCTAATTCACGTAACAAATCAGGATTTAAATATCGTGTCACGAACAATATTGAGCAAATTTTCTCCAAGTTTGTGAGCCAGGGGAAACTTACACTGCGCTTTCGAGAGCCAGCTCATGACTTGTGCCTAAGTGGGGAAGTTAAACACATGGAAAAGATTCTTGCAATTATAAAAGGGGAAGATAGTCAATTGAAGAAAGGGGTTCTCTGTCCCATTCTATCTAACAGTACCAACAAAGTAGTGATACCAAAAACAAAACTAAGCATTTTATCCAGGGCGGATTATCCTGTAACAACTAGCTTTCCAGAAACACTGACTTATTTAAAAGTGAGCCTTCCTTCCATAGAAGTTAATGCTTATAATAAATTTAGATGTTTTTTTCTCTTGACAGATAAGTGGAATTGCTTTGAAAAAGTTTGATAGACGTCTTCTCCACCTCAAGTTGCTTGAAATCTTGGATCTCTCTAACAATCAAATTACTGTTCTACCTGAAACTATTCATAACCTCTCCAGATTAAAGCAGTTACTTCTTAGCAACAATGAGATTAAAATACTCCCAGCAACATTCATAAATTCAACCAGAGTTACCTGCTTAGATTTAAGTCACAATCAAGTAATGGAAAAAGCAACATTATGTTTACTATTTGATCATTGTTAATGTGTAAATATCGTACTGTTACGAACAAAATAACATTCACTTTACGTAACTTTTAGCTAGTGACGATTCCTAGTTTCATTTGTCGACTATCCAGTCTTCAAATACTAAAAGTAGACCATAACAAACTAAGATGTCTCCCTTCAACCATCTCCAAGTTAAAGAACTTAAGGCGGGTATTCTTTTGCATTAACAAAGCAGCCGTGAGATACTAATCGATGTTACTAAATTAAACAGAACACTGACCTTATCCTGCAACCAAATTCGCATACTTCCAGAATCCTTTCAAGCACTTGCATTAGATCACATTGACGTCTTCGGAAATCCCTTTGAAAATTCACCCCAAGTAACGCCGTCAAATCCTGGGAGTATGACCATAAAAGTTGCATCTTTACTTGCCATCTCAGCCAAATCTACAATTAACTTCAAGTTAGTTATTGTTTTGTTTGTTTGCTTTCGCCAAGTAATAATTTCTCCATCCAGGTTAAAATATACCGAGGAAGATATTCCGTCCACACTTATAACTTACCTATACGAAAGCTCCACCGTCTGCCCCTGTGGAAGACTGTGTGTCGATGATGGAATATCGTCAGATGGAAAGATTAATCTCCTAAAAGTATCTGGAAGTGTAAGCGGTGATAAAATCGTTCCTATGAAAATGACGCTTTGTTCCCCAGCTTGCTTTCAACGATTCGCTCTCAAAGTCATATCGTAAAATGTTAGATAGATCCGCGTTTTATTCATACTAGAATACAACTATATTTTGTATATCAATGGTGAAGTAGTCTTAACTTTCAGCAGTAACAGACTCTGTAGTTCCTGCATTTCTTTCTTCTCGAGCAGATCTGAACTCTTTCTTAGCTTCTTCCAGTAAAACATTATGTAACCAATAGTGATAATTATGAGTCTCTGATTTCAAGGCAGGGAAAGGATTTCCTACAAAATCACATTTTTTATCAAATGACACCAATCGATTTAACACATAGTTCCATACCTTTGAGTTCTAATATTGCTGTACCAGCATAGTACCCTGGATATGTTTTTGGTCCAAGAACAAGCCTTGTAAAAGATGAATTGTAGTTTTGATATCTTGGGACTAAAACTTTGAACAATTTGTGGACAAGTTGCTTTTCATTTAACCAGTAATCTGCCATTTCCATAGTATGCTTGTGGCAATCCCCATTACGGATGGCATCAGAAATCAACTGCAAAAAGCACAGAAGGAATTTTTTAAAAATATTTGAATCGTCTTTTCGGACAGAAAGGTATAAACAAAACCTCTGTGTACCCTTTCTGCGTATCCCTGTGCTTCTTCTGCTCTTGGATAGTTTAACTCGATACGCTCATACTTCACAAGCGCGGTCACGGTAGCTCTCAATTTTTTCAGGCGCCCAGCTGGACCTTCCGGGCTCGAAAAAAGTCTAGGTTTCGGTTTCACTGCAATTCGCAATGCCGAAACTAGCTTACTCAAATCAGCTTGATTCATTTTACTAATTGATAACTTCTAAAAACACGCCAATTCTACACACGAGTTGTCAATGGTTCAAGAATGCAAACGTAGTCTGCTAGTGGCAGCAGTTGTTTAAAAGACCACCAGATGGCTGCATTTTCCAATGGCCATTACTAGGTATTTATCAACATGGTCTCCACTAGGTATTTATCAACATGGTCTCCGCAAGTTGACTCGACTGTTCGGGTTCCCAGCGGCACCCCCATTCTTGCGTTTTGATTGGCTCTCCAGCTTTGATGCCAGTGGCAACCACCACTGAAAGAAAGCAAGCTGTTGATGTGTCGTCTGCTTGTGCCGTCTGCGTGTCGTCTGCATCGATTTTAATTTTCAAAATAATTCAATTTTCAAATCACAAAATTACTAATCAAAAATCATAAAAAGTTCCTGATATCAACACTGACATCTTTTACTACAACCCCTTGGACTCGACGGTAAGCGATTTTTTTGTTTCCGGTGAACCATGATAATGTAAGTAGTTGTAATAATAATGTAAGACTGTAAATATTTGAATATGAAAATTCAAAAAGAGTTTTACGATTCTATATTTATCTTATTATAGGCTTATCGTTATGATAATACAAAAAGAAAAAGAAAATTTTTTCATTCGGTTTATTTTCATATTCAAATATTTACAGTCTTTACATTATTATTAAAAAGGAAAGTTAATAGTTAATAATAATAATAATTAAGTTAACCAAGTAGAATATAACAAAATAACTGCCATTATGGCAATCCGTTTTACACAAAAAAAAAAATCACACTTTTCTTTTTTTCCGACACGTAGCCATCTACCGCTCAGACTCGTTATTACTGGCGTAGGCAATTTCAGTCCATTGGATGCAGCCATTCCACTTCTAGGGATATTACTCTATTTAGGGGAATTTAAGGAAAATTTTTGGAATCTAGGGTGCAGTTATGGAAATCTAGGGTTTCCGGGATTATCCAGGGCCTATTTAATTTTCTGGGGATTTCTCGGGATTTTGAGATTTTTGGCCAAACCGCTGTTGCTTTTGGCGCTTCTATGCAACTTCAAAAGTAAAATGTTCCTCAATAAGAGCCACCAAGCGGACAATGGTGAACGGTACGCTTTTCAGAAAGTAACACTGACTAGGATACACCACGAACTCCATTTGATCCTCCAAACGTCTGTGCCAAACATATCGCACGCCGAATTTTTTAAGACTCAAGTCTCCGACTGAATTTCTGAAAAGCACTTGACCCAATTGCAAAAGCTGGGGAGAGTTCCTTGAATATATACGTAGGAATTACGAATCTATTTTGTTCAACCATGATGAACAATTTGTTGTTGAGACATGATGAACCCGAGGCCTCTCACACAATTTTGTTATCTAGGTGAGCAACACACTGTTCATTGGGAAACGCTGTGATTCTCTTGAGGCTTTATAACGTTGAAAGTTCGATGACAATTATTTTTTGGAAAAAACCATATCTTTATTGCTTAACTAAACAAATATGATGGGGCAATCCGATGGTTTTATTTCCATAGCCAATTTAAAATTTTCTGGTAACTTGTTTGGCTTTGACGGGCACTGGTTAATTGCTTTAAAAATGTGTTCGATTTAATACTCTTCTAAAATAAATAAAATGGGTTATTTTATTTTTTTTATTTACATTTATAAAAATAATAAAAATTTTTTTGAAGCAATGGCGTCTATAAGAACCGAACACGGACAGTCGACGTATGATCTCAGTGCTATACCACAGCGCCCTACCACAGCGCGACACCACTATTAGTCACATATTATATAGCTCCGGTATTAGAACGAAGGTCGATGAAAAATAAATTTGATTGAGATGTGCGGTCCTGGCACAGTGGTTACCACCTTCGCTTCGCATTCTGAAGGCCCCGGGTTCAAGTCCCGACACCGCCAATTTCCCCCCCTCCCTTTCCCTCCAAATCTTCATTCAAGATTCATCGGATTACGCAAGCTTCTACAACAGATCAAGACGCAAGATTCTACGCCTTCAAGAAAGAAAAAAAAGCCTTCAAGAAGAGAGAAAACAAGAAGAAAGAAAAAAAGAAGAGAGAAAAGAAAAGAGAAAAAAGAAGAGCCATGCCTACTATAAAGGGGCTAAATGGCACACCAAAAAAAAAGCATTGCCAAGCTAAAATTGGCAAAAATAGCTTTGTCAGGCTAAAAATCGATCTGTAGTACTGTTCACTACCTTGAAGATCGAACCACAAGCTGAAAGGTAGAGAAGAGGTGATCGTTGAACGTAGGCTGTTCGTTAGCCTCCCCACGGCCTGAAAGACGGCTCGTGGATGCAGGCAGCTTATCATCGGGATATGTGACCCAATTCGCTACCCGTAAGTTTTTGTTGTTCCTTTTTGTATCTAACACCATTAGTTCAAGCATGAAAGAGTGGTTTTGTAAGTAGCTGCAAATAGAGAATGTTTGATAATATTATTTATTGGCGAGGCAGAGAACAAGCTATATATAAGCTATATAGCCTTCTCACTTTTTTAATTTTGGCAAAATTTTAGATTTCGCTTTAAATACATGGTTTCGATGCAGAATTGAACGGGCATCACGAATATGAGGGCTGTGTTCTAATGGGACTCATAGCTTTTGAATAAAACGTAAAAAACCGTAAAGGTTGGGTTAAAAAATAAGCCCGGGCTTATATTGTCGGGCTTAAAAGTTTTTCCTATTAAAAAACAATAGCATTAAATTTCATTCGCATAATAATTAAGTTAAGTAAGTAGAATATAAAAAATAATTACTGTATAGTTATATGTTAATCAAATAAAGTTATTAATTTAAAAAATTGTATATTTACATGGCTAGAATATGTAAATTTGTATTTAGAAAATTAAATAGGAATCTGGCCGCTAGATGACCATAGCTGTAAAAAGAAAAAAAAGGCTGAAATTTTTTTTTTTTTTTGGGGGGGGGGGGGGTTTTATGGCAAAAAAAAAAAAATTTTTTAAAAAAAAATAAAAAAAAAAAAAAAAAAAAAAAAAATCGCACTTTTTTCTCTTTTTTCTACCCGTAGCCATTTATCAGTCGGTTTCGTTATTACAGGCATGTAAGCAATTTGAGTTAATTGTATCCCATTAGCAGTTAATTGAGTAGCGTGGCAGGAGAACAACGCGTGGCTGGAGGAGCAATTGAAAAATGGATAAGATAATAAAACAAAAAAATGGTAAGTATAAACATTATTATATATTGGTTTTCAATTATTAATTATTGTTTATTAGGTCAAATTATGAAGCTGCAGGCCCAATTATTGGAACAACACAAAATATTAGATAACAGCAAAGCTAAGGATGGTAAGGCCCAATATGTAATGATTCTATTTATTTGCTTTTATTCATTCGTGTTTTGTAGCTCAAATTTTGAGTCTACATGCTCAGTTACTGGAAAATAAACAAATTGGAATGGGACACTTTCCAAACAGTGAAGGAGGTTTTTCCAAACTCATCCCTAACTGAACGTGAGGATGAGTTGGCGTTAGGCGAACACAGTCAGGTACCTAAACTTTTCAAATAAGAATTCCAAATAAGTATAGAATTTTAACAAACAATTATTTATTGTTAAGTTATTCAATCCACCACCTGACAGTGTGTTAAATTTAAATTCTGTTAGTACTGTACTAAAAGAATTGTTAGTAATAAGTCCATGCAGCGAAGGAACTGAACAATTGTGGGACCGTATTTGGGCCTACAGTTGAAGAACACTGAAAGTGCATTACCCTTAAGGTATGAGGTAAAGTAATAGAGTATGCACATTGTCTAATGAGCTCAAGCTCAGCTAGGGGAAAAGAACAAATTGGAACAAAACAGTTTCCAAACAGTGAAGGAGGTTTTTCAAAACTCATCCCTAACTGAACGTGAGGATGAGTTGGCATTAGGTGAACACAGTCAGGTGCCTAAACTTTTCAAATAAGAATTCAAAATAAGTATAGAATTAAAAAAAAACAATTATTTATTGTTAAGTTATTCAATCCACCACCTGACAGTGTGTTAAATTTAAATTCTGTTAGTACTGTACTAAAAGAATTGTTAGTAATAAGTCCATGCAGCGAAGGAACTGAACAATTGTGGGACCATATTTGGGCCGAAAATGTGTGTGGTACGGAAACCCAGAAATGGCATGAGTTCAACATAAAACATGGATTAGGTACTTTTCGGTTTTTTGTCTATTGAAAAAGTATTTTTAATGCTGTTATTTTGCATTCACAGAATTTTAGCGGGGGATCAAGTAAAATCTGGAAGTGTTACAAGATGGAAGAGTGAGCCTACAGTTGAAAAACACTGAAAGTGCATTACCATTAAGGTATGAGCTGCTTCTCTTGCTAAAGAACAACTTGTCCTTTACGTTCAGAGTGTTGGTGAAGCTGGGTACTTAAATGGCTCTAAAGATGTTTCACTTGGCTGGCATTGCAGTGATGAACATCATACATGGACTTTTTAGGTATGAAAGGAATTTTCTTGAAAATTTTTTGAATTTATGACGAAGCATTTCTCCTCCTTTTTGCCACCCATGTCTAATCTAAAAAAAAAATTTATCCAATAGGAAAGGATTTTCAGCATACTGGGAACACAACTATCAACAATGCAACTTTCTATGGGTGCTATTTTATCATTCAAGAGCCTTATACAATGATTTTTATCTGCAATTTGTATGGCCTTTCCCAAGCTTCTGCCATAAGTTGAATCTATAAGTCATGTAAGTCACATGAGCAACAATTGAGATGCTTAATGGTGTTGTTTTTCTTTTCTCAGTATAGGTTAAAGAGTTAAGTTAAGACAATCTAGCACATTGTCCAATGAGAAGTACCATCTTGTGTGAATGAATCCTGTATAACAGCAATCCTTTATAGTTCTGTCACAGCTAGAAGCTTCAAATAATTCTGCTTCTCTTGCTAAAGAACAACTTGTCCTTTACGTTCAGAGTGTTGGTGAAGCTGGGTACTTAAATGGCCCTAAAATGTTTTAATTTTGCTGCCATTGCAGAGATGAACATCATACATGGACTCTTTAGGTATGAAAGGATTTTTCTTCAAATAATTTTTAATTTATGACGAAGAATTTCTCCTCCTTTTTGCCAACCAGGTCTAATCTGCCAAAAAAAATTTATCCAATAGGAAAGGATTTTTATGTACTGGGAACACAACTATCAACAATGCAACATTCTAAAGGTGCTAGTTTATCATTCAAGAACCTTATACAATGATGTTAATCTGCAATTTGTATGTCCTTTTTCAAGCTTCCACCAGAAGTTGAATCTATGAGTCATGTAAGTTACATGATCAACAATTGATATGTTTAACGGCGTTGTTTTTCTTTTCTCAGCATAGGTTAATAGTAACATTGGATCTGAAAAGATTCTTGGTTGGGGCAAGACACTTAATAAATTGTAATGATTGAATGGATGACATGACATTTCTATACTTCGTTCGGATTCCCGAGACGGTATTTTATATTTAAAAAATTGAAGTGCATATCTGGGCTCCCTTCCTTTCCGTAGCCCCGTTTCCCCTTGACTCGTAATAAGCCCGTAGGGGGTCATGCCCCTACTGTACGGTATATATAAAAATAACATATACCGAGGTTTGGAGGGCTCTGGCCGGAAAGGGGACGTGGGGTGCCGCTTAGTCCAATGATGTGTTCACGGAGGGCGACGTGGTTACCCACAAATCCGAACTAAAGGTTAATCGCTCCAGTAAAAATGTTCCATATCTTCGGCTATTCTTCCGGCTTCTCTTAGCCAATCACCGGGTAATCTCCCCGGTGGGTCAACAAGGCAGCGTCTCCCCCTGCCTGGGTTGATGGCAACTTTTGAAAGGGCTACTGTGCCTTTTTAAAGTTGCAAAAATAATTGTAATGTGCAGAGAATTGTCAATAAATTTTTTTTTATAAAATGTTTTTTGCAAAATATGTTTCTTTCACTATCTGTGTTCGCTTTGTTCACACATTACATTTATCTACTTTTTTTTTATTTAGCTTGCTCAATTCATCTTTATTGTTTTTACCACCGTTGTATCGTTTATCTGTAAGTATCCAATTATTATTTATTACACTTTTTGAATTCTTGAACTTAGACAAGGAACAACGTGTAATACATGGATATTTTCTGAAGTAATTTTGTATTTGTATATTGTTTTACTGGTATGGGAATCGATCCCCAGACATTCAGCGTGCAACGCCGATGCTCTAACATTGAGCCACGAGATATATCTTAATTTTTTATTATCGCATATCATATATTATCGTCTAGGATGTTAATGCAGTCTTTCACAAATAAATGTTTATCTTTCTACTGCTTTCATGAGATCCATAGCTCTGTGGTAGAGCATTTAGCTGCGGTAACTGTTACCCTGGGTTCAATCCATAGTAGATGTATAGAGATCTATATCTAAATGTAGAAAAGAATATTGCAGTATTGCATTTCAGTTTTATTCAAAGTGTAAATGCAAGTCCGCAAGTGACTAGAAAGAAGCCAACATGACATTATATGATTCATGGCTCATTGGTAGAGCAGCGGCGCGGTATGCCGAACATCCAGTGTTCGATCCCTGGATAATAATTCAATAGTTACAGATGAACGATAAACCAGTGGAAACAATGCCTACCATTAAACGTATCCCAATGCTTACCAACAAAGGTGGTATAAATAATAAACGTGAATTGAGCAAGCTAAATAAAAAAAAGGTGATAAATGTAATGTGTAAACACAGCGAAAACAGACATAATGGTGAATTGAGCAAGCTTAACAAAACAAAGTTGATAAATGCAATGTGTGAACAAAGCTAACACAGACAATGAAAGAAACGAATTTTGCAAAAAAAATTTTAAAAAAAAAATTTTATTGACAATTCTCTGCACATTACAATTATTTTTGCAACTTTAAAAAGGCACAATAGCCCTTCCAAAAGTTGCCGTCAACCCAGGCAGGGGGAGACACTGCCTTGTTGACCCACCGGGGAGATTACCCGGTGATTGGCTAAGAGAAGCCGGAAGAAGAGCTGAAGATTTGGAACATTTTTACAGGAGCGATTAACCTTTAGTTCGGATTTGTGGGCAGCCACGTCACCCTCCGTGAACACATCATCGGACGAAGCGGCACCCCACGTCCCCTTTCCGGCCAGAGCCCTCCAAACCTCGGTATATGTTGTTTTTATATATACCGTACAGTAGGGGCATGACCCCCTACGGGCTTATTATGAGTCCAGGGGAAACGGGGCTTCAGAAAAGAAGGGAGCCCAGATATGCACTTCAATTTTTTAATTAAAAAATACCGTCTCGGGAATCCAAATTAAGTATAGAAATGTCATGTCATCCATCCAATCAATACAATTTATTCAGTGTCTTGCCCCAACCAAGAATCTTTTCAGATCCAATGTTACTATTAACCTATATTGAGAAAAGAAAAACAACACCGTTAAACACATCAATTGTTGATCATGGAACTTACATGACTCATAGCTTCAACTTCTGGTGGAAGCTTGGGAAAGGACATACAAATTGCAGATTAACTTCATTGTATAAGGCTCTTGAATGATAAACTAGCACCTGTAGAATGTTGCATTGTTGATAGTTGTGTTCCCAGTACATGAAAATCCTTTCCTTTTGGATAAAATATTTTTTGGTAGATTAGACCTGGTTGGCAAAAAGGAGGAGAAATTCTTCGTCATAAATTAAAAATTATTTGAAGAAAAATCTTTTCATACCTAAAGAGTCCATGTATGATGTTCATCTCTGCAATAGCAGCAAAATTAAAACATCTTTAGGGCCATTTAAGTACCCAGTTTCCCCAACACTCTGAACATAAAGGACAAGTTGTTCTTTAGACAGAGAAGCAGAATTATTTGAGGCTTCTAGCTGTGACAGAACTATAAAGGATTGCTGTTGTACTGGATTCATTAACACAAGATGGTACTTCTTATTAGGCAATTTGCATTACTCTATTAATTTACCTCACACCTTACGGTAATGCACTCTCAGTGTTTTTTCATCTGTAGGCTCACTCTTCCATCCTGTAACACTTCCAGACTTGATTTGATCCCCCGTTAAAATCTGTGAATGCAAAATAATAGCATTAAAAATACTTTTTCGATAGACAAAAAACCGAAAAGTACCTAATCCATGTTTCATGTTGAACTTATGCCATTTCTGGGTTTCTGTACCACACCCATTTTCGGCCCAAATACGTTCCCACAATTGTTCAGTTCCTTCACTGCATGAGCTTATTACTAACGATTCTTTTAGTGCAGCACTAACAGAATTTAAATTTAACACACTGTCATGTGGTGGACTGAATAACTAAGCAATAACTAATTGTTTTTTAAAATTCTATACTTATTTTGAATTCTTATTTGAAAACTTTAGGTACCTGGCTGTGTTCGCCTAATGCCAACTCATCCTCACGTTCAGTTAGAGATGAGTTTTGAAAAACCTCCTTCACTGTTTGGAAACTGTTCCGTTCCAATTTGTTCTTTTCCCCTAGCTGAGCTTGAAGACTCAAAATTTGAGCTACAAAACACGAATGAATAAAAGCAAATAAATAGAATCATTACGTGTTAGGCCTACGATCCTTAGCTTTGTTATCTAATATTTTGTGTTGTTCCAATAACTGGGCCTGCAGCTTCATAATTTGATCTAATAAACAATAATTAATAATTGAAAACCAATATAATAATGTTTATACTTAACATTTTTTTGTTTTATTATCTTATCCATTTTTCAATTGTTCCTCCAGCCGCGCGTTCTTCTCCAGCCACGCTTCTCAATTAACTGCTAATGGGATACAATTAACTCAAATTGCTTACATGCCTGTAATAACGAAACCGACTGATAGATGGCTACGGGTAGAAAAAAGAGAAAAAAGTGCGATTTTTTTTTCCGCCATTTTTTTTTTTTTTTATGTAAAACGGATTGCCATACCCCCCCCCCCCCCCCCAAAAAAAAAAAAAAATTTCAGCCTTTTTTTTCTTTTTACAGCTATGGTCATCTAGCGGCCAGATTCCTATTTAATTTTCTAAATACAAATTTACATATTCTAGCCCAGACTTGCCGCGCCGATCAATTTTCCGATCGCGATCTCCGATCCGATCTTTTGAGTTTGATCGGATCGGGCGAACCGATCAAACTGCGAAAGATCGGATCGGCGATCAAATTTTGCCGATCATTTTTACCGATCATTTTTGTGCAGCATCTAACGGTAAAAATTTACACTGTTTCGCGAAAATAGCATTGGCTGTCACAGCGACAGTCACTGGCGGCCATTGAGGGTGAACACTAAACAGTTTCCTTCAATTGGCATTCGCAAAAATAGCAGTGAAATAGAACCCTGCGGCTGAAAATCTACAGCTAGATGGTGAAAAGTTTGATCGCTAAAAACGATCGGATCGCGATCAATTTTTTGGGATTGCCGATCCGATCTCCGATCTTTTTCAAAAGATCGGATCGGCGATCGCGGCAAGTCTGCTTTTGTCCAAATCGGAAAAAATCGAAATCTCTCGGATTGCGAAGAAAATCCCATTTCGGTCACTGTATGTAGAGAATTAACTAGAAACGTGACCGTTAGATGGCAATAGCAGTAAAACAGAAAAAAAGTCCCAGATTTTTTATTTTGGGTAAAACAGATTGCCATATCTTTCTAGCTCGAACTCGGAAGAAAAGTAGAATCAAATTACTAAAAAGGGTCGGTGATTTAATCATTATATTTTACATATTTATTCACCCCAGCGAAATCAGATACACAATCAAAAGATATAAGGATGGCATTTGTCCGTTCAGTAATGAACTAACTGTCCACATTTTAAAAAAGATTTCACAATAGAGTAAGAATACAGGTACATAATGTCACTCATATGTCTTTGCCATCACCGTGGAATGTATGAATTCAGCAACATCTAGAACGAATTCGAAGCACAATGAAAAAGGAAACGATGGCTTCAATTCCTTTTTTATCGTTTGATTTGAATTCTGGGCTCCATTACACATAACATTATTGGTTGGGTTATCTTCGGTCACGACACAAGCTGAAAACAGATCAACTTCTTCCATCACTGGGGAAGGGGTAGGCAGCTAGGAAACTCAATTAGGAAAAATTTAAAAAAGGTGGCAGTAATTGAGGGGAAAAACCAAAAACCAAACTGCGCAGTAGCATTTGGTGGAAACACGAATGTAAGGCAAAGGCTGTCCACAACCGACCAAAAAGCATCCAGACATTCCATTGTGAATGGAAATATCTGTCATTTCGGTAATATTTGTAATCAACACATTATAGAAATAGAAAACCAAAAATAAATAACAAAAAAAAAATCATAAAAATAAAAAAATAAAACAGAACTTTTGAGCCTGTCAGTTTGCTGTAAAGTTCACTACTCTTTTCTGGTTCTTTTGGGTCTTGAAAGGTTCGCATCTCGTCCGTCCTGTTTGGCATCTTTGGCTTCTTCGCCACGCAGTTTACGGCCGCCAAGCTGTACTTGACTTTGTGCCGTTAACTGAAGCGAAATGGCGTGCGTGTTGAGTTTCTCCGACAGCAGCAGATCTTTGAGTCCGGCCATTTTATGGCTACGAAGGTACAATTTTGGTTTGGTCACTATTTTCACCGGGCTGTCAGTTGAGGCAGCAGTCCCTGAAATGGTCAAAGTTTGAATCGCTTGCGAGTCTGATCCGGCTTTAATGTCCGAACCAAGGAAGAAGGCCTGGCTCAGGACTGTTCGACC
Organism: Daphnia carinata; assembly: GCF_022539665.2. NCBI lineage: Eukaryota > Metazoa > Arthropoda > Branchiopoda > Diplostraca > Daphniidae > Daphnia > Daphnia carinata. The sequence continues at coordinate 3,833,185 of NC_081337.1, forward strand.
ACAGAGATCGGTGAGGGCGGCCAGCGCAGTCGACCCTAACCACGCCTTCTGGTCGGCCGTCTTGTCACCAACATGACTGTCAACTAGCCGCTCTTCCTTCTCTTGCTCCTTTGCTAGCGGCCAGGGGAGGACAACCTGATTGGCGTTGGCATCGAGATCTTCCCGATGGAACTCGGCCTTGCCCTCTATGAACCAAACACTCCAATAAACAACACAGCACGGAAAGCAGTATCGACATCATAGCCCACTAGCGCGATCAATAGGGTCGCACGAGCGGGCTGATCCATCACCAGAGATATTCCTTGCACAGTGTTTATTGCAACTTTCGGTTGTTAGGGATCTTGTCTGTTACTGCGTGACTTACCTGGTGGTTTCGTGGCTGGTGTATCTTCTTCTGCAACCTCGGAGCATGAGATAACGACGTGTCTCCGAACTTGCGAATCGAACTTGGAGATGGTGTTGACTAAAGGTTTGGCCCATCCTATGTGAAGAACAGGCGTGCAGCTCCCTTCCTCCCACTGGCAAATGCCGTCGTAGAAACGGAGCAGATGGGCAAAACACTCGGAGTCTTTTAATATTGAACGGGCGCTGTGACCCGACCCTTCAACTTTCATCACAAAAGGAATCAGTTCGTTGGCGATTTCGAGGAATTCCTGTTGTGAACAACGATAGCTTTTATTTAGTGTTTCAATGATCTGTGCTAGTTCCAAACCTTGTATATTTCTTCATCCTCTCGCGAATAGTTATAGCTGTAAACGTAAATGCAGTTAACGATGGAAATTCTAGAAAAATTAATTTTGTATAAGATGAATACCTTCGAATAGCGTCCGCCGCATTGGCCCAGCTTTCAAGTGCCTCTTTGTACATCCGGTTTCGATAGAAGTAACCCCCTTGGTAAGTGTAAGGGTAGACGTGGCTGTTACCGTAACATCGTCTCGCCACCTCAATAGCTTGACTAAAAAGTTGGCCACAATGGCAGCGACCAGGTGTTGGAATTAATTCTTCTAGATCGGCCAGATTGCCTAGATAAGATAAAATTCTGAGGTAAGTTTTCTACTTGACGCAGTTAGAAAAATTGTTACCGAGGGCCATGGGATACCGTGTAAGATGACCTGTGTCGTACAACACCCATAACAAAGCCTGCTGCATTGACGCGACCTCCAAACTGTCAGTGGTAGCAGTAATACTGGGATTGATTGAGGAAACAAGTGAGGCAACCTCAGTGAATCTAGAACAAATCACTGGATTGCCTGCTACATAGAGCCATGATCTTGCAAGTATTCCTGAGTCCACTGGTTGGCCCCGTTTGTCTTCATTGCCTTTTCCTGAAAAAATTTTAATATATTTTGGGTGATTGAAAATTTACACAATATTTTGAGATTTACCATGCCATGTCACTTCTGCAGTTTCTTTGCTCTCTGGTCCAAACATAACCCAAGCATGGTCTTCTGACAATGCCAAATGTACATCATCAAAACCCAATACTTGGCAACCCGCCACTACAGCCAAGGCAACACCAAAGCAGTCGAGTTTATTTCCTAGTGTAAAAGAAGTATAACCAAAGGTATATTTGAAGGGCATTATCTAATTTAATTGATTACCTGTTAAATAGCTATACAAACTTTGTAAATGTGCTCGATCTTTGTAGTAACTCCTGGTTAATGTGTTCCAGATGACATCAGAAACTCTTTTTACAATTTCACGAGTTGCAAAGTCTGGGCAGCCATACTGTGTCAAATCCACTGAGCTTTTGATAACTGCTCTGAATTTTATGTAAAGGGCTTCCACTGTTGACCACTCAATCTCGGGAAAATCATCCTCCCTCCTAATAGGTGGTATGACAATAAGTTTTTCACTGGTTTCGTCAATAGTAGTAGCCGCGGCTAAAACAGTTGACTTGGCGCCACCAAGAAGTTGGTGATTACACGTAAGGGTATTCTCAATACATCCAACAATGATGGATAACAAGGCTAAATCTGGCTCGGTAGTTCGTTTCAGAATACTTTCGAATAGTGATACGACTGATGTGACGGTTTTCAGGGGAAATAATCTCTTTTCCTCCTCCGAGAGAGCGTCCATATTTCTTTTTCCCATGCCTTGTTGTTGATGTGTTGTGAATGCACCCGTCCGTCCATACATACGGCCTACATTGATTGTACTGGTCGGTGAACAGCCTATTCGCCACAGTGTACAATTACTCGTCCATGAACTAGCGCATCTAGCGGCATAATTGGGTGGTAAATAGTTTACAGGTACGTAGGTTAGTTAATCGTTTGAGACGCACGGGGAAAAATAGGTTAACTTCGCGCGATTCTGCCACTAGATGAGCTATCGCCTGTTCCTTCCCCACAAAGCACCACACGCTATGCCAAAACCGCCAGATAGGCTTTAGGCCAGCAGGCGACAATGAAGTATGCCATTCCACGGACCGTTCCACTTTAAGCTAAGTATTGCGCTGAGAACTTTCATATACCCGTCTAGATCAGTACTTTCACCTTTCGGTTTCATTTTGTATGACAAGACCGTTCAAAGCAGAGCAAACACCTGGAACGCCCGTGTACCAAATTCCTTGGCTGAAGCTAGGTATTGAGCCTCGCGCGCAGCGCGTTTTACATACAAATTCCCTCCATATTTTTGCTAGTACTAATTGGACTGCACTTCCGATTAATATTCCGGTTTGCCTTGGAAAAACTGAAATGCATAGCAGAACGAATTCCATGTCTGAAACGAAATAGATACATCATACGACCAATTACTGATTAAATCTGAGTGTGCTGGAAACTGTTGAATATATTGAAAATTTAAAACCAAATATGAGTATACAACATGCATAAAGGATACCGTACATATATGGTAGCTGACCTCGAAAAAAAATCTGCGGCCTCGACTGTGCTATTCGCTTTTTGAAATGATCTACTCATCAATCATCCAACTGATGAATTTATACGGATTAGACGGACTCCTTTACTACAATAGTATCGCCGTCTTCAATTGAATAAAATGAAAGAGGTCGAAGGTCGTTATCAAGTGGAATATATAAGCCTGGATTCTAAATTGCAAAATTGGAAATTTTATTTCAAATGACTTTTGAAAGATGCATAAAGAAACACGATACCTTGGGGCCGTAAGAGAAAAACGTGAGTTCAGAGCTATGAAGATTAAAGAGCCTGTGGATTAAAACTTTCAGTTTCTGAACCTCCATGGTCACAGGAAGTTTTTTAGTAATTTGTTTTGGCCCCCATTCCAAACGTAGCACTAAAAACTATGGTTTATTTGCCTGTATACGAATTTTTTTTTACGAAATACTTACTGATTAGAGCATTCTTCAAAGTAGTTGGTTTTGTTGCGTATTCGCCTTGTTCAGGTGGCCCATACTCTGAAAAACATACATCACAAGAATTTAAATATAGGTTAAGAGCTCCAGAAATAAAATTTCCACAATATAAATTATTTTATTGTCAAGACGAGTGTAGCCCAAAGAAATACATCTGTCAATCTAGGGATATTCTTCGCCATATTTACTGTAGGAGAGTAGTATCTATACAAAACCTATGCTTGCAGTTTGTATATTCTTTCCCTCCAAACCCAAAAATGATAGCATTAAAAACATATGTGGGTTGGAACTTACTTTGAATAAGGCATTTGTAGCGAGGATGCTTTGCTTCAAAATTTCTTATTTGTTGTTCGCCAGTCGGAGAATGCTGTTGAGACAAGACGAACAAGTATTCATTGCCATTTTGCTTGAGATAATCTAGCTCTGCACCACGCCTATCAACACTAGAGATTTGGCTACCATTGATTACCTAAATAGGTTATAAATACATATGGAAATGCGTGGAAATACAGGACCAAATGTGAAGAAAGCTATACTTGAAGATTTCCAATCCTAGCAATAATCCCCTGTGAGAAGGTTTCTTGACTATTAACTTCAAAGTCCTGATTACCGCATAGTTTAAGGTCGACTAACATTGGCAGTTTATCCAATTCAGAGATATGTTCCCACTAAACAGATAAAGTATTAAGGCGCCAGGAGTCAGTACAGCCAATCAATTAAAGATATTGTATCATTTTACCTGGGTGATTCTGTTATTGGACAATGAGAGCTTTGAAAGCCTTGAAAATGAGTTTTCCTTGACTTGGATGTTTCTCAGGCCACATCCATAGAGAGACAATTGTTCTAAGCTAGAAATTTAACATCATCAATATACAATAATTACAAAATATGGATAAAACTTACTTAGGCAACTGTCCAAGTTTGTTTACTTCCTCCCAATATTCAATTTGATTACCTTCAAGATTCAATACTCTCAGTTGATTAAAAACGTCACTGTCCATAAACTCGAGACATTTAATGTTATTATTTGGAACCTAGAAACTTAAAAATTTAATTTGAACTTTCCATATCGTACGTATTCACTTTACCGCTAAAACTTCTATTGTGGGCCACATTGCGGAAGCCTGGACAATGGTTTTCCATGTATAATCCATATGGCTCATTTGCAACTGGGTCAAGTTACTAAATGCTGCTTTCAGAGACGCGGGATTCTCGGGAATGGCTAATTTGTTATCACTAAGAAGAAGCAACATGAAACAACCGAACAAGTTATCATGAAATATGAGGGGATGTTACCTGACGTTTAAAACCGCCAATCTTGGCAACTGGCTCGTGATGGCTGCAATCCCTTCCCATGAATCAAAAAGATTGGAAGAGAGATCCAACTCTTCTATGTTGGGACATACTTCCCCCAAGTCATGGTTGCTATGATCAATGCGCAAGTGGTCGAGCACTGCAATTCTCAACTCACGCAGATTACTTTAATAACATTTCATAACAAATTAATAATCTCAGAAACAAAGAAGAATAGTAAGTGCAATATACCTTTGCTTTTGGCCAACCTTTTCAAATCCCACAAGTTCAAGAAATGGAGCATTCATTTCATCTCTTAGTTCACTTATAAGTAACTTGTCTGCATAGCCATCTGTGGAACCCTTAAGGTATCGATCTGAAAGGGCTTGACTAAACTCCAGATTTGGCTTAATTTTGTTGATCCGAACAAATGAACCTGCATTTAATTTTCTGTCCCATACATGTACACACATACACAACCTTATGGTTTTTCTTAATGTTGCCTACCTTGTTACAAAGTATTGAACTCCTTCATGTGAACCACTATGTTTTCCTCTCAATGGGTCATCCCATTCTACGCCAAGCCAAGTTCCTTTAGTTGGTGGAACTTCACCAATATAAAGAATGGTGCCTCGAAAGCCATCACACTCCACTCTTGTTCCTACAACATATTCTCTCTGTAAGATTAAAAGAAATTTATTCCCACTTACAATTTGCATGTCAATTCAACCTGTCACACATAGCACTCAATGGTAATAAACCATGGCAAACAAATACTATACAGGTTTCAGCAATGCAAAAATATTTTCTTACCATGCTAGAATCGAATTTGGAATTATTATCTAAATAGTTTGAGGAAGTTGTCTAAATGTGATTAAACGCAGGTTCTCGGGATACAAGAAGCAGATGTTTGGCGGATTGTGACTTCTTCACTCATGAATCAACTGACTTTTTCACTGCCTGAACAAACATGTAATTAATGTAACTGAACATGTGGGTAAAAATTGGAACTACAACAGAAAAATTCACATCAGTAGTTCTATAACCTTACAGATGGCGTTGTAAAACCATTTGAATTGATTATGAGAAATCGATTTTCATCGCTCTCAAGTTAGAACTAGTTTTCTTAAAACATAATAGAAATTCAAGAAGAAACAGGTTTAAATAAAGTCTTTCATTTTCGCAGAAACAGTGTAGAAATAATGCATTAATAAAGCTAAATTGTGTTTTTTTTATTTACCTTTAAATATTTTATTTTTAGGACATCGAATCCTAAACGACCAACGCTTATACGCTTATAACTTGATGTTGTTTTTTTTAAATTTGAAACACAAGAAATAGCATAATAGTACAAATTCATTTGCTTTCGTATAACTTGAGCTTATTTAATAGTGTATGATAGAGGAGGACTATTATCTACAAATACGATCTACCAGAAAGTAATAATAATAATAAATTGTAGTACTATATGAAGCCGGTTAGCCAAAGTTGCGCGAATGGCATCATATATAACTGAGCACGTTACGAACGAGCAGAACAATGATAACCTAAATAATTGACAGTTCCGAACTCAGGTAAACAGTTCATCTATATAGTTAATCATTGAAGTTCAATGGGGAGTGGTTTATTTCCAGTTTGTTTGTCCATTTAAGACTAAAGGGGTCATTGTTGGCAAGCTCTCAGATTCCTGTAGTACGAAAGAAGAAGAGAACCGAACAAGAAGATCCAACGTTGATCGAGCATTTATAGGATTGCTTGCGTTATTGTCGTAGTAACTTAATAGATAAAATTTTAGTGAGCGTAGAAATTAAACATGCATTTACCTTTTTTTCTTGTACACGCCATTCTCTTTGGCAATATTGTGTGTGCTGAGGTGATTTCGTCAATTCGAACAATTCAAACTGATTACAGCAGTGGCAGAGAAGCACGTCAACTCCTTATTCATCCATATCTAAAACAGGGTAAAGTTCAGAATAGCACTTACCGAAACTTTTCCATCCCGGAAAAGCTGAAGTCTTCCATGGTCTCATAAAAAATACCGCACTGAATTGTAGTGAAATACGACAACTAACGTTCTAGCAGAAGTCGTGACCGACCTAGTTCGTCTGTTATATGCACGCAATTTAAAGCTGCCCCATATTTTTAAAGAACAATAATTTAATTAGTGGGCGACTAATAAAGGATTGTTTTAATTTTTAGCTGACCTGGTGATTCCTCGTGAACGTCTATTCGGCCTATCCAATGTAAACAATGCTTACAAGTTCTTTTCGCCATTTATCAACGTTGCTCCGAGACCCAAGGGCCGCAATCCTGAATCGCCAAGGACTTTTAGTAGTTGTAAAAGCAGAGATGGCCACATGGGAAACTGCGTCCCATCTGCCTTTTGCAATGCATATGGAGGACGTTCAGGTGGTTCGTGCGGATCACTGGCTGTCTGCTGCATCTGTAAGTCGGCATTATTTTGCGTTGTTAATAATGAATTGCAGAAATACTTCAAGCCTGATTTAAAATTGATTTCATAATTCATTTACCTTTATAAAAAAGACACTATTGTGAAGTGCGGAGAAAAGACGACATTGAATAACACTTATTGGCGAAACCCTCCTTCTGTAAGTTCAGATACGTCTTGTAGTCTGACTTTTACATTGGATAACAGCCTTATCGAGCAGCGAAAACCTATTTGCCAAGTTCGGTATGATGCAAATTCTTGTTACGACCCATTGTTTGTCATATCATCTATGATTTGAGTTTGCAGTAATCCATTATTGCTTCAAGTGACTCATAAGAAACGTTAAAAATATTGCCATTATCTGTAGCTTAGATTTCAAAAGCTTTACCGTTGCTCAACCGAATCCTGCCACGGGACATTGCGATTCCGATTATCTTCAAGTCGTAGGAGCAGTTAATAAGGTGCCCATCATTTGTGGGGATAATGACGACCAACATAGTATGGCAACAGTGAAAGTGTTATTACTTTTATTTGTCCTTAAAAGGCGTAACTTTCTGTCCCCGTACGTGTTTTTTTTTTAGTGTACCTGGAAGCTCCAACACCAACGACTGAGTTCATGTTTTTAATGAAGTTCGGTGTATCGCCAGTCACTCGCAGTTGGAACATTGGTATCTCGCTGATTCCTTGTGGTACCGACTTTCTTGGTAGATAATATTTTGTTTAATTAATTTTTTAAAAGCCAACAATCAGCAATGCATCCAGTAAAATTATTTGAACTACGTCAATTTTTATCCCGCCTCTTAACCACAGCTCCAAGAGATTGCCTTCAGTATTTTACAAGACACATGGGTACCGGTTCTGTGAAGTCCTTCAACTGGAGAGACGCGTCTGGCATGCGTCAATTGGCTGATATGGATTACAAAATTTGTTTCCGGAATGAAATCATTACCAACAGACAGGTAGCGCGGCAACATGTGTAGCCATTCGGATTACTTCATGATGAACATTGTACTTGAGCCTAGGTTTTTTTTCGACATGAAAGCTTTCATGTTGACGTAGATGTTTAAAACAATTTTGATATGGGTCTGTTATCTAAAACAAAAAGAAATTATGCGAAAATTTACAGAAGGCAACCAGAATTTGTTACACCCAGTGCGTTACTCGAGGCAATGGTCAGAGCTTCCGGCTTGGCAGATTTCCATCTAGTACATCCAGAAATGGCGCAATTAATTGTCCTGAAGATTTCGTCCTCATTCCAAATGGGTTTAATCCTTTGATACCAACGGACGTTTCGGATCGCTACTGTGGAGGCGCCCTCAACCCTGCTGCTACTGGTGGATCTCCTGTTACAGTTTGCTGTAAGAATCGAATTTTTATTTGGTTTCATCTAAGACATGTGCCCGTTGCGTTTGCCTTTTCTTTACGTGACGTAATTTTGTCACTAATAGTTTATGTATTGCCTTTTAGCTACCATTAAGGATTTCACCGTGATCTACCACACGAACGATGTAGAGGGGGCTATTTCGACTGATGTAGAAAGTTCTGGATTTTGCTTCGACTACGAACAAAGATTGGCTTAAGAGGATCAGTTTGCCTACACGTTCATTTCTTGCACGTTTTTTTGCTCACAACTGGACTTAAAACCTCATAAGATTTTGCTTGTATTTTGTTGTTTTCTTCCCCAATTGCCTTGACTGACAAAATAATCACTTCAAAGGTAGTGAGACGAATTAACCCTGAACATACAACCCGCTATTTAATTTGACTGTTTCAGTTTAATTATTAGAAGTTACACAACAAATACAATTAATATATGGAAGTGATTGATTCATTTACCTTAAGTCGCTGGCAATAAAGTAAAAAGGTTGTGATTCGCAGTTAGAAATGAGAATTCATTATTCACAAAGTAGTCCTGTGACCTGTGGGATCGTCACAACTCGGATTGTCAAGAGCCATGTAACACATGTGTGTTAGATGGCTTTATGTCTAAAGCAGAAGACATTGAAGAACATACCGGCGGCGTTGCTATGTAAACAGAAAGATGACAACCCTCGTTAGGCAATAGTAGGCAATACCAAAAAATCCTATATAGTGGGCGATAAGAGCCAGTGCCTTTTCGTTTTGAGGTTCAGAGAGCCACTCCCTTGCCCGTGACAAGTTAATTATTTCTGTGAGGTATCTCCATACCTTGCTTCTTGTGGCTAAATTCTCAAAGAATTAAACGTAGACGTAATAACGTTCCTTGACGTTTCAAGTATGGCCGTCCAATGGGATCTGTATGAAATGTATCTTGCGTTATTGCAGGTGAAGTATATTGTTTCATTCTCGTAAAATTTTTATTTCCTGAATTTCTTTGTAATTTTGAATGTTTTTTGTCCTCAATTTAAACAGGCACCCTTGTATCATTTGATTATTGAAGGGCTTTTGATGGTTTGGGTTGCGTGGCTTCTGCTTAGGAAACCCAAAATTCGTAAACCAATACTTACTGAGAAGGTTTAATTCATTCATAATTTTGTTTAAAAAATACCTAAAGTAGTCTTATCTCATTGAAATTATATTTTAGGAACAAGAGGAACTCATCGCGGATTGGCAACCTGAACCTCTTGTTCCAGATACAATAGAAGACCATCCAGCTCTAGATCCATTTGTTGTTGAAGGCAAAGTGTGTTGCTTCATTAAAGCTAGCTTTGTTATCTTTTAAATATTTATGGGGAATTTTATTAGGTCGGCAAGTATGTTTGTGTGAATGGCAGAGATTGCCTTAACCTTGCTACGCACAACTATCTTGGACTGGTTGAAGATAAAAATATGGAAGACAGTGCAGTGGAGTGCATCAAGAAATATGGGTGAGATCATTATTTATCCATATGGTGTTATTATTTTTAATTTGTGAAAGAACTTTAATCAAATCTACATTTATGTTACTAGGGTGGGGTCGTGTGGTCCTAGAGGCTTTTATGGAACTGTTGGTAAAATATATTTTCTATCATGAAAGATGACAGGTAACTTAGTTTGTCTATCTAAGATGTCCATTTGAACCTGGAAACACGTCTAGCCCAATTTATGGAATTAGAGGAAGCACTTATTTACTCCTATGGATTTTCAACAATAGCCAGTGCCATTCCAGCTTACGCAAAGCGAGGAGACATCATTTTTGCGTTCGTAGAGCATTAATTTCGTTTACACAAGTTGTATTCAATGAGCTTAAACTTACGAATTATCTATTACAGGGATGAAGGAGTTAATTTCGCCGTGCAAAAAGGACTTGAAGCTTCTCGTAGTGATGTTCGATTTTTCAAACATAATGATATGAAGGATTTAGAGCGGCTTTTGGAGGCACAGAGTGCAAAGGAGCTTAAGGTAATTTCATTTCGAGAATGTATGTCCTTGTAGGGTCTATTTCAATTTTAAATTCCATTTTCAGAATGGCAAAAATGGAAAACCGGTTAGAAAATTTTTGGTAGTGGAAGGAGTCTACATGAACAGCGGGGATATTTGTCCCTTACCAGAAATCGTGGAGTTGAAGTCGAAGTACAAGGTTCGTCTTTTCGTCGATGAAAGCATATCTTTTGGCACTTTGGGACGTCACGGTAAAGGCATCACAGAGTATTATGGTATCCCGGTATGTAACGGCATATTGCGCATTGGTTTTACCGTTTTAACAATAATTTTATCACAGGCAGACCATATAGATCTAATAATGGGAAGTCTCGAATATGCCATTCCATCTGTTGGAGGTTTCTGTGTAGGGACATCTTACGTGGTCGATCATCAGCGCCTTTCCGGGCTAGGTAATTCATTATTATTACTATATTTCACTAAGTTGCTCTGTTACGGTAATGAACCGTGTATCTCATTTTCCAGGCTATTGCTTTTCCGCATCTTTACCTCCCATGCTTGCGGCAGCAGCTATCACAGCAATAGATACTATGGAACATGATCCTGACATGTTTTTGGATCTGAACAATGTATGCCGTAAATTGCATAGCGCACTTTCTTCCCTACATCAACTTCGTCTTGGAGGACATAGAGACGCCCCAGTCAAGCATTTACGTCTTGCAAAATCTACAGGTTGTCATAATCATGACGGCCAATTACTTCGCCAAATAGCAAACGAAGTAAGACATGTTTTAGTTTTCCAGTGTAACCTGTATAAAAATTGCCAATTTTTTTTTTCAATAACAGTCAATGAAAAGAGGTTTAGCAGTCATCGTGGCTTCCTATTTGGATCAATCGGAGCGCTTTTTACCACAACCAAGTCTACGATTGGTGGCCAATCGGCTTCTCACTGAAAATGACTTGGAAAAAGCGATCAAAATTCTCGAAGATTCTTGTACTGCCGTCCTTAGCTGATGATATAATCAAATTGCTTTTGCATTCCGTGTAATTTAAAGGCACAGTATTAAAACCATAGAAGAAATCCTGCTTCTTGTGTAGAAGAATCTTAGTTTTGGTGTTTGATTGAATTTATCTAACATGATGTGCATGACACACTCGAAAACAGGTTTGAAAATAGGAGCAATGTTTTTGAGAATTAAAGATATTTTTAAAAGCAACTCTAGCTTTTACTAAGAAGAATAATGAACCATAGTGCAAAGTTTCAGTTCATTTGGTGATCTGTCTAAACATGAGGTTGTGTTAAAAAAAAGTTACTGTACTGTATATAAATGTAAGTTACTGGGTATGCACTTTTTTCCTAGTTCCATTATAAAAATACAACAAATAAAATTATAGTCCTGGGGAGAAGACGAATAATAAGCAATACAGTTTTACTTGTTTAACAGAGGAACAGAGCAGATGCATAGTAGGCAGGAATGTGGTTTTATCTATGCAGACATCTTCACTAGATGTGCTGAAAAAAAAATCATTCTACAATGGCATCACTTCTAGACACATGGATGTCCTTCCAATAACAGTAGTAAAAGCTGCAGCAAAAAATGCTGAAGCAGAATTTCAAAACTAAAGAAAATTCCATTGAAGCTATTCCTATTTCTTTATTTCTAATGCATATCCTAGATTAAAACAATTGCATTCATGGATAGTTCAGACATAGTTCAGATGAGCTTACCTGGAGCTCGTCTCAACATTCAATACCACATTAAAAAACGGAAAACACACCACTGCTGTTCTATCTCACTGCTATCAACTATAGTTTCCGACTTTTGATGACAAAGCAGAGCTCTTGGCTCTCGTCCGAGCGAGCGGGATTGTCTGGGACATGGCACCATTATATATGTATGACACGAGGGTGAAGCTGGTCAATGAGCTAAAAACCTGTAAATAGTGCACTTAGATGGCGTTTGATTTCTGTTTACGTATTTGTCTGCTACTGCCAGTTCCGTTTTCCCTGTCCTTGGCACCTCAGTTTGTGAAATTGTTTAAAATGTCTGTTAAAATGTATTCTACCTTGTATAGAAGCCGATGAAAAGTTAAAGTACTTATTGCAGTTATAAAAAATAGAACAATTTTTGCTAAAGAACTATCGCCAGGTTGACCCCGTACTATGTTTGAAAGAATCAACTCGATTTCACGTCGACTTTCACGACGAAAAACCTATACTGAAAATGAAGATGGAGATTTGTTGGAAAGTCATTCCGGGACTGGACCCAAACTTTTAAGAATTCTAGGCTTGTTTGATTTAACTTTTCTAGGAATAGGAAGCACGTTGGGAGTGGGAATCTATGTTCTTGCAGGAAGTGTAGCAAAAGATTTGGCAGGGCCAGCAGTCTGCTTGTCTTTTTTGGTGGCTGCCATCGCATCTGGAATAGCTGGTATTTGACATATTTCGTTTTTTTTGCCTCCTTTTGCCATTGCTTCCTGTTTTGGAATATTCTAAAATTAAGGTTTTTTTTTCATCTATTTCCAAGCTCTATGTTATGCTGAATTTGGAGCTAGGTAAACCTGTCATATCTATTGCTTCATTTACCAGTAAAAAAACTAACAGAAAATGTCACTTATTTAACAATAGGGTCCCAAAAGCTGGATCAGCATATGTATACAGTTATGTTACAGTTGGAGAATTCATTGCATTTGTCATTGGCTGGAATCTTATTCTAGAATATTTGATAGGTATAACATTTTTTAATTCAACATAGTACCTGTGTGGTACTAATGTAAAGTACCTGTGGAGTACCTAATGTATACCATTACCCTAGGTTCTGCAAGTGTGGCTAGAGCACTTAGCTTGAATGTGGATGCAATGGCTAACCATAGTATGTCCATGTTATTCACCACAGCAACCCCCATTCATATACCACACATGTCACCCTATGCTGACTGGTTATCCTTGAGTGTGACACTGCTCATGACAAGTACATTAGAACATTCTCAAACAAATTAGTACTTAGGTGTTATCGTAAAATCTTAAAATTTTCAGTAATTCTAGCCATTGGAGTGAGATCTACTGCGCTTTTTACAAACACCTTCACCATATTAAATCTATCAGTTGTAATGTTTGTGATAACTGCTGGAGCTGCATATGGTAAGTGAAGTTTATTATTACTTGTTTTCTGAATCAACATTTTTCTGAATTGAAAAGCTAAATCTGAAAACTGGATACTGTCAACAAATGAAACAGTTAGCATTAAAGCTGCTGGAATTGGTGGATTTCTCCCATATGGAATAAGTGGAGTAATGGCAGGAGCCGCTAAATGCTTTTTTGGTTTTGTTGGCTTCGATTCGATAGCTGCCGCCGGTGAAGAGGCTAAAAACCCCAAGCGCAATATTCCTTTGAGTATTGTTCTTACGCTGATTGTGGTTCTCGCTGCGTATGTTGGTGTATCCATCGTATTAACGCTCATGATTCCCTACTATGCTCAAGTATTGCTACTCACCTTTTGATGTTGTCATCTCTATATTCATACTTGGTCCGTTACTTTCGTATTAGGATAAAGATACACCATTAGTTCACGCGTTCCAGCAAGTTGGCCATTCGTGGGCGGCTTGGATTGTCACTGTTGGATCGGCTTTCGGATTAACCGCGAGGTAATATGCGGTACTCTGAAATATTTGATAAAATCGTTAACTTAGGATGCTTGAAAATTGCAGCTTGTTAGGCGCCATGATTCCAATGCCGAGGGTCGTTTATGCAATGGCAAAAGATGGACTTCTTTTGCGATGTCTGGCTGCAGTCCATCCGAAATTCAAGACGCCTTTTACCGCCACAGTACTCACTGGCTCTGTTGCGGCTATTTTCGCTATGGTGACGGAACTGGATTCCTTAGTTGAAATGATGTCTATAGGAACTCTTCTGGCATACACCTTGGTGGCTGTATCAATTCTCATCCTGAGGTAAAGTCACTTGATCGGAAAGCAAACAATTTATCATTGTTTTCATTGAAAACGGATTTAGGTATGAAGGGAATCCTGCAAAACGCAGTATTGATTTGGACGGTTCCTTACCTTGGCAACGTGAACCGACACAGGCGTCATCAAGGCAGTCCAAATTTGCAATTACAATTCTGTGTAAGGGCATCGTACTGTCAATTTTAAATGAGCCTTGGCACTAAAGGCAAATTTTAATTTAGGTTTACTTACGGTGGTATTCTGCCTAATATTAGCATCAATCGAACAATCTCAAGTCTATCACGCTGGGCTGATTATTTTATTAGTTTCAAGTGCAATATCCATGCTGGGCTCAGTTTTGTTTCTGAGTTTTTTACCTAGATCAATCAGCACTGTTTATTTCATGGTAACAATATGTTCTTAAGTACTTAATTTCTATTATACGATACCAATTTGTTGTTTAGGTACCGCTTGTGCCATTGATTCCAGCAATAAGTATATGGATTAACGTTTATCTCATGTTTCAACTATCACTGGCCACCTGGTTACGGTATGATCACTTAAATTTTCTATTCTGTATTTACTTACATCATTTTTTATGTGAACTCCCCAGGTTTGTTGTGTGGATGGCTGTCGGTAAGGCAACATTTAATCATAAACCATCAGATGCAATCGTTGTAATGTTATTTGTCGTTGATTTATGTTAAACAGGTTTACTTATTTATGGAGGATACGGCATGGGCCATTCTACACTCGAACGCGAAGCTGCAGCATTTTCGACGTTTATGCCTGAAGAAGACACCTCTCCACTTGTTAATTTGTTGGCTTCAAATGAAGAGAGTTATCAAAACGAATAATTTACGTCCTCCAATAGGTATTCTTTTCCGGCCGTTGCGCAAACGATCTCTTTTTTTCCAACCGTTATCTTCTGTAATGATAATTATTATTCAAGCACAATATAATGCAGTATAAATACTTCTCTTTTTTAAAATCTTGAAAGATACCAATGCCGATTTCAAACTCCTACCTGTGCCTAACGCACAATTTACAAACCTTGATATACTATAATCTCTAATCATTTCGTTACAAGGAACAAAGCTATAAATTTAGAAACCTTAAAACGTTTGACGAAAGGTGGAAAACTACACAACTTACAAATCACGGTAGCTCGAGAAATTGTATTCCTTTAAAAAAATCATCAATTCCATTTCATTTTCTTGTTTTCCTTGATTTCGTCTGTCGATTTTGAACATTTGATTGATATCGCAGTCTTTTCACCGACCTCTGGCTCGTGTCAGTTAAATCTGCAGCGAATGCCGATCCCGACTTTTTGGCTACTGGAGCCTTGACGGCCTTGGTGTCGCTGACGTCATTGGTGGATCGCATGCTCTTAGGCTTACTCATTCTCTTTGCTGCACGTGCTTGCATGAGCATGACCTTCTTCAGTTCCAATTGCGTTCGCTCCTCTGCTGTCATTTCACTTTTTTTCTTGGTCTTCTTCTGTTCTTTTTTCCGCTCATTTCGTTTTATCTTCTGATTTTCTCCCTTCTTTTTCTTAGGCTTTCCTCGCTGTTCTGCTGTATCCCCATCAGCTGACAATTTAAATCGGTTTTTTTCATCTAAACGCTCTTGATGAGTCTGGAACCACAAACGCTTTGGTGCAGCGGGTTCGTCTTTAACTTTAACAAGTTTTTCTGCTCGGTTTATTTGGTTTTCCATGGATGAAAGCTGGCTTTCAGATTTTTCCTCCTAACACACAAAAGTATAGAACATGATAAAGGTTGCTAATGTTTAACGTAAATCACTATGTACCGTTATAATGTTTTCCACGTCAGCTTCAATGAGTGAAAGTTTCTTTTTATATTTTGCCAAAATCTCGTTGGGAATCAGACGAGATTTCACAGGGTTGTTGGCTCTTTTGACGATTTCTTTAACCACTTTTCTTTCTCCTTCTCCGGCAAGCGAAACGGAAACACCACTTCGTCCAGCACGGGCGGTACGTCCAACTCGATGAATGTAACGTTCAATTGTCGGGGGCATAGTATAGTTGATAACTGTCTGCACTCCTGGGATATCTAACCCACGGGCTGCAACATCCGTGGACACTAAAATATCAATTTCTTCTTCCTGAAAGAGTCCAACACGCGCATTTGTATGATGTTGTAAATAAATATTGTAAACCACTTTAGGAATACCTTAAACTTTCTCAGAGCTTCCAATCGTTGGGGTTGCGAGAGGTTACCGTGAAGTTCCCCAACCCTAATTCCTGTAAGAGAACAAGTGGTTTAAAAACAAATTGCTCCATTACTGCAAAAGCGGATTTGAGACCTAATAATCCTAGTTGGACGTGAAGTCTGTGACACAACATTTTTGTCTGAACAAACACCATGCAGTGGTGACGGAATGTTCGGCAAACTAGAGCACACAAAATTGCTTCTCTGTCACCTATAAAAATAGACATGATACGATAGAAATCAATCAGTTGGTTAAACTAACCGAGATGATAGTGGAATATACCTTCATGATTTGGCCTGATACGAACAAACTCTTGCCTCAAGTTGAATGCTACGTCACGATTATTGTTAACAAACACCTTGATGGGTTTATTTAGTGATACTGCGGCCAAATCTCGGACTTCGTTACTCATTGTGGCAGAGAAAAGCATGGTCTGCCGCTTACGGCCGCACTGCATGATAATTTCTTTTACTTGCTCAATGAAAAATTCATCCAACATCCGGTCAGCTTCGTCTAAAATTAAAACGTCGATGGATTCGAGACTGTATAATAAAAAAAAGGACATTTTAATTTGCAGAATTTAAAAAATTTAATAGATGGGAGACCTGAAAGATGGAGTGTTGCGTAAATGATCAATCAAACGACCAGGCGTAGCGATAACGACATCTGGGTTACCGCGAAGAACTCTTTCTTGCACTTTTAAATCGAGACCACCAATCTGCATTTACATCAAACATGGAATAATTGGGGAAGGCATAGAAATTGGAGATGCAATGACTTACTGAGAGCCCTATTTGAATGTTTGTAAATTGTGATAGTTGCTTAGACACTTGGTAGACCTAAAACAAACAAAGAATAAAATATGGATGAGAAAAGTTTGGTTTTTTAACATACTTGAACTCCCAATTCTCGAGTAGGAACCAGAACTAAAACACGGGTTGTTGCAGACAATTTGGGACGAAACATTAGTCTCTCCAAAACTGGTAGCATGAAAGCTGCAGTTTTACCAGTTCCAGTGGCTGCACACCCACAGATATCTCTTCCTAATAAAGCAACAGGAATTGTTGCTGACTGGATAGGAGTTGGATGAACAAAATTCATGGATGCAATGGCTTTCATCAAAGGGCGAGACAGATTCATTTCATGAAAACTTTCAGCTGGTTCACACAATAATGATTCATCAAAAAAGTTTTCCCCCATTCCTAAATTCTGATCCACTTCTTCGTCTGTCTTCTTCTTTCTAAGCTTCCTCTTCTTGTCCCGCTCTTTGTCTCGCACATTATCCTTTGTTAGTTCATCCTCAGACAATAAATTTTCTTCAACTTCATCATCAACTTCACGGTCACTTCCATCTTCTTCATGAGCTGGCAAATAAAAAAAAATTTATGGTGATGCAAAAAAAAATTATGAAATCCACAAACCTTTCTCTTTCAGCACTTTGGCGATTTTATCGTCAGTCTTGCTTTTAGCTTTACGTTTGATGTATTTTTGAACATCGTCTTTCCATGGATCAGCATTATAGTCACCCACACTCCCGATAAATTCAAACTCTTGGCTGAACGCTTTGCTTTTGGCCTTAATTTCATCTCGTTTCAATTGCTTGGGCTGAAATTCTTCTTCACTTTCAGAGGATGAGTCGTAAACGGGAATGTTTTCGTCATCCGATTCAATAGTTTTCACTAAATCCCACGTGCAACTAGGAGCCTCCATGTTTTAAATGTCACACACCGAAGTCAACTATAAAGCGTATTTCGTCTGCAAGTGAATACGGGCAACGAATTTTGTTCTTTCCGAAGCCACATTATTCTGAATTTCAAAGATAATTTTTGACTAACCGATTAATCGGTTAACCATCAACTTCAGTTTATGTTTACCATGTTCACCTTACCTTTACAAAGGCGATTAACTAGCACACGACAAAGTCTACGGTTTTACTCGAGTACACGGTAGATAGTACGCGTACACCATTTAATCGCGGTCCCGCGTTTATCTCCAGGCAGCCTCACACGTTGTAATATAATAGAATTGACAGCGGAAAAAAACGAAACCTACAAGTGCTAAATCTTTATATTCGGCAGCAGTAAATTATTTTTTTGGGAAAGAGCACATTAAACAGTTTTTACTTTCTATCCAACTTATAATTAAGGAAAAACAATTGTTTGACTCGATTTTTACAATGATCATTCCCACAGTTGTTAATTTGTTTAGGTAACTGATTATATTCCTCTTTTAATTTCTCTATGTATTCTTAATTTTTATGACTCATGTCTACAGAAGCCAATGCCTGTCTGTAATGTTGCCCAAAAGGAATTTTGTGAATTCCCCTAACCAAAAAAATTTTTTGGCTTTTGTCACTGGAATACGACACATGTCCACTAGCAGTAGCCAACAGTTTGATGAAGCACAGAAGAGATTGCAGACACTAAAGACGAGTCCAGGAAATGAAGCCAAACTGAAACTATATGGCTTATTTAAGCAGGCAACTGTTGGAGCAGTTAACACAAAGAGACCTGGCATGACAGATTTTGTTGGTAAAGCAAAATGGGATGCTTGGAATTCTCTGGGATCAATGTCTCAGGTCAGATTTGTTGTTTTTGTTTTAAGCAGTTAGATCGTGGTGTGTCTGACTTCTCTCCCATTGTACCAATATTGCAGGAAGAAGCCAAAAACAAATATATAACATTTGTTGATAGTCTTGTTGGACCTGCAAATTCCAATGAATCCTTGAATGCAGTAGAGTCATCATCTCCAGGATTTGATGTAAAAATGGATGGAAAGCTCAGGATCATTACACTTAACAAGCCAAAAACAAAAAATGCTTTTACATTAGGAATGTATTTAGATTTTGCTAAGGTAAAATACAAGGGAAAGATTATAATTGTAACTGTTTCAAAACCTAATCTTAAACACACTATTTAATAGCTTTTAAAGGAGGCTGCGGAAGATCCAAATACGACTCTCGTTGCTGTAACTGGCGCTGGGAATATCTTTTCCAGTGGAAATGATTTAACAACCTTTACGTCTTTTACCGGTACCGTACGCGAAGCTGCTGAGGAAGGAAAACGCTGCCTGAAGTGCCTATTATTCTTTACCTTCTTTTCTCCTTCACAATTAACATTCGTTTTAACACTTCCCTTTCCATTTTTTTAGTATATTTGTGAGCTCACTGATTGACTTTCCGAAACCAATCATTGGGGTCGTTAATGGACCTGCAGTAGGCATAGCATGTACAATCCTAGGATTAATGGATGCAGTGTACGCTACCGATCGAGTACGTATTTTATCCTATTTTAACTGCTATAATTTTACGTTAACAAACGTATCCTTTGGTTTTAGGGATGGTTCCAAACTCCATTTAGTGCATTGGGTCAATCTCCAGAAGCTTGTTCTTCACATACTTTCCCTAAACTCATGGGATCGTTAAAAGCCAACGAAATGCTTTTCTTCAACAAAACAATTACGGCAACGGAAGCATGCAAATTAGGCTTGGTAACTTCAGTTTTACCAGATGCCAATTTTCAAAGTGAAGTGTGGCCAAATCTAAAGGAATGGTCCGAGCTTCCGCAGAAGGTAATAGACAAGTGTAAACGTTTGACTAACACTACAATTATAAAATAAATGTCTTCGTTTCAGTCGTTGGTACACAGCAAAGAATTGAGTCGTCAGTTTGACCGCGAGCTGTTGCACAAAGTCAATGCAGCCGAATGCGACCGGTTGCTCGAACGCTGGCAATCGTCAGACTGCATGGAAGCTGTTCTGAAATTTTTCAGCAAAAACGCCAAATAATGCCTTACATTGCTAAAATAATCAAAAAGAAGAACACAAAAATCTAATGCCAAAAATCCAAAAGATATGGCACCTGAAATTTAATACAAATATGGAATTTATCATAGTAATCGCAGTATATTTGACAATTTTTTATCAATAAGTTTATTTTTTTTAAATCGATTATTCGTTTTCCGGTATTTAATCTCAATCGATATGCATTATAACAAAGTGTAAGAAAACAAAGAGTTTTTCTCGGTTGGACTGAATGTGGAACATCGGTATCATTTTGCTGTTGGTTATCTGGAGCGCGTTCCTATGTTCATGTGAAGTTCGTCGTTTGTATACGGGAACCAGATAAAACGAAGGTCATTATAGTACTCTTTAATTATTCATTTTCGATTCGCAGAGACGGGTTATTATTGGCTTCCTAGTTTGTTATCCACCGTCGTCAAGGCAACATCAGAAAGCAGTTAAAGCGAGAAACAATCACGGGCGTAGTTTCGATACAATATTGCCCAACAAAGTCACAGGTACTTAAGAATTTAAAACGAAGTAAACATGAGAAATTACATTTTAATTTCTAACGTTTGTGCTAGACATTTGACCACGAAAACAATGGATTTTAATATAAAAAACGAAAGCGGTGTTTCTTCACGAATAGTTGGTTATTCCAACACCAAGCAATAACTGCTTTCGTCACAGGTGGAGTTAACCCAACCCCCTCGAATCACGCTTAGAGTCATCCCGTTGGCTGTTCTCCCGGTCACGTGACCAACAATGGGATTTCTGAATCAAAAACCATTTCCGCCTGCAGGCACTAGCGCCTTACCGTTTTCACTTGTTTTGTTTAATTCCCAACTCTCTTCTCTACCCTTGTAAAAAAAAAAATATTACGTAGACTTCATCATCCATTCAGTTCTTTAAAAGAGGGAAAGGCGTGCGGACGCACGATACTCGTTCGTCCTTGCCTAAGAAATCATGTGCTTATGGAATCAAACCTGATTTTTTCCAATTGATCAACAATTTTGTCTTCCATTTTGGAAAAATCAGAGGCCAAACAACAGAACTCATCAGTGCCCTTCGTGGCTATCAGTGTCAACCTTTGGCGATTCATTTCCTTGTCGTACGAGGGATCTCGTTTTGCCATTGGAAAGCAATAGCAAAATGAGTCTAAACTAGAGGCATTAGGTAGACAACTGGTCACGCTACAAGACGTGCCGGTCCACCTCTCGTAACCGGGGGAATATAGTTTTCAATTTCAGTGTGTCGTCATCCTTCACAAATGGGGTTGTGTTGTTTTGGGTCATCTGATCGCGTTGAGCCCGGACCACCACAGGTAAAAAATGACTTCATTAAAAACTCATGGCTATGACTCACGCATCTCGATTTCTTTTGGCTGACTAATGATTCACGTATTTTTCACATCTAGAGTGGTAGAAGGCGACAGAGTGATGATTTCCATGGTGTCGTCGACGAGCGCAGCTGTACCGACATAGCATTTTTGGCAATTTTCCTGGCTTTTCTAGGCGGACTGGTACAGCAACTATTTCTGATTTGTAACGGTGATTTTTGGCCTAGTTAACCATTTTTTTTTCGTGTGTGTGTTTTCCTCCTGTATTTAGGGATATGGACTTTATTATGCCGTTGAACGAGGAGATAGTAATCGCACGGTTTTCGGTTTTGACATCGATGGCGACATATGTGGTCGATCAAACAGCCCCCACCCGAATATCACGACCAGTGGCAAGGACACTAGCCGACAGACGTAAGAGACCCTTATAATTTTGCATACGCATAATTGAAATTGTTAGAACTGATTTTGATATCATTTGAGATTCCTCGACATTGAGTCCTTCGCCTTGAATAATTTGGATCCGGTTATCGTGGGAAGATGTGTTAACAGTTGCCCAACCAACAGGTAACTAAACTCTTGTTACAACTTTCATTTTTCATGACTGAAACGGAAAATGGTTTTTGCTCTATTCGAAATTCAGGTCACCTCCTATCTTAAACCGCTGTTTGGAAATTCACGCAAAGTCGACTGAAGCGACCAGTTGGTTCTTGAGTTCCACTGGATTGGCCAAGTTTTTCAACGTGAGTTCGCATTGAGTCTCAAATTCTTTTCGTCTGATTTGTGACGTCATTTTTTCTATACAGCAATTCGCCTTAGATTTTCAGCTTTGTTGGAGAGAGGTTGTTTACCTCTGCCTCATAGCATTGGGTATTATTTTATACACACCGTTTTATTACCTTTTCATTGTTTTAACATTTTTTTTGCCCCTCTTTTTTTCAAGGTTTATCGCTGGTACTTACTGTTCTCTTCCGCTTCTTAGCCGGTGCGATGATTTGGTTGTTGCTGATTGCCCTCGTCCTCGGCTCATTCGGTGGTACGGGTTACCTCTGGTATTATCGATAAAGCCAATCGTTTTGTTTTTCACACACGTGCTTTAATTCCATCCTTGCGTTAAAACAGGTGGTTATGGCATGGAATGCGGGGCACTTCCGGGGAGAATAGCATGTTAGCTTACGCAATCCTCATGTCAGTTGTATCCGTAAGTTTTGTTTTTCGCATCCGGTTTGTTAAAAAAAAAAAAAACTTGAATTTGAATGTATGCAGGTTTTAATTTTGCTGATAGTCGTGGCCATGAGAAAACGGGTTGAGCTGGTGGCAGCCTTGTTTCGAGAAGCCGGAAAATCTGTACACGCCATGCCACTTCTTCTCATTCAACCGATATGGACTTTATTGGCCTTGTGCATTCTGTGCGCGGCATGGGCCTATGCCGCGTTGTGGATTGAAAGCGCCGGATATCCAACTAGGACGGAAGCTGGGACCGTTTTCTTTAGAAAAGATACATTTTTGCAAGTAGGTCGCGACAAAAGAGGACATCCGATAAAATTATAAAAAAAAAAAAAAAAAGGAATAATGACAATGTATTGATCGTCTTTGCCGAAGGTCATCCGTTGGTACAATATCTTTGCGGCCCTTTGGATTTCGCAGCTTTGTTTGGCATGCCAAAACCTTATTATTGCTGGGGCCGTTGCTAATTGGTTTTTTACGAGGTATGCTACGAAATTTGATGATTTTATTTTCTTGTCTAAATGTTTTTATCGATTTTATTAGAGATAAATCACGCTTAGGTTGTCCAGTAGCAAGATCAGTGGGTTACGCAGTTCGCTATCATTTGGGCTCGTTAGCGTTTGGCTCTTTGCTGATCGCCTTAATGAAACTGGTCCGCATGCTGTTTAATTATTTGGAGCGCAAACTACGGAATTCCAATACGTCATGTTTCGGTTTAGTTACTTGTTTAACCTGTTTTTGCAAGTGCTGCCTTTATTGCTTCGAGAAGTTTCTTCAAGGCCTCTGTTCGAATGCCTTCATAGAAATCGGTAGGACCATCTGCTATTTCTATTTATCGTTTTCCTTTGGATTATGACGCAATCGCTTTGTGATCTACCCTCTAAATCTCTCAGCCATTTACGGAGAGAATTTCTGCTGGTCGGCTGGACGGGCTTTCAAAATGCTGTCGAACAACGCGCTGCGTGTCATCGCAATCAATTCTGTTGGTGATTTTATTCTCTTCCTGGGAAAAGCTGGCGTTGTCACTGCTGTCGTCTTCATCGGAATCGAATTGATCAAAGTATTGATTTCTCCCCAATATCCTTACACTCTTATAATGCAATCTTTTTTTTTGTGTTTTGTTTTGTACTCTTTTTTCAAAAAGGATAAACCCGGTGTCGTGTATATCTGGACGCCAATCCTCATCGCGGCCATTTTCGCTTACTTGATTGCCCATTGTTTTATCTCCGTCTTCGAAGTAAATCATTTATTTTATAGCCTACTTTTTTTATTCTTAACTAAATTTATCTTTTATTTTTTAGATGTGCATCGATACAGTTTTCATTTGCTTTTGCGAAGACTGCGAGATCAACAACGGACAGGACCAACCGTATTTCATGAGCCGCGGACTGATGGTGAGTAACTCAACGTCAATTTGCTTAAGTTTAATGAGAACTGTTATATGTTGTTTTTATTTTTATGCAACGCATCCAAGGAATTCGTGGAGAAGAGTAAAAAAGCTCTCAGAGCGCGTGCTGGTAGAGATCGTGCCCGGCAACAGCAACCAAAAGGGGCGTACGATAATCCGGCGATGGATTCTGTCAACGATCATGGGGCTTGGAACACTGGAGTTCCGCCTCCTCCCTATGAATTCCATCCCACTGCCCCTCCTCTCAGTTCCCGAAGATAAAATAAAAAAAAATAAAAAGATTTTTTTTTTTGTGTGTGTGTGTAGCCAACACGCAAGTATCTGATATGCGATCAATGAGTCATTTCCTCGCTGTGTATATTTTATGGAAGTACTTTGGGTTATATGGTAATCTTAATTCAAGTGAATTGTTTGTTATAAAAAAATGCTCTTCTTTGACGCCGACCGTTTGTTAATTGAAAAAATCGGTTTGTTTTTATCGATTCAGCATATCACAGAATTTGTATTGGATTCGCGTTTTCTAACTCTCCGTTCTAATGTTTGTATACCATTGGTTGTTCTTCTATCTTGTTAGTAAATAGTAAACGTGATTAATCGTTTTCTACGGCCGAACGAAGTGAGTGATCCTATAACTGTCACGTGTGATTCATGCTCAATTTTTTTCAGCAACAAAGAAATGGAACCAAGGCAAGTTTTGGATCGATATCCATTATCTGGATTGGCTTCGTCTATTTTTCTCCGTTTTAATACCATTCGGCAACGTCTCGCGTCCCTTCGCGGGAGCAAAAACATCCGAAAAATCCCGGCCATCCAACATTCAGTGCTGTCTGCTTTGAACGGGAAGGTCGCGCGGGATAACTGCTCCCACCGCGATACTATTTGTTTTCTTTTTTCGTTTTCTTTCTTTCTTTTTATGCTTTTCTTCTTCTTCGTTGGCATCGAATATGTAACCTAGATGTACTCATATCTGTGCTTCGATGGATCATGGAGAGGAGAAGTCGCTCTGTCCAGAGAGCAACCAACTTATTGCGAGAACGCGATGGAAATTGTTAGCAAAGGTTTGATTATTATTTTTTTAAAACTTCATTTTAATAATGCGAAATAAAAAGAATTTAAAATTTTTATGTTTGCAGGTTTTACACAAGACGAACGCTGAGAATGGCCAATCGAGTTCTCAGCTTGCCCCAACTACCTCAAGAGAGTTGTATGGCCTTTTTGAGTGGCATGTTTTAGAATCAAATAGATTTTGGAAAGATACTACTGGCCAGTGGTTACAGTGTTGTTCATTTAACTACCCACATTTTTCTCTAAATGTTAGGTAACATCTACTTTATTCTTCGAACCGCTAGATAAATGACTCGTACCCTTTTTATAGATTTCTCATCAATCAATTTTCCATCAACGAATTAACAGGGTTCAATAATACAGGAAATGTGTGTAAGTAAAAAATTTGCATAGAATTCCCCGTTTTTGTTTATGTTATAGCACACACATTTCCTTGAAAAAACACAATCATTTGTGGGTTAGCATACGAAATGGGGAAAGATGCACACACAAAAAAGCCCTAATAACAATCACTCTTGACCCGTGCCCACATAGGTGTTTGGCCCTCAGAGGAGGTCCTGGCCTATTACTGTATGAAGAATAACTATGTGTTCAAACAGAAAACCGTCCTAGAGCTAGGTGGAGGTATGACATGCCTCGCTTCCTTTGCGGTTGCCAAAACGTCTGACGCAACTTTAGTCGCTTGCACTGATGGCAATCCAGCTTCCGTAGAAAACGTTAAGCGCATAATCCAGCACAATAATCTCAGCAGCACCTGCCCAATAACCGCCCAGTATGTGTTTCTTGCCTTTGACATTAAGTAGTTTTTAATGATTGAGAGTCTCTTATTGTTCGTCATTCTGAGCTGAGTTTCATTACAAAGATGACATATCTCTTTAGAGTGTTAGACTGGAAGAACGAATCGTCCTTTAAAGACATGGAATCGATGTGGGACGTCATTCTCTGTGCTGATTGGTATAATCAATTTAAATCACAGCGCATTTGATGTTTTGAATTCTAATTTCAACTGCCACCGTATCCGCAGTTTGTTTTTCGATGACGGACGTCAAGCTCTAGTAGATACCATGCAGCGGATAACAACACGCAACGTGAGTAGCCAAATGTTTATTTAGCCTGCGTCCTTTTCGTCATGTTTTTCTTTCTTAATCTCAAGACTTGAGAAATGATATCTCTTTAATTATTTTTTTGCTTGTTTTCGTTTCTCTGTTTTTCATGCGTACCCACCGCTCTTCTCCTTCAGGGACTAATTTTAATCATGGCACCAAGACGAGGCCGCACGCTAGACGCTTTCCTGGAACTCTGCCACGGCAAGTTTGATATCTACCTCGAAGAAGAATTTGACGACGATGTCACTCTCTCCCACCAAAAGGTTATATTTTTTCTCTTTTTGTTTTTTTTTAACTCGTCATAATTTGTATTTTTGCTTTTTTCAGAAGTTGCTGAGCCCGGATTACAATTCTGATCACAACTATCCGCTACTGGTCCAGTTAAAGAAACGTTAATCTTTCCTTTACACCCTAAAATTTTGATAATGTTTTAGCTTCGTAATTTGAATTTTTTTCGTGTGAATCTTCCGGTTGCAATTGTTTTTCATGTGTGCAGTTTTATTTCTTGACTCTCGAATGTGATCTTCAAATCAGCAATACAAAAAAAAAGTCCTGATTAATTAATTATATTGATTTTTTTTTTTAGCTGCTTACCTCGTTGAATTATTTATTGCTAAATTTGAAAGCTGTGGTGCGATGATAAACCGTCCCTGGCCGGAGAACGGAATCCGGGAAATTGGGCTAAGCGATTTTTTAAAAATAGAATATCTCGCGCAATATTGATTCAGTCAGTACAAGGTACCTGATTGATGGCGTTCGGGAAATTTTGAGTTTCTATGCACAGACCTCCGTGCATGGCATAAAAAGCGCCATTTTTCCCTAATAAGGAGTTATCAGTGGGAAGAAAATTGCCCGTGTAAAGCTGAAAACCCGGTTGATTGCTGAACACTTGCATTCGCCGTCCAGATTTGGGATGCCATAATTGGGCAACTAATGGAAGTGTTTGATCAAATTTAAACGAACTCCCGCTGGCCACGAAATTGTGATCGTATCCTCCATCGGGGATCAGTTGAATGACATCGCCCAAACGAGTTTCATTCCTCAAATCGAATGCTGTGCCATTCACCGTGGCTATTTCTCCGGTTGGGATTTTTCCATCATTAACGGGCGTGTAATGATTTGCATAAAGCCGAATGCGATGATCGTAAAGTTCTTGACGTCCAGCATCGTGTCCAGCCAAATTAAAGTAAGCGTGATTGGCAAGATTGACAGGTGTTGGGCGATCTGTCGATGCCTTGAAATCAATAATTAATTCATCCGAATCCGTTAACCTATAATTAAAAATCCCGCATTAATTCCCGTGCGTTGATTAAATAAAATAATAATTAAAAAAATAAATACTTACGTGTAAGTGACTTGAGCGTAAAGATGGCCAGGATATCCTTCTTCCATATGCGGACTGGAGTATGTGAACGTAACGCTTCCATCGTGATGTACGTACGGCTGCCAGTTGACTTTATCAAAGCCAACATTACCACCGTGCAGATGATTATCTCCATTGTTAGTTGCCAGTTGATATTCAACCCCGTCCAAACGAAAACGGCCTTTTGCGATCCGGTTTGCGACTCGACCCACTGTGCTGCCAAAGTAAGGATTCCGTCCTTTCAAGCCCATAAATCCTGCAATAAAAAAAACTGTTCGCTCTAGGTTTAATTATAAACACAGGTCCCCCATCCTCCCAACGGCTGGCAGAACGAAAGGAATTCAAACGTTCTTTCCCGAAAGCGTTCGGAAATCTGTAAGGCATATCTAGAAACAGAGTCTTTCATTTTTTTTTTTGTCGTTGGGTTCTACCCCTATACGGATGAAATAAATGTTGAGCATTGTCTTTGTGTGTGCCACGTCCAAAATTCGTTGGTGGAACGTGATATTGGATAGATTCCATTTGTCTTTCCTGTGTATATCCCACCCTTTTTATTGCTCCGCCAACGACGGATACAAAGAACAGTAATAGGAAAACGCCTCGTTTTATTTATACAGTCTTCCATATCCTTCCGCTGTTTTCTCTCGTGAATCTATTCTTGACGTGCCGTTCAACTCTACCTGACATTGACCGATCGCTGACTACGTCTGTGTATCTGAGGGGAAAATGGGGGAGGGAGGAACTGTTTGGAACGAAATAGCCGTTAACAAGCTGTTTAGGAAAAATAAAGCGACGCTGTCGGACAGCACAAAGTCACGGGAGCTCGTTATTTTGCTGTGTCGGGGTAGTAGTTCATCACTCAGGTGCTAAACAATTGAGTCTTTCATCAACTGATTAGGTACAACACAAAGAGGGGCGGTTGTTTCGACCGAGCTCAAAGTAAAAATGCTTCTAAATATTATTTAAAAAAAAAGAATTTACCATCTAAATCATCAAAACCGAGAAGCACATCGTCAAACGTTCCGTTCCGGTCGGGAATAAAGAGATTCGTTAGCGTAGCACCGAACGTAATTAACTGCACTTTGACTCCACGTCGATTAGTCAGCGTGAATTTTGTGACAGTTTCATTTCCTTTCGATGATTGAATCACACCAAACTGTTCTTGAGACACTTGTGTTTGCGACGTTTTAACTAGAGAAATTTAAAATTATGAGGCGATAACATATTGATTGTAGTTATGTGTTTGTACCAGTGCCAGTAAAAGGCAATATGTTCACAGCGTAAAGCGAACTTAAGACCAAGTAGATGAGAAATGATATCATGGCGTTGAATGCTTCGCTACTACTGAACTCACGTCATAGTTTTTCCCCTTCGGCAATTGAATTCATTTTGCTCCGGCATTTGTTGTGGCACGTACGTAAAAAATAACAATCAGGAGGAAATACCCACGAACAATTGCTGATTGTGTTGTGAGGTAGAATATATGGACCGTGCATTTGTAGATTGTAAACTATACAGGATTGATTTTTGTTTGAACGATGTTTGAATAAACAAATTCTTGCTAAATTGCATAGAGGAATTCTAGCGGACGCGAGCACAAACGAAGAGCAAACGCCGTGCAAATCCGGGAGTTCCAGACATTCAATCGCTATATAAGAACGGCATCAGTTAAAAGGTAATGTACGTGTATATTTTGTTATGTTCACTCGCAAACAGCAATTATATTTAAAGAGCAGTACTATATATAAAAAAAAACTTCGGGCTACTATTAATAATAAACTTCTCGCGAGACCCAACCGTCCGGGAATCTTCGAACCCACCACTTTCTCACTTCCTCATGTACAAAAATGAAGATTGAGAACGGGATCGCTGGTAACCACCAAGTAATGCTGAAAAAAATAAATGAAAACATTAAAATTTAATATCTAGTTGCTTGTGAACGTGTGTTACGAACCGAATCGGACGCAGTTGAATGATGGTATTTAAGCCAGGTGTATAAATGAAGAAACATGCAATGCATGTCTCGAAAAAGAGGGCAAAATTCATCAGCTTATTCCTGCGAAAATTAGATGAAATGTTAATTTTTTCAGACACGTTTCAGCCTCTGTTATGTGGCCGTAATTATGAATTTAAATATTTACGCGAATCCATGTTGAAAAGTTGATGCCCTTCTCGTTTTCCTAGTCAAGACAGAACTCCATTGTTGTACCACTATGTTTGCAAACTGTATGCATTCCAAATGGCAAAAACAAACCGATAAAAAGATATAAAAATTAAATTGTTTTAGGCTAAAGACTTACGTAGGCAGCGTAACAAGTTTTCTCCAGTTCTTTTCGAGCATCGTATGTCTATATTAATGTTATAATGAATATCAAACAATGCGTGCGTATTGCAGTGCGCAAACTAACCCATTCTTGGCCGTAAGAGTCTCGAAGATCGTTGATAGCTTTAGAATCCCATTGGGCTCGGATGCCCAACAAATCGTAAGGAAGGAAACCGTTCTCACCGAGGATGACGAACATGGCAAAAAAGCAACCGAAACTTTCAAAGATGCCAGTATGCCAAAAGGCAATTTCAAGTAATCTGCAAAAAATAATGCGATTCATTGCTAGTAATGATTTCATTAAATGTCGGAGAAATGACAACTAACTTTGAACCAACGAGTTTGTCTTTGTAGATATTTCTAGGTGGGCATTCCATGATGTCATTTTCAGGTCTTTCATACGCAAATGTAATGGCGGGAAACTAAATTCATATGAAAAAAGAAATCAATATGAGACTTAATCACATTTAAAGACAATACACGTACCAGATCAGAGCCAAGATCGATACACAAGATTGGAATAGCGCCAAGCATCAGAGGAATATCAGCTGTCGTAAATGTAAAACATGATTGCCTTAAACGTAATAATGTCACTGAAAACGACGTAATTACCTAGAATGAATACCACAAAAGCGGCGGCTTCTGGAATTTTGGTAATCATCGTGTAAGCTGTGCACAAGCGATGGAATTTAATTTTCAGATACGATAACTCATTAAATATTATGTAGACAAACCTATTGATTTTTTGAGGTTGTCAAATACCAAACGACCCTGCTCAACTCCTGTAACAATGGATGCGAAATTGTCGTCCAACAAGATCATATCCGCTGCTTGTTTAGACACGTCCGATCCTGTTATGCCCATGGCAATGCCTATAAAAATTTAAATTAGGACCTATGCTAATACCGTATTTTAAAATATTAATACAATGTACCGATATCAGCTCTTTTTAAAGCTGGAGAATCGTTCACGCCATCTCCAGTGACAGCCACAATCGATCCGAGACGTTGGAATCCTTCGACAATAATTAATTTCTGCTGTGGGGACGTGCGCGCAAATACAATCTCCGGGTAATATCTTTTGTTTTTGAATATAAAAACAAAAAAAAAGAGCTTTTGTTATATCCAAATTGTAACGCGCATTGAAGTAGTTTGGATGAGATTTATACCTTAACACGTTATCCAATTGATCCTGATCGAAGTCGTTGAGATCTGCACCGTGAATAACGATGGCTTTAGCCATTTTGGGATCGAGATCACGTGCTGGCACTTTAAGTCGCTCTGCGATTTCTTCAATTGTTTCGTTTGCTGTAAACGAAATTTGCCAAAATGAGAAAGAGAAATCTAATTAGAAATGAAATCCAGTTGCCTGGTGAGATGATGCCGACGGATCTTGCAATAGCCTTGGCCGTGATAGGATGATCGCCAGTGACCATGACAACTCGAATGCCTGCCGAACGGCAGAGACGAACAGCATCAGGAACAGCAGCGCGCGGGGGATCAATCATCGACATCAATCCAATAAACCTCAAATTTTTAAGCGGAAAGTTGATATTTTCGGTATTGAACTGAAACCCCTCTGGATATTCTGAAGCTGGTAGCTGGTAATCACAGAAACCTACAAAGTGAATCATTGAGTTAAGACCTTCAACGCGTAATAATGATTTAATTAGCAAACACTCACCTATGACACGTTCTCCCAGGCTTCCTAATTTCAAGTAAGCTTCATCGATCCGCTTCTTCCATTCATCATCCAACGGAATTTCATTGCCATCCACCAGGATAGTTGAACAAATTGCGCTGATCCTTTCAGCAGCTCCTTTCATGACGAGCAAGTAATTGGAGTTCGGATTGTCAGCTATCCGATGTATAGACACCTGAGCATAACACGATTAATTGTTGGCCTCAATTATAATTTTCTAATGCGTTTTCCTTTTGATTTACCTGGTACTTGTTAGTCGAATTGAAAGGGATTTCGACAACGGTGGGGAATTCTTTTCGATACTCGACGACGTGGCCGTCCACCAGTTCCACGCATTTCAAAATAGCTACCTCTGATGCGTCTCCTTTTGCGTCTCTATAAATGCATCAGATAATAATGATTCACGTTTATCTTAACGCGTCATTGATGGTACCTTTTAAGGATAGGTTGATCTTCTTGTCCAGCAACGAACTCGGCACGGCTGCACAGTTTGGCCACCCGGCTCAGAATTTTCCAACCCGGCAATGAATTATCGAAC
Organism: Daphnia carinata; assembly: GCF_022539665.2. Lineage (NCBI taxonomy): Eukaryota > Metazoa > Arthropoda > Branchiopoda > Diplostraca > Daphniidae > Daphnia > Daphnia carinata. The sequence continues at coordinate 3,865,630 of NC_081337.1, forward strand.
AGCACATCATCTGCCGCATCATTATCTTCATTAATTAATGTCACATAGAATTGAGAATTGCAATTGAAATTTACTTGTTTGTGATTCACTGGTATCCATCTGTCGTATCGTGTCGTCAAACCAGGTGTGCGCCACGGTCATTCGATTTTGCGTGAGAGTGCCCGTTTTATCAGAGCAGATCGTCGACGTAGAGCCAAGAGTTTCAACAGCTTCCAAATTTTTAACTAAACAATTCCTCTTCGCCATCCTTTTGGCCGTCAAAGTCAGCAAAATCTGCATCCGGATTTCATTAGATTTTTGTTATGAATGGCATCTACACATCAAGTCTTAATGTTTAAGCAATATTACCGCTACGGTTGGCACAAGTCCTTGCGGCACATAAGACATGACGATACCGATCAGAAAAATAACTGCAAAGCCCAATTTAAAAAATTGAATTAAAACAATAATTCTTCATATTCAGCTATAGTTTTTAACTAACGTGAATTAATCCAGCTGTAACCAAGAACCTGTAAATGAACGGAAATAACATTATTTACACGTAATTGGACTAACTGGATAAAATCAGGTTACCATAGCGACGCTAAAGATGACAACGCCCGTAAATATTGCGATGAACGAAACTAAATGAATAAACTCTTGAATCTCACGAGCCATAGGAGTGGGCCCAGAGTCGACACCTGACGTCAGAGAAGCAATGCGACCCATGACAGTGTTATCGCCCGTCCTAACTACCACACCACGGGCCACACCTTTGAACCGCCATAAAATCGTGAGACAGTTTCAATAAGAATAAATTTCTTTTAAAAAGGCAAAAACCTTCCACAGCACTGGATGAGAAAAACGCAAGATTTTTGGTTTCCAACGGATTGTTGTGAGTGCACTCGGGCGAACGGCTTTGAGGTTCTGATTCGCCTGTCAAAGACGAGTTGTCCACTTTAAAACTGCTGCATGAAAGAATGAGCATGTCGGCAGGAAGTCGATCTCCGAATTTCACGTCAATTAGGTCGCCCACAACTAATTCTTCCACCTTCACCGTCATCTTCTCGCCTTCTCTTGTGACTTCAGCAAACTGAAATCAGTAAAATTAGACAGTGGAACCCTTTTGAGTTTATCCTATTTTCACCTGCGGAATCAGGCCTTTGAAAGAATCCATGATGTTAGAGCTTTTTCGTTCTTGGTAATAGGCGAATACACTCGTTCCAGTTACTAAGAGCACCAAAATGATCGCCAGCCACATCTGCAAAAATAAGTTGAATCTTTGTATGCGTGTGGTTTTAATCCAAACGTTTCTAATTAGGGCTACGTACGTTATCGTGTGATGGCTCGGCCGACGTGCTATACTCCATAAAAAAGGCCACCAAACAAAGGATGGCCCCAAACCAGAGAAGAATGTGGAAACCACCCAGCAGTTTTGCCAAAAATTTCTTCCATTCCGGTTCGCCTTCGATCGGTTTCAAACAGTTGGGTCCATCTTTCAGTAATTTATCTCGAGCATGTTGATGTGTAATCCCCTTTGATCACCCGAAAATGAAAGAACAGAAGACATCGGAGAGTATTTGAAATAATAAAGTACCCTGATTGGATCCGTATTGAGCCGGGCAAATAAAGTAGGGAGCGGTAACTTGTGCTCGTCCATTTCAAGTTCTTGTTTCAGATTTTTAAGCTTCTCATCGCGGCTGTCATTACTCCACAAGCTGAAGAGAGAGCTTTTCTTTTTCAGCGGGGTGAACGGCTTAGCTGACACAGCTTTTGCCGATAGGCCCGTGAAGGTGACGGTAGTCTGCCGCGTTTCGGGCACATCGGCCTCGAAAGCAGCATTGACTTGGCCTTCGACAGCCGTCGATTGTTTCCTATTTGATTGGATATCAAACATAATTTAGAGGAAAGCAAATTTTAAAAAATGGCACAATGAGAACCTTCTCATCATTTTCTACGATGTTGATTTTCCCTATCGATTTATAGCAGTTGTAAGTACGTCCGTGTTCAATTGTACGTACAGGACAACAACCGTCAGGACAACACTTGGCAACGTGAAACTCACCTATGATTGAAATCCATATCCATTCCTCTGTTTTATAACATTACCTTTTTTTCCCTTCCGAAAATGAGAGAAGGGACGTGCCGACCTGTCTCGTAGCAGATGAATCCGGAATTTACTAGCGAATGTAAAAACGTTAGATGAATCTCTTTGCAAGAGCTTACACCATAAACATGTATTACACATCTGACACGAAAGCTTTAGATTATAGGCCACTAAGAAAGCCGTGGATTATTCCATCATCGTAGGGTTAGGGACACCGAGACCTTGACATCAATGAATCATGTTCAAAATTATTATGCATCGGCAATAACGTGATTGTTTAACAACAAAACAATTTATCTCGAAGATATTTGTTAGTTGGTGATAGTTATTTTTCAAAAACTATTCCATATAAGGCCCTATAATAATAAGATGTTGAAGAAATTAGAGAAATAATTGGATTTGGTTCATCGTATAAGTGTGTTATTAACAAATTGCTGTCAATTTGAGGTCAACGGATGTTTGATGGAAAGAATGTGGCGTGATGTGATTTCTAATTGACGGCTTGAAGGTGGTACGCATATTCGAAAAGATCTGCAATTCCAATGTCGCATTAAACACATCGCACGTAGGGGATGACATTGCGAAAGAATTTGCTTTAAACGGTTCCAGCAGATACTGATAGGGCTTCCTATGGTGATATTTGTTCAATCAAAGTAGAGAAAGTAATCTGTTCAGGTTACACATTGTGCAATTGGACAGTTTTACGAAAACATGACTAGAACTGGGCGCTCTAGTCCACTTAGACACACGTCTCTGTCGTTGGGTTTACATTAACACGGGCCGGCATCGAGATCATTCCGTATGCGCACCAGAAAACGACAGCCCTCTTCCAGACAATTTAATATGCTAAGTTCGATCTTGTTTTTTTCATTTCTCGTGCAAACGAAACACACGATAATATGCCGACAGGTAATTTCTTTTTCTTGTCAGGTAACGCGTGAAAGAGGAATAAGTAATGACGATGCACGGCACAGTACGGTGACTACTCTTTATGTGTTTTAAACGCATCGCCAAAGTAAAAAAAAAATGAAAATTTAACGATGTACCTGGAATAATAAAAATCATTCTGTTTAGAAGAAAAAACGGAATGTATAAAATAAAATTTTTTTTGTTAGCAATGCCATTTTTTAAATTTTTAGTTTGCTCGGTCTGGTATTTTCAATCGTCCCTTATCCTATACCGAAATTCCAGTCGTGGCTCATTTTACGAAGCGTTTCAGCATGATTAATATCTCCGTGTTATCCCTTCCTAACCTTATATAGTCTAAAAGCTTACATATAGTCGTTGAGATGGCATCTTCCCTTCCATTAGCAACCATGAATTAAATTTCATGACGGGGCTTGATCAGAAAATTCTGAAAACTATTGTACACAATTTGAAATAAGATGCACAAAACAAATGGACAACAAATCGATGAAACGACAATCACGTACGATGACGGGCCTTGAAATTTTACCATGCATAAAATTACAATACCGGATTATTCGGGCTAATGCAATACAGCTTATCATTGATAAAACAATGTTGATTGAACTCTGTCCACGGAATAATGTATCGGCCATTTTTTTTTTATTTTGAAAACGTCTATGGCAAAAATTTCCAGAAAAATGGCTGATACCCAACCGTAACACATTAATCACGTATCTTTCGCACTAGCAATGAATAGAAATCTTCGCAACAGGTTTCGCCTATTGACATTCACGCCAGGCATTCGTAACGAAAACAAACATCAAGGACATCTTCAAACAACGCTAGTAATAAGTTGGCCAACAGCTAGAGGAGAGCAGACAATCGTTCGTACGTAGCACGCATCCATGTTCAGTGGATACACCTGTGGCAACCATGAAAGGACAAGGCTTTAAAACTATAGAATAGGCCATTTATTTTTCTAGAATTTCAACACACAACCGGGTCCAGGCCAAAACGAAATTGGATTAAACCTTCCACATCTGGCCGACTTTGCGAATTTCTCCGGGAAAATTCTAAAGACATCGTGGAAGGTACTCATTTGAATGAGACATAGCAAAACGTTTACTAAAAATATCAGTGAATTGAAAGTATAATGACGTTGGTATGGACCACTTCTTTCCAGTTGCACGCCGACACCGACGACGCCTGGACGTTGGACAGAGGTCTGACGAAAGCTGACCGGAATACGCAGATGTTTGCCTTACTTTGGGTACAGCTTTCATTTTACTAGATCTCCCTCTCTCTTTTTTCTATTTGCGCAATGTGTTTGCCATTGCGGTACACTTATGTCCTTTATTCGGTTTCGTTAACGAACGTAGTTAACTAGGGTCACGTTGTTCCGTTCTCCAACAACCGAAGGATCATCAGGACCCATTCAAAGCAAGGTACGTGTTAAATCAGTGATGTCGAGTATTGATAACATCTCACATTAAAAAAGGAAATGCAACCCATCGAGTTGACTCCGTTGATCAACACTGTGTTGCTAACCGATTCAAAGTGCACCGATGTGGTAGAATTTAACGAGAGCCACCATCGAGTTCCATCGTCCAGCAGTTTAGCTGCTCTCCCCGCAATGGAAACGCTTCCACGCAGCATCCGATCAGAAGAAAACGAGATTTTTGCTTCGGTTGTGGTGGACGAGCCGAAATGTGAAACCGAGTTGTTGGAGCTACAGCCAAACCAAAACAATCAACAAAGTGCATCTCTTCGGAGGTTGAAATCGACTGTGGAACGGGATGACGCGTCTGAGGGTATGATGGAAAACAAAAATATGAATCGCAAACGAAACTCTCCTAACCGCTGTAACAACGTTTCACATTTTCGAAGATTACCATCCACTCCGTAAGATTATGAGGTATCACTTGCTCCTTTCATTGTTCTCATTTTGTGTTTTCTATCGTGGCTTAGATGGACGACACGCGATGGAACGCCATTGCCCAGCACGTTTACTTTGGGCATTGTTCCGCACGATTTATCTATGCGATGGAAAGAACGCGGAGAGTAAGACACGTCAATAATTCACTTTCAAAAACCGCGTTATAACGAAACGTTGCATTTTATTTGGATTTGATTACGTAACAAAAGTAACGCATTGCTGACAGTTATCAGCGCCCTTTACGCCAAACTGTTGGTTGTCATGGGTCTGGCTTTCCCCATGACGGAGGTCATCTCCAATCACGTACCATCGTTCTCGTATTTGGTATACAAAATTCATAGACTGCACTCGAGATTCTTCATGTTATTATCATATCTTCCAACATTTCAGGGATTTTATTTGTACCTCTATTTTGGTTCCATCGCCTACTTCCTATTTGTGTTCTTCACTATGTTGAAAAATCGGGCAGCTAAGGGAAACCGTTACTTTGGTAAGATGTCATCAATTTTCACCTGTCCATTTTCTTTTTTGATAAACAAACGTAAATTGTTTTGAAGAATAATTCATTACGCACACAGCGTTTGTTGTAGAGATTACAGTTGCGGCTCACGCACTCTCTTAGCCAGCACGTACCGCTTTGTTTGACTTTTCACGCAAACGTGATTGCGTTGTGGGAACGTCCGAGCTACACCTTACAACGACCGAGCTGCCTTGCGTGCTATATCCATTATTAAAATTTGTGTTGGACATTGATTATGTTGAACGATTTTTAAATGTTGTGTATTAAGGTCGACAAATAACTAGCATTTTGTTTTTAGGAATTGTAGCCTGCAATTTAATGCATAACGATATTATATACTCAAAACAAATGATTTTTCAACAATAGGATGTGGACGTATTAAATCTCACAAAGAGTCTGATCTCAAAGAGATGGCGGGGTACTGCCCGGAAGAATCTCCCTCGCGATCGTTCGGGAAAACGTCAAGTCAACATTGCGGATCATTTTACCTTCGCATTGGTGCAGTCGGTATTGTTTAAGAGCCTCTAATTCTCGTGGCGTTACTGTCATTGCTGATATGATTGCGCATTTTTAGCTTTTGGAGTGGGCTCAATGATTTATTCGGGCTTGGAATTCGCACAGTATTTTGAGACTGACCCTGGTAGCAAATGTCATAATATTTTAATGGCTGCCACGCCCGCAGCCCGAATGGTTTTCACGTTCATTCAGATGTACTTCATTTTTTTGAATGCTAAGGTAGGACTTTTGTTTTTATCAAATCCTTGATTGCTTTTACTCGTATAACGCGATGGCTAAAACAGATGGCCGTCTACTGTAAACCAAGAGCCATTGCTTATTTTGGCTTGATGCACATGGTAGCCACCAATCTCTGCGTTTGGTTAAACGTCATCATCGAAGAAACGAAACACGAGATTCTTCACCAATTTTCCAATCATCACTCTGATTCTGGTACGTCTAGCACATTCGAAATGAAAGCTCAGAATTTTACAATAACTTGATCCAATCAGGTGAACATGACGCCCAGAGCTCATCTCATAGTCACAAATCTTCAGCAAACGTCGTTAAACGACACGCCGAAGCTGTTTTCGATTATGCTAACACGGCTGAAGATTCTCCTAACGTGCTGGAAGATGTTCTCAATGGCGGATCGCTTGTGGATGAATGCAAAAGATCCGACATGATGGGCAATGTCGTCCAAGATGCCAGCCAATTCCTTTTTCCATGCGCTATTGAATACTCACTAATTTGTGCAGCTATTCTTTACGTCATGTGGAAGAATGTCTCCATGGGCGATGATGATGGAATCTACAAGCGGAGCAATTCTGGCGGATCGGCCACCGGTCGACGTTCGCGACACCAGTACTCGGTTGATTGTGCCAAAGCTAACAAGGGCCTTTTTGCCGGTATTTTATTCTGGTCGGCACCATTATTAGTCTCATACTCTTCTTCGCCTTGATAAATAATCCGAATTTTCGGGCGTTGGCCATCATGGAAGTGGCCGTCTCTCGATTATTGCTCTTCTGCTTGGCATTTTTTGCTACCCTCGTCGGTATTTTCCAGGTGTGTATGGGAAATGCTATTCAAATGAGTTTAGGAAAAATGAGCCGTGTACTTTGAAAATTTAGATACGCGAACTTGAGTTCGATTCTTCCCGTCATTTCGGATTGGACGCCGTACTCTTGGTAGTAGCTCAAATTGGATTGATGGCATACAAGTTGTTCACGGTGATCGCTTGCTGCTATTCGGTGAAGAAAGAAGAAACTGAGAATTCAACTCTGGTCCTATTTAGCGCCCTTGCTGCACTTTTCCAAGTTCGTTGCATTCACTTATTTTAATACTATTGAAAACAAAAGGGAGACAATCCTTTTTGTTTTGACATCTTTACAAAATCTTATCGATATTTGTATTTAAATGTTCTAGGCAGTGACGCAAACCTTGTTCATTCTGGATGCATCGAGACGTCACACTTACACGGCCGACCAGCAATCGCGCAAGCCTGGGCGTGAAGTCGTGACTTTCCTATTGGTATATAATCAATTACAAGCTTCTACAGCTAATAGAATTATGTTTCAATATCTTTCAGATGTGCAATTTTGCTATGTGGACGGTCAATACGCTAGAAAAGTCTAGGGCGGACGCGAATCCACTACAACTGGAATTTTTTGGGCAGTGGCCGTGGATAATCATCATGAATGTTAGTATGCCGTTAACCATCTTCTACCGTTTTCACTCGACAGTCGTCCTCTGCGAAATATGGAAGCGATGCTACAAAGTCAAACCCGATTTCATGTAATGTTTTGTAGACATCATAATTGTTTTTGTTTGGCTATTTACTTTGTGTCAACATCCCCTTAAAACCAATTGTCATACTCCTCGATAGCCGTCGCCAATATTTTTAGACGTGTTTCCAAAAATATTTAAATAGATTACCTTCCCCTGTACGGAGAGTGGTACTCTAACGTTTGTTCAAAGATTGCAATCTTTTGAAATAGGATTCACTGTATAGCTCTCCCCTTGCCAAATTTCAATTATCTCCGTAATTTATGCACATATGGCCTATACGTCTGTTGCATTCTTCAACTTTTCAAGTATTCTCGCATGCATATTTTTTCACGAATTGCCCAAAACTTTCAGTTTGTCAAGTACTATGTAAAGCTGATCACAGCAGTTAACAAATGAATAGTGGTCAATTGTCTAGATAAAAATAAAATATTTGTTCCCCGCATAACTACTGCGATGTGAATGTACTGCAACGTTATCTGAACTCTGGAGTTTTACTGGAAGCAACGATTTATTATTTCTTCTAGATAGAGCCATAGACAGATTGTGTTAAACAAAAAAATGCCCATTCGAAATTACGATACCATAGTATTTGATATGGGAAAAGCAGATTTCATTGACAGACACGGACGTTTTGCCGCAAAGTCTTTGAAAAACTGCGAAAAAATTTAATTTTATTAATCACGTGAAAAATGTTTTGATTTTGCGCTTTGTCTTGTAGTTTTAAATGCCGTGTCAGTTGATGGGAATCACGATAGTTATACGGATGGAGGAGCGGTGGTATTTGAAGGCAAGAGGACACGGTCGATTACGTGGATAGCGCCATTCTCGGCGATCATGCCTTCTCTGGTGAAAACTTTGGTTCCATTCACCGTCATATCTGTGGTGGAAAATAATTGCTTTATCACATTATTTAAAGTAATCAAAAATTGGCGTATGCGATGTGCAGTTACGCTAATAGTATTTAAAAAAAAGGACAGCAGTTATGGGCAAATTATATTTACTCATTCCGTTGACGGCGATTTTGTTAAGTCCACCCGCGAGGGCCGGCAATTCTGGAGCGTCCAGCAAAGCGCCAAGGAAGTAGGTGCCGTTAATGACATGTCCGAGTAAAATTGATTTCAGCTCGGCCGGTGATTCCATCAGTTTGGCCAATTTGGCTTCAGGTAAAGCTTTAAACGCGTCATTGTTCGGGGCGAATAAAGTGTACGGTCCAGCTTTCGTTCGACAACAATTAAAATTTAAATATAGGATAAAGTGTTGCTTTAGTCCATGAGCTGTCATACCTGTCTTCAACGTGTCTTTTAAATTGGCAACTTCGATCGCTTTCACAAGAGTTGAGAAACGTTCTTTGCGTCTGTTTAACATTTCGAAGATGTCCCTTCCAGTTGGTGGCGCCATTGGGAAGCGATTCACGCGGTAAATGATTACTTGCTGATTCTGAACGTTAGGCTCCATGACGACCATAATACCGTTCACTGTTCTCACCTTCTCAACAAAACATGATTATAAATAGCTTTTTAAAACAAATACAATAACTACCTTTGGGTAAACGTTCAAGCGAAGTTTCTCGTTGGATACCGTGTCGACAATCATTTCATTGCGGACATCGGCTGGTAGTAGTTTACGTCGAAGAACGACAAGACGACCCATCAATTTTTCCATCATTCCGTGAGTCATGTTCTTCGTCCACGGATTATTTTTGAGGTTTTTGAAGGCTTCATTCGATGGAGCAAAGATCGTCATCGGTTCTGCGTGAGCGTAACAATGCTCAAGTTTTTCCAAGTGTTTTGCATTTGTGCGTGTTTACATGCGGATAGACAACTAACCTGTTGCGTTGATGATGTTCGTCATGTTATGCTTTACCAATGCATCTTTCAACTCGGAGAATCCTGAATTATTCAACAATTCCAACAGCGAAGTTGTCGATGGCTCCTACAAACGCACGATGGAACAAAATGAAAACAATAATTTTTCAAGAGCTGCATTCACTATCAACTTACAATTGGTATGGCCATGTTGCAGGTACACAAGGCGAGGGAAATTATGAGCAGCTTCATGTTGTCGTTGTTGAATCCGTACTCGATGTGGAAGATATGACATACTGCAATGATGCAGTTCAATCTATATATATACGAATCGTTGATGTCACCTTGAAAACTCCCCCAGTTTCGATTTACCTTGATTTCCGTCGCCCTTGAGCTCATCATTTTATCACGCACGCTTTTTTTCCCGTTTATATTGGGCATACACATTTGATTGTGTTCGTTCTAGTCTACATATAAGCACAAGACCAAAAAGGCCACACGCTTCCTTTCATTCGATTTTGTCATTGTGTGGTATGAAATGGCTTAATAGAAAATCAGTAAGTAAATGACAGTGATATATACTGACATGTCGAGAACTTATTGAGAACACGCAACTCTCATTCTATAGAGCTTTATATAAGCAGCGGAGGAAGTTGATTTCGATTTCATGTTCATAGTCTGTCCGCCTATTCACGAACCCCAAAGTCCCGTGTTCGTTTAGCATAGAAATTGATATACCTGACATCACTCCCTTCCGTTTCAGGTTGACATAGTTCTCAAGGAAAAACCATTGGCCCAGTGCGTCATGCTCACACATTACTATGTTTTTCATTTGCAATTACTGCCGGCGAATGATCTTCTAAAGGTAGAAGAAGAGTTACAGAGTTCATTTGGATGTTTAAAGCCTGTAGAAATGTGCCAGTTAAACTAGAAACCATGGCCAATCGGATAAAATCACTGTCATTTCGTTTCCGGGGAAAGCGAAAATACCAGAAGGCCTTTTTGTATGAATTAGATTTTATATTCGGGGAAAACCAACTAGTGAAAGCATGGGGGCACATGCCGGATGTTGTATACGCTATATAATGTCATCGTCTATTTAATAAACATCCAATTGTCCATTGATGGTTGAAGCAGGGGTGGATAGAAATTATGGACTTTACCCAAACAAAATGAGGCTCGTGCAAATCAAGAATGAGCTTTTACGTTCAAGAAAGTTATTGATAGCATTTTGCGTATTAATCATCAGCATAATTGTTTTCACGAAGACTCACTTTCACAGGTCATGACCTATAGTAAATAATATGACATACTGTATACCATTGCCTAATGTTAATGCTTGAAAGTACTGAGCTCCGGTATGGAATCGAGTAATACGAATCAATTTGCAATGCGAGGATATGTGTAGTTTATTTCAGATATAATCAAGAAAACAAAAAAGCAAAGCATTGAAAAGTTCTATGACGTATAGTTGGTGACAACTTGCAAACGCATTTCTCCTCAATTGGGCATAAGAACGCGGGAAATAGCGTGAATGACTCCGTTGTCTGCCATAATATTATCAGCGCTGGTAACAACAGGTGCTCCGTCCACTCTAATGGCTGTAAACGAAAGCAAAATGATTCAATATTTTTAAAAATAAAGAAACAACAAATGTCTTTACTCCGTCCAGAAATCATGATCTTGTTGGTTCCGCCATCTAAAGTGGGTAGAACGCTGTCTGTTCCACTGTCTTTGGAGTCCAACGCACCGAGGAAATAAGTGCCTTTAGTTATGTGCCCAGACAGAACGCGTTTCATCTCTTCAGGCGCTGCCATCAGTCTAGCCAATGCTTCCGGAGCTAAAGAACGGAACGCCTCGTTGGTCGGTGCGAACAGAGTGAACGGTCCATCTGTATAATTAAACATTGCAGATGATTTGAACTTGGAATTTACGTCTTAGATTTCTCTTTTAAAATTCACCTTTCGTTAGGGTTTCTGTCAGTCCAGTGTCTTGGATGCATCGAATCAACATGGAGAAACGATCCTTGTTAGCTTCTAACATGACCATCAAGTTCTGACCTTTCGTGAATGAAGATAGAATGACACTATTGATGCGATAGACAACTACGTCGTTGTTGACCACCAGAGGCTCTTTGGTCATGATGACACCGTTAACAGTCATCACCTAAAAAAAGTTAAAACAATGAAATTGAAGTAAAGCAAAATAATTAAACAACCACAAATTTAAATAAGGATATGCTATACCGTGTTGTAGATATTGAATCGTAGCTGATCTCCTGAAATAGTATCGACAACCATTTCGTTTGTGATGTCAGCAGGCATAATTCTTCTATTGACTACGAAGCTGCGTCGCAATAATTTCGGCATAATTTCCGTGTTATTCGTCATTGGCCGGTTTTGCATCATCATTTCTCGGAAAGCCTGATTGCTCGGGGCGAATATAGTTTTAGGTCCTATTGCGTATTTTTCACGGTCCCATTGAGAGCAGGAAAATGATGAATTAATTCTAATACGAACCAGTTGTTGTATAATCACGATATAATCTGGACTTACCAGCCTTGCTGACACTATCCGCCATATCGAATTTAACTAAATCTTCAACCAGCCGGGTGAAATTGGCTGAGGTCAACGTATTCTTCAGCATCGTACTGGCATCTTGCTGCAGACGTAAGCAAAAACAAGTTAATCATTTGGCAATATGATATACAGGCTGGTTAACTTACCGGCCTAGCTGAAACAGCTAGCACTGATGCCAACAGCAAACAGCTAAACGCTTCGATTGAATTCATGTTTGCAACTGCTTACTGCCTAGATTTTGTCCCTCTTTTATATTTGTGCTAGACTTATATGGTATTAAGGCAATTGACAATAGCCTGTATGGAGGATGCGCAATTGTTAGTTGCACAAACTGCTTCCATAAATGTAAAAAAAATTGAGAGGATTGTGAATTTGCAACTGAAAAAGCTTGCATATCCTTCCGGCACGAATCTATTCATCTATGTCATTGTCAACATTAACAAGCTGTTACAGTGGATTTATTTTCTTTTTGATTGCAAAAGAGGAACTCACATCGTGACACAAATGTTGCATCACGGTCCGGTTGATGACAGTTATATGATATAGCAGTGTCGTTGTAACAGGATACTGGTTCCATGGTTCACTGCCAATATGCTTTCTTGTTTTCCACTTTCAGTATTTCTATTCCAAATGTATTGCTCTGAAATTTCTCTTATGTATAATAGATTCAAAGATGTTATTTGTGAATTTTTTCAGAATTTAATTGGGTTCCTTATGAAAAACGCTCATCATTTAAAGAGTGTATTTTGTGCTGACCACTAAAGAAAACTTATTTCGGGAGTATGTATTACAAATAAAATGACAATGAACTCAACGTAATGTAAAACACATAAAGTTTATTTAAACGTGAATATACTTTTAATAATCGATAATCAAGGGCTCTTGTTTAGCATCAGCCAAATATGTTTCTGCTAATGGCAAAACATCCAGAAAAAAGAAGTTTCATTATAGAAAAATATCCAAAATAGAACAGAAAGGCAGGTGACGTAAAACATCTACGTAATCGTGCGGTCCTGGCACAGTGGCTATCGACATACATTCGTAGTTAGTTACCTCGTGTTCGATTCCCATCACCTCCTATAAACCTTCCCTTCCTTAAAAATATCAACTCAAAAACAAGAAAAACAATAATCACTCGTGCGTAAGGGATTGCTAGGCAACCCGTGAAGCTGGTGCAGATACATCAGTCGCACTTAAAGCTATCAACTATCAACCTCTACGTAATCCACGATTGATGTAAGTACAGTAGTTTATTCAATTATTTAGTTCAGTGGAAGCAAAAAAGCTATATTTCCATAATGAAATCTGCTAACAAGAAAACTTGTTCCTGCTGCCAATATGGCAATAAAAAAATTATGGTTTTGGGTTTGCAATAACTAAAGTATATTTTGATTGTTTGCTGAATACAACCCAGAGCTACACGGAAGGTAATTTTGACAGTGTTTTGGTCTTGTCATGAGAATAGCAAATACGTAAGCAGTTTTTTTTCTTGGGGCTCAAGGAAGTAAGACTTGATCGATAAAGTGAATCACGCCGTTAACCGCCGTAGTTGCCGTCAAATTCATTGCAGTATAGATTTTGGCTTTGTCCACAGTTATGTTATCTGCAATGTGTGTGTAAAGTAAACAGTTTAGATTCACAAAATTAACAAAACAAACAGCATGTACAAGCTTTTTCGCCTTTATCGCTATTAAATCTATGAATGTATGGGAGATTGCAAGTATGACATAATATACCTGGTGCAGACACTGTGATCCTAGAAATTCCTCCGTCCATGGCAATCAGATCGCCAGATTTGAGCTCGGTTACAGGAATGTTGCCTTTAACAACGTGATGCAGAAGAAACTTTTTAAGTTCTGTCGGGTTAGCAGTTAACTTTGCAACACTATCTTCTGGTAGTTTCTTGAATGCGTCGTTTGTAGGAGCAAAAAGCGTGAAAGGGCCCTCTGTAATCGTAATGTTTCATGGAAAATGATTTTCAGTAACAACATAAACATTAAATAGTCGAATTTGGTAGTAGGTCATAAAACCGTTTAAGATTTTCTTTGGCAGAAGTGAAACCTCAAATTGAATATACGATTTAGTTTATTACCTTTTTGTAGTGTTTCAGCTAAACCGGCAGCTTGAATGGCTTGCACGAGAGTAGAAATGCGGTCCTGACGGGCCTTTAGCAACAATTCCATAATACTCTCGGGGGCAGGGCCGCTCGAAGAAGTAGCTACCAAAAAGAGACCTAAGAAAAGAAGAGACAACTTCATCTTTCGGTCTAGTCTGCAACGGTGATTGAATAAGAAAATAAGTGAATTGACTTTTTCCTAAGCTTCGGTGCCTTTATATATGCACCACGTCGGCTAACACATTCCTACCTAACTCTACTCTCCATTCAAATATCAATACGAAAGGGTATCCGCCCATTTATCTATTACTTCGTCATCTATGACACGCAAGGGTATGCATTCCATAGTAGCAAAAAATTCGGCATTTTGAAGGGAAAAGACATTTGTTTTGTCAGAAAGAAAAGGGAAATGGTCATCCTGATTTCAATGAGATGTCCTTGGCGGTATGGAAGTGTATTAAGGCTGAATAGATATATATATGCGATGAAAAAATAGTTGCCCAAGTTCGTGTTCAGTTTAATCATGCGTTCTGAAGGATTGTATCGAAAGTTTATACGAAGAGATACCACAATACTTTTGAATTACTTTTGCAGTCGTGTTATAAAAAAAAAGCTGTTCTATTCTATTTTGTTGAGTCCCTCACAATAAAAAATTTTAATAGATTCTCAAAATGCCGACCGAAATGCGACACCACAGCTCTCCATGACAATGCAGACGAAAAGCATATACGAGAAAAGCAGGTCATGAGATTCGGGTCACAACGAGTTGATTAGATTTTAAGCCGTTCTTTAACTGCTTAAATAAAATTTTTTACCGGCAGCGGAATTTTGTTGGCTTTAACTACTTTGAAGATATATTCTGTGAATTGAAATATTTGTTCAGAATTCATGTCAGTTCAGAGGGAAAACTGTGGCTATTGATGCCTAATGCTGGCTAAAGAAAGGAGCTTTTTATTGTCCCAAGAAACTTGTGAAAAGAGGGAAAACCAATTTATTATTTATAGCCAAATAATCCTAATAAAACCTTAAATGGTTTTGCATTAATCTATCCATTTTGCAGGAATGTTACCTACTGTTCGAAGTTTGTCAGTATCCATATTTCCCCTCGTGTTAAAACTGATTTTTACCTGGGATTGATATAACCATTGCATTCTATGGTTGTCACTGACCTGAAATGAATAAAGTGAGCAAAAATTATCTATGTTTTAAAAGTGTTGTTTAAACATCTGGTTTGCTCATTTTAGGAATTGAGAGAGGAACACACTTGAAACCAGAGAATATCCGCACCAGGCAAACAATTCAAAAGCAAGAAAATATTTTGAAAAGTGTGCTGGTGTAACATCTGCAATTGTGCTGGAGTTGATAGAAGTCTGATGAGCCATGTTAATGTAGTATTTCACCATATGAAACTTATGCTTATACTTAGTATAGCAGTGCAAGGTAAGTTCTGTCACAAACTTTGAGTCTATGGTTTGGCTTTGCAGCTGTGTCTTTTACTTCATTGATGAAAGTGATTAATAACTTTCATTGTCAACAGGAATTCCACATATTAGCATAAAGAAAGATTCACACCTCACGTTCTATTGCTCAAAAGTATTAATCAAAATGAATCTGCTGGTGTCCTTATGTCAAAGGCAATGCCCTTTTATGTCTTGGACGTCGCGCGAAATTCTTTTACGATGGAAAGCATCGTCAAATTTTTTTAAAAATCTGTTTTATACAACCTATATTACGTAAAGATGAACGTTTTTCAGAGATTTCGAAGGAAATGCCTTCCGTCTGGACTTCCTTATTTACCATCGCTTGAATTTGTAAAGATGCTTCCATTTTTCATCGGCCGTACCAATAACGATACAAACTTGCATCTTTTCCTATTGTAAAATTATGGAAGTGTGTTCATCACATTTTCAGCTTCTTTGCCAAACCCCAGGGTGTTTATCATGTCCAAATTTGAAGTTCCTGCGAAATACCGAGAAGAATTCATCAAAACCCAGCAGACATTTCTCTATCAGGTATTGAGTATCAGCTAATCTATGAACCAGGCAGAGAATGCCCATTTCTCTTAATCGTTATCAACCGAATTTTAGATCCCATAGATTCACCGTTGCCTGGACAATACATTACAAATGGCATTTCCTTCTAAGTTGCCATAGGTAAATATATAATCCCTTGTGTGAAATGCTAGCATGGTATGATTTATTAGTTGTATTTCTAAGTAATCTTTAACTTTATAGAGATTAGAAGACTATGATCCCGAGACAATGGTAGGACTACGAAGCCAATCACGAAGGCTTCCGGTCTTTAAAAAAGAATATGTCGCTCAACAAAATAGTTTATCATCCGTTAACGTAGGAAGTGCAAATTCCCCTTCACGATTTGTTTCTTTTGGATGATGTGCTGATTGTTTAATCGTTTCCTCTTTTTTTTTTTTACGGATGGCCCGGCAGTTTAACGTAACACACTCGAGCCGCGATAGCGTTATAAGGTGGAAATTCGATCACCGCCTACAGTAGAAAATCCTTGAAATGCAATTCCTTTGGTCTTTGGTATCACAAGGTAGTAATCAGGTAATTTCGTTTACTCGTGGGACTTAACATTTTGGGAATTACCGTGTAAAACGATTTGCAAAGTCGACGCACTAGAACGCTACAGCGCCAGCGTGATAGAGCACAATTATTTATTATATTTAAAGAACAGAGGATTGACGTGTAACCGGATCAATTTAAAAAAGTCAGCATTTTGATTTTGAGTATGACGTGTGATTTTTAGCGAACTCTAAGAGATTTTGATTTTTTTGCTTCTTTTGATAAAAGTCCAGAAAACTGTAGATCTCGTCAAAAACACTTGGCGTCGACTAAAATTTTAACGACAATTATGATAATTCATAATGTATTTACGTGAAATGTAAGGTTTTCACATTTGACACGCCATCTATTGGGAGAAATCTCGAGAAGATATTTGTTTGATACGGTTCATCGGAAAACTTTAATTGATTGATGGCTGACAATGAATAAGGATGAAAAAAATAACAATTTTGTCGGAATCAGCATTCAATGTTGAATATATCCTGTGATATTCAACCAGTTCCGATGAGTGCCGGTTTTGCAGAAAGCAATTTTAAGCTCGACTAAATAAGCCCAACTTTATTTATTTTTTTGCACAAATATTCGGTGTAATTAAAAAAACGGCTAACTTGACAAGAAAACGATTGACTTTTTTTAAATCAGCCTTTAATTTTGAATATACTGTGTGATTTTCATCGAATTCAAAGAGATGTCATTTTTGGCCGATTTTGACAAAAGTGGTAAGGCTATATAGCCTTTGCACTTTTTCATTTTTGGCTAAATTTTAAATTTCGCGTAAAATACATGGTTTCGATTCAGAATTGAATGCTTATCACGGAAATAAAATTTATTTATCAATTGGCCTTAGGGTTTTTTAATTAAACGAAAAAATAAGAAAAGTCGGGCTTAAAAACCTTTCGGCAAAAACTAACACTCATCGGAATTGCTTGAATATCACAGGATATACTAAAAATTGAATACTGATGCCGGGAAAATTGCTATTTTTTCATTAAGTTAATCGCTTTTGAAATACACCACGTGTATTTGACGCAATGCTATCGCGCAAGGACGCTACATTGCTAGCGCCATGCAGCAGAAAATTCGATGGGTGTCGTTCAATGAGTGAAGTAAAACTCGATACCTTGCCAATAGATGGCTATACCGTTTGGTGGGTCGTCTGCGGTATAAATAGAAGGTTTACCATATGTAATCTTGCAGCATATTTGTTATGCTGCCATGTAATCGAAGTTTTCTAATTTTAGGTGATGGCATTCGCGTTAAGTTTTAGACAAGGCTTACCCTTCAATGGGGTAAATTTTTCATAGAATAAGTCTCCTACAGCTATGTGTTGCAGTATCATTCTGATGGTAAAATATCTATTCATTTTTTTAATAACTTTTGAATTTCCTCCTCTGTATTGGCACTTGGCAGTGATGTGACAGTACTGGTTGGTGGGGCTATCTAGGGACAAACCATTTCCATTTTCCCATCCAGTCTGTGGGACAACTTTGATCTTTTGTTATAACTACAGCAACATTCCCTGCATAACGAAGGGAATGTTCACATTTTTTTTTAGTCAACTTTTCCCTGAATTGTTGCCTGAAATTGAAAACATTTTGGTTGGAGTTACTCTGATAATATTCAGTTGCAGTAATTGGGTCTTGTCCTCTTTTTTAAGCAGTGTTTTGCCTTTTCAGCAATCGAAGAGGCCCACAAAGGTTGTTGATTTTCTATTAATGACTGTCATTCTGCCAAACATGTCTTCTTAAACAATTTGGTAATTGATTGATGGTTTAGAGATCATGAGTTTCTTAAATAAAATATCTTAAATTACAGAAAGGAAACTTCTAAGTGACAAGCCCATACTTTGGTGGAGGTAGACATATTTTAAATTGGAAACTATCAGTATTGTTAAAATGATATGGATATTTTGGTCCAACCCTCACCCATAGTATGTTCAAAGTGAAGTGCATAGTTAAGTTCCCATTGGAAATGTGGTCCAGATCTTCCATGGTATGGTATTTGTTTAATTCAAAGTGAAGCACAATTAATAGGTTCTCACATCTTTACTGTGGCCATATTTTACCTTGATCTGCATTATCTTTTTCATTCCAGATTTGATGATGAAATTTTGCAGCTAACCGTAAAAGATGTCCAGCCGTTATATTTCCCTGTTTAAGAAATAGATGACGAAAAGAGATGCTAGGTTTTCGAAGAACGCTACTGTCACTTCATGGTTAATTGCTGATTCATCCAGAACGTAAAACATTAATATTTTTACAAATTAGAGTGCATATCTGGGCTCCCTTCTTTTCTGTGGCCCCGTTTCCCTTTGATTTTTAATAAGCCCGTAGGGGGTCATGCCCCTACTGTGATCAGCAGGAACGGTTGTGAGTGCGCTGTCTGGAAAGGGGACGTGGGGGTCCTCATGGTCCGATGATATCATTGGAGGGCTATGGGGCTACTCAAAAATCCGAATTAACAGTTAATCGCTCACGTAAAAGCTTGTCCGCAACCTTCGCTCTTCTTCCGGCTTCTCTTAGCCACGCACCGGGTAATCTCCCCGGTGAGTCAACTGAGGTAGTGTCTCCCCCTACTTCGGTTGACAGCAACTTTGAAATCTGCTATTTTGCCCTTTCAAAGTTGCAAGTCTTTAAATTGTGCAGAGTATTGTCGATACAAATTCTTTTAAAAAAATTTACGCATCTTGTCTTTTTTACTGCCGTGGTGTTGCTCTGCACTTTTCACGTATGTGAACATTTCTTTATTCATATCGTAATGTTATTTTATTGACGTATACGGTATATTCCCAATTTTTGCTGTTCCCAATCATAAGCGAATATTTCGTTCTTATACGATTTCATTGTTTATGGAACGATGCATTTTAATCTCACTTCATGTGAGATTCTACAACTTGTAGTGCATTTGATATTGAATTGTATACATGCATTGAAAATCAAATTTTACATTTTGAGTTCTTTATATTTATTTAATTTCATTTTGACTCTTTCGGGGATTGAACCTTTGTTTTATGACGTGCGACGTCGATGCTCATCCATAGAGCCATGAATCTTGTAAATTAATTAACTATTTTTCCATGTCTTTTGAAGGAAACCTATTTGCACTTGTAATAATATTGTTGTGCGTCACAACGCAATTTAATATTTCCGTCTCGGAATGTCATCTATAAATACAACAGAGTGATTCATTTTTTCGACAAAGAAATATTGTCTACTGTAGGAACCGTAACTCAATCCTCTGGCACATAGGATCCAGACGTGACTCGAACTCTTGACTTTCGATTCCCGTAGTCAGACGCTCTACCTCAGAGCTATTATTATTACGTAATTTCCCGTAGCGTGCTAATACGCTACAGCGTAACGTAAAATAAGAAAAAGGCGGGCTTATTTTTAAACCTGACTGTACATCAGATGGCCGTGCATGATAAGGTTATAATAATAGTATGTGGTATATCTTCGTGCTATGATCTATATTTACCAGGTATACCTTCCCATTAGCGTGATACATAATGCTAGTTGTCCCTGTTGACGAAGTAGTGTCATAAGTATATCAATTCGCGCGATCAACCAACAGTAAAATAACAAAACAAGCACGAAAGAAGCCAATACACCATTTCATATATCATAAAAATGCTTAAAATGTTTGGCATATTAATGTTCATTTTTTAGTTTTTGCAAAGTTGAAAAAAAAAATTTACCGGAAGTGACCGGAAGTAGACTATATCTCCAGAAATACTGGACCCACAACAAAACGAATATGATTTTCGTGATCCTTGTGAAGTTTAAGGTGTGTCTGACCTATTTTGACCTGTTTTTGGCGAAAAGTCCAATTTGGCCAAAAACGCGATTTTTCCTGAACTATAGTTCAGGGAAATTTGCGATTTTTGACGATTTTCGGGTATTTCCTACTGACACATGGATTCGACCCCAAATTTCACGAGGATTACGAAAATGTAGTTCTTTTTTCATTCAGACCAGCAGATAGTGAGTTATTAGGCATTTTCAAACCAGAAGTTGTACTGAAAGTTAAAATTTCGAAAATTTAAAAAATGAACTATGTTCTCCTTCACAAGTTACAAAAGATCTGCGTAGTTTCAAACTTAAACTATAGTAAATGAACATAACATGGCCTTTCAAAGTTCTTAAAGTTCAGTTTTCAGGTACGACCTGTATGCCACTTCAAATCACTACCACACACATAATAATTGAAGCAAATGTTTTAAAGCCATCCCCTTACTTTTGTAGCCATCAGAATTAAGGGGATAGTGGAACAGATATGGTTATTACCAGATAGAAGTAAATGGGTGATCCTATTCTTGCAGAATATTAGCAAATAGCACATGTTCAAGAATGTCTTCAAGGTTTATTTACACAAAAATCTTCTGCTACAAACTATGAATATTTTGTTGCATTGGGAAATGACTGCTATCCATGTAGTTTTTGCATTAATATCACACTGGCTTTACCCAGTATGATACAACATGAGACCTGGTTTTCCAAAAATATGTTAATATTACCTCATTCTAAGCCCAAGTGCAACGGCTGACATTTCGTTTAGGTAATGAAGCAGTGCAGTATTTGCACATCGATAATAGGGGTGGAGGTAAAACAACAAAAAAAAACAGAAATAACGATATCGTTCAGACGAGGGAAACTCAAATACACGTTGTCAACGTAAAAACAAAGTAAACAAAGAGAATCACATGACAACAAAAAATAACAATAGTTCCATTTCACACGCTAGAGGCTGATGAATCTGCAGCGCCATCTAGTGGAAATACTGTTTGGTCAGGTATTAAAATAAGCCTGACAAAATAAGCATCGCACTAGCGCTGTAGCGTACTGGCGCGCTAGCATTGCTTCAAATACTCGGTATATTTCAAAAACAATTGACTTCATAAAAAAATTGCAATTTATTCGGAATCAGCATTGAATTTTTATGGCAATCCGTTTTACCCCCCCAAAAAAAAATATCGGCCTTTTTTTCTATTTCACTGCTATCGCCATCTATCGGTTGGTAGGAGTAAAACAGAAAGTAAGGCCGATATTTTTATTTTACTTTTTTTTTTTGGGGGGGGGAAAGAAAACGGGTTGCCATACATTGCATCAGACTTACCCATTCGCCAACCCAAGTGTGCATATGTCTTTCTTGGACAATTTTTTTATTTTGCTACTATGTTTGGTAAACTGCAATTATGCCCAATATTTTTGTCTTTGCATTTTAGGTTTCCTCTTAGATGATCTATACCTGATCATGTGTTCTAAAGTGATCTGCTTTCACAGCAGCTACATTTCTGTGTTCTTTTCCGTTGGTCTATGGTTCTGAATTGAGGCAGGTATATCTATTATGCTATGTCACTAAGCACTATAGGGAAAAGAATAACTGAAGTTGATTGAGATCTATTCTGATTCTCCTGGTATCCATCTCAACAGGTTTTTATTTGCTTTTCAACACCCATTTCATAGTGGTACATGTGGCTTTGATTAATATTACCATAAAGACTGCTGAAAATGGGTGTGGTACAGAAACCCAGAAATGGCATGAGTTCAACATCAAACATGGATTAGGTACTTTTCGGTTTTTTGTCTATCGAAAAAGTATTTTTAATGCTATTATTTTGCATTCACAGAATTTTTGCAGGGGATCAAGTCATAGAATTTTAAAAAACAATTATTTATTGCTTAGTTATTCAGTCCACCACATGACAGTGTGTTAAATTTAAATTCTGTTAGTGCTGCACTAAAAGAATCGTTAGTAATAAGCTCATGCAGTGAAGGAACTGAACAATTGTGGGAACGTATTTGGGCCGAAAATGGGTGTGGTACAGAAACCCAGAAATGGCATAAGTTCAACATGAAACATGGATTAGGTACTTTTCGGTTTTTTGTCTATCGAAAAAGTATTTTTAATGCTATTATTTTGCATTCACAGATTTTAACGGGGGATCAAATCAAGTCTGGAAGTGTTACAGGATGGAAGAGTGAGCCTACAGATGAAAAAACACAGAGTGCATTACCGTAAGGTGTGAGGTAAATTAATAGAGTAATGCAAATTGCCTAATGAGAAGTACCATCTTGTGTTAATGAATCCAGTACAACAGCAATCCTTTATAGTTCTGTCACAGCTAGAAGCCTCAAATAATTCTGCTTCTCTGTCTAAAGAACAACTTGTCTTTTATGTTCAGAGTGTTGGGGAAACTGGGTACTTAAATGGCCCTAGATTTTTCTTCAAATAATTTTGAATTTATGACGAAGAATTTCTCCTCCTTTTTCCAACCAGGTCTTATCTACCAAAAAAAATTTTTATCCAAAAGGAAAGGATTTTCATGTACTGGGAACACAACTATCAACAATGCAACATTCTACAGGTGCTAGTTTATCATTCAAGAGCCTTATACAATGAAGTTAATCTGCAATTTGTATGTCCTTTCCCAAGCTTCCACCAGAAGTTGAAGCTATGAGTCATGTAAGTTCCATGATCAACAATTGATGTGTTTAACGGTGTTGTTTTTCTTTTCTCAATATAGGTTAATAGTAACATTGGATCTGAAAAGATTCTTGGTTGGGGCAAGACACTGAATAAATTGTATTGATTGGATGGATGACATGACATTTCTATACTTAATTTGGATTCCCGAGACGGTATTTTATATTTAAAAAATTGAAGTGCATATCTGGGCTCCCTTCTTTTCTGAAGCCCCGTTTCCCCTTGACTCATAATAAGCCCGTAGGGGGTCATGCCCCTACTGTACGGTATATATAAAAACAACATATACCGAGGTTTGGAGGGCTCTGGCCGGAAAGGGGACGTGGGGTGCCGCTTCGTCCGATGATGTGTTCACGGAGGGTGACGTGGCTGCCCACAAATCCGAACTAAAGGTTAATCGCTCCTGTAAAAATGTTCCAAATCTTCAGCTCTTCTTCCGGCTTCTCTTAGCCAATCACCGGGTAATCTCCCCGGTGGGTCAACAAGGCAGTGTCTCCCCCTGCCTGGGTTGACGGCAATTTTAGAAAGGGCTATTCTGCCTTTTTAAAGTTGCAAAAATAATTGTAATGTGCAGAGAATTGTCAATAAAATTTTTTTTATAAAATATTTTTTGCAAAATTTGTTTCTTTCATTATCTGTTTTCGCTGTGTTTACACATTACATTTATCAACTTTTTTTTATTTAGCTTGCTCAATTTACCTTTAGTGTTTTTTGCCACGTTTGATGGTAAGCATTGTTTCCATTGGTTTATTGTTTATCTGTAAGCATTCAATTATTATCCAGGGATCGAACCCTGGGTGTTCGCCATACCGCGCCGATGCTCTACCAATGAGCCATGAGACATATCATGTCAAGTTGGCTTTTTTCTAGTCACTTGTGGACTTGCATTTACACTTAGAATAAAACTGAAATGCAATTCTGCAATATACTCTTCTACATTTATTCTATTTCATTTTTACACATCTACTGAGGTTTGATCCCAGGGTAACAGGTATCGCAGTTAAAGGTCCTACCACAGAGCTATGAATCTTATAAAAGCAATAGAAAGATAAACATATAGTTGTGAAAGACTGCATAAACATCCTAGACGATAACATATGATATGCGATAATAAAATGTTTAGATATATCTCGTGGCACAATGTTAGAGCATCGGCGTTGCACGCTGAATGTATGGGGATCGGTTCCCATACGAGTAAAACAAAATACAAATTACTTCAAAAAATACCCAGATATTACACGTTGTTCCTTGAATTTAAGTTGAAGAATTCAAAGAGTATAATAAACAATAATTGAATACTTACAGATAAACGATAAACCAATGGAAACAATGTTTACCGTCAAAGGTGACAAAAACAAATAAAGCAAAGCAAAAAAAAAACTTGATAAATGTAATGTGTGAACACAGCTGACACAGACAATGAAAGAAACAAATTTTGCAAAAAATATTTTATAAAAAAAATTTTATTGACAATTCTCTGCACATTACAATTATTTTTGCAACTTTAAAAAGGCACAATAGCCCTTTCAAAAATTGCCGTCAACCCAGGCAGGGGGAGACACTGCCTTGTTGACCCACCGGGGAGATTACCCGGTGATTGGCTAAGAGCAGCCGGAAGAAGAGCCGAAGATTTGGAACATTTTTACTGGAGCGATTAACCTTTAATTCGGATTTGTGGATAGCCACGTTGCCCTCCGTGAACACATCATCGGACTAAGCGGACCCCCACGTCCCCTTTCCGGCCAGAGCCCTCCAAACCTCGGTATATGTTATTTTTATATATACCGTACAGTAGGGGCATGACCCCCTACGGGCTTATTACGAGTCAAGGGGAAACGGGGCTACGGAAAGGAAGGGAGCCCAGATATGCACTTCAATTTTTTAAATATAAAATACCGTCTCGGGAATCCGAATGAAGTATAGAAATGTCATGTCATCCATCCAATCATTACAATTTATTCAGTGTCTTGCCCCAACCAAGAATCTTTTCAGATCCACTGTTACTATTAACCTATACTGAGAAAAGAAAAACAACACCATTAAGCATCTCAATTGTTGCTCATGTGACTTACATGACTTATAGATTCAACTTCTGGCAGAAGCTTGGGAAAGGCCATACAAATTGCAGATGAAAATCATTCTATAAGGCTCTTGAATGATAAAATAGCACCCCTAGAATGTTCCATTGTTGATAGTTGTGTTCCCAGTATATGAAAATCCTTTCCTATTGGATAATTTTTTATTTAGATTAGACATGGTTGGCAAAAAGCAGGAGAAATGCTTCGTCATAAATTCAAAATTTTTTCAAGAAAATTCCTTTCATACCTAAAAAGTCCATGTATGATGTTCATCAGCTGCAATGCCAACGAAATGAAACATCTTTAGGGCCATTTAAGTACCCAGCTTCACCAACACTCTGAACGTAAAGGACAAGTTGTTCTTTAGCAAGAGAAGCAGAATTATTTGAGGCTTCTAGCTGTGACAGAACTATAAAGGATTGCTGTTACACAGGATTCATTCACACAAGATGGTACTTCTCATTAGACAATTTGCATACTCTATTAATTTACCTCACACCTTAATGGTAATGCACTTTCTGTGTTTTTTCATCTGTAGGCTCACTCTTCCATCCTGTAACACTTCCAGACTTGATTTGATCCCCCACTAAAATTCTGTGAATGCAAAATAATAGCATTAAAAATACTTTTTCGATAGACAAAAAACCGAAAAGTACCTAATTCATGTTTCATGTTGAACTTGTGCTATTTCTGGGTTTCCGTACCACACCCATTTTCAGCCCAAATACGGTCCCACAATTGTTCAGTTCCTTCACTGCATGGGCTTATTACTAACGATTCTTTTAGTGCAGCACTAACAGAATTTAAATTTAACACACTGTCAGGTGGTAGACTCAATAACTAAACAATAAATAATTGTTTGTTAAAATTCTATACTTATTTTGAATTCTTATTTGAAAAGTTTAGGTACCTGACTGTGTTCACCTAATGCCAATTCATCCTCATGTTCAGTTAGGGATGAGTTTGGAAAAACCTCCTTCACTGTTTGGAAACTGTTCCGTTCCAATTTGTTCTTTTCCCCTAGCTGAGCTTGTAGACTCAAAATTTGAGCTACAAAACACAAATGAATAAAAGCAAATAAATAGAATCATTACGTATTAGGCCTACCATCCTTAGTTTTGTTGTTATCTAATATTTTGTGTTGTTCCAATAACTGGGCCTGCAGCTTCATAATTTGATCTAAGAAGCAATAATAAATAATTGAAAACCAATATAATAATGTTTATAATTATCATTTTTTTGTTTTATTATCTTATCCATTTTTCAATTGTTCCTCCAGCCACGCGTTATTCTCCATCCACGCTACTGAACTAACTGCGAATGGCATCCAATGGACTGAAATTGCCTACGCCAGTAATAACGAGTATGAGCGGTAGATGGCTACGTGTCGGAAAAAAAGAAAAAAGTGCGATTTTTTTTTTTTTCCGCCATTTTTTTTTTTTAAATGTTAAACGGATTGCCATATACCCTGTGATATTCAACCAATTCCGATGAAGTGTCAGTTTTTTCAGAAAAAAATTTAAGCCTGACCGAGAAAAGTCGGGCTTATTTAGTCGGACTTATTTAGTCAGGCTTAAAATTTTTTTTCGGTCAGTGTATGTAGAGAATTAACTAGAAACGTGACCGGTAGATGGCGATAGCAGTAAAACAGAAAAAAGGCCAATATTTTTTATTTTTATTTTGTGTTTACGGATTGCCATATAAAGAAATCCAATAAACTCTATTTTGTGCCCGATTTTTAAAGCCAACATTTTGTACCAAAAAGTCAGGTTTTAATAATAATTTGTTCAAAAAAAATTCTCCAAATGCCAACCGAAGTACGACATCATCGCTTTCCTTGGCAACGCAGACGAAAAAAAATTGCGGGAAAAACATGTCTTGAGATTCTACCATCTACACCAGTTAAAACGAGTTGGTTAAGTGTTAGGGTGTTAACCGTTTTTAACTGCCTAAGAAAAATTTTGTGCCAATATGGGAATATCTGGGCTTTTGCCATTTTTGAAGAAATCTTCAGTGAATTGCAATGTACGACAATTTAAAGGAAAGACTGCGGCTATTGATGCCTATTGTTGGCTACATAAAGGGGCTTTTTGTTGTGCTGACAAACTTGTGAAAGGAGAAAAAACTGATATGTAACATTTACTTAAATAATCCTATTCACACATTAACACTGTTGAATATTCTATCTGTTTTACAGGTATGTTACCTACTGTATGAAGTTTATAAATATGCTTATCTCACATGATATAAAACCAATCCTAGTCTTCGATGGACAACCTTTACCTTCCAAGTTGGGAACCGAGTTGAAAAGAAGAGAGTGAGAAAAATTTTCATAATGCTTTGAAATTTCCTTAAAATACTTGTTTTACCTTGTTTAGAAACCGTGAGAGGAACAAAATTCAAGCTAGAGAATATCTCAGACAGGGAAACAATTCAAAAGCCAGGGAATGTTTTCAGAAGTGTGTTGATGTAACATCTGTTATGGCTCTGGAATTGATCAAAGTCTGTAGAGCAAGAAATATTGATTGTATTGTTGCACCGTTTGAAGCTGATGCTCAGTTAGCATATTTGGCATTACAAGGTATTTTTTGCATTGCAGATGTTTTTATTTCACTTATGTAAGTCACAAATTTATTTGATCATCAACAGGGATAGCACATCTAATCATAACAGAAGACTCAGACCTTCTTGCCTTTGGTTGTCCAAGAGTATTATTCAAAATGGACCAAAATGGATCTGGCGTTCTCATTGAGAAAGACAAGCTCTTCTTATCTCTTGGAGGTCGCGCCGAGTTCTTCAACGATGAAAAGTATGCTTTGATTGGGAAATAAACCCATTTGGGACAACCTTTTTGTAACGCAAAAATGAACGTTTTCCTAGATTTCGAAGAATGTGCATTCTATCTGGATGTGATTACTTACCGTCACTAAAAGGTATTGGGTTAGGAAAAGCGTTCAAATTTTTCAGTGGTAGTACCAACAGCGATATAAACTCGGTATTTTTTTTTTTTCAACTGCCAATTTTGTACGTTGTATTTACGCCATTATTATTTGCAGCTTCTTTGCCAAGTCCCAGGGTGTTTAAAAATGCCCACTCTTGAAATTACCCGGGAATATCGAGAAGAATTCATCAAAGCTGAGCAGACATTTCTCTATCAGCTAATCTACGATCCTCGACAGCGAAAGCTTATTCCTCTTACTCCCTATCCACCAAATTTAGATCCTACGAGTTTGCCGTTCGCCGGACAGTACATCAAAGACGATGTCGCTTTCCAACTTGCAATAGGTAAATCAGTAACCTGTGCTAACAAGATTTGATTATTATTTGTACTGTGTTAGGTAATCTGGATGCGGAAACTTTGGAGAGACTAGATAGCTACGATCCTGACACAATGGTTGAGAAACGAAATCAGTCTTTCTTTACGAAACACGTAAGCATCTGGTCTAAGAACTTCGCCGTCGTTCAGCAAACTAGTTCCTCACCAGTTGAAGTAGAAAGTGCAAATTCCTATACGCTCACTGTGTGCAAACAAGTTACTGCCAAAGTAGAATTTCGAATGCCAAAAACTGCCGAGCAAGTGCCTAGTATTAGTGACAAAGAACTAACGAATCAGTATGCCAAGGCAGAATCACCATCGTCTCCCGTTTTAGCTGCCCGTAAACGTAAACGTTCAGACGAAAACGTTTCTCCATCTCAGAATGAGAGCAGGGGGTCGATTGAGTCATCTCTTCGTTCAGATGTGTCCCAAAACGATAGCAGTAGAACACTCAATGGGCTTCCGGCAATACTGGATCCGTTTGCAGAGCCTATTATGGCTAAGGCAGTTTCCGAGAACGCTGCTATTACGCCTTCGAGAAAAAGCAATCCGTTCGTCAAGTTAAAGACTCCAACCAACAGTATCACAACACCCCCACATACCTCACCTACTGCCTCTCATTTTAGTGCACTCCATACGTTTAGCCAATTGAGAAAAATCGATGCCAATGGCCAGGAGATAGTTACCAGCGCATACTTCCAATCAGAGAAGGTCAATGTCACGGACAAACTAAAAAGCCATATTCTTAGTAGCGCTAATCACATTGCAATGCCGGTTGCCATCACCGAAGCTGTTTGCCAGCCTTTCAAGCCCGTTGTTGGAAAGCAAAATCCAAGTCCACCTATAACGGTAATAAAAAATTATTCTTCTATTTATCAATATAACTTTTTCGCTTTTAACATTCGTAGGATTCGCTGCTCATCATTGAGGACATGAAAAAGGAATCTACCGTCACGAAGACCCCTCTTAGTGGATTCCGAGTGTCGGGTCTTAGTCGGCGAGTTCCCAAGACTTCTTCAAAAACGGGCGTAACGGATGGCATGAAACAACTTGATTTGCGAAGCATGTTCGGTGCTAAGCCGTAGGTTGTTCGGTTTACCCAACATTCCAAATCTCAGGATGGTTTTCTTTCGTTTTTCTTGAATTTTTTATCAATTTTTTCTTGTACATTTTAATGCAACTTCAGTTGTCCAGGTGATTGTTAGGTTAATAAATTCCGAATTTTCAAAATAATTTTTCAGCTATCAAAGCTGCTAATTATTTATGTAAAAAATAAGTTCTTCACAGTGCGTCGGTAACATGAAACAGCGAAAAGGTGTCAGCTTGTTGGTCTGTCCATGATATGAAGTATTGGAGAACCTAAACGAACACGAGCCGAGGCATTTGTTATTGTTATTTTAAAAGATCGAAATGCATATCTATTACCGAACGAAGAAAGTAGTCGAGTAGAGAGAATGGCTAGCTGCTCTCATAAACCAAAGTTGTTTTATGGCATACAGTACCAGACCTTCTAATATGTCCAATTCGTTTTCAGGTCGGTTCTCATTGGCGAAATGTTGTTCCAATCGCGGTGATCCGATAACGATAATTCGTAAATTTTGAGTAGACATGATTTCATTCAACCAATGAAGAGGATCGACGGACAGTTCATCGTACAACTCATCGTCGTATATGTCCACAATCTGTGAAGGCAAGTAACCCCCCATTTTAAAGATAAAAAATTGGCCACTTAATTTGAAAATGAACTTACTTTAATGTTTTGTTTTCTCAGTTTATCTTTCAACTCATCAACTTGTTGCATCAACTGGCAGCTCTCACGCAACCATAGCAGTAGAACGTTCTTTTTTGTGTTACTGATGGTTGATGACGTAGCTCCCGCTAAATGGATGGCTGAAAATTTGTGATGGTTACGCCTTGAAGCTGATCGCTTTCTCCTGATCTGATAGATTAAGGCTACCACGAATCCGATAGCTATGACAAGGCTTATCACCATGGCGGCCAACATCGTCGCAGAGTGATTACCAATTCTGTCGCTGTCAACAGTCACAGCACATGATTTCGTGATGACAAGTAACACCTTATACTGATTACCTTATAACTGATCCTGTGGGTAACCATTCCAGGTTTCCAGAAGGTGGAGAATGAGCAAGCTCGATCACATCACTGTGGACAATACAGTGGTCCTTGACCTGCCATACGTTGCCATAATTGCACCGCTAATCGGATACAGTTTTCCTTGGTTAGGGATTCCATTTCTTTTTTCAAATCCTAAAATATTTGATAGGTACCTGATCAATAGGCCGCACAAAGGCGCAGTATTTCCCGGGAGATAAATTCTCAAAAGTGCATTCTGGTATCGTCTAGTCAGCACGAAATTAATTAAAAAAAGCATATGTTACCAGATAAAAAGGCAAGTCGTACGTACTTGATTTGCATAGCAAATTGACGTATGTCCAACGGAAATAGATAACGAGGAAGGATCACAATCCGATAATAAAACTTCGTACAAAATGAAATCATATTCC
This sequence comes from Daphnia carinata, assembly GCF_022539665.2. Lineage (NCBI taxonomy): Eukaryota > Metazoa > Arthropoda > Branchiopoda > Diplostraca > Daphniidae > Daphnia > Daphnia carinata. Next base: position 3,896,854 of record NC_081337.1, read on the forward strand.
GGATCAGCTGGAAGAAACTGGATGACAATACTGGAACTAGAATGACAACAATTGATTACCAAACCAAGCGCACGTCACCGTTATGTTGTTGACCAATCAACGAATGTTTTGGCTGGATGGAATGCCTTTTTCTAGCACTTTCCTTATAATTGGTTTTATTTTTTGACAATAACTTGCTCCCTGTGGTGCCACCCACAATAACATTCTAGGCTTTCGACTAATTTTAACTTACTATACTGGCAGGGGATGAATGATGAATTGCGTAGTCCAGTTCTGAACTGCCATTGGAAGGCGCGTAGTTCGCACGATGAAATAAGCATTAATTGACTGGAAGCTGATCGTATTGTTGATCCATGGGACAACTGTCAGGCGATAGAACCCACTGTAAACATACCGCAAACTGACGAGAAAATCCTATGAAAGGCTCGTAAGTTTAATAAGCATAAATGTATAGCCAAATTTCAAATAAACCTACCGTTTCCGTGCTAATATCATACACTGTGTGAGATGAAAGATGAGCATCTTGACAGGAAGCTTCCGGCTCCAACTGATTCCAATTGGCGAGTAAATAAATCTTGTAGGAAGTGAAACGCTGATCATCCCTGTTTTCTTTGGGAAACGAGACGTTGACAGCAGCAGCCACTTCGTCAAAATCTAACAACAGTTTATCAACGCCGTTGTTGTATTTGTCACACACTCGCTGCAAACTCTGTAGTCCTTCTCCGGCTGAAATTATTGCGAATAACAATGCGCAGCACAACAATGTCCTATGCATGTCGGCACTACATGATCCTGTTGAGCGCACAAGTTCCAACAAACTGGACGCAACGACCATCAACCACTCAATGAGATATGGGTTGGAGGCAAACTTTGGCATTCCATTCTAACGAAATTTTTGATAGACTGGCCTCGTTAAGGTTGTCATCAGTAGTTCTCAGGAAAGACGGGATGCTGCTTGGAATTAGAAATGAAAAACCTTCGGTGGCGAACAACACAGGCACTAATAGGCAGCTGGCCCCGTAGCGCCTGCGTAGTAACAAGTGAAGTCCACAGACTGACGTTCGTGACTAGCTACCCGAATGCGTTCGCCTATTTATCCTTAATTAAATTCTTTTGTTTTTTTTTGTGGCAAAGATTTTTCTCTCTCATACCGCTTGGACAGAAAGGCATGAGATAGAATAATAGCAAGCACCAAATGCCATCGCAGCGCGATCGTTATTGATCGTCGTTTCAGTATCTTGCTACGGGACCCTGTAAATCGTACACTTCAAAGTAGAAAAATAACATTTAAAAAGCTGTTTGAACCATTTTTGCAACAACGTAAAAATAAATTTGACAGTTTGGTGGGGACACATGGACAAATCATGCAAAGCAACTAGAACTTAGGAAAAGAAAACTGACCTCTGTTTCCTCAGGAACAGGTGGTGACGTGCCAATCGATTCGTTCCATCAGTGCTTGGTATGCGGCTAACGCAAGACAACAGTGCAACTTGAGTTACTAAATAATTCATTAGGCCTCATTAAATCCTGCGAGAGCCTAACCGATCAAAAAACGGATAGTTCTGTTGTCAGATTTTGCAACATACTTTGTTGTTTTCCACCCGATAAACCACGAACGCTAAACGCGTGGTTCGAGTGCAAAAACATCCAATACGATGCGCAGTAAAATCGAACTTTAAACGACTTGACTGCAAGACCTTGTTTAACATACTACCGAATTCGGTATTCAACATCGAAAATACCACATTGAAGGTCTATTTGCAAGAACTACTATTGTTTCCTTGGTGACCGTGAAACTTTTAAGGAAAACAAAGTTTCAAATAAGCCACTGCGAGGAATTCTGGGAATTATTACACTCGTGGAGCCCCACGCACGATAAATACATTTTTTTTTCATTCGTTTGTCTATTCTCACATCGATATGATACACATGTACAAATGTTTTTTGCCGTCCAGCAACGAGGCTCAAGACACCATCACGTTTTGACACGCAGTCACACACATGCATCGAAAAAATTGACATGATTCTTTTTAGTCAAATAAAAATCTTATGGTATACAAATTGGGGTAGAAAAAGGTGGCCAGTTAGGTGAGCGGAAGGTATGTAAAGGAAAGGAGATAGAAGCGAAAATTATTAATGACAATAGTGTAAGCAATTTATGAGACGGAGCAAACCATCAATGTACTGATTATCTATCCGCGGTTAACGATTCAAGTGCCAAGATCAAAATTACTTTCAAATTATTACCTTTTTTTTTAAGGTTTTCACACTACAAAGTCTTGTAAAGTTGAATGTTTTAGTAAATGTTACTACTTTTTCTTTTACCGTATAACGCCAATATTAATGGGAAAACAAATTAAACCCCCTCGCTGAAAACTACAAAAAAAGAACAAACTCTCTGAAGAGGTTAAGATTTCGTTTTTTAACAAGAATAATGAAGAACGGTTGGGAAGGGAAACCGAAACTCATAGCAGCAGATTCGAACTACCTTAAACACGGCACAAGTGATAGGGGCAAAGACAGAAGTTTGACAATTATTTTTGTCCAACTATGTTTTCCTTTTGACAACTGTTTGGATTCAACCGATTATTTTGTCTATTTGGATTCAACCGATTATTTTGTCTATCACGTTGATGACAGACATCGTTCCCTTGTTTCTGATCAAGAGCTTAACCAAAATAACGAACGTATCTCTTCGTTCAAAAAGAATTGCGGACTGAGTAGCGGGTGTGAATTGTTGAACGTTTCGTTTGTTTTTTTCTGAAGGATTTCAAGTGTCGGTTAAAAGAAAAAAAAAAGTGGAACAAGTGTAGAAAAGAAGGGCCAGGAGCATCTCGAGCTGGATCGCGTGACTTGATGACGAGCAGGAGCATAGACCGCACCGCTTGAATTCACTTTATCAAGGTTCATTAGAAAAATAATGGTTCACTATGATTTTCACGAACGGGTCTAGTTTTTGTACGGGTACTTCCCTCTTACTCGTCTGTCGGTAAGAGTCCCCAAACCCACATCACACACACGCTCACATCCCTTCATTCACTTTGCAACTTCTTCACCAGTAACCTTGGCCTGAGTCGTCTCATGCGTGAGTAATTTGACCCCTCTACAAAAACATGGAAACAATCAGAACGTGGCCCGTAAAAAAAATAAATAAATAAAATTGTGACACTCACCGGTTGGTGTCGTTGCTTTCGTTGCTATTCACACTCGCTTTCCCGTTACTTTGAGAGGCGGCCGGCGCATTTGCTGAAGCGGCAGGCGTCTGTTTTCGTTGAGTTGACTGATGACCACCTCGTCGGCCACCGCGCGCCGTCCTTCCACCCCGAGTGGAGTAATGGACATGTCCATTTCTCTGAGATGGATTCTGAGTAGCTACTACACCTCCACCACGTCCAGCTGCGGGTCCCATATGACCACGTCCGCGGGGACCGCCATAGTTAGGCACCCATGAGCTCACCACCACGCCGGCAACTTCAAGCTGGCCACCTCTAGCCACGCCGCGACGTTGGCCACCACGCTTTAATCCACCAGGTAGATTGATATTGAATGGACCATTCAAGAAATCGCGAGAAGCCCCTAAAATGTGCATACATTAGTAAACGGTATGAAACTCGAAATTGTTCGAATATTACAAGCCGGATCGTGCATTGGAGCCAATGCTGGAGGACGGGGTGGAAGCGGAGTGAGTACTAGGCCGTCCAGGATGGCCTTGCGTAGTTTCTCCACTTTCATGATGAGATCTCCACGATGCTCGCACAGTTCGTGAAGGTCTCTAACAGTCTGCGTTCGGCTAAGTTTAGTATGGAATAGTTTTCCATCAAAGAAGAGCCAAGGACAGCAGACTGGCCAAGGGACGGGGGAGCCACACGCATCGTTCACGAGCAAGGCCGTCTCGACGCCTTCCATTACCAAGGTTGCTAGCTGAACGCCACGTGCACTCACCTTCGTAAGCTTTTCAACGAGCCAAAACAAGGGAGATTGTTTAACGGCCGAATGAGAAAAGCGAATTCACTTAAAATACCTGGAGATCTTGCAGATAATTGGGGTTTGTAATTTCCATTGCAAAAGCTTGTACGATTAAAGCATCTAATTCTTGTTTCTGAAGAATTGTTCCTTGCGAAGCAGCCATTATGTACCTCAGCACACATGCTAATATCAGTAAATGCTGAGGAACATACTCCGGATTCAACATTAAAACAGTATCGGCATGTAGACAAGATAAGAAAGCTCTTAACCGTCTCTTTTTATCATCTAGCAACAGGGAAAAAAAAACTGTTAATTGGCTGACAACTAATATGTAACAAACTAGTGTGGCAAAATGCGATCAGAAAGACTAATCATTGCCAACATTATATGTTCTAGGGTTAGACAAGTTATCATCATTGCTTCGGACATTGAATTTCAAATTTTTACTTGAAATATTATTTGAAATACACACCCATGGACGTTCCAAACCAAAGGCGATGAACAGTTGGAACGGGCCAGCCAACTGCAGCCGCGACAACAATTTCTGGATGACGATAAGGGTTGGCCGCTGTCCACACCCACTCTCGGATTTTGATTTCAGGTATGAGCGGATTTGACTGATTGACGGATCCCGGGCCGTTCAACGACTGGGGAGGCACATAGCTACCGGTAGACGCTGAAACACTGGCTGTCGATGAACCATTGGCAACTCCATCTAATAACATCAATAATTAATTCCTAATCACGTTTGTTCCTGATGTAAAACACTTACTAGCTTCCGGTTTCTCGTGAGGTTGTTCACGTTGCTTTTCAGCTAGGAAGGTGTGGTGGTGAAGGTTAAACAAAATGGCATAAACCATCTGGCGAACAGGTCGGTAGAAGAGCTGTATATTGGGGACTTCGCGATGGCACTGATCTTCCAGAACGACTGGCAGACGAATTTCTCCCTAGGAAATTCAAACATGAATACTATCATTAAAAAGGGCCTTACTTGGTGAAATTTTGTTGCATCAGTTTGACAATTCTTAAAAGTTTAATTGTCGAATGCCATATTGAGAACGCAGTTCGAGATGAAGAACAGGATCCCACCTAGACATTGCATTTCATTTCCCTTCGTTTGACGACCGCTACCCAGTATTAGACTAGAAGCGGCGCTTTTTGAAGGTGCACGTACAGGCTGCTAATGATAGTATGTCTCACACGTTACCTGAGTCAAAAGCTGATACATGTAAGGCGACATGAGACCACGGCGATGCCTCTCGTAGGCAGTCCTCAACACCTCAGCGGCGACTGGAGGAAGAGAAGGTTGGTATTGACCCTCTCCTGTTTTCGGACCTCCCCATACTTCACGTTCACGGTTAGGGGATGTGGCGCCAGAGCTACTTCCGCTGCTACTACCTTGCGGCTGCGAACCTCCATTCACGTATCCTCCTACATAGAAAAGCAAAAGCTATTAAAACCACGTTCACATGTAACTAGATTTGTTACAAGACGTGCTACTTTCAGCAAGACTAATCAATGCATCACAGACATCAAATTGAAGTTTTGTCATCATGAAACAGAATGGAGTTCATAGTAAGGAATAGTGATTATACCATTTTCAATAACCTCTTCTTGAGGTTGATCACCTGAGGACGGAACAGCATCAGGAATTTCGTTTTGCTAGACGCCGAATTATTATGAGTGAAAATTGAATAGATTAAAATTATTTCTTTTACTTACCTCCTCATCTGCCGCTTCAGAGGCCAGCTTCCTGGCTTTGCTTTCATGGGTAGCATTACCATGCTTATGATGTTTCCCCTCATGATGATGATTATGCTGCCTCACTGTTCGAAAGGAAATGAACTAAAAACAGAGAGCTGGTATTTTTCTCTGTAAAATAACTTACACAACGTAGCATTTTTATGCCGTCCGTACTGATCACGTGTTCCATTCAAGAAATAATTAACAGCTTGTTTGAAACGATTGACTCGACCGTCGGTGGTCGAATTGAACACTTTGGCTCCAACACTCTCCAGATTGTCGATGGAAGGCAGTTCGCGTACGAATGATGCTACCGCGCGTATAACTCCTTCCGGTTGATTCTGAATTAACACAAGCAGAAGATCAACATTTAATTACGCCATTTTAACGAGACTAATGCTTACCAAAGGCGTCTGATTTTCCTCGCATATCCGCTTGTGGAACTCCCTCAAATCAGCATCAGTAAGAAGAAAATTACCCAGCAATGCCGCCAAAACGCAGAACCTGTTGGGATTTAGATTCAAACCTTTGGCTACCTCGTCCAAAATAAATTCTTTCGTTTCCAATGAACCCTAGTGATGACAAAAGGCAGCGTCGTTATATTAACGAGCTGAAGCTATTCTAGTTCAACATTTACTTTATAAGTGAGTTTCAACTGCTTGGAAGAGAAATATCTGGGCGGATCGAAAATGGCATATTCGGCATCTTCCGCCAAAATACCGTGAAAGTGATTATCACGACAAAATCCTATCACTTCTTGATGATGATCATCAACACTGCTCAACTAGAAAAGCAGCGTTAGCATCGTGATTACAGTGGTAAAAGTATAAAAAGCTTTTATTACCACAGCGATTTTTAAATGACGTAGAGCGAGGCGCAAAGCCGTCCTGAGCGTGGACGGAGGCACCCACCAGACTTTCGGTGGCGGAGTTCCTTTGGTATGAAGGTGTCGCAACACCTGATATATATTGCTTCTAGCGGCTAGTTGATTCCTAACCCATTCATGCATACGCGGGGGTTCCAAAGCGCCATTGAAAAAGACGGCTAAATGGAGGTTGTGTGCATGCAAAGTCTGAACCAGAGAAGCCAAGAATTGCAACATGCGATTCCACTGGCCACCACAGATCCAATCTGTAATAAAACACCAATTCACCTGAATTAGTTTCCTTAATGATACCCAAAACATGAATAGCCTAATAAACCACGATTAAACAAAACAGACCAAAAAGCGTACCTGAAACGTAGCCACCATATAGTCTGTCAAGGCAGCATTCTGCATCAACAACAAGGCTGAGTGCAACCCTCCCTTGATAAGGGCTGGCAACTGAGGAAGCAATCCTCAGCAAATCCACAGACACACAGGCCCCAGCAAACTGAGACTCGATCAGTTGTTGCAAAGACTGCAGCCCCATGGTTCCACTGGGCATTTATCCCATCCAAATAAAATAGACTGAAAAAAAAAAGTTGACTCAGTAAAATGATGAAAGACACAGAAAACAGAAACAAAAGTGCACATCAACGTCACATCAATGTAAAGTCAATGACAATTAATTACAAAACGTCACATACGATACGTACGATAAAGCTTTGGCAAAACCTCTACAGAATGATTTCTCAGTTGAAAATTGAAGGATGACAACTACTGAACTCATAACACAGAAAAGCAAATAAGATAATGTCATACACCAGTGCCTCGCCATGCGGCGTATCCAGACTAGTGTGTACTTCATTAACACGAGATTCCAGCATGGAGAACACAGGACTACCATGTCTACTCGTTAAAACATGGTCGTCGACAAAGCAAAGGAAGAATAATAAAAAAAAAAAGACAACTCACCTGTGATTGTAAAAACTGACGGATTTTTACTGAGGAAACATGCTGGTGGTTAAAACAATACTGAACGGGAGTGAAACGTATATGAAATGGGTTTTTCAGAGTCGGCCGTCCTTTACAGCGACTCGCACGTTGGACGATTCCATGTTGGCTAAATATCCAGGTGGCGCTGTCGCACCACGTGAGTAACAATTGAGCAGCGCCAACCGCTCAACTTCCCTCTTGCCCATTCATGGCGCCCAATTCAAACCTTTATGTCTCAAATGAAAACAGAAGACGTACCACTTACAAAGTATCAACAAGTACATGGCATTAAAAAAAAAAGTTAATTAATTGACAACATTTTGTACATTCAAGTAGCAGTCAATGTACATGTGTTAAATTTATTAAACAAAAATATTTTTAAGCACCCGTAAGTACTAAATCTTCGTTTCGCATGGAATATGATTGTCAGAAACAGTATATTTGATACTGTACTGTTTAAAAACATTAGTTCACTGAACATTCAAAAATATGTATATTTTGGAATGTTAAATAAAATTCGCTGTTCTATTTACAAATGAAATTTGTCCGTTAGAGAATTGATACTTAACGTTGGTCACCGTAGTGTTTAATACGATTCGGAGAATTTTCTTTTCAAGAAATAATAAGACAAAAAAAAAAAATTATCTTTCAAGTTGTAGACGAAATTTGTGAAATGGCACCGTCGCAACTGAGGCACATGAATCGGGAAACTCGTAATCGAAATATGTTAGCTCGATCCTTTTTAAATTATACTAGTTTCATCGCCGCCTACAGCTGCAAGAGATGGGTAACACACGATCAAGTAATCTACCAAAATTCAGATCCGTGTAGGGCTGATGCGATAAGTTGTTGACACTTGGCAAACACAGATCGTGATATCTCTACTACTCGTTTCAAAATTAGCGGCGTCACCAACAATCGCCCTCGTCCCAATCTTGTTGTTGTTTTTATTTCCCATTTTGTGTTCAATAAGGTGCATATTTAATTTCATTTTCTTTTCCGAGAACGCTTAATCCTGTCCATACGTTTTATAACAAAACAATGAAATCCGGACTAGAGCAATCGCATAAACATTTATTTTGTAATCAACTGAAAGCGAAAAACTGAAAAACCACATGTTCAAAAGAAAACCGTTACTTGTATATGACCAAAAAAAAAAAAATTAAAATAATAATAATAATAAAAGAGAAAACCAAACTGACAATAGATAACATATTTGGGTAATTTTACATTCAAACAGATTTTTGTTTTTGCTTTTTTCTTTCTTGTTTTGCCCAGAGGTCTTGAATTAAAACACAGCGGAAGCGATATATGGAAGAGGGAAAAATACGGGAGAGTTTTACAAGCACGAGGTAGCAACACTTTCGTCTGGTAAGCCGGAAGAGCAGGAAATGTGTCTATATATTTTATGTTTTTTTATGTGTGTGTGTGTGTGTGTGTGTGTGTACATGACGTTATGGATCATACAGGGCGATATACATTTACATATACGATTAAAAATCAGGTCCAGTCCATTTGGTTTGGTATCGGTTCGTATTTCATTTTTCTCACATGTCTTTCAATTCTTTTTTGTCTTTGTTTCATTTTTTTTTTTTCAAACAGCTTCATTTCAAAGAGTCGTCGTTATGGTTCGGACGCCGACAAACGCAGAAGACGCAGCAACATCGTCCGCATCGGCCGGAATGACCCCATCCTCGTCTTCGTCCCAATTAAGGCCGCTAACAGCGTTCTCCTTCAGGTCCATATGGACCGAGTGCGGATTACGGCCGACCACCAAAGTAATGGCGTCTCCGGCAGCGGCGATCAGGGGGACGGTTAAACAGCAATCGAAATCGTACGTTCGGGTATCATTGACCTAAACATGTTCAAAAAAAAAAATAAATAAATAAATAAATGAATTAGGACAACAATCAAACGATTTAATGAAATCATTTCCTCCCCCCACTTACTTGAAGAATCCTGTCAAACGCTTGAAGTAGACCAGAAATATCAGCCGGCCCTCCTTTACGGATGCGGTTAATGTAAATTCCTCTTTCGTAAAGGCCATCAGACACGCTGAATCCGAAATCTTCGTAAACGGAATCCTTGTGGAGCGTTACCTATAGTGTTTGATAAAAGAAGCTTGAAATGTCCCATACAAATGTTCGTCTTTCGAAAAATAAAATCCTTCATACCTGATGGACTTCCAAATTGGACGGCAATTGAGAGCCGGGAAAGGCTGGTGCTAAACAGTAGATTGGCGAAGTTCGCGAAGTGTTACTGCAGCTATCCGCATCCGGTCGCTGCGGATGAGTGATCTTGCGGTAGTTGCGGGGCAAAGTAGTGCAACGTTGGACCAGCGCCAGGTCGCTCATGCGGATGACGGGCTCCACCGGTTCCGCTTCGCTACCTTGTTGACCTGGCGACGTCCCCGGCGTCGAGTTCGCCGGACTGGGCACAGGGCCATTGACGATGACGTTACACTGAACCTCGAATTGG